>NC_141685.1:1218329820-1219529820 GCF_964263255.1 Lissotriton vulgaris | reverse complement strand
CTAGAACAGTGCCACAATGTAGCCTAACAAATGGTAACGTATTGAAAGTATAACTAGTACTTGCGTTGAATTTCTTTGACATTGGCTACTACTACAAGAAATAGTACTGAAGCTGAGTAAGTCTAGAATATATTCTCGGATTCCTTCACCAGCCTGTTGCTATGACCTTATCCTCCCCAGCAAGTGTGTGGAATTATTGATATCATTTAGTCACACATCAATCAAAACCACACAGCCCGGAGGAAGAGGGTTAGGGTTTGTAAAATGGATGGGAATGGGGGTTTCTTTTTGGGTAGGTTTTGTTGAGAGAAGAAAAAAAAAGCACAGCATGGACAAACAATAATTGAAGATAAAGAAATCTTTGGGTACAAAGCTAACCATAAATCTTTTAAGTGACATAAAGGAAGTACATGCACTACTGCATACATTGTTACTGAAAAGTAACTAGTACTTTTGACAACCGTGAATGACAGAATGCGACAGTACAGGGCTGCAGCGTTTTCACTTGCCTATCTCTGCACTCAGAGAAACACTTCTTACATTAAATTAGGTTTAAAAAATAGCCGAAGTAAAACCTATAGAATGGCTGTAGGGATCAATTTAGAAGCAGAGAGAGATCCAAGAAATGCAGTCACACTCATAGAAGAAAACAATGGATACTGTATCTGTATGTTGTTGTAGTTGTCCTGTTGAATTTGGTAAGTAAGTTGCACGCATCAAACAATTCCTCTTATTAGTGGCACTCCTCCATTCAAGCTGACGCTTCGTCCATCAATGCTGGTGACCAGAAGACACCCTGTCCACTGCCTGCCTGGCGGATGCTGGATTGCGGCTCGCTAATGTGAAGCCTGACTCCATCCTTTTTTTCCCATTGCACAGACTGAAACCCGGCCTGTAATTATTGACGGAAAAAAGCAAGTGATATTAGAACACTACTGATAAATAAATATAAGGTATGTACGCTGTGTAGTGCAAAAAGTCACACTTTGAGTTTCCTAATATTCAGTACAATATTTTTGAAAGTGCGTACTCTGTCTGAGTCTCCTTTTGAAGGATAAATAAGTATGGGCAAATTAATTTAGCGGATCTTTCCCCTCAAGCTAGGTGTACTGTAAACGGTGTTTTAGAACAAAATTAGACCTTCCCAGCAGTGCTCCCACCCACACCCTTACTAAAGCCAGTCGCAAAAATGTAGAAGACCCCCAATCAGATCTCAAAAAACGAGGCCTAGTAGAAAACTGGTGACAAAACGTACATTGAAAATAAAAGTAGGCCCAAATACCCCCTTACCCACCATGGATTGTATTCAAACCACTTGCAAGCAAGCAAAAGTATCCATACCCAGCATCGCTCCAAGACTCGCAAACCCCCCCACCCAAACACATGCAATACAAATACTGCTAACCCTAACGAGCCCTAAGTTAGGAATAGTGGCAAAGGCTTTCTTAACTATGCCAAATTCCCCCTTTCCCACCATGGATTTTCTTCAAATGACTTGCAACCAAAATTACACATTCCCACGAGTGCTCTAAGACCCCAGAACTCAGTTGCAAAAATCTAGAACACCCTGAAACACATGCAATCCTGCTGCTAGGGCTAACCCTAAGTTACAAAAAGTGCCAAAAGGCTTTTCCTTATGGATTTTGTCCAAACCACTTCTATCCGGTATTAGACCATCCCAGCAATACCCCAAGACCCGCCAACCTACCCGCAAAAAAGCACAACACCCCCAAACAGTCAAAAAGGAAAATCTCATACTTACAATATTTATCGGCCTTCGGTCCAAACGCGCTGTGCAGCTATGTCATAACTCCAGTTTTCCACCACGGATTTCCTGATAGAAGACCCCCAAACAGCCAAAAAGCACAAGTACAAAAATGGGGACTTAGTCATTTTCTTGGCAATTTCCAAAATCACTCCGCGCGCGCTCTGCAGCTAGGCCTTAACTCCCCTCTGCCACCATGGATTTGCTTCAAACCTCTTGCAATCTAAAGTATCCATAGCCAGCAGTGCTCCCAGACCCCGAAACCCACCCACAAACACCAGGAAGCCCCCCAAACAGGCCCCCGAAAACACTACATTGAGCAAAATGTCAGAAATAGCAACAACAAAAAATTCTGCATGGATTTTGTCCAAACCACTTCTATCCGGTATTAGACCTTCCCAGCAATGCCCCAAGACCCGCCAACCCACTCGCAAAAAAGCACAACACCCCCAAAGAGCCAAAAAGGAAAATCTCATACTTACAATATTTATCGGCCTTCGGTCCAAACTCGCTGTGCAGCTAGGTCATAACTCCCGTTTTACACCACGGATTTCCTGAAAAGCAAATGCAATCAAAATTAGACTGTCCCAGCAGTGCTCCTAGACCCCAAAACTCACCCACAAACACCCGGAACCCCCCAAAGAGCACCTCAAAGGCAAGCAAGTCAGCAAAAACGCAAAAAAATGTTCGCCTCCGATTTGGCCCAAACCACTTTTATCCGGTATTAGACCTTCCCAGCAATGGCCCCAGCGCCGTCAACATAGGGGACAACTAGTAGAAGACCCCCAAACAGCCAAAAAGCAAAAGTACAAAAATGGGGACTTAGTCATTTTCTTGGCAATTTCCAAAATCACTCCGCGCGCGCTCTGCAGCTAGGCCCTAACTCCCCTTTGCCACCATGGATTTGCTTCAAACCTCTTGCAATCTAAAGTATCCATAGCCAGAAGTGCTCCCAGACCCCGAAACCCACCCACAAACACCAGGAAGCCCCCCAAAGGCCCCCAAAAACGCTACATTGAGCAAAATGTCAGAAATAGCAAAAAAATAATTCTGCATGGATTTTGTCCAAACCACTTCTATCCAGTATTAGACCTTCCCAGCAATGCCCCAAGACCCGCCAACCCACCCGCAAAAAAGCACAACACCCCCAAACAGCCAAAAAGGAAAATCTCATACTTACAATATTTATCGGCCATCGGTCCAAACGCGCTGTGCAGCTAGGTCATAACTCCCGTTTTCCACCACGGATTTCCTGAAAAGCAAATGCAATCAAAATTAGACTGTCCCAGCAGTGCTCCCAGACCCCAAAACTCACCCACAAACACCCGGAACCCCCAAAGAGCACCTCAAAGGCAAGCAAGTCAGCAAAAACGCAAAAAAATGTTCGCCTCCGATTTGGCCCAAACCACTTTTATCCGGTATTAGACCTTCCCAGCAATGGCCCCAGAGCCGCAACCCAGGCGAAAACTAGTAGAAGACCCCCAAACAGCCAAAAAGCAAACGTTCAAAAATGGGGACTTAGTCATTTTCTTGGCAATTTCCAAAATCACTCTGCGCGCGCTCTGCAGCTAGGCCCTAACTCCCCTCTGCCACCATGGATTTGCTTCAAACCTCATGAATCTAAATTATCCATAGCCAGCAGTGCTCCCAGACCCCGAAACCCACCCACAAACAGCAGGAAGCCCCCCAAACAGGCCCCCGAAAACGCTACATTGAGCAAAATGACAGAAATAGCAAAAAAAAAAATTCTGCATAGATTTTGTCCAAACCACTTCTATCCGGTATTAGGCCTTCCCAGCAATGGCCCGAGAGCCGTCAACTCACCCGCAAAAGAAGTAGAACACCCCCACAAGTGCAGAGTCTTTCTTCATTGGGCGTAATCCAGCCCTCTGCTTTGAGGGAAATAGGAGTCTGGAGGAGGAGGATAGAGGAGCATGTTCTTGTGAACTTGTGAACCTGAGGAATGCAGACTGCGGCACCTTCAAATCAATAAGCAAACAAGTGAAGACAGTTCTGCTGATGGGCTTGTTTTTATGATTAGGTGATTAAAGTTTGAATTATATTAACTGTGCACAACAAAGAAAGACAGACACACAGGAATAAAAGTGAATAAGGACGAAAAAGAAATTTATTGATTCATTGTCTCATTTTCAGGGTTTGGTGTCAGGGAATAAGAATAAGGGTTTGTCATTATACTCTGCGAATTCAGGCAGGGTGAGGTCAGTGTCATCTAACAGAGAAGAAATTCCCTCATCTAAGTTGCTGTCCACCTCGTCTTCATCCGGCGTGCTTTCTCGTACTTTGTAATCTGGTGGTATGAGGTGCTGATTCATCTTGATCATTGTTAACCTCTCCACATTTTTGGGCGAGAGGCGGCTCCGTTTGGAAGTTACAATGCCACCAGCAGCACTGAAAACACGTTCAGAAGACACGCTTGCGAGTGGGCAAGACAAGTAGTTTATAGCCAGGTTGGAGAGCTGTGCCCACAATTCTTTTTTCCCATGCCAATACGCCAATGGGTCAGCATTAACATAGACCTCTGTTGAGTCATTCAGATAGTCCTGCATCATCGACTCAAGGTCCTCTAAGGTTACTCCACTTTGCTTACGTTTTGCTGTGACCTTTTGAGAACCAAACCCAAGCGGAGTTAGCCAATCCTCTTCTGCATCCAATGTTACTGTTGTGTCTGGTGCAGATGATCCGGTTGCCGGTGTCTTTAACGGCTGAAAGGTCACTTGTGCCACAGCCACAGGTGCAGAAGTGGATTCTTTTGACTGGGGATGGCCTGCTGATGCTGATGTACTGCCTTTTCCTTCAATTTGCGGCCGTTCTCTTTCAAACCTCTTGGCTGACAAGGCTAGCCAACGTTTGTACTTTGTAACATCTTGATCACCAAAAGGAAAGAATGCTTGGCTTGCCAGCGCCTTTTTGTAGCGTGGATCCAGAATAGTAGCACAAATGTAATGCTGTTCTGAGTGGATCATTTTAAGACGTTCATCACCAAGTAGGCGCTCTAATAATTTCTCCGCCTAAAGAAAAGCGTCTTTCTTTGTTTCTTCTTTTTCAAACATAGAAGACACCGCCTTCAGTTGGTGCTCCAGCATGCACAACAATGGGATAGCTTTTCCCAAATTACAGTCCTCCTTGCTGACTGCACGCGTGAAGACCTCAAAAGGACGAAGCATGTCTGTCAGGCATTTAACTAGGTTCCATTGCGCCGCATCTAGCCTCAGGTCCTTCTGAGCTGTATCCAGTGTTAAGAAATAGTGATCGAGTACCGTATACTGCTCATAGAGACGCTCAAGCATGTAGAAGGTTGAGTTCCAACGTGTTGGCACCTCCTGGATGAGTGCTTTCACTGGCACTCGATGTTCATGTAGCAGGCTCCTCAGATGCTTCCGGGCCTTAAAAGAATGGCTGAAATGGTTGCACATTCTTCGTCAGGTGGCCACTAACTCGCACGCTGGACTGTCTTCATCACTCAAGAATTTTTTAACAACCAGGTTTATACAGTGCGCCAAACACGGCACTCTGAAATACTCACCCAGCTCCATGGCCTTAACTACATTGGCGCCATTATCCGTGGAAACATAACCAATATGGCGTTTTTTTGGGTGCAGCCAGTGAAAGACCTTTGTGTTAAACTCATTCAAAATGTTTTCTGCTGTGTGACGTTTCTCCAAGCCAAACATGGCTAGTGTTGCATGTTTCCGAGCAGCTTTAAAAACTTGGTCCCGGTCAACACCTGCATTTAGCTTTGCTTTAACCCCTGAAAAAGAGACCCAGTTTGCAGTGATGCACATGTAATCAGCGCCTGCGCCACTGGTCCACATGTCTGTTGTCAGATGTATAGTGTGAACAGCACTCTTCTGCAAAGCTGCCCCAATCACCTCCAGCACATCTTCATGTAGTGCTGGAACCGCAACTCTGGCAAAATAGAACCGGCTAGGAACCTTCCATTTAGGGCATAGCGCTGCCACTAATTCTAGAAAACCAACCCCTCCTACAAAAGAAAAAGGGATAAGGTCCAGAGCTAGCATTTTAGCCAGCTTAGTGTTATACAGACGCGTCAGTGGGTGTTAGCGTTCATATGGCGCGTCTGAAAAAAGCATGTTTCTAATGTTGCCCTGAACCAAGCATTTACGGGATGATGATGATGATTTCTTTGACCCAGTTACGCTCGCTGATGAACTTTTTCGCATTGGTGTCTCACTCTCTCCCACACTCTTAGTGTGGCTCACATGGGGAGTGCTGCTGACAGGGGTACTGGGTGTAAGTGAAGTGTTTGACAATTCTTCTTCCTCCTCGTCATCATCAGATGAAACATCAACGTTTTCTTGACTTGCAATTCGGGCTTCCTTGATCTCCTTTAGGTGCGCAAACCATTGGACAGCGTGCTGTCTCCTAAGATGACCTCTCTGGCCTCCGGTACCATAGTTGGTACCAAACTTACCACGACTAACTGCAAGCTTACAAATGCTACAAATAGCGAAGTTTTCCTTTTTTGGGCAAACACTAAAGAAGTCCCAAACTGCGGACTTGAAATGTCTTTGGGGGCCGGAGGAGGCGGCGATACTGGTGGGGATGGTCCTGCTGCTAATGCCAGATGAAGTGGAGGATGTGGATTGCCGAACTTTAGTACGTTTTCCACTTTCACCACCACTAATTTAGGTTGAGGTGGATGGAGGTCCCTTCTGGCGAGGAAGAAATATGGTAGCGGTACGTGTTGGTGTACTAGTTAACTCCAATGATTGTGGTGTTTCCACTGCCTCCTCGTCGACAACATCATCATCACGCTCAGCAGCTTTTCGGGCTAGGGTCAAAATGTCTGTTTGCTGCATGCCAGCTGGGGCTGCAGTGACCTTTATGATGACTGGGTCGTCGTCGTGAGAGTCTTCATCAGCAGCAGTATCCGCCACTTCTTGTTGAGCCTCATCACACTCCATAAGTATGAGACTTTGGACGAGCTTCCTTTTACGCTTAACTACCTTCGTCAGATCATGGTGTGCCTCACTCTCAGACGGCAGTGATGCTGGCTCCCAATTTTGATCCATATCATCAGAAGGAGGTGTGCTTGAACAATATGTAGACACCACCCTTGATCTCTTCCTTGCTAGGGGTGTGGAAGACAATGAATGATCATCAGGAGGAGTGGCTTCCTCAAATGATACCTCGCCTTGATTGTCGATTTCCTGATGTGCCCCTACTTCGGGAGGAACAACTATTGTGGGCACTTGTGACCCTCCATGCACCTCTGCTTGCACATCTCCTTGCGCTGCCTCTCCTTCCACTTGTACTTGGGCTTGTACTTACACATGTGGTTGTTGTTGCGGCTGTGGTTGTTCGACACTTGTCAGATGAGTTACAACAACCTGTGTTGATTGAGGGACATTGCTGCTACTTTCTTGGGATGAGCCAACATCACTGGTCGATGGTGATTGAACAACTATACTAAGTGCCTCTGCAGCACTCAAGGGCTTGGACTTAAGTTGGCGTGGTGGTGGTGGTGGCACTGAGCCCAAAGGAGCGGGGGTGCTGCTCCCAGCTTGGTCCCCAGCAGATCCCGCTGCTGCTGCAGGCGTACTTTTTTTTTACTCCCAAAAAATGTGGTGGGCGGCACACCAGTCTCCTTGGTAACTTGCTTCTTCTGCTCCTTAATGGCAACTTTCTTGCTAGAGGAGCTACGGGGAACTTTTTTGGGGGCCATCTTCTTCAGAGCAGGTCAGAACAGCAGGCCGCAGTTGCACGAGTTCGAGAGTTGTCTGTGGCCAGACGTGACGTCGCGTGACGTTATGCTGCACACACACACCGCTGCAGGACTTCTTCCTGGCACTGGTGGTTCTCTTGAGTCTTGTGCACCTAAAAGCAATGGAAGACAGAGGAACATCAGTTCAGTTATACACCCCAAAAAATCGAAAATCACAGAAAAATCAGCACAATCCCAAGCCCTCCATGATGTTTAAATTCAAGATACCCCACAGAAAGACTAGGCCCATGCACCACTCACTACCCCTGGGCATAAAGGTTGAAAGGTAGGCAAAATGGTTGCAGACCTAAGAACACTGCCTGCATTCAAAATGGCCCCCTGCCTCACAGCTCATGGTCAGGCCCTGCCTGTAGCAGCACTCAAAAAGGCCCCCACCCACATGGCCTGTTCCCATGAACACCCCAAAAAATCGAAAAACACAGAAAAATCAACACAATCCCATGCCATCCATGCCCTCCATGATGTGTAAATTCAAGACACCCCACAGAAAGACTAGGCCCATGCACCACTCACTACCCCTGGTGAAAAGGCCACAACAACAGCCCAAAAAAACGAAAATCACAGAAAAATCAGCACAATCCCAAGCCATCAAGGCCCTCCATGATGTTTAAATTCAAGACACTCCACAGAAAGACTAGCCCCATGCACCACTCACTACCCCTGGGCATAAAGGTTGAAGGCTAGGCAAAATTGGTGCAGACCTAAGAACACTGCCTGCATTCAAAATGGCCCCCTGCCTCCCAGCACATGGCCAGGGCCTGCCTGTAGCAGCACTCAAAATGGCCCCCACCCACATGGCCTGTCCCCATGAACACCCCAAAAAATCGAAAAACACAGAAAAATCAGCACAATCCCATGCCATCCATGCCCTCCATGATGTTTAAATTCAAGACACCCCACAGAAAGACTAGGCCCATGCACCATTCACTACACCTGGGCATAAAGGTTGAAAGGTTGGCAAAATGGTTGCAGACCTAAGAACACTGCCTGCATTCAAAATGGCCCCCTGCCTCCCAGCACATGGCCAGGGCCTGCCTGTAGCAGCACTCAAAATGGCCCCCACCCACATGGCCTGTTCCCATGAACACCCCAAAAAATCGAAAAACACAGAAAAATCAACACAATCCCATGCCATCCATGCCCTCCATGATGTTTAAATTCAAGATACCCCACAGAAAGACTAGGCCCATGCACCACTCACTAACCCTGGTGAAAAGGCCACAACAACAGCCCAAAAAAACGAAAATCACAGAAAAATCAGCACAATCCCAAGCCATCCAGGCCCTCCATGATGCTTTTATTAAAGAGACCCCACAGAAAGATTCAGTCCATCCAACACTGAGTACCCCTGGGCAAAAGACCCCAACAACAGCCCAAAAATCGAAAATTCCAAAATTGTAGTTGCAGCAACTGTAATGCCCCAAACAAACTTACTTGTGAAATTTCTAATCCAAAAGTGATCCAAAGAAAGTCAAAAAGGCCTCAAATCCAAATATCCAGGAGCATCCACAAAAAGTAATCCTTCCAGGTGAAGAATCTGAATGAAAGTGACCAGCACATAAAGAAAGCACTGGGAGGAGACTGCTGGACAGGAACAGGAAGTTGGAGACTGTGGTGCACTTCCTTCCTCCCACCCCCCCCCCAAAAAATGGACTCCTTGCAAAACAAAGTGCAGGCAAATGTCAACCTGAGGAGTTATTCTGATCATTTCCAGAAGGTTTATGCTGCTTGCTGGTGGATTTCTTGTGCAGAATTGCAAATTTTGTATTTTCGCGAGTGCGAGATTGTTGTTGCCCGCCGCATATACGTGTTCGCAATTGCGAACTCCCGCAATACGTGATCACGGCGTACTCGCGTTGACAAACTCTCGCTGTGCAAGGTGGCAAGCCGCGATGACATAATCGCGGTCGCCAAACTCCCCCGGGATCCCGCAGCAAGATCCAAAATGGCGCAGCACTCGCAAAATATCGAGAAAAACAACTCGGCAAACGCTGAATGACGGTAAGTGAACGCCGCACACCGCAAAATTGTATCACCAAGAAAAAATAATCCGCTGCCTGCGAATTTGCGGATTTTGCGGGAAATTCGCGAATCTCGCGGATTGCGAATTTACCGAAAATCCGCGAGCGGAACGGATTTTCCGCCCATGCTTAAATAAGACCCTCAAGGGAATGATAAAAGGATTACCAGAGAAGCTTAGGCGGAAATGGGACACCCTTTTACCCTGCTTGCTCTTTGCTTACAGAGAGGTCCCATAGAAGGGGGTTGGCTACAGCCCTTTTGAACTTTTGTTTGGCCACCCTGTGAGGGGTCCACTATGTTTGGTGAAGGAAGGATGGGAGTTACCTCTCAAAAAGCCTAAGCTAGATGTTGTGGACTATGTACTTGGTCTCCACTCCAGGATGGCTGAGTATATGGAAAGAGCATCCAAAAACCTGGAGGCCAGTCAAGAATTACAGAAAGCTTGGCATGACCAAAAGGCTGTTCTGGTGGAGTACAAACCAGGGCAGATGGGGTGGGTGTTGGAGCCAGTGGCCCCAGCAGCTCTCCAGGACAAATGGACTGGACCCTACCCAATTGTTGAAAAGAAGGGAGAAGTCACCTATGTGGTTGACTTTGGAACCCCTAGGAGCCCCCACAGGGTGCTCCATGTAAATCGTTTGAAAGCATTTGTTGACAGGGAGGACATGAGTCTCCTCATGGCCACAGATGGGGATCAGGAGGAAGAGAGTGACCCTCTCCCAGACCTGCTTTCCCAGAACCCTGATGATGGTTCAGTTGATGGAGTAGCCTTGGCAGGCAGCCTCACTGAGCAGCAACAGGTGGACTGCAGACAGGAGTTGCAGGCCCACAGACATATCTTTTCACTCACACCCAGTCAAACTAACTGGTGCACCCATGAGGTGGACACTGGTGACAGTCTGCCTGTGAAGAATAAAATCTACAGGCAACCTGACCATGTCAGGGATTGTATAAAGGCTGAGGTGCAAAAGATGTTGGAGCTTGGAGTGATTGAGCCGTCAGAGAGCCCATGGGCTAGCCCAGTGGTCCTTGTGCCAAAACCTCATACCAAAGATGGAAAGAGAGAAATGAGGTTTTGTGTGGACTACAGAGGTCTCAATGCTGTCACTAGGACAGATGCTCATCCCATTCCAAGAGCAGATGAGCTCATTGATAAATTGGCTTCTGCCAAGTTTCTGAGCACATTTGATTTGACAGTTGGCTACTGGCAGATCAGGTTAGCTGAAGAGTCAAAAGCCAAGACAGCATTCTCTACCCCTAGTGGACATTATCAGTTTGTGGTAATGCCCTTTGGTTTGAAGAATGCACCTGCCACCTTCCAAAGGTTGGTGAATCAAGCTGGGTTTGATGACTTTTGTGCAGCATATCTAGATGATATTGCTGTCTTTAGCTCCACCTGGGAGGATGACCTGATCCACCTGAAGAAGGTTCTGGAGGCCCTGCAAAAGGCAGGCCTGACTATCAAGGCTACTAAGTGCCAGATAGGGCAGAGCAAGGTTGTGTACCTGGGCCACCTAGTAGGTGGGGGTTAGGTTCAACCACTGGAGAGCAAAATCCAGACCATACAGGACTGGGCTCCTCCAACTACCCAGACACAAGTCAGAGCCTTCTTGGGCCTGACTGGGTATTACAGAACATTTGTAAAGAACTATGGGTCCATTGTGACACCATTGAATGAATTGACATCCAAGAAGATGCCCAAAAAGGTTCAGTGGACAGTTAGCTGTCAAAAGGCATTTGATGACCTGAAGAAGGCCATGTGCTCTACACCTATCCTGAAGAGTCCTGACTACTCCAAACAGTTCATTGTACAGACAGATGCTTCTGAGTTGGGGGTGGGAGCTGTGCTTTCACAACTGAATACAGATGGTCATGACCAGCCCATTGCTTTTATTAGCAGAAGGCTGACCCCCAGGGAGAAACGTTGGTCAGCTATTGAGAGGGAGGCCTTTGCTGTGGTTTGGGCCCTGAAGAAGTTGAGGCCATACTTGTTTGGAACTCACTTCCTAATTCAGACAGACCATAAGCCCCTCTTGTGGCTAAATCAGATGAAGGGGGAAAACCCCAAACTACTCAGGTGGTCCATTTCCCTACAGGGGATGGACTTTACAGTGGAGCACCGCCCAGGGACTGACCATGGTAATGCAGATGGTCTCTCCAGGTACTTCCACTTAGAATATGAAGACTTATCTGGTCAAGGTTAAGTTTAATGTCCCTGCGTTTGGGGGGGGAGGGGGTTGTGTAGGAGAGTAGGGTCTGCTATCCTATGGTCATCCCAATTTTTGATTTTTGCTTCACTGGTTTTCGACTTACTGAGGCTGTGGGCCTGCTAATCAGACCCCCAGCCTGATGTTCTCGCTCTAAATTCACATACATTTACTATAGGTACATATCCCAATTGGAAATGGACTCCTTGTCAGCCCCTGTACCATGCACTATAGGTGCTTAGGGCATAGGTGCCACCAAGGCCTACCAGGGGCTGCAGCATAGCTTTTGTCACCCCTGGCTGGTTCTTAAATTGACACAACTGGCTGATCACTCAGCTGGGGCAAGTGGGTGTAATCACCCCTTGCTTAGATATAGTATACCCATATCTAAACCTATATCTGGACACATATAAACCTGTGAGCCACTCCTATGGAAGGCCTTATCAATCCTGGAGGCAGAGTGCGTGGTTTAATGTGAGATGGTGCTCTAGCATGAGCTGAGCCTGTCTGCAGCTGTCGGGAACAACTCCCTAAGCTGTTCCGGGATAATGCCATACCATATACTATTAAGTGCATTATAATCCTCGCGGTTATATAGCAACTTTGGTTTGGCTTTATCAAAACATGTCGTGTAAGGTGTCATACAATTTGGAATACTATCCCCTCGACAGTCCTGTCGACGGGGATAGAATTCCACCCCTCTAGAGGGAGAAGACATGTTACTTTACTGAAACACAGTTGATTTTTAAAAGAGCCTCAGATCCACAAAATGGATGCTTCTGCCACAGACACAAGTCTGACCTCCTGCTGCTGACCGAAACTCAGCAGAGGAGGCCTGGACAAAGGCTTTCTTGTCGCAGGGAGGTGTTACACCACCCCAGACAGGAGATAGTGGATTGTAGCAGGGAGGTTTGAAAGAAACCAGACCCTGCCTGGGGAGCACAAGGCTGCCCCTTGCATAATCTGGCCAAACCGGTTCTGGGGCACACCAGCCCCAGTACCAGCGCGGCCTGGATCAAAGGGAAAGAGGTGTATCCACCCCCTTCCTGGGTCCAACCCATAGGAGGGGACCTAGCAGGTAATCCGGCCCCCTAGATTGGTATAAGAATGGGAGCAGTGCCCACGCACTCAGATTATCCTGATGAAACATTGGAAACAAAACTCTGGACCCTTCGACATCCTACTCGACGTAGAAGACTTAAGAATCTCCCTTGTGGTCAAGGAGTGACTACCCTGTGCAAACAGGCACCATCCAGCACCTCAACGTCTGCTTTGTTGCAGTTCTCGCCAGAACTCGAGCAACAAAGATCAACGAGATCAAACGTGCCTGCCTTTTTACAGCCCGATCCACAGTCCCTGCAGAGCTGAGACCCGTGGAGGCCACCGGAAGCGTGGGACACGACATCTTGAAAAGACTACGAGACACCGACCGTGCAGCCCACAAGTGACCCTCGAAGCTGTACACCGGGGTTTGAGAAGCCCCAGCCCTGAGCCACTTTTTCACCGAAGCTCACCCCTCTACACTCGACAAGTGCTGCGTGGGGCCCTTCTGCTTTCTTTGGCTCAACGCATTGGCCTGGTCACTTGCCAGCTGGCTTGTGGCCCCTGTGCCGACGAAAACTGAAATACGACTTGTGATTCTGGTTGCTCAAGACTTGCACCCGCTCCTCCGAAAAGGAGCACCCGCTCTGGCCCTCCTGGTCTGAGTGAGAAGCAATCTTCCAATCCCGCGTGGATTGCTCTTGCCAAGTGTTGTTGGCTCCGATCTTGAAGCCGACAGTGCCGACAGCGAGAGCCTGTGTGGGACAGCTCGTGACCAGCTCCTGGACATCGCAGATGCCCCAGAGCCCACGTGGCAGCGGAGAGAAGCTCCTCAACAACCATCTGATTGCGCCCAACATTGTCTGGTTCCGTCCTGGTTCCACCCTGGTCACTGCTGAGTGACCCAGACTCTGTCCCCTCTGCTTTCACGTACTCTACAACTCTGATCCACCCTTGGATCACACCGGACACTTCTCCTTCACATTGCCTGCAGCATCTTCAGCTTCAAGCACCTACAACCTGCGTGACGAAACCCGACGCCACTTCGGCCCTATGCGCCCGCTTCCTGTGGGTGAGGTAACTCAGCAACACCGGTGTTCCCACACTGGTACACACCTCTAGGGTCTGTGTCTAAAGTTTTGTCCTTCTAGGTTCAGCGGAAGTATCCTTAAACTCTATTTGTGTAACTTTTACGCACCATTGACTTTGCATTGGTGCATGCGTGTGCTTTAAGCGCTGCACCCGAATCCCGCGGGCTTTTCCTGACTTCAGCATTGCTTGTTCCGACTGCTCCCAGTGATTCCCTAGGCCCTAGGCCTAACCACTGTTTGATTGGTATCTCTTATACCACTTTCTTAATATATGGTTTGAGTGGTCACCCGCCCTCATCCATAACTGTGCAACTTTCATATGTTATACTGTGCTTTTGTTTAAACGCTTGTGCCCCTTTGCTCATAATGAGTACAGGATGAGCATCTCTCATTTCTTGGTCTCATATCCAACGAGATGCACATTGTTGTTTTTTTTATTTTTATTATTTATTTATTTTTTAATCCTCATATTGCAAAAATTCTATGTGTATGGAAATTCAGGTCTCTGCCTCTGTATTTGTATACCGTCACTGCCCCTTGGTCTTTCTTGGTTGGGGAGTTTCCCTTGTTTCGCTAGATCAGAGGAGCCCTTTTAAGCCATTTACATATTAACATTTCTGTTGTCGGAGGGAGGGGAGCTAGCCACCTTGGCTACTCTATGAGTATTATACTCATCAACCAGACAATGTTTTCGCATTAATCATGGGACCGTATGTTCTGTCCTTACATTGGAGGTCAGGTAATTTTCCATGATTTCCCAGTATTTATATCTCTTGCTTGCTTTCCCTCTTCTATCAAGTCTGTTTATCTTAATGGCTGAATTCATCCCCTATCCATGTGTTGGAGGTGATGGCCCAATCCACTTAATACAAATCTCCCTCCTTGCTATCACTATTAATACGAAGAGTAAATTTGCTTCACTTACTGTTAGTTCATGCCCTTCTCCTGAGTTACCAATGCCAAAGAGAATAAGACTTGTACTTACATTTAGTTGTCTTTGGAAAATCGAGCTTAGAGTCTTACCAACTTCTTCCCAAAACTTTTTCAGGGATGGGCAGTTCCAGAACATGTGGACATCGTCTGCTCTCTCTTCTCCACATTTAGGGCACTTTTTTACTCCTGCATTTTTAAATTTTGATAGTCTTTTCGGTGTCCAATATGCCCTATGTAGTGTGTAGAGATGGTTTCTTTTCAGGGCAGCTGATTTTAGTGTTGACCAACATTTCTTTAGAGACTCTTCCCATATTCTGCCTAGATCTATCGTAGGCAGTTCACTCCCCCAAATTTGATCTTCAGTCTGTATATTTTCATCTCCTGCCATTATAAAGGTCCAGTACCACTTTGCAATTTCTTTATTTATGGGTAAAACTTTTAACATTTCTTTTTCAAGATTTTTACTGTCTTTGTTGTATACCGGAATTGTTTTTGCCCAGCTATTTAGTTGATAGAATTTGAATTTTGAGACTGTCCCGTTGGAGATCGTGTATAGTTCTTCCCAGGAGATTAGTGTTGATCCGTTTAAAAGTTGGCCCCAGTATTTGATGTCAGCTTGTTTCAGGGGGTTGGACATAGCGTCTTTTAAGCAATCCGGGGTTCCTGGTGAATCCCATATCGGTGCCTTTGTGCTATAATGGGGAATATTTAGGATTTTTCTTATTTGGAGCCATAATTTAGTTGTCTCCTTTAGTATCTTTAGTTTTATTTTTTTGAAGTACTTTTGATGTTCAAACTTGAAGAGAAAATGGTCTTCAGCTTCTCTCATTGCCTGGAAATGCTCTGGGTAATATTGGTGAATTTTTAGAAGTGTTCGCATATTTTTGAAGTGAAATGCCCTGTGATATTCTGCCAGGTCTGGGCTTGCTATCCCTCCGTTCTCTTTTTTTCTCCTGAGTTTTTTCCTTGATATTCTTATTCCTTTAGAGGCCCATATAAAGCTAGTAATTTCCCCCTGCTATTTTTTTAGTGTGTCTTTTTTAAATTCTAGTGGAATGTTGTTAAAGAGGTATGTATATTTAGGTAGTACAGTCATTTTTATGATGTTAGACCTCCCTATAAAAGGGTAGGCTGGACCATACTTTGAGTAGTTTCCTTACCTTAACTGCCACTCTATTTAGATTGTTCTGTGGAATTTTGTCTAGGTCCTGATTTACTAAAATACCCAGATATTTTATCTCTTGCCTGACGTTTGGGCTGTTGAGGTGTGTGTTCCATGTCATGATTTCTGTTTTGGTATGGTTAACTAGATATCCTGAGACCTTTCCAAAGCTGTTTAAGATTTTTTCTATGGCTAGTTTAGAGCTGGTATAGTTATCTGTGAATAGCATCAGGTCAACTGCATAAAGTGCAGTCTTTTTTTCCCATCCCTGATATTTAAAGGAGGTTATTTCCTTGTTGTTTCTGAGTTTGTTTGCTAAAGGCTCGATATACAAATTAAAAAGCAAGGGAGAAAGGGGGCATCCCTGTCTGGTGCCTCTTTGTATTCTGATATCATTTGTAAGATTGCCATTGACTAGAATTTTGGATCTTGGAGTTTTATAAATTTCCCCTACCGCATGTAAAAATGAGTTACCTAGATTATTTTTGATCATTATTTTATTCAGAAAATCCCAGTTTACTCTGTCAAATGCCTTAGCGGCATCGACAGTCACTATCGTTAGAGGGATCTTCTTTAGTGTGGCAATATCTATGGCGCTCAGAAGTTCGTGTGTAAGTTCGTGTAATTGTCTTCCTTTTGTAAAGCCTTTCTGGTCTGGGTGTATGAGCTGAGGCATGAGTCTTCCTAGTCTAGCTGCCATTATCTTTGTGAATATTTTATAGTCTGCGTTGAGCAGAGATATCGGGCGGTAGGATTCACATTTTGTAGGATCTTTTCCTGGTTTTAAAATTATAGTTATTACTGCGTCATTCCAAGAGTCAGGTAGCTTGTCATGTTGTTTGAAAGACAGACTTACCAACTCCGTTATATATGGGGCTAGAGTTTCCATTAAAGTCATGTAAAGCTCGTTTGGCAATGCGTCTGGACCTGCGGCTTTACCTTTCTTCAGAGTTCTTATTACGTTCTTTACCACGGTGATTGTGATTTCTTTATTTAGCTCATCTTTCTCCTCTTCAGTTAAGGCTAAGGACGATATGTCTCCTAAATAATCCTCTATCTGTTCTTCAGATGGGCTGATGTCTTCAGTGTATAGTTCAGAGAAAAAAGTTTCAAATTGTCTCTTCCTCTGTGATCAAACTTGGTTGATCATGTTGTTTTAGGCCCTTTACTTTATTTCTTGCCATGTCGGTCTTTAACTTCCATGCAAGCCATTTTCCACAGCCTTCTCCATACTCATGGTTTGCCAGCTTGCTTGCTTCCCATTTTGTTCGTACTTTATCCTCGAGTATATCACTTAAGGAGTCTTTCTGTTTTTGTCTGTCCTTTTGTAGGTATTCCTTCTTATCTGGGTCTCTTTCCGCTAATATTTGGGTATCTAGGGTGTTTATACTTTTTTCCAGATCTGTTATCTCTTGCTTCATTTTCTTAGATATATATGCTCCTAAGCTAAGTAGCTTGCCTCTTATTACGGCCTTATATGCATCCCAGTTAACTTGTCTTGTTGTACCTAGTTTATTGTTATCAAAAAAGTTTTCTGTTTCTGTTTTAAGTTCCTGTACTATTTGCTGGTCTAATAGCATAGCCCTTTCGACTGTAAATCTCTTTTGCTTTTGAGTTGCGTTTATTTGAACAGTTAACTGTACAGCGGAAAATTCTGATAGGTGGGCTGGTATGTGGATTAAGTTTGTTACACTTTCCAGTAAGCTTCTATCTATCAAGAAGTAATCTATTCTTGACCTGTGCCCCAGTTTTTTGTTATGTAGTGTGTAAGGCTGACTTTTGTCTCCCTTTTCCTTCCATATATCTATTAGATCTAAGTCTGTTCTATATATTCCAATCCACTCCCTCATTGTCGGTAAATTGGGTTGCCTTCCTGGGGGGGACCTATCTACTCTAGGGTCTAATATGCGGTTGAAGTCTCCTTCCAGGATAATCGGGGTAGTGGCAGATAACAAGTTTGTGTATAGATTTTGGAGGGGCTCGGGGTCATCAAGATTAGGACCGTAGTAACCTGCTATTGTATATGAGGTGTTTCCCATTTTTATTTTAGCTAGTGCCCACCTACCCTTACTGTCGACTTCCGAGGATTCCATAGTTGCTTTTAATGATTTTTTGATGATAATGGCTACTCCTTTAATGTTGCACCCTTGATTTGTACAGACGTACGTATGGACCCATCTTAAGTTTTTCATTGCCTGTTGCCATTCTTCCTTTAGGATATGCGTCTCTTGTAAGATAATGATCTCACTTTCAGCTGTCTTGAGGTATTCTAGAATGTTTTTCCTCTTACTTTTTGTCCTCATGCCATTTATGTTCCAACAGAGTATTTTGATTTTTTCTTTACTAATTTCTCCCATCTATCATGTTTATTATTAGTGCATTTGGTTACAAATACTAAATGTTTTGATAGGGGCTTCGGCTTTTCGTTCTTTCCATTTTTTCCAATATTTGAGGATTATTTTTTTAGTTTTTTTCCCCTATTTTGCACCCCACCCATTTTTTATTTTCTGAATTTCTTTTGTTTTTTTGGTTTTGTGCTCTGTCTTTACCCTCCCTGGGGAAGCCTCCTTCTTCTTTTCTTTGGGTTTTCATCTTAACCCCTTTGTAGCTCCTTGACTCTTGACTTGACTGTGTGTGCTGTTTTTTACTTATCGCGCCCTACACCGACTTATTCTATGTTTTCTTTTATGCGTTTTTTTTTTTAATTTCATCTTGGAATCCTTTTTAACTTGTGGGGTCTTCCATCCGAATGTTATCTCGCATTAGCTCGAAGACTTTTCACTTCTTCAGGATCTCTAATATTTCTCATTTTATTGCACCACATGATTCTTAACGAGGGTGGAAACTTCCTTTGTACTGTGGCACCCAATGATTGTAGTTCTGGCATGAGTTTCCCCAACTCCCATTGTCTATCTTGTGATGCTTTTGACATGTCAGACCTGATCCTAAAGGACCATGAGCCTTTACTGAAGTTACCTTTTTTCAGGGCCTCACCAAGAATTTTCTCTTTTAATGTGTAGGTTTTAAAGTTAATGAGTATTTTCCTAGGTGTTTTCCTTTCTTTATTTTTTCCGAATGGGTCTCTATGAACTCTTTGTATTTCTTCCTTTAATTGCTCTGCATCAATCCAGGGAAAATGTTCCACCAGGAGTTCTACAATAAACTTCTTGATGTCAGTTCCTTCTTCATTCTCTGGCACATTTAGGATTCGTATGTTGTTTTTCCTGGCTTGATTTTCAAGCGATTCCAGCTTCTCGCTCAGATGTTTCCCCTCCTGTTTTAATGTGCTTAGTTCTTTCCGGTTGCTTTCCACCCTTCTGTTCAAGACACTCACTTCTCCTTCCACAGCTGTCACTCTCACTCCTAATGCGTTTAGTTTACCGTCCAACTTCTCGCATACTTCTTGGATTTTGTCTTGATTTGTGTAACTTTTACGCACCATTGACTTTGCATTGGTGCATGCGTGTGCTTTAAGCGCTGCACCCGAATCCCGCGGGCTTTTCCCGACTTCAGCATTGCTTGTCCCGACTGCTCCCAGCGATTCCCTAGGCCCTAGGCCTAACCACTGTTCGATTGGTATCTCTTACACCACTTTCTTAATATATGGTTTGAGTGGCTACCCGCCCTCATCCATAACTGTGCAACTTTCATATGTTATACTGTGCTTTTGTTTAAATGCTTGTGCCCCATTGCTCATAAAGAGTACAGGATGGGCATCTCTCATTTCTTGGTCTCATATCCACGAGATGCACATTGTTATGCTAAATTAGAATTGTGCCCATGCGATTTAGAGTCTATTTTTGCAAACTTTACACCAAATCAAGACGTGTTTTTTTAATACCACTATTAAGATTTTTAAACATGAAAAAGTGTTGGCCCGCATTACATTATTTGCTCCTTTTAAATGATGAGTTTACCTGTTTGATGATTGATAAGTATATATCTACTGTTGTACGGCTCCGGAATATCGTTGGGAAATGAATCTTTGTGCACTGATTATATTGATTGTATTTTAATGTGTCAAATCCTTTGAAATGTTGTTTTTAAGATGTACTCTTTTATGGCTGGTACTCAGCCGACTAAAGATTCTTGACTGACAAAACTGCTAGTTCAATGTCAACATTTAAACCAATGGCAAAGCACAAACGTCCCATAACATTATATGTAAGTCTTCCCTAGGAAATGCCTGCAGAGCCCTATGGCAGGGAGTTGCATATTCTTAAGTAGGACATCTTTTTTTTATGTTCTAACTTTAAAAATCCTAAATTGTTGTTTTTACTGTGGATAACTCGATGGCCCCATTAGCTAGCACAAAGTTCCACAATGATCCTTTAGCTGTGCTAGTTTCTGAATGGGGCCACTACAAGGGGTACTTTAAGGTATCAAATTAATCGTGACATGAAACCCAACTTGATGTCCAAGTTCAATTTATTCTCACGTTTAGAAAGCTGTCAATCTGTCATCGAGTTTTTCCTGTGGTCACTTGCAGCGGCTGGCCATCAGACAGCCTTCTACCCTCTTGGGGAGTTGTGTGAATGAATCCCTAGTCCTAGAACAATAGATGACTGCCGCATAGAGAGGTATTACCTCTTACTCACAGGAAGCCATGACGGGTATTGACCCAAAATGCATGCTTCAAAGGAGAAGCTGCATTTGATGGGCAAATGGCAATTACTCACAAGGAGGGCTGCCCCTTTGTTCTGTTAGATGGGTTTGCAGTGTTCAGGGAGGACTGGTCCATGATTGCTTGGCATTGCACCAGTGACCCGCCCATCAACACAGGTAAGCAGGTTGCTGGTGAGATCCTAGTGGCAATCAAAATCCTTGAGAACCAACTTAAAAGTATTGTGGGCTCAAAAATACGTAAGAAACATGGAAGACACTAACAAAATATAAAAAAGACTCCTTTTTGACATCCAAAATCAACAAAATTAAGAAGCACCTAGTTCACTTTTCATTAGAGAAAGTGTATATATACACCAGTGATGACTACACTCCATCATCCATGAATCAAAAGGAGAACGGTAATAAGGAACACAAACAGGGCTCAAACTGCTCCTCCTCAGACACAGATGAGTGATCAGGCAACTCTATCTCTGGATCTAGCAGATCCAATTGCTTTGGCTCCCAAAAAAGAGGATATGGAATGCTGGCTGGACATATATCTGGTCCTGACAACCATTGGTGGCCCCTGACACCTTGGGGCTACCTATACCATAATTCCAACCACCTCCCCCTTCCATAACCCTACATTTTTAGGGCATGGCTGAGGCAGATCAAGAAGCAGAAAAGGGCAACAACAAGCCCATCTACATTGAGGTTCCCAACAGTCACGCCAACACACAAAGAGCATGACGAAGGGCGACCCACAACCTGGAATGAGCAGCAGGATGAATTAGTCATTAATCTCTGTGTTTTACATCATTAGAGACTAGGTTAACCAATAGAAGTTTCGGTTTTACCCCCACTTATGAAGGTGATCACAAAGAACTTTCATAGTTCTTATTCAAAATATGTTTGCATTCCATATTCAAAGAGAGAACTGACATTGATACTGGGCAACTGCAGTCAAATATGGACCTTAAGAACAAATCCACTTTCAACTCTCTCTCTCACATGCTGCCTCCTGAAATACTGTTCTTTAAAAAAGCAGTACTAAAAGATTTTCAGAACAATAAATACAAAGTAAAATAACCTTTCTACAACCTCTCAAACTTGATCTTTTGTAACCCCGGTATAATAGAGCAACCAGAATATAAGTGAATGGGATAATGAAACACCAAATCGCTATTAGTGACGTATAGCCATAAATTCTTGTATTCATAGGAGAACTGATACGGAGGTATTTAACAACATAAATAGTTCCTTTAAAAAATGATAAAAAGAAAAATATACAAAAATATGCAGACTATAAAATATGTCTCCTTAACTTCAGGAATCACTAATGAGCTGTTTCTATTTTACAGCTTACTCAGCATGTGCAGACAGAAAATGGGATCTCCAAAGATCGTGGGGACAACAATCAGATAGGTAACTCATATATCTTTAACTTGTCAGTGCAGAGCATTTTTACTGCAATTCAGATGCTATGTGAAACTTTATAAGAATTCTTCTTTCTTTCGTTTCTTTTGCAGGAGATTGTAAAGATGGGTACAGAAGCACCAATGAGGAGGAAATAAGCAGGAGACTGAAAGAGCCACTACGCCACAGCATGACGAGGAACGCCGACCGCAGCATGAACTCAATGATCTGGAAGGAACAAGGTTGGAAGAGCAGCGCATGATCACTAGAATGCAAAACGCTCTGCCATGGTCACAGGGCCGCTTTATGTCCACACCGCTTCGCCCCTGCTGCAGCATGCAGCAGAGGCGGAGCACTCCTAAGACGGAGCACTTCAACATCAAAATCTGGATGCAGTACATTGATGACATTTTTGTCATCTGGAATGGAGATGCAGTTTCAATAACATAATTTCATCCATGGCTAAATTCTCAGAATCAATTTCCCTAGAGTTGAGGTAAGTTGTGTATTTTTGTATGAATACCATGACTTGATTGATGTTATATACATACTTGGACCTCACTGTTGACCACTTATTGGTTTTGTATTTTTTCTGTCAAGAGCATTTTATTTGAGCGAGCAGACGTGATACTTAGAGGCCTAGACAAATGCCAATACACCACTTATGAGGGTCTACTGTGCTGAAACGTGATGACCTAGAACTACTGGTATATAGAAGCAGGGTCCATTGACCACTGCAATGAGCCTTCTCGTTTCTTAAACTTGTCCCAGGCACGCATGTATAAAGTTGAATGCTTGCTCTGTGGTCAGTTTGTATCACTTCTTCAGATATTGCACGCCCTGCGAACCTCACAATTCTTTAGCTCACCATAGGGCTTCTACCAAATCTCTTAAAAAGATCCGAAGAGCTCCCCCTTCTCAGAGAAGGAGTTGTATCCTTCAATATGGTCAGCTGTCATGGAGTAAGGAGAATCGCAATGACGAAGGATGCCACCTCTGGTACGTCAAAAAAATTATCCTAAAAAAGAAAAAAAATTGTTCAGCTAGGTTTCCTAACTCTTTTTAGACCCAGGTGTTTCTGTTTGTGTAAGATATAGGACTTGGCAGTGGACACATGCAAGTCTATAAATTTTCCCTGGCCTTTCTTTTGTGTTACCCAACAGAGATAGAAACCAGTTGCCAAACCGGGTTTTCCATGGTTGTGTAACCCTCTAGGGTGGGCTTCCAATCGCCTAACAGCCAAGAAAGGGTTCAGAAATCTTGAGAGTGGACACAATATTGAACTCTGGGCTTGATAAATACCACAAATACCAGGAGGTCATCATAGGATGGGAAAGATCCAAGTAGACCATTGGCTAGTGACTACATCACCCCCCCGCCCTGGGCACTTTCTCTGCATAAAGATAACACCCCTGGCACTCTGCACTGCAGTTCACCTCTGGACTTCAGAAAGGACTGCCCTGCTGACCCCTGGACCCGGCAAGAGTGGCAGTATCAACCGCTGGACTGCACCTGCTGCTCCTTGGGCTAGTTAAGAGAGGACTGTACCCATGGTGACTGGCTCCTGGAAAAGTCACTTGATAGCCCCAGACTGAAAAGGTGAACTCCAGGAGTCAGTCAGATGACTCCTTGTTCCAGCAGCAGAGACAGTAAAAGCTGATGTAGCCTTTCCCGGCTAGTCAACAGCCACTTCTGAAGATTCACCACTGACCGCCGACCTGCAGCCAAGGAAAAGACCCATTGGTACTCAATAGTGCGTCGGACTCAAGACAGTAGCCACAGTGTGGATTGGTCACCCAAGAAGGATACTAGCCTGTACCAAAGGAAACTGCTAGACCTACTGTGTGCCCAGAGGCTACTTGCCCAGTCGCTGCTGGACCTCTACTGGCGGCTGAAAGAGAACTTCAAGAGACCCTTGACTCCTGTAGCTAAAGCTGGCCAACCTCAACCGTGAACTGCAGAGTAACCCCAGGATTACTCGATGACAACACAGCCCACCACGCATCTTTCACTATCCTCAGCATCCTGGAACTGGACTTGGGACTGCTTTGGTGACAAAATAACTGTCCAAATATTCTTTACTTAGCTCCATAACCATCTCCCTGCCATAAATTGGTAACCAAGTCCAGGCCAGAGTAATTTTCAAAGTTTTCAAACTTCACTGTTAACATTACATGTTTGCACCTTGGACTAAAAAGCTTAGATTTATGTTTTAGTTAAAAATCTATATTTCCTGAACCCTCAGGTGGCGTTTGTTCAACTTGGTTCCCAAAAATCTGTGCAAACATAATATGTTTGTTTAAATTGATGTTGGATTTCTTTCATGTTGTGTGACTTTCTTATTCTGATATTTAGTGCTTCTAAATGCTCCTTTGTTTATGTTCTGCTGCTCGCAGCCACAGTTAGCCGGGTTGAGCAAGACATTTTACAAATGAGCCTGACTGTGCCCAAGATTACTTTATGAGTGTATTACATGTTGAGATCTCACAACCACCTCTTATAATACAATGCATCCTTGCATCCAGGGGCACATTTATCTAATATTCATGCAACGCAGCAGGCCACCTAGCTGTGCTGCGAGAAAGAGGAATGTGCCATATTAAGCATTATATGACCCATTGCTACTCTCTGCCTGCTCTAGTGTACAAACAGCTGCCTAGCAACAATGCAGGCACCCTTGCTCCATGATACAAGGAGGACTGCATTGTAGGCAGGATTGTTTTTCTGCAGGATGGGACACCTTCCTGCAAAAAAAGAATCCTCTGAGGGGTTTTCCTCTTTCCATGTGTGCTCCAGAATGCTATTTTATTGACATTTATTTCGCACACGGCTACTCAAAAGTGTCCCGGCGCAGCAACCAAAAAGAGGGGAACTAGGAGTCAGCAAAGAAAGTTAGATAAAAGCAGAGTTGTTAACGTTTCCTAAAAAGGGTGAAAAAACATCTACTGATCCACTGATCAAGGTGCTAAATGTTCACACCCCGGAAATTCAGCAGCTAATGTCTTTATTATAGAAATCACTCTCAGTCGATAAGCGCCCCACCAGCGAGGTCAATGAAACACCTCTTTCACTTTAAAGTGTTCTGCAACTCTGGATAGTGTATGTACACTTATTCATGTTGTTAAATCACCACAGTTCCGACAAACATGCCTGTTTCAGGAGTGTTCACGTAAAGAACGCTGAGAGGCATTCTTTTGCTTCCTTGTAGGCCAAAGAACTGCCACCCATTCTGGTAAGGCGGAAACGTGGGATAATTGCCAGAAACTGTGCAGCTGAGCGCAGCTGTCTCCGGGGTACATAAAATCCAAAATGTTTCCTGAGATAAAGCAGATCCGAACCTTACAGGGCTGCAGGTGCCAAGGTAAGGGCTTTAAATAGAACTCTTTCAACCATGGGGAGCCAGTGAAGGTTGTGAAGATGTTGCTTTATGCTGGATCTCCCAGGGATGTTAAGTAGAGATCTTGCTGTAGCATTATGAACTACCTGCAGTCTCTTCAACTGGTACCCTGGCAGGCCAATTGTTGGACCTGGCCTCGTGGCGTGGCCCCACTCCTCCCGCATGGCGGGTCCCGGATTACCTCGATCCCTGTTCCCCGGCCAAGAACGGCACCTTCCACCTTCCACGAGTGCAGCCCCTCCGGGCCGCCCCCAGCTTTCCCCCGACGGAACGCGACCTCATCTCCTCAACCCTCTCGGCTTTTCCGGACCCTTTCCCGGATCCTCGTCTCAGACCCAGCCGCCATCTTGGACCCTCCACGACCAGGCCTCGTGGCCTCGACCCGACCCCAGCCACAGACCCAGCAAAGCCCTGACATCGAGGCACCAGAATCCAACCAGGGGGTAAAGAGATCACTTGACGAGTCAATGGGGGAAGGAGTGACGATGGTCCCCCATCCGCCTGGTTTCGATCGCCCCCGGCCTCCCTGGGCGCTGGCTCCACCCCCCTGCTGGGTGTCTGGACTCGCAGATCCCGGACCCTCCGACCTCCAAGTGCGAGGGTCCGGACATCAAAGGGGACCAGCCCTATAACTGGGGCAGCTCCAGAGCAGGAAGTCAGTTGTATCCTGGAGTCGAGAGACACCGAGACAAACTCATCTTCGTGAACTATCCTTGGAGTCCTGCTGGCGCTGCCGCGGCTCATCTTCGTGAACTATCCTTGGAGTCCTGCTGGCGCTGCCGCGGCTCATCTTCAAGAACCATCCTTGGAGTCCTGCTGGCGCTGCCGCGGCTCATCTTCGGGAACTATCCTTAGAGTCCTGCTGGCGCTGCCGCGGCTCATCTTCGTGAACCATCCTTGGAGTCCTGCTGGCGCTGCCGCGGCTCATCTTCGTGAACCATCCTTGGAGTCCTGCTGGCGCCGCGGCGGCTCATCTTCGTGAACCATCCTTGGAGTCCTGCTGGCACTGCCGCGGCTCATTTTCGTGAACCATCTTTGGAGCCCTGCTGGCGCTGCCGCGGCCCATACCAGAGAACCCTCCAGCTCGAGGATTGAGAGCTGTGTGTCAGGCACCCCTGTACTAAACCAGTACCAAGACTGTCCCGCTACCCCCTTCCCACAGAGACTAAGTTTAGAGGGATCCCTGTATCCCGTTCCTTCTTTACTGTTGCGATAACCTGCCAAAGAATACCGATAAAAGTGTTAAGAACCTATCTTTTTGTGGCGTCCATCTGTAGGGCGGTAGTTGCTCGTCCGTACGATCCGAGGAGAGGACCCTCGCTAGGAGGTCTCTCCCCCTTGCTCGGCCGACCCTCAGGTTTCCCGTCTAACATTGGTGGCAGCGGCGGGATTTGAGCCGACGCAAATCGTACGGCGAGTAGCTCGCCCCACTACAAACAAAAAACACACAAATGTATAGATGTAAATGTATAGGCATTTATATAGCGTACTACTTACCCGTAGGGTCCCAAGGTGCTTCGATCGCTGCGAAACCCTTCCTGGCTTCCCTGAGAGATGGTCCCTTAATGGGTATCTCCAGGGTGAAGCCAGGCATCCCCGGCGGTTTGGTGGGGCCATTAGTGAAGATGAGGCAAGCTAATGCCCAGAGTTGCCGAGTGTGATCGCTGATCAGAGTGGGCACCGAGGCGAGAGAATTATCGAGTCCGCTGACCCTGGTCCAGAAACCTGCCGCGCCGTGAATCGAACCCTGGTCCCGGGCCGTCCTCTGCTCTCGGGTCTGCCGCCTCTAACCAGTGAGCCACACTACTTCACCGACACAGCGACCATGACGACGAAAGAAACCGGAACCACCGCGAAATTCCAGATGGAACGGCTGGAAGAGTACAGTCACAAGGAATTGAAGCAATTCTGCATAGACTTGGGTATCGCTACCACAGGACTTAGTACCAAAGACGACCTCAAGCAGGCCCTGCAGACTTGGGTGGAGACGGGAGCTTTGCCTTACCAAAACGAAAACATTGCAATCACTGAGAACCTTGCAACCCCCGAGGAAGAAAGGAACACGGGCCTCTCTCACGAGGTGGCCCGAGAACGAGAGAGGAACCGGCTCCACGAGTTGGAACTGGCTAGACTCCGCCTAGATGGGGAACTGAAACTAGCAGAAAAAAAGATAGCCCTTAAACACCTACAACTACAGGGAGAACGGGAAGAGAAAAAAAAACAGAGGGAGCTGGAGGAGAAGAGGCTCGCGTATGAACACGAGCACGGTTTGAAGGAACTAGAAATTAGGAAACAGAACAGGGACCTCGGCGTCTCCGAGAACCAGAGCTCCACTCCCTCTATGGACACCAAGGTCCACATCCCCAAAGATGTCGTCCGAGAGTACTACAAGAACGACGACATCCAGCAATGGTTCAAGGCCTACGAGGTAGCTATGACCTCCCACCGGGTTCCGCGAAAAGACTGGGGGGCGGGGTTGTGGGGGAGATTCGTCAACGAAGGGAGAAATGCCCTGCTACAGCTCCCCAACGCTGAGATGACCTCCTACGAGCATATGAAAGCCGCCCTCCTCACTCGCTATGGGCTCACCCCCGAGATGTACCAGCAGCAATTCCGAGACTGTAAAATGATCACCTGGTACCACCTGGGTAGAATATGTGAACTTTTTTAGCAGAGCCCTAGAGAGATGCCCAGTACGGTCTGCAGATAACTCCAAAAGCCTGTGCCAGATGGCCCGCGTCCCCTTTGAATGGGGGGGAGTGTGGGGCATGCTGAAAGTGACTGTCCGAGATGATGCCCCGGTAGACTGCCTCCTCGGGAACGACCTCGAGAGCTCCCCCTGGGCTGCAGTTGAGCGGAGGGAGCACCTGGGTATGCGTGGCCTCCCGGAATGGGTCTGTGCGACGACCCGATCCATGGCCGCCCGCGCCATCCCCTCCACGGAAGAACCCGAATGGCCCAAACCTCCACCGCCCGTAACCACTGAAGACACCACCCCCGCACCCGGTCCACCGGGGCCCGACGACCAAGAACCTGACCCACTCCACGACCTCCCGGAGCTGGCCCAGTGGCGCCAAGAAGGTGGCCCCACTCAAGAACAGTTCCGCCAAGAACAAAAAATGTGTCCCTCCCTCGAGGGGATCCGACAGCAAGCCGCAGCCCAGAGCACAGGGGATGCCTCGGGGGCTCACTGGGTCTATTGGGACAATGAGCTTCTCTACAGCGAACAGAAGATTGCCGAGCTAGGGGCCAGCCGGATGCTGGTAGTCCCCCTCCGATTCAGAGACTTCCTCCTGAACCTGGCTCATGATGTACCTCTCGCCGGGCACCTGGGGCAGGACAAAACTTACAGCCGCCTGGTGACCGATTTCTACTGGCCCAAGATGAAGAACGATGTGATCAACCACTGCCGAGCCTGCCCCACCTGCCAGGCCAGCGGGAAGAGCGGCAGGAAAATAAAAGTCCCCCTGCAACCCTTCCCGGTCGTCAACACTCCCTTTAAGCGGGTAGGGATTGACATCGTGGGGCCCCTGGAGCCCCGAACGGCGCAAGGTCACCGGTTCATATTCGTCCTGGTGGACCATGCCACCCGCTACCCCGAGGCCATACCTCTCCGGACTGTGACAGCGGCCGTGGTGGGCCGAGCCCTGATGGGGATCTTCTCACGGGTGGGCTTCCCCCAAGAAGTCGTCAGTGATCGGGGCACGAACTTCATCTCCCGATACATGAAGTCCCTCTGGCAACAGTGCGGGTCACATACAAGTTCACGACCCCCTACCACCCGCAAGGGAACGGACTAGTAGAATGCTCCAACCGCACCCTCAAGGGTATGATCATGGGCCTGGCAGAGCCCTTATGACGCCAATGGGACGTGTTGCTACCCTGCCTCCTATTTGCCTACTGGGAGGTCCCACAGAAGTCCCTGGGATTCAGCCCCTTCGAACTATTGTATGGGTACCCCGTTCGGGGTCCCCTAAGTCTGGTCAAAGAAGGATGGGAGGTGACCACCCAGAACACTCCTCCTGATGTGTACCGGTACCTCCTGACCCTCCGGAACCAGACTTGGCGGTTCAGGGAGCTTGCCAAGGCCAACCTCGAAGCCAGCCAAGAAGACATGAAACGGTGGTATGATCAAAACGCCTCATCCATCGAGTTCGAGCCGGGACAACAGGTCTGGGTCATGTCCCCGGTCGAACCCTGCGCCCTCCAGGACAAATGGACGGGGCCCTTTAAAGTGGTGGAGCGCAAGGGCCCTGTCACCTACCTGGTGGACCTGGAGTCCCCCAGGATCCCCTCCGGGTCCACCATACCAACCGACTTAAGCCTCACTTTGTCCGCTCAGAACTTAGCCTCATGATGGCTACCGACAGTGGGGCTGAAGAGGAC
The DNA here is from genome assembly GCF_964263255.1 of Lissotriton vulgaris. Taxonomy (NCBI): domain Eukaryota; kingdom Metazoa; phylum Chordata; class Amphibia; order Caudata; family Salamandridae; genus Lissotriton; species Lissotriton vulgaris. The sequence continues at coordinate 1,219,500,028 of NC_141685.1, read as the reverse complement.
TCCGAGCCCCTACCCGACCTCCTGAAGACCCTTGAAAAAGACGGCTCCGTGGAAGGAGTCCACCTCTCTTCCACCCTGACCCCAGCCCAACGCCAAGGCTGCCAAGACTTATTACAGCAATTTGCCGATCTATTCTCTCTCACCCCCGGGGTCACTCCATGGAGCCTCCACGATGTCGACACCGGGGATAGCCCAGCTATCCGGCACCGGGCCTACCGAGTTCCCGACCGGGTACGCGCCTGCATCCAGTCGCAAGTATCCAAGATGTTGGCTCTGGGAGTGATCGAGCCCTCCGACAGCCCATGGGCCAGCCCGGTCGTGCTGGTACCCAAGGCCGCCGCCCCTGGCGTCGCCCCCGAACTCAGATTTTGTGTGGACTACCGGGGCTTGAACGCCGTCACCCAAACAGACGCTCACCCCATCCCTCGGGCTGATGAGCTGATCAACCGCCTGGGGGCAGCCCGCTACCTGAGCACCTTCGACCTAACTGTAGGCTACTGGCAGATCGGCCTCACCCCGGGCGCCCAGGAGCGATCCGCCTTCTCCACCCCGGATGGCCACTACCACTTCAAGGTGATGCCCTTCGGGATGAAAAACGCCCCCGCCACGTTCCAGAGACTAGTGAATAATGTGCTGGCGGGGCTCGAGGAGTTCAGCGCTGCCTACTTAGACGATATTGCGGTGTACAGTCTCCACTGGGCTGAACACCTCCAACACCTCCATGAGGTCTTGGCCCCCCCCCCAACGGGCAGGACTAACAATAAAAGCCAAAAAGTGCCAAATTGGCCAAGGGTCCGTGACCTACCTGGGGCACCAGGTGGGAAGTGGCCAGGTGGCCCCTCTCCAACCCAAGATCGCCGCCATCCGGACCTGGGAACCCCCAATCACCCAAACAGAGGTCCGAGCCTTCCTAGGGCTCACAGGATATTACCGGCGCTTCGTGAAAGACTACGGCAGCATTGTGGGCCCCCTCACAGAACTCACGTCGAAGAAACACCCACCAAAGGTACACTGGACACCGGAGTGTCAGGCCGCCTTTGAGACCCTCAAGACAGTGATGTGCACCGCCCCCGTGCTCCAAGCCCCCGACTACAGCCGGGAGTTCATAGTACAGACCGATGCCTCCGATCACGGCGTAGGAGCAGTCCTTTCCCAAATCAATGCAGAGGGAATTGACCAGCCAGTAGCTTCATTAGCCAATGTCTGCTGGCCCGAGAACAGCGCTGGAGCACCATTGAGCGGGAGGCCTTCGCCGTGGTGTGGGCCCTCAAGAAGCCCTGACCCTACCTCTTCGGCACCCACTTCTCTGGGTACAAACTGACCACCGACCTCTGTAATGGCTGATGCAGATGCGAGGAGAGAATCCGAAACTATTGCGTTGGTCCTTCTCCCTGCAGGGGATGGACTTCACTGTGGAGCACCGCCCCGGCAACGACCACGCCAACGCAGACGGCCTGTCCCGCTTCTTCCGCCTCGGCGAGGAGAATACCCAAGAAGATGGGTGACTCTCCCTGCCTTCAGCTGGGGGGGGACGCGTGTTGGACCTGGCCTCGTGGTGTGGCCCCACTCCTCCCGCATGGCGGGTCCCGGACTACCTCGATCCCTGTTCCCCGGCCAAGAACGGCACCTTCCACCTTCCACGAGTGCCGCCCCTCCGGGCCGCCCCCAGCTTTCCCCCGACGGAACGCGACCTCATCTCCTCAACCCTCTCGGCTGGTCCGGACCCTTTCCCGGATCCTCGTCTCTGACCCAGCCGCCATCTTGGACCCTCCATGACCAGGCCTCGTGGCCTCGGCCCGACCCCAGCCACAGACCCTGCAAAGCCCCGACATCGAGGCACCAGAATCCAACCAGGGGGTAAAGAGATCACTTGACGAGTCAATGGGGGAAGGAGTGACGATGGTCCCCCATCCGCCTGGTTTCGATCGCCCCCGGCCTCCCTGGGAGCTGGCTCCACCCCCCTGCTGGGTGTCTGGACTCGCAGATCCCGGACCCTCCGACCTCCAAGTGCGAGGGTCCGGACATCAAAGGGGACCAGCCCTATAACTGGGGCAGCTCCAGAGCAGGAAGTCAGTTGTATCCTGGAGTCGAGAGACACCGAGATAAACTCATCTTCGTGAACTATCCTTGGAGTCCTGCTGGCGCTGCCGCGGCTCATCTTCGTGAACTATCCTTGGAGTCCTGCTGGCGCTGCCTCGGCTCATCTTCATGAACCATCCTTGGAGTCCTGCTGGCGCTGCCGCGGCTCATCTTCGGGAACTATCCTTGGAGTCCTGCTGGCGCTGCCGCGCCTCATCTTCATGAACCATCCTTGGAGTCCTGCTGGCGCTGCCGCGGCTCATCTTCGTGAACCATCCTTGGAGTCCTGCTGGCACTGCCGCGGCTCATCTTCGTGAACCATCCTTTGAGTCCTGCTGGCGCTGCCGCGGCTCATCTTCGTGAACCATCTTTGGAGCCCTGCTGGCGCTGCCGCGGCCCATACCAGAGAACCCTCCAGCTCGAGGATTGAGAGCTGTGCGTCAGGCACCCCTGTACTAGACCAGTACCAAGACTGTCCCGCTACCCCCTTCCCACAGAGACTAAGTTTAGAGGGATCCCCGTATCCCGTTCCTTCTGTACTGTTGCGATAACCTGCCAAAGAATACCGATAAAAGTGTTAAGAACCTATCTTTGTGTGGCGTCCATCTGTAGGGGGGGTGGTTGCTCGTCCGTACGATCCGAGGAGAGGACCCTCGCCAGGAGGTCTCTCCCCCTTCGTCGGCCGAACCTCAGGTTTCCCGTCTAACACCAATGTAAAACGCATTCGCATAATCAATAAGTGAAAGGATCAAGGAGCTGGGTAACCATTTCTTTTTAGCTGCTCTAGGGAAGAGGGGAAGAAACTTCCTCAGTGATTTGAAGGTGCCGAAGCATTGCCCCACTAACTTCTTAATCTGAGTAGAGAACCGGAGATCTTCGTTGAACCAGATCCCAATGTTTTTGACTGGCTGACCCACGGAGATGGGCAGAGGATAGTCATACGGCAATAGCGATTCCCTAAACTGAGGAGGGAAAATCCCATGCAAGAGGATTTCAGATTTATCCTCATTGCACTTAAGCTGGGCAGAAAGGAGCCATTGGAAAACGGCTTTAAGGCAGGCTGTAGCACGAGCAGGGGATGAGTCATTTCTATCCCATGTAAAGAGGAGCTGGGTATCATCCGCATAAGTAATGCAGCAAATGTAAAAAGAGGAAAAACTTGAGAGAAACAAGCATAATACTCCTTATTAAGCCTTTTGACGTATTCCCAGGTCTACCATTAATAGCACATGTGGGAATTCGCCAAAGTCCATAGGTAGATTATGGGAACACCCACACTCCATCCATGGAATGCCTCCCCATTTACCAAGCCATGCAGGGCCATTCAAGGTCGCAGGGTGCGGCTTGGCAAATATCATTCTAGTTTTTGCATAGCCCTTACATCCCCTTGGGTGGTGCAAGAATGATGCAAAAACATGAAAAATATGCCCCTCATGTTTTAAGTAATTCCCTAACCAAGGAAAACTCAAGGTTGTACGAAGTTTCCAAGAAGAGTATTATAGTCGTGGATCACCATATAGGAAAATGAGTGGCCTCCAATTCTGGCAAGATGGATTTGGTTGGTTTGTGCTGAAGCAAGATCAGCTGGTCTAAAAACTTTAGTCTGTCTTTAAAAAGATACTCTTCTATGGAGATAAGATGGGCCTGAAATATAGAGTGTCCTTTGAGGGTGACAAAGGAGCTTCGAAACAATAGGTTTACTGACTGGGAGCCAAAGAAGGGCAATCGCCATTGGACTGATGAGGTTTTGGATGAAATATTGCACTCCTTGCCCCCATTTGAGCTTATATGCTTTAGATAGTTTGAATAAGTGTGAGCAAGTAATCAATGATACCTTTGTGAAGGGCATTTACATAATCCAGCTAGCTCATAATAAGAGCTTGAATGATGGTTTTACCCTATTTTTAATGGAAGCCATTTGAACATTTTGTGCAGGATCCCATAACAGACTCTGCACATGGCGGAGATCTGCTTCTTCATAGACAGAGCATTTCCTACAATAATACTCAAATTCTTGCCACTTTCTTAGGAATGGGAACTAGCCAACCAACCGGCAGACAATATAGAGTTAGCTTTGCTCAACAAAAACCCCTTTGTCTTATTACCGTTCAGTTTAAGGGGATTGTCCTTCATTCATATGGCGATGTTACTGAGACAGACCACAAACATTCTTTTAATAACTTTAGTATTGTCAGTAATGGATATTGGCGAAGTGTTGTAACCCTAGGTGGAACGCTCGACACAGGAGCTCACCTTAGAATGTTGGAGTGAGGAGCGGATCGTGCCGAGGTCAGAAGTGAATAAACTTGCTCTTTATAATCATTGCGTGTGAGCAGTTATTGAAGAGCTATTTTAACAATAATAATATGTATTTAATATGTCTTTTTTTTATGTACAAGTACCTGAAGCGAGAGAAACCTAAGCGACCGACTCATATGCAACACAGAAGAAAGTCAGCTTGATAAACTCAGAGAAGCCCGCACGAGCCAACATGAGCGTCAGACTCAGTCAGAAGAACGTCTCCTACATGCCCACAAAACACAAAGGAAAAAACACAAAAAAGGACCAAACAATCAATGACAAAGTCAATAAATACCCCCCAAAAAATTATAACAAAGACACACCCACAACTCCACCTATATAAAGGCCAAAAATCACTACCATGATTCTTTGCAAATACAACAGAACAACTTCAGACAGCAACCAAAGACATACTCACAACTCACCCATCACACAACCTTCACACCATCAGTACCCTCCAAAAGCACTCTCACATACACCTGGCAAAACTGACATCCACCCACCCTCACTTGCACACACACACACATCACACCCCACCACCACCCATCACCACGCCACCTAAGAAGAATCCAAAGTTCACAGATAGTGAGTTAGAAGTATTGGTTGATGAAATCCTCAGAGTGGAGCCACATTTGTTTGGTACATTGTTACAAAGGCCCTCATGTCCCAGAAAACCAAGATGTGAGCGAGAATTGTAGACAAGGTGAATGCACAAGCACCAATGTTGTGCACAAAGGACAACATCCAGAACAGGTGGTATGATGTGCACAGAGGGTCAAGAAGCTCCGTGAGAAGTAACACGCCTTGAGTCAGCGCTCTGGCGGTGTCCCTCCTGCCAAACCAGTATACTTCAGGTCCTAGGAGGAGAAGGTGTGGGACATCCTACCACCAGAGAGCGTCCATGGCCTAGCAGACATACCAGAGCCTGGTGAATACACAACCAATATACTCAATATTGTGTTGCAATACACAGACATCACCGTTAAGGGGACAGTGAAACCATGCACTGATAGTAAAGGCACAGTAAACAGAAGCTAATCAGCCCAAGAAGTGTATGCTAGTCAGACAAACACAATACCGGCCACATCATAGTGATTTGTACCTGTGTCATGACATGTACAAACCAACCAACAAATAGAGCATGGCAGTGGCACCAATCTAAATAAACACTGTCAGACATTTTTGCCACCACAACCACTACCTCACAGTGAAGCTGACTGACAGGAAGGAATAGTGAGTATTTGTCAAGATCAATGATTGGCCGTTTTTTTAACAATAGTTTTCTGGAGAATGGATATGGCAAACTGTTTAATGGTAGTACCCTCTAGACCTTTGGGAATTTTTAACAAGCACAGATTAATATTTCTACAGTGGTTTTCCATATTTTCTAAACTCTTAATCAGATGTTTAGCCTGCTGCCTTACTGGAATTACTGCTTGATAGCCTGCTTAGTCTGCTGTATCACCCATTTGAGAATAATAGTTCTATTCCCCCAGCCTTCTATTCTTTCCTCCAATAATGCACAAGTATGGTGCATCCCACTTTGATTACGCTCTGAATTATTGAAACTGTCTCATACCTGACACGGGATTCATCAATATCTTGCACACTATCTTGAGTTGATATCTGATCCCTGAAAGCCTTAGCAACTCCATAGTCAGTGTATGAGATACTTTTGATGTTTACATTTTTTTGATTCTCTCAGACGTTTACCATGTCATTGCCAGTTCCATTTTTAATATATTGTCAGTAAAGTGGATTAACATTTTGAATCTATTCCCTAGGATTTCTTTGGGGGGGGGGGGGGGGACTGACACTTGTGTTCTGTTGAGTTTGTCATTTAGCTCTCTAGATAACCCAACCTGCAAAGTTTCACTCAGAGACACCACCTTATATTTTTGAGTAAGATTATTTAAGCTTTAAGGGAGTGAAAAGCAGAAATATTAAATTAAAAAAATCTTATTCACTGGTAGGCTGCTGTTATATTTCTCTTCATCAAATAGAAGCTTCAGAAATTTCTGAATTATGCGCAAACGGTTTTGATAGCTTGACCTTAATGTGACTTGCTTAGAATCGCTGTCATAACTGCAAAATGTTCCGGTTATATAAATATATTATCTTCCTTAAGCTACAAGTTCTCATTCGCACCAAGCTTGAACTTCCTATCTTTCTCATGTTCATATAATAGAATCACGTATTTTAACAATAACTCTCAGTTGAAATACGAATAGCATTACCTAACTAGAAATCTTCAATTGAATGTTTCTACCTTTAGTATAGTTCATTGTTGCTCAGTGAAATATGGAATGAGTGAAAGAATAGAATCTGCATTAAGCTTACTTAGGAACCAACATCAGCGCTTTCAGGAACACAAATTTTAAGTGATGTTTGCTACACATTTGATGGTAGATTGGTGACTTTGTGTGTTATTCATGGGAAAGGAAGAATGATGCCTGCTCACCATTAAAAGATGTTTTTTCTTTGGACCGGAGTGGTCAAATATGTGACAATGTTGTTCATGTGTGTTCTTGTCTTATATTTTTAAAATTTCATTTCTAAAGCGCAGCATGTATCCCTAAAGGGATATCACAGCGCTATGTTTTTACCTAACCTAGCCGCAAAAAATAAGATACATCTTAATATCCATTAGTTGGGAAGAGCCAAGATTTCAATTTCTTGCTAAACTCGGTTTAGTTCTTAATGGGTAGATTCTCCAAAGGCAGTGAATTCCATTGGACAGCAGCAAAATATGAAAATATTTCGCTTGATTTTAGCTAGGGCCAAATTTCGAGATCTCAAGTCCTGAGTAGGTTGATAAAATTCCACTCTGGCTTTTAATATCTCAGGGACTTCATTGTGCATTAGTTTAACATTTGCTTGATTTTTCATCTGCAGTCAATGCAGAGAGGCTATGCAGGCTGAAGCGGAACCAAACCTGTCCATGTAGCAGATTAACTTGGTTGCGGCATTTTGAATAATCTGCAATCTTGTGAAGAGGTAATCTACCATTCAAGCACATAATGCATATCCATAATCCAGTCTACTTGTGATTAGGGTCTGGACTATGTTTTTTTGCCAAGCTATGGGAGTCCATTTAAACATTCTTCTCAGCAGCTTAAGAGTGCCAAAGCATTTACTCCATGTATCCCTGAAATACTCTTGCAGAGATACTCTTGCATGGAAAGTTGGTTAGAAATGATGACCCCTGTTTTTTTGCTGATAACTTGGGTCTAGGTATCTCCCCTAGTATCTCCGGCCACCAAGAGGCATCCCATATCTGATGTGCTCCTACCAACAGTAGGATCTCTCTTTTTTCTGAATTGACATTCAAACAATGCTTCCTCATCCAACCTGCTACTTCAATAAGTCAACTCCGTATATTTCAGCGCGTCTCATTCTGATCCTCCGCCAGTGATATCAGTAACTGAGTATCATCTGCATAGGCCATAGCCTCAAAACCCCAGTTCCTGATAATTTGAGCCAATGTGGGTATAGAAATATTAAACAGAGTGGGGCTCAATGACGAGCTATGAGGTGTAGGAGAGTAGGGTCTGCTTCCTATGGTCACCCCCACTTTTTGCTGTGATTCTCAGTTTTTTTTTTACTTTAGTGTGGCTGTGGGCCTGCTAATCAGACCCACAGCCCCGCTGTTTGCCTGCTAATCAGACCCACAGCCCAGCTGTTCTCTCTCTAAATTGATACCATGTACTTTACGTACATACCAGATTGGTTACTGGGTCACCCTTGTGAGGCGCTCTATAGTGTACCATAGGTACCCAGGCCATAGGTCCACCTTAGGCCTACCAGGGGCTGCAGCATGTATTGTGCCACCCCTGGTTTGCCTTCCAAACTGACACCACAGGTCTGTTCACACAGCCTGGGTAAGGTGGTGTATCCCTATATCTACCTTTACATATAGACACATATACACCTATAAGTCACTCCTATGGTAAGCCTCGACAATCCTGGAGGCAGAGTGCTTGGTTTTATGTGAGAGGGTTCCCTAGCATGAGCTGAGCCCCTCTGCAGCTTTCAGAACCATCTCCTTATAGCTGTTCTATGATATAGCCATACCATATACTCTTAAGTGCATTATAATCCTTGCGGTTATTGCTAACTTTGGTTTGGCTTTATCAAAACATGTCGTGTAAGGTGTCAAACACTTTGGAACACTACCCCCCCCCCCCACCAGTTCTGGCAGCGGGGGTAGCATTCCATCCTTCTCAAGGGAGAAGACATGTAGTTACTGCTTTACCCGTTTAGAGTTAAACAGAGCCTCAGCATCACAAAATGGATGCTGCAGCCACAGACACTAGTCTGACCTCCTGTTGCTGGATGAAACTCTGACAGGGAAGGCCTGAATAATAGGTTTCTTGTCCAGGGAGGTGCTGGCACCTCCCCAGACAGGGTTTTGTATATTGGGGCAGGGAGGACAGCCTTCAGTGAATGCTTTACAGACACTGCCTGGGGCACACAAGGTGCTCCATGCATAGCCCAGTTCAAACCGGTTGCTGGGGCACACAGCCCCAGCTCTGGCGCAAAACTGGACAAAGGGAAAGGGGTGTAACCTCCCCGTCTCAGGTCCACTCATAGGAGGGACCTAGCCAGGTAGTCCAGCCCCCATCCTTAGTATAAGTATAGGAGCTGTGTCCCTAGGACTTTAGATTACCCTGGACGAATCTTTGAAAGACATATCCTGGACCTGTGACGTTCCATTCTGACTGGAAGATGGAAGATATCTCCCTTGTGGTCAAGGAGTGACCACCCTATTCAAACAGGCACCAACAGCAACTTTGCCAGTCTGCATTTTCGAGGCTCCCGCCGGATCCCGAAGAATCTGCGACACAGGAACAAGACTTCCAGACTTCTCTGATGCTGACCTACATCCACAGCAAAGCTGAGCCACGTGGCGGACACAAGAAATGTGGGACCAGAACTCCTGGACATCCTGCATTTTGCAAGCTGATCTCCTTCAATAAGATATCTCAAAGTTGTGCTTTGGGGTGCTTGAAGCCGCTGCCAGAGCACCATTTGCACTGAAACCCAGGCCTCCACACTCCGCGAGTCTTCCGTGGGCCCCCTTTTGCATTTGAGCTTGACACGTCTTCCCAGTTCCTAGTCCATTGGCTAGTGAGCCCCCTGAAGACCTTTCTTTGAACTTAACTTGCTTTCCTCGCTGCTCCAGGCTCGCTACAGCTTTCCTGAAAAGGAGAAGTGCCATAGATCTTGCTGGTCCGCAACAGATCCAATCTTGTCATTCTGCATGGGTTGCAGTTGCCAAGGCTTGTTGGGTCCAATCCGGATACTGACACCACAATCATCTAGATCCATTGAGGAACAGCTCGAATCCACCACCTGGTCATCGTCGATGCCTCCTGGACCTCGTGGCTGAAGAGACAAGTTTGACTACTGCACCTGAAATCACCCAACATCGCCTGGTTCCTTCCTGGTTCCTTCCTGGTCACTGGCTAGTGAACCAGACTCTGTACCTTCTGCTTTCAGGTTCTTCAGATCTTAGATCCACCCTTGGATCCACCCGGACACTTTTCCTCTGGTCGCCGGTTAAAGTTAAACAGAGCCTCAGCATCACAAAATGGATGCAGCTGCCACAGACATGAGTCTGACCTCCTGTTGCTGGACGAAATTCCGGCAGGGGAGCCTGGACAATAGGTGTCCTGTCCAGGGAGGTGCTGGCACCTCCCCAGACAGGGTTTTGTGTATTGGGGCAGGGAGGACTGCAATCAGTGAATGCTTTACAGACACTGCCTGGGGCACACAAGGTGCTCCATGCATAGCCCAGTTCAAACTGGTTGCTGGGGCACACAGCCCCAGCTCTGGCGTGAAACTGGACAAAGGGAAAGGGGTGTAACCACCCCCTTCTCAGGTCCACCCATTGGAGAGACCTAGCCATGTAGTCCAGCCCCCATCGTAAGTATAAGTATAGGAGCTGTGTCCCTAGGACTTTAGATTACCCTGGACAAATCTTTGGAAGACATATCCTGGCCCTTTGACGTTCCGTTCTGACTGGAAGATGGAAGATATCTCCCTTGTGGTCAAGGATTGATCACCCTGTTCAAACAGGCACCAACAGCAACTTGACAAAAGAGGTCAAAGAGAGCACATTACTAAAGTACAAATCCATATGAGACTAGTGGGTTATGTAGTCATAACAGTATTAAATCTGAATACAATATGTAGCTTGTAATGCAGGACAGAACAGATCAATGGATAAAGATCATATTTGTGTCATCTTTTTCTTTATTAGAAGATCCATAAAATATTCCTTTCTCAGTTGATAAAAAGACAGCCGACACGTGTTTCGTCCGTACTCACAATCAGTACTCAGACTTTTTCAAGGCTAATAAGAATGGATTAAACTGCACATGTGTCATCAAACACTACGATTGTGGACAAGATCATAAAGCTCCAAAGTGAATAACAAGAGTCCAGAGTATCCAAATGTGTCAAACTCGGTAAATTAACGTGGGGGATGACAAGGTAAGGTAACCAATTCGAACTCAGCACAGGCTAAATATATTCCTCATTCGGATAAAGAATTAGTCAAAGAAGAGCATTATTCATGTACCAAGTAAGTAATGATCAATAGACTTCCACAATCGTACGATGACACAAATATGAACTTTATCCATTGATCTGTTCTGTCCTGCATTACAAGCTACACATTGTATTCAGATTTAATACTGTTATGACTACATAACCCACTAGTCTCATATGGATTTGACTTCAGGATTGTGCTCTCTTTGACCTCTTTTGTCTAGTTGTACATTTGTCAATCTTTTGTTTTGACATCTTTATCCCTCTTGGTAGTGGAGGATAGTGGTCCATGTAGCACTCCGTCTTTAATACTCAAAATATTGTATTGACTTGCCCAGTATTGTTTTTCAATATATTATCACTAGTGTATGTGCGGGTTCTTTCAATTTTGGATACACCACTACCGATCCTCTTATGCACCAACAGCAACTTTGCTGGTTGGCATTTTTTAGGCTCCCACTGGATCCTGAAGAATCTGTGACGCAGGAACTGGACTTCCATACTTCTCTGATCCGGACCCACATCCACAGCAAAGCTGAAACACATGGCGGACACGAGAGACGTGGGACCGGAACTCCTTGACATCCTGCATTTTGCAAGCTGCACTCCTTCAACGAGGTATCTCGAAATTGTGCTTTGGGGTGCTTGAAGCCCCAGCCCGAGCACCATTTGCACCAAAGTATTGGCCCCCACACTCCACAAGTGTTCCATGGGCCCCGCTTTTGCAGTTGAGCTTGATGCGTCTTCCTGGTTCCTAGTCCATTGGCTAGTGAGCCCCCTGAAGACCTTTCTTTGAACTTAACTTGCTTTCCTTATTGCTCCAGGCTTGCTCCAGCTTCCCTAAAAAGGAGAAGTGCCACAGACCTTGTTGGTTTGCAACAGAGCCAATCTTGACATACTGCGTGGGTTGCAATTGCCAAGGTTTGTTGGGTCCAATCCAAATACCGAGGATATATGACGTTACAACGCGTTATTTTACAACGCAGACCGTTACATCGCAACTTTAACAACGCAGGACCCATTACAATGCATGCCTTTACAACGCATGTCATTACATAGCATATACGATTACAACGCATGCCATTACAACGTAAGTATAGGTAGGTATATCTTTAAAAAATATATATAATTAAGTTAATTTAATTAATTTAATTTAATTAATTTAATTTTATTAATTTTAAAAAGGTAATTTAATTATTGTAATTTAATTAATATTATAAATTTAATTAATTAAATGTATTTAATTTAATTTAACTAATGTAATTTAATTAATTTATAAATTGTAAATAATATAATTTAATTTATTATAATATATTTAATTTAAATAATTTTAAAATAATAATTAATTTAATTTAATTTAATTAATGTAATTTAATTAATTTATAAATTGTAAAACCAAAACCAAACCCAGCCCTAAAACCTAAAAATACCCCTGTACCCCAAAAACCAAACCCAGCCCTAAAACCTAAAAATACCCCTGTACCCCAAAAACCAAACCTAGCCCTAAAACCTAAAAATACCCCTGTACCCCAAAAACCAAACCCAGCCCTAAAATCTAAAAATACCCCTGTACCCCAAAAACCAAACCCAGCCCTAGAACCTAAAAATACCACTGTACCCCAAAAACCAAACCTAGCCCTAAAACCTAAAAATACCCCTGTACCCCAAAAACCAAACCCAGCCCTAAAACCTAAAAATACCCCTGTACCCCAAAAACCAAACCTAGCCCTAAAACCTAAAAATACACCTGTACCCCAAAAACCAAACCCAGCCCTAAAACCTAAAAATACCCCTGTACCCCAAAAACGAAACCTAGCCCTAAAACCTAAAAATACCCCTGTACCCCAAAAACCAAACCGAGCCCTAAAACCTAAAAATACCCCTGTACCCCAAAAACCAAACCTAGCCCTAAAACCTAAAAATACCCTGTACCCCAAAAACCAAACCCAGCCCTAAAACCTAAAAATACCCCTGTACCTGTACCCCAAAAAACAAACCCAGCCCTAAAACCCTAAAAATACCCAAACACCCCAAAACATATACCTCAGTACCCCAAAACATATACTCCTATACTCATACTTATTTTTTTTAAATTACTTAAATTAATATATTTAATTTATTTTATTAAATTACATAAATTAATACATTTTTTTATTTGTAATATTAATTAAATTAATTAAATAATGTAAAATAAAATATAAAATAAAATTATATACTTACCTATACTTACGTTGTAAAGGCATGCGTTGTAATAGCATCTGCTATATAATGACATGCGTTGTAAAGGCATGCATTGTAATGGATCCTGCGTTGTAAAAGTTGCGATGTAATGGTAGTGCGTTGTAAAAGTTGCGTTGTAACGGGTGTTTCCCAAATACCGACACCACAATCTACTAGATCTGTTGTGGGACAGCTCTAATCCAGTGCCTGGTCATTGTTGATGCCTCCTGGACCTCGTGGCTGAAGAAACAATTTCAACTACTTCACATGAAATCACCCAACATCGCCTGGTTCCTTCCTGGTCACTGGCTAGTGACCCAGACTCTGTCCCTTCTGCTTTCAGGTTCTTCAGATCTTCGATCCACCCTTGGAATCACCCGGACACTTTTCCTCTGGTCGCCTGCAGCACTTCTTTGCAGCTCTCCATAGAAAACGACGACGAAACCCGACACGAAAAGACACCTATGCACCCGGCTTCCCTGGGTGAGGTAACACGAGTACTCGGTGCTCTTGTAGGTCTTGACTCTCAAAGTGTCGTAGTTTAAAAGGGTTACATCCTAGTCCATCCGGAAGTGTCCTCAAATTGTATATTTGTAACTTTTACGATCTCCATTGAAAGTCAATGGTAACCCGCGCCTGGGTTTAGACACTGCACACCTCTCCTGTGGGCCTCCTACTTCCTAACCTTTGGTCAATTAGTGTAGCCCTAGTGATTCCACAGGCCCAAGGCCTGCTTCCTAATTCTCTCGGGGTTCTTATACCACTTTCTTAGTATATGGTTTGTAAGGCCCCTAGGGCTTAACGTACACTGTGCAACTTATCGTATATTAACTGTGTGACTTGTATTGTATTTTTACCTCTGACCTCAGTGCAGAGGGGTTGTGTTCATATTAAATACATATATATTTGATATATACCTTGTGTGGTGTCCTTTCATTTGGTACTCAAGGGATTATAATTGGTAAAACAATTTGCTTAACTCGCCTACTGAAGTCTTAGCCTGAAGACTGTTGCTTCATGCTACCACTAGGATAGTTTTCTATAAGGTTAACTTTACAACCACAATCAATAAGGGTCGATTAGACTGGTGCAAGGTGCCCACTAGAACTAGTGGACATCATATGCCAGGCTAACTTCTCACATGAGGGACTCCACACTAAGACATAAAAGAGCAGGATCCACAAGCATGCAGCTGCACTCTCTTATCCTATTCAATTAAAATGTGCTTAGCAGCTTGAGAGCATAAGAATGTAAGCCAATCTCTTGAAGTCTGCCTATCATCAATGTATGAGAGACAATATCAAATGCTGCTCAAAGGTCCAGTAGTATCAGGGCTTCTGCCCCACCCTCGGTATCTACTTACCTGATATCATCTAACATTGCTAGCAACATGGATTCAATACAGTTGTTATATTGGAAACCTGCATGAGAAGGGTCCAGCAAAATATTAGTCTCCAAGAAATTGGTCAATTGTTTATTCACAAATTTTAGACGTGAAGGGAAGAAGACATATGGGTCAGTAATTGGAGAGGATTGATGTATCCATGCCATCCTTTTTGCCAGCGGTAAGAGTACTGCTTCCTTCCAGATGGCAGGATAAGTTCCTTCTAACGATCGGTTAAAGATTTGTGCAAAATGGGGGCATCCATTTTTCGCTAGTTGAGAATAAACTAAAGGAGGGCATGGATCTAAAGGTGAGTCAAATTATCTTCCTTCATCAGCTTTACTACCTGAGTTTCTGCTAGAGGTACAACAATTCTCAAATGAGCTTTGCTGCCTGGATCGGCCCTGCATTGTCCATAAAATATTTCCCAATTTCCCCACAATGGTCCTCAGAGTGGGGCATTTGCTGGGACAATCAAGTGGGCTGGGGAGTTCCTTTACAATTTTAAATAACACTTTCAAGGAGATGCTATCCTACTTGATTCTATAAATAAAGTAGTCCTGCTTCACTCTTTTCAATGCTTTATAGTATAATTTCTGCTCTTCTTGAAACTTTTTATTTTTAATCCTCATTGTGCAACATTTATAGTAAGGAGATCTCAGGGTCCTTTTTCCTTAATCCAATCTTTACCTTCGCTGCCATAAAAGGTGGATCCTGGCAGAAACATCTGAGGAAATTCGGAAAAGAAGGAACCCCTTACTTTTTAGTTTTCATTAACTTTTCCGCCAGACTTGAGCCGGTCACCCCAAAAATAACTATATCAATACTCACAGTTAGATGTCTTCCCAATACCTCTTCTAGAGTCTTACCCACATCCTTCCAGAAACCATCGAGATGGGGGCACTGCCGGAACATATGCAGGTCATCGGCCCTCTGTAATCCGCATTTCTGACAGCTCTTCACTGTAGACCCACTGAATTTTAATAGCTTTTCCGGTGTCCAATACGCTCTATGAGTGGTATATAAGTGGTTTCTTTTTAGTGCAGCAGATGACACGATTGACCAGCATTTGCTCATTGATACTTGCCATAGGTTATTTGTATCCATCGTTGGCAGATCTTTCCCCCATATTCTCTCTGGAATCCGGAAGTCTTTCTCCCCTGATGAGATTAGGGCCCAATACCAGTAAGATGTTTCTTTCTTAAAAGGTTTCTTTTCCAGCATCTTTACTTCTAACGGTTGATAGTATTTACATTGTGATAATAGGGAGTTGGTATTTTCAAATAATATATCCCAGTCCAGTATCTTGTTCTGAAACAAAAGTTGCCCCCACTCTATTATTCCAGCTGATTTAAAGGGAGTCGCAAGGCAGTCTTTGAGGCAGTCTGGGGTGTTCAGTGAATCCCATATCGGGGCTTTGCCACTGTAAAGAGGGATATCCAACGTAGATCTTATACAATACCACAACTTAGCGGCTGACTTCAAAATCTTTAGTTTAACTTTTTTTTTTAATTTCGGATGACCGAATTTAAATAGTAAATGGCTAGTGCTATTTGTCATATTCTGTAGATACGTTGGGTAGTCTTCGTATGGGCCTAACAATAACCTGCTAGATTTAAATTGGAAAGCTCTACAATATTCTAGGAGGTCAGGGCTAGCTAGCCCCCCCTGTTCCTATCTTCTCCTTATTTTTCTCCAGGCGATTCTTGGTTATTTTGAAGACCAAATAAAGCTTGAAAGATCTCCCTGGATTTTCTTTATGGTTTTCCTTTTAAACTCCAGTGGGATAGCACCAAAAACAAAAGTAAATTTCGGCAGGACTGACATTTTAACAATATTTGATTTACCCAGAATCGATAATGGTATGCCACTCCAGACTTTCAACAACTTTTTTACCTCCACCTCTATTCTGTGGATGTTAATATGGGCTACCTTATCTAGGTCTTTGACGAAGTCAATACCCAAGTATCTAATTTTGTTCTTATTGTAAGGACCTGTGAATTCCTCGTTCCACGTCATGGTTTCTGTTTTAGATTTGTTTATTTGGTAGCCAGAGATTTTTCCGAAATTGATTAGGGTCTCTTCTGTTACATTTAGGGCCTCCTTCAGATCGCAAGTAAAGATCATAAGATCATCAGCATATAGGGCCACTTTTTTATGCCAGCCTTGATAACAAAAGGGAGCAATTAATGGTTGGTTCCTAAGACTTTCAGCCACTGGCTCGATGTAAAAGTTAAATAGCAACGGGGAGAGAGGACACCCATGACGTGTTCCCCTCTTTATCTGGATATTTTCAGTTAGGTCACCATTAATTAGTATTTTTGCTTTAGAGGAATTATAAATATTTTCCACCATTTTCAATATATTTACCCCTAAATCAAATTTCTTTAATACTTCACTCAGGTAAATCCAGTTCACTCTATCAAACGCTTTAGCAGCGTCAATTGTGATTATCGATAGAGGTAACTTCTCACAAGTGGCAATGTCAATTGCTCCGATCAGCTCATGTGTCAAGTCTTGTAGATGTCTTCCTGCCACGAAGCCTTTTTGGTTGGAGTTTATCAAGGACCCTACAATTTTCCCTAGTCTTTTCGCCATGATTTGTGTGAAAATCTTGTAGTCACAATTTAAAATAGATATTGGGCGATAAGACTCGCATTTCTGGGGGTTTTTGCCTGGTTTTAAGAGAATGGAAATTGTTGCGTCGTTCCAGGACTCTGGGAGTTTTACCATTTTCAAGAAAGATTTTGTTAAAAAGGGCCGTTAGGGGGATGACCAATGTATCTTTTAGTTTCATATAAAACTCTTTTGGGAGGGCATCAGGACCCACAGCCTTGCCTCTTTTTAGATTATTTATAATGCCTTCTACCTCTTGAGATGTTATTTCTGCATTTAACTTAATTTTCTCCTCCGGTGCGAGACTAGGGGTGTTTTGTGCATCTAGGAAATTATTTATTTCCTCTACCATAGGGTTGCAATCCTCAGAATATAGCTCTGCAAAGAAGGCTGTAAATTCCTGTTTTTTTACAGCCTCCTCAGAACCAATATGGGATGAATTACGTGGATCTATAGTGCCAATTTTATTTCTAGACCTGTCAGTTTTTGTTTTTCAGGCTAACAATTTTCCGCAGCCTTCCCCGTATTCATAATGGGCCAATTTGCTGCACTCCCACCTCTCTCTGATTCTGTCTTCCAATATTTCTGATAGAGTTTCCTTTTGCTTTAGTCTCTCGGTTTCTAGCTCCAGCCCTCCTGGATCCGCAAATATTTCCCGATCTAGTGATTGAATGTTACCCTCTAGCTTTTGAATCTCATTTTTAAGCCGCCTCGATTTATAAGTTGCTAAACTTAGGATCGTCCCCCTTATCACCATCTTGTATGAGTCCCATGCCGTTTGACTTGAGACGCCCTCGTTGTTAATCCCAAAATATAGGTCTGTCTCTTGTTTAAGTTGGTCAATGATTTGGGGGTCCAAAAGGATTGTACGATCCATTGTCCATGTAGGAAACTTTATATCCTCTTTTAATCGAATTGTAATCTGTACTGCTGAATGGTCTGAAAGGTTAGCTGGGAGGTGGACCACTTTTTGTATCTGTTCTAATAGCCCTTGGTCTATTAGGAAGAAGTCGATTCTGGATTGTATTCCTAATTTCTTGTTTTTAAAAGTGTAGTTATCTTGCTAGTCTCCCTTCTCTCTCCAGATGTCAATTAAGCTTAGATCCCTTTTACATATTCCTAACCATTCTCTCATTTTCGGGAGATTTGCCTGTTTCCCCCAAGGATACCGATCCACTTTCGGATCTAGAATAATATTAAAATCTCCACCTAGAATCAGTGGGCCTGAAGCTGAAATCAAATAAGTATATAAGGATTGGAGAGGGGTAGGGTCGTCTAAATTTGGGCCATAGTAGCCAGCCACCAAATAAACTTTGCTGAGAATTCTAATATTGGCTATTGCCCACCTTCCCTTTGGGTCCGTTTCAGCCGATTCTACTCTCGCTTTAAGAGATTTTTTAAAAAGAATGGCTACCCCCTTTATAACACACTTTTGATTCGTGCATATATATGAGTCAACCCAATTTAGAGTTTTCATTATTTCCTCCCATTCTTTTTTTAATAAGTGAGTTTCCTGTAAAATTATTATTTCTCTATCAATTGATTTCAGGTACTCGAAGATCCTCCTTCGCCTGCTCTTAGTTCGTAGCCCATTCACGTTCCAGGAAGTTATTTTTATATATTTTAAGTTCTTCCTCATCTCTTCCTGAATAGCCAGCCCCCGAATTTCTCCTTCATTTTATATCTTGCGTTTTGCTGAGGACAATTTTTTTAATTTGTCCCCCTAACTTGCTCCCATCTCCAGTTCATTTTCACTCTTTTTTCCTTTTCTTATTTTTCAAAAATATAAATTAAAGCAAAGGTGATAGAAAAAATAAAAATAAAAGAGAAAAAGCAACACCCTCCCTCCTTGGAGAAGCCTCCCTTTTTCTTCTTTGGGCTTTATCACTAGCCCACTTTGAGCTCCATGCCTCTATTTATACATTTCTGAGAGTGTGCTGCTGCTTTCTTCAGTGGCTAAAATTATTTTTGTGCTTGTGTTAATGGTTGAATCTTTATCTGATCACGCATTTGGTCGAGGAACGTCTCAACTTCCTTGGGGTCTCTGATGTTATACATCTTATTTCTCCACATAATCCTGAGTGAGGCAGGGAATTTCATTTGGATAGTTGCACCAAGGGACTTCAATTCAGGCATCAACGGTCCCAGGTCCCACTGCCTGTCCTGTGTTACTTTTGCAATGTCTGATTGGATTTTAAAGGACCAGTCATCTTTGCTATACGACCCGCCTTTCAGAGCCTCGCTTAGAATTCTCTCTTTGAGAGTGTATGTCTTAAAGTTTATTAGAATCTTCCTTGGATTTTTTCTCTCCTTAAGTTTACCAAAGGGGTCCCGGTGTACCCGCTGAATATCGTCTTCAAGCCCAAGAGATTTACTCCAAGGAAAGTGCTCTTCCAGAAGCGATATAACACATTTCTTTATTTCTGAACCTTCTCGCCCTTATGGGACATTAAGAAGTCTGAGGTTACATCTTCTAGTTTGATTTTCCAAAGCCTCTAGCTTTTCGTCGATGCTTTTGTCCTTGGCCTTTAGGGTTCTAATTTCTTTCTGAGTTGTTTCTACTTTTCTGCTTAATCCATCCATTTTTGCTTCCACTGTAGTAACTCTCTCACTTTATGCGTTTAGTTTAACATCTAGCATCTCACATTTTTCATGGATCTTATTTTGATTTCCCTCGGATATCTCAAACCTTGACCTAATCTCCTCTAGCATCTTCTCCAGAAAGATGTCCGTACTGCTTTGAGGTTTGTCTTGCAGTACCTCTGGGTTCTTAGCCGGGCTTTTAGGTGGACTTTTAGATGTGTTTCTAGCTGGACTCTGGACAGGACTTTGGATTGGGTTGGTAACCGGACTGGGGACCCGATTTTGAATTGGGGCCGGGCTTTGCGCCGGGGTCTGACTGGGATCATGGTTCTGTTCTGTTGTATCCCCTTCTGAGCCGTCTATTGTACCATCTATTAGAACCAAAGCTGTAAATTTTTCCATTTCAACTCTAGAATTGTTTAGTTCCCCTGGCTCCCGTTTTTTTCCCGGCTCTGACCCCGCTCTCGTATCTTAAAATATGACCTTAAAGATGGAGTGATATTTATTTTGGGGGCTCTGACCCCCTCGCCTATCTCCAAGTTATCTCCTAGTTGCCCCTGCTGCCCTTTCTTGGTATTCATTTTATTTGCTTGAAGTTTCAAGGCTTTTCGGGCAATTCCTATAGTAATAACAGGCTGTTTTGCCACCGGGGGGATGCTTGACTTAAGAAATTGCCTGTTCCTTAAACAATAGGAGGATCTTCCCCTCACGTCAAGACTTACAAGAGCTGTGCCTGCGTCTTTATTTACAACAGTAGTCTCTACAATGGTGCCCAGGTCTGCTTTTAGAACTTTTTCCCTCTCTGCTCGGGAGTGGGTTAAGCCTAGCTGTGGCTCTTTCTTTTTATTTGGAACAACCATCCCCTTGAATGTAGTAGGATCAGTTAAATTTACTGTTGAAATGTCCGCCTTATCTGTGTTTGATTTTACCCCCTCCACCTTTGCTACAAAAAGCCTGCTTACCGTTTTTTTTGTTGACTAGGCGGGAACCAGAGCTCCTCTGGTGCATTGATTGATGAGGAGATCAAGTAGAGCTTTTTCAGTGAGCCCGCCACCAACTTCCAACCTTGAGGTGGATTATGGCTGATGTGGGGGGCACAGACTCCTAAGGCTCCAAAGACACCAGAGTGCAGAGCAGAACAGTCCCGCATTGCTGC
Organism: Lissotriton vulgaris; assembly: GCF_964263255.1. Lineage (NCBI taxonomy): Eukaryota > Metazoa > Chordata > Amphibia > Caudata > Salamandridae > Lissotriton > Lissotriton vulgaris. Next base: position 1,219,479,134 of record NC_141685.1, on the reverse strand, counting down.
CCCTCCTGCTTTTCCTCAAAGGAACACCGAAATCCAGCCCACTGCTGTCCTGCAGTTCCGCTGAGCCTGTGACGCCGCCTCCTACCAGCCGGCTCTAGCTTAGAATGCCGAGCAGTGGATGGGTGAGCCCCACTGCACAGAATTTACACTCTCTCCCGGCTGCTCCGCCAGGACACACGCAGAGTCACAAGCGGAATCGGAGACGGCAAAGTGAAACACCATGACCGCAATCCCGCTTTTGTTAGGTAAGGTAAGTTTATGTGTACAGGAAAAAAGATTGAATTCAAGAGCACTGGATCGTAACTCCCCCCTCCTGCATCTCACAGTCAGAGAGGCGAGCACGCACTCCGGGGAAACATGCACAGGCGGGGTTTCGCCGTTGAATCCTCGCTTTAGCCCCCAATATGTTCCTCAATGCGTTTTTACATGCGTTCTTCAGTAGCAGCAGCAGCACCTCCTCCCTCTCAGAGCCATTTTGGCCGCATTCACTGAGTCAGGGCACGGAGCTCCCGACCGGGCTTAACGACCGGCCGCCATCTTCTCCTCCCGTAGTAACTATCCTCACTGCTTACCACTCTTCTTTAAACTTTACATGATCTAATTTATCTCTTGAGGACTTCCACTTTTGTTCAAGTTTCGTACACTTTCTTTTCCTTTCTCTAAGTTCCATAGATTTACCTTTTTTTCAGAAGGGGAGCTCCTAATAGATTTGTTTGCCTTTAGCGGGACAAAGACATCAAAGATTTGACATTAGCATCACTAAATAACTCACTCTGTTAGAAAGGGGCACAGTTGTGTTTTTCATAGTAAAATGGTCCACAAATTTATGCTAGTTAACATCCTTCAAGGTCTCTTCTGCTCACTGGACCATTTGCCCGAAATGGATTCTCTCTGGGGAGCATAATTGAAGAAAAAAAAACAGGCCGTGGTCTGTCCATGTAAGGGGGGTCATATCTTATTTTTGAATAGTCTCTATAGTTGAAAACAAGTGATGGAGGGAGTGAACAGATAAGTGTCTAGGGCCTACCACCCATTGTTTAAAATATATCAGGCTAATATCATTTTCTAGCTGCCTGCACAAAGCATCCTCCTGATTTTCAAAATGGATATTGAAATCGTCAATAATGTGATAATGTTCATATTTAATACTTGACTCCATTAGATGAGTGAGTAATTTGTTTGTCCAGACTAAATTACCGCCTGGAGGCCTATGAAGGACCATGCCTCCCAGTGACTTACGTTTATAATAAGTGAGCTGGTGGGCTAGTATCTCACAATCATCTGATTTGACTCAAATCCAATGAGCAGTTAAATGTTTCCTTGAATATAAAAGCTTTGCCCCCTCCAGGTCGATCATCTCAATTGCGTTATCAGGAGAATGTGGCCTAATGGCTAGGGCGGTTGACCTCGACGCTGGAGAACCGGGTTTGAGTCTCAGCAGGTAAGCTCATCATTCTGTGATTCTGGGCAAATCACTTAATCTAAAGGTGCTTAATGTAAAACAATGTGTCCATCTGTAACGTATCTGGTGCTGATGTAAAGCGCTCTGATATCTTCGGGTCTAGTTGCTGCTATATAAAACTCCACAGAAAAAAATAAATAATAAATTCTGCCAGTACAAATGCCTTGAGCCACATCTCTGTGAAAATAAACAGATCTGGTTTAAAATCCTTAATCATTTCCCAAAACTCTAGACTAGACAGTGTTTAGGCAAAGATCTAGCATTAAAATACAAAAAACGTAGTTCAAGGTTAACCCCAGTTTTCATCAAGTTCAAACTGGGCTCACTAACAGCACAGCAAGTTAATTCACAATTCCGGCTTGATAAAGGCCCTTCTGTCATACCTGGGGACCCTTTCCACACTGGAGGGCATTATAGTTTGAAGCGTTGTCCATAGCCCAAAGGGTAGCAAGATTACAAGTAAATACCTGTTCATCTGTGCTAAGGTCGACATGATCTTTGTCCCTAGGTCCCGGCCGGGCACGGACAGGCACACGCGGACTTGCCTTAGGCGAGCCTTCAGCGCACCAGCGTGGGCGCTGCACACTGCCCACATATTTGTAACCCCTGCACATGGGAAGCTAGACGCAAACAGCACAACAAACAGTAATTTTCAATCAACCTATCAGGCAATGTCGGTTTCTCAATTTTAATTTCACATTAGCAGCGTTACTGTGGCACCACTCATCGCCCCATCTTTGTACTCCCTACACATGGAAGGCTAGATCGCCGACCTCACAAAATGGAGGTCTGCAATTCCCTTCCGTGTAGAATCCAAATTGTCCCCAAGTATTAGCCCCCAAAAGTGTCTCCCACTCGAAAAAGTTCCCACTGTTAGAAAAATTCCCCGTAAAATTGAAGGAACAATTTCCATTTAAAAAGCCTCAAAAATAAAACACTTGTTCATCTCATTTTTGATTATTTTTTACTCAGGGCATGTTTTTCTTGATACATCTCTGTATACTGATTTTATCTGATTTAATAATTGAATAAAAAGAAAATGAAGATTATTTATTGCTTTATGAGAATAGAGATTTTCAAAAGCAGTTAAAAAACTCTCATTATTGACCTTAAAAACTGATTATATTTTGATGTCAACTAATATGTTTTGATTTAGCTTACATTAAAAACGGTGGCAGAGATCTGTCATCTAGAAAAATAATTTGGTGTGGAGTTGGAGCCCATTCTTGTGAGTCACAGGTTGAACTTGTACTAGAAATTAAGAGCTGGAAATGTTAATGCAAATACACAAATACAAAAAGAAGTATAGATGCAGAACATGTCTCCACAGCAGATACAGTTGGCTATAGAAGGACAAGCCCCAATGATGCTGTTGCCCAAACACGAAATACATTGAAAAAATAAGGGACAAGAGTCGTTTGCAAAACAGGAACAGTTCGTTTAACTAAACAGTGAAGCAGTGAGAGCAGTTACAGGCATAGGGTCTGAGAACTGTCTCAACTTACTATCATTCTGAAATGAGCTTATATGCAATTAATCTTTTGGTAAGGAATATGAGGCGCTGTCTTTGGAGATGTAAATGCATGTATTTGATGGGGAATCTAGGTGGGCCTCAACCTTGCATGTACTCAGTGTGGCCAGTGGGTAACGTGCCCAGATGTCCGGAGTGGGGAGTGAATGATCACTGGGGGTAGTGTGCGTGCAGTCTCCTGATTGGATATATGTTCCTAACTTATGTGGCATCTGACTTTATGGTATTTTGGGAACACACTTACCTCTCCGGCCATGTGTGCTTTATTGGGGCCAATCTCTCTGGACTATTGTAGTGTTACTGCGCCTATTTGTTGGATTGATATGGGTTATCCTGTTCATAAGTTTATCTGCTGGCAATGTGCCACCCCACCTGTGATCTGTCAATCAGTGACCTCTGGCCTAGGACACAGAGTCTGCCTGACTATATATTTCTGAGTTGGGGTTGCCATGGAGTGCATAACCAGCAAATTTGTTAATAAAGATGCAATTTCATTTCTAAACATGAATGTATCATTCTTCATATTCACATCAACTTTCTCAATATAAACATTCCCCCCTAGTTGAATTTTTAACTGCTCTATCAAACCCATACTTCTTTACATTTAGTTTATTGGGTCTGTTGTTCTTTAAGCTCGCTTTTGACAATTACTACTTTCCTAGTTGCTTGCATTATACCCAGTTTGAAGACTGTGTTTTTACAGCAGGAATTCCCCAAATGTAGGGCTCAACACAAAAAGAACAATACAATCAAAATCAGCAACAATGATGTACATAGAGCGGAGATCCACAGGGGGAGCGGGACAACCATTTATGCAGTGTCTAGATGGCAAGAGCCAATGTCCCATTTTCCATGTTGTTCTCTGAGACAAATATGCAGCAGGATGTACCAATCGTAACACACACCCCTCTCTCCATCATGGTCATTATGTCTAACACATGCCGATACTGCATTACCATGAGGAGGATTGCTCTCAGTTCTTCCTTGATGAAAATAACTCCAAGCACTGTGCTGTTCATCATTTTCTATACAATCAAATGCCAATGCTGCCTCTCTGAATGACCTACCTGTTTTTCTGTCTCACCTATGAATAGAACACTAAGTGAGAATACCTTTGTTTTTTTAATAAATCCTTCTTTTTATTTTATTTTATTTTACGTCATTTCAACTATTTTGGTAGTTTATTGTCTGAAAAGATCTGTAGTGATAGTGAGTATGAATGACATGAAGGGGTTGTTTTAATGTATAAAATGTTTTTTCATGTATTGTTTGGTATATGTTTTCTTTTGTAATGTGAAAGAATTTGGTAAATAACCGCCCAAAATAGTTAAAATGAAGTAAAATAAAATAAAAAGAAGGATTTATTCAAAAAACAAAGGTATTCTGGCTTAGTGTTCTATTCATAAGTGAGACAGAAAAACAGGTAGGTCATTCAAAGAGGCAGCATTGGCATTTTTTTGATTGTATAGAATATAAGGCAGTGGTTTGGCCTTGCTGCTTGGGAGCCCATACCCGGTGGTGTTTAAGTTCATCATTTTCAGCATTTCCCACCTGGTTATTTGGAGCCATTGGACATTAGCTTTTGCCTTCAGGGTAAAGTAGGATATAGACCCTCCTACTGATACCTGTGTATCTGTGAACAGTCTAAATTCTTCTGGAATGCCCTTCTACTGACCCAGCCAAAGTGTTTTGCACTTTTTTTTCAGATGCCTGATGCAGTAAGGTTGTTTTTCTCCTTAGTGGGTGCTGGTACAAATCCGACAGTTCCTCTCCGGGAATGGCCATGGTTGGGGTGAGCATGGTGAACAGGTAAGAAAGTCTACGTTATCCGGAGACAAGCTAATTCTAAGCAAACTTACTGAACTTCCAGTAAATATCCATCAACGTGGAGGTGCCCCATTGCATATCCAGAATATGCACAATTATGCCACAGTTCTCTTTCGTGTCCAGTAAGTTTTCCTTTACCTCTGAAACACAAGGAATACAGTGTAAGTTTCTGTACAATAAGGGGTTACCCCTTCCCTTCTAGCCAAGTGAATCCCCCCACCTCTGTATCCCTGATTTCCTGACATGAGGTTTTTTGGGGGGCTTTCTCGATCTCTGCTCATGGTATGCTTTTAACCAGCCTCTGTTTGCCTGGTGATCCCTCCTGTAGCAATAATAGCCGTTGTAAACTGAGTTTTTGTTGCTGTACCCTCCACTTTTTGCCTGTTTTTTTTATGCAACCTTGACTGAAATGTACTGTGTCCCTGTTAACAAGGTTCCCAGTGCCAGTATTCTTTCCCTAAAAACTGTACCTATTGTTTTCACAATTGCCACCATGTTATCTCACATATAAGGCCCTAGTGAAAGTACCCCTGGCACCAAGGGGCTTGTGGTTAAATTAGGTCCCTAGGGGCTGCAGCACGAATTGTGCCACCCTAAAGGACCCCGCACCAAGTACATGACCACTGCCACTGCAGCCTGAATGCCTTGGTGCAGACTGAAATTGAAGAGTTGTGATGGCACATATCCAACTAATACGGAACCCACCTGACGGTGTTAGGGAGTACTCTCCCAAAAAAACACCTATATATCATTCTACAAGAAGAACTCTATGATAAGGAATGGATAGAGTTCAAAATCCTTATTTGAGAAACTACTGATCTCTGGAATTGGCGCATATATTTTGAGACGTTTTACCTTTATGCCCTGAAGAAGTCAGTTGGGTGATTGTGCCCCATGACGAAACACGTGTTGGCATTGGTTTTTCTATTGGCTACGTTTTATATGAATTTGATGAACTTTGAAGATTAAGACTATGATGAAGAATTCTCAGATGTATGACGAGAAAAGAAAAAGAAAAGAAAAAGAATTAACTCATTCGACTTTGAAAGAATATTGATTTATTTGTGGACATCTTTTCTCTTGAGACCATAAGAAACTTGCTTGTGCTCGGGAACTACTTGTCTTTTGACATCTGACATTCAATTCACCCCACAATCAGACGCCCAACAGATTGACTTTCTTGATATCACCATTTATGCTGAGGAAGATAAACTCTGGAAATAACGAATAACCAACTTTCAAAATTCAAATACATACAAATAAAAAGTTGGTCTCAGTTACGTGGTATTGCAGTCGGCAACACAAATGAGATGGAGTCAACTTTAAGAATGAATCAACGGAACAAGAAAGAAGTGGTAAAGTTATACTGGCTTTTGATCGAATTGGCAGATGAATATTTTATCCTTCCAACACAACTCTGGGGAGAATGCTTGCCGGGTTCCAGTACAGAAACGTTATGGCAAGTATCTTATGATCTATTATATTCCACTGTATGTGCTGCCAATTTAAGAAGAAACCATATTTTCTGTCTCCACAGAGTGTATTGGTCACCATACAAGCTATCCAAGTCTGCGAAGGGCACAGTCCCCGCTGCCCTAAGTGTCAGTTGGACAAAGCAGACGATGAACACATGTTTATAAGTTGCCCAGCGTTAAATCTTTTTTGGTGTTCAGTTATTAGAGGTATGACAGAAATATTTGGATTTGAAATAGAGGTGAGCATTTTGTTGATATTTTTTGGTTTACTTCCAAATTATGAGATACTAGCACTGGATAAAAATAAGTTGTGCTTCTATCTTATCATATTAGCTCAGAGAGAAATTTGTAAATATTGGATTAAATATGTCCCTCCCACTTTTTTAAAATGGGTAAATTCTATTAAATATGTAGCCAAACTGGACATAGCTGGGATGACAAGTAAGAATGGGAAAAAGAAACAGTTTTGGTCAACATGTATGACTTGGTTGGACAATTTATAATACAGAGAATCATGTCCAATGATTAAGCCTCTACATTGAAATACTTTACCACTCAGGTTTGTCCCGATGGCCACCCAGTTAGTATAGTGGGACAGATTGAGTCTGAGTAGCTCTGTGTAAAGTGCTTCCCATTCAAACCAGGGTGTTCACAGTCGTGAACTCAGTTGGGTGGCCACAGTGGATATCGAACAGTTATTGAATATCTCTGGAATTGTTAATGGCATAGGAGGACTAAAAAAAACAAAAGGAAAAAAAGAAGGCCAAAAAGCATGCTTGGTTCAGCCCCCGTGAAACCTTGCTGCAACCCAAAGACAAAACAGATTCGGCCGGCCAGAGGATGATATGTGTCACGACCTTCTCTACCAAAAGTAACACAAACAAGAAGGTCACTAACAAGCATTGGGGCCTAATATCTGATGACATACAACAGGAAGCCCTACCGATGCATTCATACAAAATGGCCAAAAGCATCAAAGACCACATTATCCGTTCGTTTCTAGAGTCTCCTGACCCTGCGACTGTCCAATCTTTGTGGAACCTACAGCCCAGTCTCGGCCACCATAAATGTGGACAATGCAAGGCATGTGCTACCACCATTCAGACTAAGGAATTCGAATACAAACAACACAAGATCACTCTAAAGACCTACGCCAACTGCAACACGAGTAATGTCATCTATGGAATTATGTGCCCATGTGGCCTGATAAACATCGGCCAGACCCAGCAGAAGATCAAAGTAAGGGTACTACAGCATTGTAAAGGGGGTGGTAAGGTGAGTTTCCCTTCGGACCTATCACTGAAGAAAGGAAGAATACTAGATACTAGCCTACCATCTCTGACTCCTCTACCTCCCCTAGTACAGAGCTTAGATAGCATAAATAAGGAGTGTCATTCTGTAGGCGTATTTTCAACCAATCTTTCTGACTTACATGAAATATCGGGATGCCAGTCCTTGCAGTATTCGCAAATAGGTACAGAAGGAAGGGCTAAAACACACGGGTACCCTAACAAATATACCCTACGTAATAAAAGTTACAATCAGGTGGAGTATCTGGAAGACGCACCTACGGCTAGAAGTCTCGTCTTTAAAAAAACAAATAAAAAAGATGGCTAGAACTTAAAAGGAAAACAGCAAACTATTTTGTCTCGGTCTTCACAACAGCTAAAGGAAACTTCTGCACTCAAAGTCATGCCTTCCTTAAGATCTTTTTTTAAAGTGCAGGAAAAGAAAAAGCAACTAGCCTTTCCTCCATTATTGGAGGACCCCCACCCGTCATAAGCAAGGGAAGTGGAAAGACTGAATCATCTAGGGCACTAAAGGTACCTGAGATCACAATGGATAAAAAGAAAATAATTCCGGCACCCGAGGGGCATATTTTGCCAATATTACAACAGCAAATATGTTTGAGGTACTGGGAGAGAAAGGCCCAGGCTTGGCCTCTACTTGTGATGCTTCGAGCTCCACGCCAACCCCTCTGGTAACATCAGTAACACCATCTGTCTCCGTTCAGCTGAATCTGGCGCAGATGTTAGATACTCTCAAATTCTCAACTAAAAAAGATGATACCCTTTTTCTAGAAATCAGGAGCAAGTTTGCCATCTCGGAGACAAACCAGGCCAAGATTCAAGACTCATGTGAATCTCTAGAAGCTAAAATGTCTGCGAACACAGAGAGAATTTGTGTAATGGAGGCTTCAATAGAAGCACTGAATAAACAAGTGGAGCAGTACTCTACCGAGATTCAGGCATTAAAAAAGGGAAAAAAAGACATGCTTGTCAAAATGGAGACATTTGAAAATAATGCCAGATGGAATATTTTTAAAATCATGAATATTCCAGAGGGTTCAGAGGGGGAGGATATTAAGACCTACATTACAAATTTGTTAAGAGAGTTTATCCCTGCGGTAGATGTTAAGGAGTTGGAAACAGACATTGAGAGAATCCATAAAGATCCTTTCTCCAAGAATCCAAATAGGAAAAATCCTCAGCGAATCCTGGTTAATTTTAGAACGTATACCTTCAAGGAACAGGTGCAATCGGAAGCCTTAAAAGCAGGAACTTTTACGAAGGGGGACTGGACTTTCGGGATAAGGTCAGATCTCTCAAGAATGAAACAGGATCAACAATGGAAGTTGAGCAAATTCATCCCAATTCTAAGATCTTTGGGTGAAATGGCACAGTTGAGATTCCCTGCCTTACTTAGGGTTATGTGGAAAAACAAAATGTTTAACTTCAGGGACCCTAAGGAGGTAGGAGCCTTTATTGAACAAATTAAAACTTAGGGATAATGTAGCATACAATTTACAAGATAAGTATAGGTCGCCGGGTGGGTGGGAGGTGGGCTCATAGGGGTTAATTTATATCAAACCCCATGAGGTTTAGGAGGGTTCCCTGGGGAGGGGGGAGTGGGGACACACTAGAAGAATGCAATTTTAAGTTTTCACTGGGTGGGGAGCAAATTAGAGAAAAAAGAATAAAAAGTCCTCATTTACACACCTTTTTCAAGAAAGTTGTTAGTCAGAAAGAAATAGCAGGTGACCAGAGGGCGCTCCCTTGGGCCATAGTTAGGGCATGCCGATCCGACATAAAAGACTGAAACTAGAATTTGTATTTGGAATGTCAATGGTTTAAGGGTTCCAAGTAGGCGTAGGAGGATTTTTCAATACTTAAGGCAAGCAGACTTTGACATCATGATCTTACAAGAGATCTCCTAGAATAATCTATAACCACTTAATAGATATTAATTTCCCCATTATCACAGGTGGTGATTTTAATGTTCTTTTGAACCCCGCCCTGGATAGGTCCAAAGCGGGGAGAGTGATACCTACGAAAATGGGTTCACTGATTAAAATAATTAGGAATGACTTAAATCTTGTAGCTATCTGGAGAGCAAAGAAAAAGACTAAAACTGACCTCCAAAACTTCACGTTTCATAATAGAAAACACAAATACCACTCCAGAATAGATTACTTTCTGATAGATTATAGGTTGATAGAATTTGTCCGTTTAGTCTTCCACATCCCAGAACATTCATCAGATCACTCAGCGGTCCAGATAAATCTAAAATGTCCTAGTTATTAAGAAATCAAAAGATGGACGTTTGATAGAGTCATTGTTAAATATGAGTCAGTGATGGAACAATTAAAAGTGGATACTCTGTTCTTTTTTTAGGTAAATGATCAGTCCACACCTCTGGAGATAATATGGGATGCCTATAAGGTGTATATCAGAGGCAGAATCATTGGCATTTCGGCTAAAATTAATCAGTAAAAAACTGGTAAAATCAAGCTACTGGAAGCAGAAATTCTTAGAGCCATGCTTAACCAAACAACAAGTCGAAGGAGTGTAGAACAGAGGGAGGAAAGTCCTGAGCTATTATCTAAACAACAAGATATGGCTGACTATCTTGACAGTATCACTAAAAGTAGATCAGAAGTTAGCAGACTAGCAAATTATGAATATGGTGAGGGCAGTGGGAAGCTCTTGGCCTGGAAAACTTGAGACAATCTATCTAGAAATCTGATCAAAGAGATATGCAATTTAGAAACAGCAGAGATCTTTTCAGACAGGGATAATATAGAGAATGAATTTGAACTATTCTTCAAAGATCTTTATACTGAAGAACTGAAGGTCAGTGACGCCCAAATTAAAAATTACCTAGCAAAAGCCTCCTTACAGTCATTATCTGAAGACCAGGCTCAAAAACTTAATAGGAAGCTTTTACTATCTGAAATCACAACTGTAATAAAATACTTAAAGAGAGGTAGTGCTGCGGGTCTAGATGGGATCCCTAACAAGTTCTATATTGCTCTTAATGAGACACTTGCACCGTTCTTAGAGAAACTGTTTGATAGTATCTTCCTGTCTAACTCTCCAATCCCTAGTTCATGGAACGAGGCAGCTGTTTCCTTGATCTTGAAACCTAACAAAGATTTTTTAAAAATGAATCGTATAGATCCATCTCCCTGCTTAATTGAGATTATAAAATCTTTGTGCAAATTATAGCAGGGAGACTGAACAGTATAATGGGAAAGTTAATTCATCCGTATCAAAAGGAATTTATAAGAGGACGCCAAATGCATGACCTACACACGAGTTGATAGGAGCTATGGACATCGCTTCAGCTAATAGTTTGCCACTCACTATCTTTGCATTTGACGCAGCCAAAGCTTTCGACCGGGTGAATTGGGCTTGCTTATACCACCTAGTTGAAGCAGCTGGCTTAGGATAAAATATTTTAAGAACTATCAAGAATATATATAAAACTCCTATAGCCAGGATTATAGTTAATGGAAACCTATCTAACCCAATCACTTTAGAGCGAGGCACTAGGCAGGGTTTTCCCCTTTTCCCTCTTCTCTTTGACCTATACATAGAACCACAGGGCAAAATCATTAGTTCCAGTGACTGCTTTGCCCCATTTGAACTTAGGGGCTGGTCAAAGAAATAAGCCCTGTATGCTGACGACCTGAAGATTTTTACAGAGGAATCACCAGTGATTCTGCCAAAATAGGAAGAACTACTTATTGATTTTAGGAAGATATCAGGCTACCAAATCAACTCACTAAAAACTGAGATTATGACATGGAATTGGCAACATAGCTCGTCCCTAGTACAACCTCAAATAAGATACCTAGGAATTAAAATCACACAGAATATAAATGATTTGCCCCGGATTAATTGACATGTTAAAAAGAAGGAGATAAGAGCAATACTGAAGTCTTGGAGCAATCTCCCATTATCGATCCTTGGTTGCTCTAATATTGTTAAAATGCTGCTTCTCCATAAAATGACATTTATTTTTTATTCAATCCACTTGCTATTTAGCTCAGCCGCTTTGAGAAAACTGCAATCAGACATTAATAGTTTTCTTTGGGCCGACAAAGGGGTAAGGATTGCTTGGAAGAAACTGAGATGTGAAAAAGCAGCAGGGGGAATAGCCAGTCCTGACTTTGGGTTTTGCAGCTGGGCATTTCTTTTTAAGAATATAAGATCTCTGCTTCTTGATTCCACCCACTTTGCACCTTGCCACTTAGCCATGTCCAGTAGTGTACCGCAGGGGGCGATGGATTTCTTTTTAAATTTGGTCACCGAAAATACTTTAAAAACATTGAATTGAAGGTGATACGGTCGGCCTGTGAGTTTTGGTTCCAGATTAGGAAGGTGCTAAAAATTCCATACTACTGTTCTAGTGCTCCTATATGGAATTCTCCAGGCACTCAATCATGCTTAAATGACAGATTATCTGCCCCTCTATGGGAAAAAGGAATTCAGAATTGGGGCCAACTACTGAGAGAAAATAATCTCTTGTCTTGGGAAGAGCTTAATTCTCAAACAAATCAAAGGCTATCAAGATTTAAATTCTATCAAATCTCCTGTTGGGCTTCTAATCAGGATAAAAATGAAATTATCAATGAAGAACTGGAGAGCAGGTTTTTAGTCCTGAAACACCAAAGCATAGAAGTGCTCAGCGATATTTCATACTTTTGTCAAATATCTATATGCATTTTGTGGATGGTTGTTAAAGCTGCATCAGTGAGGAGAAATAATCTGTTCACACTTCACAGAGCCTATAGGACTCTGAAGAGGCTTTCCAAGCTAGGAGGTGGAGAGAAGATCTGTGTGAAGTGTAACCTGAGATGCGCAGATGATGTGCATATGTTCGTGCAGTGTCCTCAGACCCAGGGCTTCTGGAGGAAAGTTGGTAAGATTATCTCCGAAGTAATGGGGCAAGAAATTCAGGTAAGCCTGGTATTAATTATTTTTGGGAATTTTACCTGATGACAGTAGTACCATCAAACTATCAAACCTCCAAGTTTCACTATTGTTTGTTTTAATACTGTTGGCAAGAAGAGAAATCTGTTTAAATTGGATATCACCTAATTCTCCAAAGGTGTTAGATTGGGTGTCCTCTGTTAAAAGAATCCACAAATTGGATATGACTTGTGAAGCAAAGAAAAGAACTAGGGGGCATATTACCAACAACTAGCGATATTTATCACTAAATGGGCTTAGCAAAATTTTTTCTATTGCCTTGGTTCGCCTGATTTTATCGCAGAGATAACTTGCTATTAGCAACATTTATCTCAAATGCGGTAACATTTCAGGCGTTAGCGGCGAAATGCGTGAATATCGTTGGTAATCCAGCGATATTCACGCATTATCGCCAATGGGGACTTAGCCATAATATCCAACTCCCATTGGATATAATGGCTAAGAACTGTTCTGAGCAGGCGTTAGTTTTTGGAGATATTGGCGATTAGCGCAAATATTTCCATCGCTATGCCTGCCTTGCTAATAGGCGATAGCGATGTTAGCGACTGGTTTCAGTCGCTAAGAGGTTGGGTACGCCCACTTTGCATGTTATTAGCGATAAATATCGCTGACATGCAAAGCGGGCCCAAAACCGCTCGCTATCGCCTACAAACTGTCGCTAACTGCTGTTAGCTACAGCTTGCTAATAGGGCGATAGGATTATCGCCGCTTAGCGGCCGAAAACGGCTGCTAAAACGGCGATAATCACATATCGCCCGCCTTGGTAATATGTCCCTAGGTTCTGGGGGATCTGGGATAATTGGGCCAATAAGTTGGACTAATTTGAACTTTACGACTTTCTAGCATGTATAAAAAGTCCAATGATTACGAAGCAAGTGAGTTCCTGGGAAAATGGTTTATGTATAAACTATGGGCGTGATACCATCTTCGACATTCCCAACTGTAATGCGGTCGGCGTTTCTAAAACAACCTGGAGGTGGAAAGAGATCTGTAGGGTTACATATCTCCTCCACTGGGTCCAGGAGGGTGCCATGGTACTGCTCTATTACCACTCACTTTTTTTCTTTCTTTTATGATGACAAAACCAAATTTTCTAAAAAACAAAATTGTAGCCGTATACACTGTGAGGTACCCAGAGCGCCCCTAGTAGACCATTTAAGAAGAGCTGGCCATGCCCCGGACAATCTCCAATGGCTGGTCATGGAAAAGGCCACTTTGAGACCCAGAGGCGGCAACATTGGACCGATATTGAACACTCGGGAATCCAAGTGGATGTCCCTTTTTGACTCAATAAATAATGGTCTTAACGAAGTGGACAGTAGCCATGCGCAATTAGCCACACTCTGTCCCTAGAGAGTTGCAACTGATACAGACCTTCACAATCTGAACATGTCCCCCCAAGACACTTTACCCTCCTGTGTTGAGAGGTACGCGTCTTGCACATATTAGATCTTTGTAATAACATTGCAAGCTTGCTCTTGTATAAGCACATGTACACAGTAAGGCTTGATCTTAGTGTCCCTCCAAGGTTGCACCCTCTTGTTTGAGAGGTACACTTTGGTCATCAAGGGTTTTGGCTCTGACTCTTCATTCGCAGACGCCTAACCTGTGTGAGAGGTACGCACCATACTTATTATTGGTTTTAATACTGAATCCTTGTTTAATTGAACAAATCTGCCCACATAAGGCGCAATGGTGTATATAGTAATGTTGAACTCTGGGTAATGTTCCCCGCGTGTTCTGTATCCGTTCTTACAGTGCATTTTGCCCCAGGGCTTTGCACTTCAATAAATGTGAGCTATCCCGGACCTTCTTTTGTCACCACTTCTGTGGAGCACGGTCTTATGTCTCTCCTTTCCATTTGCAGGGATGCTTGAAAAAGAGCGGCTGACAGTTCTCCACCCACAGGTATTTCAGCTTGTCAACCCAGCGGTTGCCGATTTCGTTTTTGTTTCTTTTCATAATTGTTTAGGGTGTTTGGATTCTCAAACGCTGGGTCTAATTTTATGTATTCTTAGACTAATGCAGCTGGGCTGACCAACCATGGCGGCCTTCCATTGATTACCTCCTTCGAAGGGACGTGTGATTCATTCCATCCCTAGTAAGATTGTGTAACAATCCCCTCTTGTTTCACTGCCCTTGAATTTTATCCGAGGTTTGGTATCCCGGTTTCCCACTTTCCTTGTCTATTTTAGGTAATTCCTTTGCCTCATCCATTCTCTCTACAGTGGAGCCCATGCGCCCACTCCACCATAATTAACTTGCTGTGTTAATTCTTTCATGGTAAACTTTAGCTTTTTGCGCAGTCATTTTTAGTTCACTTTCATGTGTCAACAGTATTTGAAGCCTCTTTTTTATTCTCACCTTAGGTACCCTACCCCCCTCATCCCCCTCGTCCTGAGGAAGACCCACATTAAGGTTTTTACAGATAACTATAAAACTATGGGGTCGAAACGTCAACAACTTTCAAACTTGCCAGCTTATGCTTCAGCCAGAATATGTTTACGAAGGCTCTTTAAGCATGGCTATGTAAAAATTCCTGACATTTGTGGCATTGATTGTGGCTCTGTGTGGAAGCCAGTTATTAATACTTTCTTTCGATAAGGGTCTCATGACCTGTACTCCATTCCTTTCCTAATACCCTTAATTTCTTGCATGCAAAGTCACTGACACCCTCCCCATCCCTTCCCCCTCACTTGTTGGGGCACTAACATTATTTGATTAAGTGATGTAGTGTCTATGCAAGATATAATATACAGGTTCATTGTGATTAAATAACAGTGTACCCTATCGATCATTTGACTTTGTTTATACCTTCTCAACTTTTGTACCTACTGTTTTCTTTGTTTTAATGAACGTGTACTCAGCCCCTTTCTCAATGTATGTATGTATGTATAGGCATTTATATAGCGCACTATTTACCCGTAGGGTCCCAAGGCGCTTCGACCGCTGCGAAACCCTTCCTGGCTTCCCTGAGAGATGATCCCTTAATGGGTATCTCCAGGGTGAGACCAGGCATCCCCGGCGGTCTGGTGGGGCCGTTAGTGAAGATGAGGCAAGCTAATGCCCAGAGTTGCCGAGTGTGATTGCTGATCAGAGTGGGCACCGAGGCGAGAGAATTATCGAGTCCGCTGACCCTGGTCCAGAAACCTGCCGCGCCGGGAATCGAACCCTGGTCCCGGGCCGTCCTCTGCTCTCGGGTCTGCCGCCTCTAACCAGTGAGCCACACTACCCCAGTGCTCCAGAGCCTGAGATCACCATGAGATGACCTCTCCTGGAATCCTCGACATCACCAAAAGCCTCTGCATGGAGTCCCCAGAAACCACGATGTGAACCTGTAAGCTGTTTCCAATGCCAAAAGACACCCTTGCACTGATTCGCCCTGTGCCTTGGAGAAAAAGACCAAAGGTATCTCTACATCTCTGAGCATCACTGCCCCTGTGCCACTAGTGGTGTACTACTGGTGCTAAAGTGAACTTTGTCCAATACTGACCTTAACTCCTGAAGACTGGTCTTGTAAGTCAATGTTGCCCATATATATATGCTACAGAAGAATCAACAATACAAAATGAACATTTCCTCAACACAAATAACAATTTATGTGAAACATGACAACATAGGTAAAAAGTAAAATTGTTAACAAAAACAGTATCTGAAAAATATTGACTTTTGACGTAAAATACAGTTTGTGAGAAATAGAAGCAACCTTGTGTGAAACATTGATGGAAAAACACTCACTTAGGACAAGCTTTGATACAATTTTGTACATAATAGAGTGTGCAATAATTAACAGCACCATAAAATCACACATACATTACAGAACTAACTGAGAAAAAGTATGACATTGTCAAAAATCTCTTTGCCGAATCCTAGCACATGCTATCCTGTAAACAGGGGAATCTCTGCACGGTACACGTAACTAAGTGAGCCTGATAGTCTGCCAATATCGGCTCTGGTACAAAGATAATAGGAATAGTTCACAAAAAGAAGGGAAAAAATTGAGAGCCACAGGCCGCTCTTGGCCATACACAAGTCACACCTAGTTTCCTGGGTCCATATCTTTTTCCCTAATTGTCCTGATCATACCCTGTATCTCACCCAGGGTCCAAGCGTACTATCTGCTTCACACCTAGCTTTCCAAGAGACCAACACCTCTCACTCCTTTCAGAAACCAGTATTGTTAAGAAACCAGTGGCACTCAGAAATACTTTTAGATAAAAAAATAAGATTAAGGCACCAACTACTGCCAATCAGGAGAGCTTTATCACAAAACTAGCATACTGAGATCAGTAAAGGGCTATACAATAAATATTGACCTTTCCCAGCATGCTGACTAACGAAAAAAGGTTACTTCTGATGAATCACCTCAGAGGCCGCCTTATGACTACTCCGCTACAACATATAAAATAGGTAATATTTCAGATTTCTGTCAGTGGCAGGGTGCCCGGGTTACCTTTTTATTCTTCTCCCTAGCTTGCCATATACCAAATGCTTTACTAAGGTTCTGATGTAGCCTCTTACCATGAATGACAGCTGTTTTAGGGTACACCTCCACCGCACGGATTAGGCAGAACTTCCAATCAATTGTGGTGTCTGCTCACATTCCTTGATGCACAAATGTCCATTACTCATATTTGCTGTGATATTTCCCTGCCGCCATCGCTGGAGAAAAGGAGACTGCTGCTGGGGCATCGTCGTACTCATACTTGCTGTGATATTTCCCTGCCTACCTGCTGTCAATACTGGGGAAAAGGAGACCGGTGCAGCAGTCTCCTTTTCCCCAGCGATGGCGGCAGGGAAATATCACAGCAAGTATGAGTAATGGACATTTGTGCATCAAGGAATGTGAGCAGACACCACAATTGATTGGAAGTTCTGCCTAATCCGTGCGGCGGAGGTGTACCCTAAAACAGCTGTCATTCATGGTAAGAGGCTACATCAGAACCTTAGTAAAGCATTTGGTATATGGCAAGCTAGGGAGAAAAATAAAAAGGTAACCCGGGCACCCTGCCACTGACAGAAATCTGAAATATTACCTATTTTATATGTTGTAGCGGAGTAGTCATAAGGCGGCCTCTGAGGTGATTCATCAGAAGTAACCTTTTTTCGATAGTCAGCATGCTGGGAAAGGTCAATTTTCGCCGTACATCGCTTGCCGCCACCATGAGGGAACTACAACCCCATCGTCCTGTGAGGTGCGCATCATCGCTTGAGTGCCAGGAGGCACTCAAAAGGAGGTCAGGGCTCCTGCAGTGTGGGACGCGCCTGGGTGTGCCCGGGCAAAGGGTGGGCCCGTTTGAACCCATTTGAGACAGAGAGAGGCCGGGCCATCCCTCTTGTCTTCCTGATTGTGGAGAGAGCATAACTACGGGGATAGGGTAAGCAGAACAATGCCAAGTATTCTATAACCCCTTCCCATCTTGTTCTTGTTTTTCGTTCTATCTACCCCGCTGTTTGAAACTGAAACCAATTATGGGGAAGAGAAAATTAATGACACGCAAAAATAAGACTGTGGAGAACACCACACCAATTACAATGAAAAGTGCAATGGTCATTATTAATAATGAGATTGTCCAAGTAGAAGAGCAGCTGACTGCTGCCAAAACTGCTCTAGACACAGTTCATGAAGAGGCTAAGACTGTGGTCGAAATTAAAGGGCAAAGTAATACCTTTAGTCCTGGTATCATTTCCCAAGCACAGGCTAATAGCAGTACTATTGATGTTACCCTCAACGCAGCTAAAATTGATGAACTGCCTGAGCAAGGGCCTTGCATGTCAACTATTCCCCTTGAAATTACTGCTGTCTCTGACATTGCAGAATCAGACTCACCCCATCAGAAAAAAGCAAACAAAGTCCAGCGTTAAGGAGGCCCAGCCCAGTTAAACCAGTCCAAAAAAGGGAAAGCCCAGTAAATCGTCAGAGATTGTTTTAGGAACTAATTATTTGGACTCACTGAACAATAAACAAACCATAGACACTCTATTTAAAAAAATGCATTGGAAGTTCGACTGTATTGAGCGGCAGGTCCTGTCAGCAATAAAAGATGTGCAAAAGGATATTGCAAAACTATTGTTACTGGTAAACGTCCTTCAATTGTCAACTGTATCAAATACGCCACTGAATGTAAATGAACCCAATAGATGTGCTACGCATGCTGTGCCTAAAAATACAATTAGTATGGCTAACCATGAAAAGGTTGGCCACCTGTTACCTATTGATTCATGCGGAAAGGATGCACGGGCCTTGCATGTTTCAAAATCAGGGGGAAATAGAGAAATTATATTTGGAAGATTAATGACCAAACCCAATTGGGACCGCAACAGAAGGTGTTGCGAAATTTACGCCCACAAGCCACCCCATACGTGATTGTTTTGAAAAATGTACCCAAATTATCTGGTAATACTATTGAAACTTGGGATTCATTAAAAAATAGGGTGATTCACTGCGTCACAGCGAATACCTCTTGTAGTACTGGGTGCCTATCGCACGATATCATTATGGTCAGACGAGTTAGCTGGGTGGGCAAATCTGCAAAAAAGTGTGATGGGGACTGTATAGTTGTAAATTTTCGCGGATCTCGAGTGGTAGGTTTACTCCTAGAGGAAATTGTAGCCAATCAGGCTTGACAATGTATTCATAACACAGAACACATTGCAGCTGTACCTCTGAGACATTTCTAGAGACATAGTATGGACTTATTTCCTGGTTGTGTTCAAGTCAGGCCCATTAGTCAATCATGTCTTAAGATACGAATCATGCCAAATAGGTTTGAATCACTCAGGAGGAGTAGTGAGGTGGATTGACTGAGCTGAAATTTAGTATGTTGGAAAATTTTGGTGGAGGATGAATGTGTGGTAAGAACAAAAGCAGCTCCACTGAAAGAAATAGTCTGTACGGACCAGGCCAAAGCCCATAAAGGTATTGTTAACATCATCAATAATATCTGTGAAAATGAAATCTCGTTAGAAACGGAGAAACAAAACACTAGACATATAATAACACTGCCCTCCGTGATGTTTGATTTAAATCCCCTGAGCCACACACAGCAGGACCTTATACATATTATGACATGGAATGTAGCAGGAGGAAAGGAGTAAACTGTGTGACACTATTTGGATTAAAAGAATACAACCGTGTGATGTGGTTTTAATACAAGATACATGGCTTATTGATAACATTTTTATCAATGGGTTCAAGATAATCTCAGCAAATGTGATTCCCTCAAAGGTTGGCAGGGCTTGTGGAGGACTGGAAACACTTACATCATTATCCTCTAGGCTGCTATTAAAAAAATCATATATAAAAGCGCTGAATTTCCAGTTTTTCCTTTTTTTACTTAAGGGAATAAAGGATATTATAGTGATCAATTCTTGTATTCATATTTTCAACGCTTCAAGACATGAGGTTATCACATTTTTAGATGTGGAGCCGATGGCTTTTATGAAAAGTGAAGGACCGGATTGCCTTTTAATCTGAGCGGGAGACTTTAATATCGAACCATGTAATCTTATTACTGGGATTTAATGTGGTTATGAGGAGGAACTAGGTGCTAACCCCTCACACTTTCCACATAATAATTATGGCGAAAGTATAAACCTTCTTATGTCTAAATATAACCTGGAAGTTATGGAGAAGGATGCGCAGGAGATTAATCAGGAGGATAGGGGCATTAGCCACACTTTTGAGGGAGCCAGGTCATCATCATGTATCAACCATTTTATTACTTCAAATAATCTTAGGCCCTTCATATTTAAATGTTGCGTATGCCCTAGCCTATTAAGTGATCAATCACCCCTTGTTAATAACTTTAAAATCTTCAGTCTTTAAAAAATTCAAACCATGTATTCACGCTGCCGATGGTAAAACACAGGGTGAAAATGGGATCTCCATTAAATGGGCGGGAGTTGATCCAAACGCTTTTTCAAATAGGATCTTACAAAAAAATAATGATCACATTATAACCTGCTCAGATAAATCCTCAAGTAGTAAGGACATAGTTATGGCCTTTTTAATTATAACCATCGCAATCTCACGTAATTTGAAATGGAAGCCTAGGACAAATATGTCTTATTCCCCAAGATGGTTTGATAAGCAATGCTCCAGATTAAACAGGGATTCAAAGTTAGCTTTAAAAGCTACCGCCGTAATAGGGAGGATATTAGTTCCCTGCGGAAACTATACAAACAAGCTCTTATCCAAAGAAAAATGGAGATTAAGGATATTGCTTGGGAGAATTTAATTAAAGCCGCCGAGACTAAAGATTCAACACTCTTTTGGAAAACTTTGGACCAACCACTCTTCAAGGAGGCCCAATCTGCCAAAGTTGATACAGTAGTGACTCCAGAAGAGTGGCTAACCCATTTTGAAGCTATTTTTAATGAGAATCATCACTGTATTATAAATAGAGAAAATAACACCACCATTATTTTAAATAACATCAAAGTAGAAAGTATAAGCCAAGATGAGATTTGAACAACCCTCGTGAACAGTGCTAGTGATAAAGCGCCAGGCCTGGATGGGGTCCCATTGATGTATTTAAATGTAATATGGATTTCTGGGTGCCCATCCTGCACATATTTTTTAACGCAACAATTAATGGGGTGATACCTGCAACCTGGGCTGAGAGCCTGATAGTCCCCATTTTTAAAAAGAGTGATCAGAGTAGCGCTAGTTGTTATCGCCCAATATCTTTACTTGACTCAACATCTAAGGTAATGGGAAGAATGATGCTGGCTCGGTTGGAGTACTGGGCAGAAGACAATAACATCTTATCTGTAGCTTAGTATGGTTTTATGTGGGGCTTTGGAACAACTGAACAGTTTCTGAACCTTGAACTAAAAATAGGTAAATATACTCTTGCAAGGGAAGGTTCTCTTCACCTTTGTTTTGTAGATTTGTCAAGTGCTTTTGACTTAGTAAATCATGCAAAGTTATGGTAGACGCTGGAAGGGATGGGAGCCCCACAGGTTATTATTAGTTTTTTATCTAAAATTTACACGTTTGACTGCGAAGATACGCTATAGGAAAAATGGGGAATGCACAAAGCACTTTAGTATTACACGCGGGATAAGACAGGGCTGCACTCTCGTGCCTATTTCATTCTCACTTTATATAAATGGTGTTGACTCATTATTACAGGACCTAATGATAGATGCTCCTAAGGTCGGTAAGCAGGTCACACCATTATTATTGTATGCCAATGACGCTGTCCTAATTTCAAGGGCAGCAAATAACCTACAAACATTGATGGATGATTTTACTAATTTTATGACAGAAAAACATTTAAAAATCAATCTGAGCAATACTTGAGAGAACATTCTCTTTTGCATATTTGGGGATTCTTTTTAACAGTAAGGGAATGTGGAATACACACATTAACCTATGTAAATTGAGATTTGTGAAATCGGTGGAGGCCATCTTTAGATTCTCCGAAAAAATTGGTAAAAAACCAGTACAGGAGATTCTAAAGTTATATGGGGCAAAGTGCATTACCGGGAGCTGTTACGGGGAAGCCCTGTGGGGCTTGGCAGATATATCACTGTTACAAACCCTGGAAAATAAATTTTGAAGAAGCTTATTAGCCGCACCGCCCTCCATGTCTTCTAATATTTTACATAGGGAAACTGGAATACTATACATTCACGATTTGATTAGTATGGCCACTTGAAATCTGTGGCACAGCATCTGGACTAGGGATGAAACGCACTTTACGAGGGATATAATATTAGACTGCCTGTTTAAAGACCACTGCAAGAAAATACTGTGGCTAAGTTATATCAGTGGAAAACAAAACATTAAGGGAGGTCTAAGGGAAATTTTAAAGACCTGCAAGGTCAATGCTCAATGACCGCCCAGGGGTACCGACGGAGAGAGCGGGCCCCTTACTCTGAGTAGTGACCAGGTAGAGGTGAGGGTGAAACCCAATTGATATGGGTATCCGGTAATCACTTCCACACTTGCCCAGTTGGACATTACTGGTGCAGTATATGATATGTTTTTACATTCATCACTGTATAGTTTTTTCACAATTAGCAGCAGCTTAATATATTTTGTTTGTCTGGTCCTGAAGAATGCCCCGATACTATTAGATCCTTGCGAGGGCAGAAACATGTCGGCCTATTTTCACTGCTTAACATTGGATAATCTCTAATGTTAGCATACTTCTTTTTTAACCATGACAATGGCACTCTTGGAATAAAATTGATAAGGAGTTCCTTTAGTCATTTTTAAACACACTCTTTTGTATCACTCAGCTCTGCACTTTTTTCTTCTTTATTCAAAAAACACTTTTCACTTAGCATTAAGATATCCCTTTGGGTTTTGTCTTGTACTCTGTGGAGTCATCAGCCATCCTCTAGCTCTTCTATCAGCTAAGGGTACCCTAGTCAATCCTTAAGACTGAGGTCCCTGGTGAGAAGAGGCCAGACCCATATGATGAAACATCACAATCTGTGAATGATGGGTTCTGGCAAAAGAGTTTCTCTTCTCGGATAAGAGGAGGCTGTTGTCTTAACCTGTGATATACATTCACCCCTGTCCCATTCTCCCACCGTTCTTTCTATATATAAGCTATATCAGTGGCCTTCAAAAAGAATGAAATTTGGCCCTAAACTGAAAGCAACCTGAAGATATACAAAATCTCAGTAAGTTGGAATTAAAAAAGAGTCACCTCAACGCTAGGGCGTTGTCGAGAGATGAGATCTCGGGTACTAAGACAACTGTTTTGTTTCATCTTGAAGGGCCAATTGCTATGGGTATACAGCCATTTCTTATCTTTATACCTAATGTCCAGCATAGATTCTACGTAACCAGATTATGGATGAAAACGCTCCACAACCTCTTTGTTTCCCCAGGAGGGTTAAGTGGTGCGCTAATCTTCCAAAATGCCCGTGTGATAGTAGGTCTACTCAGAGTACCCTTCACTTTTTACTCTTTTGCAATTTTTATAAGGAAATGAGAAAAACAGTTTTACATCTTATTTTTAGAGAAAACTCCCTGTATTCCTTTCAAGCTGCTTTTAATTATATCGAAAATTTGGAGAACGTATTAATTTGGATTGCAGTAACTTGTTATATTATATCGGTGACTAAAAAAAGGAATGAACTTGCATACCTGGAAAAATTGAACTATGGAACAAACTAGATTGGATTTTCACAGAAGCTCCATCATGTCATGTACAACTGGATAAGGACCATGTTCTTCTTTTTTAATTACAAAAATAATGTTTATTGATATATTTGTATATAAATGTATTTTTTTATTATAGTATGCTTTTATGGACATTATGTATACAGAATAAAGCTTGATTTGATTTCATTTGAATCAATCCCGGCGGGGTCTTTTTCCTTTGGCTGCAGTCTGGTTCAAGGTACCAATCAGCTACTATTTGGCTTGAACACATGTCACTTGAACATTAAATACCTTGAAAAGGAGGCGCTAGGGGGCGCACAGCGGAATGGCTGTGTGAGACCACAGCTCCGCCGGACGTCCGACATCCATCAGAAAAACACACGTTTAACCTGGCCAGACAAGTCCAAAAAGCACTGTAACGTGGATCGGAACACACAGTGCAGCAGATGTGGGGCTCGGCGATTGAGGATCGGGTCCACAGAGAGTGTTAATTGCAAAATAGACTCGCAAACGAGAGCGGCGGTCAAGATGGCGGCCGTCCATTGATCCGAAAGTCTGCCTCCGGGACCCTCGTCGGAGTCACTGCCACCTTGCAACGCGGCGGAATGGCGAAAGTGTACTGGTGAGGCGAGGTGCAATCCAATGTCTATGCGGAGCGCATGGAGTGAAAGTGGGACTCGAACTTTCACGGAGCCCCCCGGACCTAGAGGCGACAAGATGGCGGCGCCCAGTATGCAGAGAATCGAGTAGCCCCATCGGGTGACTGAGAGACCCGGTGAGTTACGGCGGTGCTACGGGGCGGTGGATCAGAATATTCGCCCCGCACGCCCTCTCTCTCCTACGGCTATCCTGACAACGGGCTCTGCTGCTAGCGTGTCCTTAGCTCGCCGCCTGTGGAGGAGCGCCCGACTCCCTAACGAGAGTGTGCGCGGGACGAGCTCCCATTAAAGCGGGCCCGCCTCGCGAATCCTGCAATGACCTGAGGCACCCAGCTAAGGCGTCTGCTACCCGCGAGATAGCGCATAACTGCACAAACTGAGCGCTGGGAGTTGGACCACACCCTGTGGGGGGCGCATTCATAGCGGCACGAAAGGAACGGAATACCTGGGGGTGACCAGCTGGGGGAGTTCGAGATTGAGCTATACCTGCTTACCGCCATAGCGCTGCCTGGTGTACCAGTGTTCCTCTCTCACTGCCTGTGGACTAACCTTGCGAAGTCCTGGACGAGCTGGTGTCCCCTCCAAGCCTCCCTTCCGCCACCACGAAGTGGCATGTGTGTAGCGAACAAGCCATAGTCTTCAGCGAAGGTGGTGGGACACTGGGATAAGCCACCAAATCACTGAGTAGCAGAGTTCGCACCCCCTCGATTCCACCCGGCAAGACCATCCATAGCCAAAACGGGGTCGCTCACTGCGTCAACGAGATCCTCACGACGGACCGACAAGGCCCAGCTCACGCCGCTAGGTAGGATGGTGAGACCTGAGAAGCAGCAACCGAAGTTGAGCTTTGAATCGAAGAAGCCCACTAAAGGCGCGGAGGCTGTGGCGGAGAGTGGGGGTTCGCCCGAGGTATCCGCAAGCAACAACATGGAAAAGATTCTCCTCGCCATTTAATCTAACCTACAAGACATCAATGGCAAGCTCGATCATCTGACTTGCAGAATGGATGGCATGGCAGATAAATTCGAGAAACATGGGGAACGGCTTGACGCGGCCGAGGTGCGGATCTCGGAGGTAGAGGATGAATCTAGAGCCACCGCGACGAAATGTAACGGGATGGACAGAGTGCTCGAAGTGATACGTGCAAAGGAGGAAGAATTGGAAGCGCGGTCCCGGCGCAATAATGTGCGCATCACGGGGGTTCCGGAGACAACCAACACTGGGCGCATGGAGCTATATATTGAACAACTATGTAAGGATCTATTCGGCGCGGAGCCTCTGTCTTCAGTCTTCATTGTTGAAAGAGCTCACAGATCTCTTGCGCCACGGCCTCCCCCGGGCGCAACTCCCAGACCCATAGTCGCGCGCATTTTGAACTACCGCGACAGAGGCACTATCCTCCGCCTTGCACGTGAGAAGGGCCAAATAACGCACCAAGGGAACAAGCTGGAATTTTACCCCGATCACACAGTCGCTGTTCAGCAGGCGCGGAAGGAATTTGCTGCAGCGAAGGCCAAGCTGCGTGAGTTGAATATTGTATACGCCATGTTGTATCCAGCCAGACTCAGGGTAATGTGGGAAGGAAAACCTGTCATTTTGTCGACCCCTAAGGCTGCAATGGAATTTGTCAAAACCGCAAGGAAACAGGCGAAAAAGACTGCCCGGGAAGAACAAAATGCGGAATCGGATTGAAATGTTAATCTATCGCACCACTTGCTCGCTGCTTGTCACTACCAACCTAATACCTATCGCACCTGCTCAATAGAAGGTAACACAAGCGTACAGAAATGTCAGTGATCAACAGCCCGAGTGGGTCGTGAGGTGAACCCGGATCGAGACGGTAATGTACCATGTCGTCTGAGCCTGTTACGCTCACCCTGACTCATTGTACCTATATTGCATCTGTAGCGGGGGTGTGTTCACCTTCACCATTGTTTGACCACTGACTCTTACTTTATTGACTCACCATTGCACCTGAGTGCGATAGACATTGTCACAGAGCTCGCCATTGACAGTAACTTTATTCCGAGCTCTGCATATTCTGTTGTACTTTGTTACACGTTCTTGTGGGCAGTTTGCGTAGGGTCCCACCTGCTCCCCTTGCGCCCTGTCACATGCTGCCAGGTATACTACTTATGCACGGTTTCATATGTTAGCAGGGTAAATGTTACGCCCTTCATGCTCTTGCTCTGCTTCTGTTGCTCTGGCCAAATGGGTGGCAGCCAGGTCCTTGCCCGTGTTCTATTTGTTATTTATGCCATCTCCCGGCCATCCATTCTAAAAGAGCTGCGACACATGGGCCCACAGAGGCGATTGTTGTTATACTGCCTGCTACATTTGATTGAAGTACAAGTCACTTACTGACTCGGCCCTGACCGCATTTAATGGCGGGGTCGCTGGGGGGGGACGGTGCGGTGGTGGGAAGGATCTGTTTGATTGCCTCTCGAAGGGACTGAAGTTCTGGCCTCATGCGAACTGGTACATACAGTATTATTTGTACAAATCTAGTTGCACTAGAGACGTCCACGCCCGTGCTTTCGGGTGTTGAGCTGTGCCCCCGGCGGTCCTCCAAAAGGGTGTTCCCCGCAAAGTTACTTGGGATGGGGAACTCCTTATGTCCTTGTAGTTCATGGGGTGTTTGTTCCTGGGGTCGATGGCTTCGGCAGGTTTGGGGTGCTGGAGTGGGTGGGGGTGGTTGGGAGGGGTGTTTTGTTTCTGTTTCGAGATCAATTGCTCTGCAATACAACGTTGTTGTTATTTTCTCAATTATGCGCTCCTTGTGCATGCACCGGCACGTCCCTGTTTTATTGCGCTCCATACCGTTATGCTGTATGTTCATGGCAACATCTGCTTTAGTACTGATAAGTTATGTCTACTGTGAACACTAATAGACACAGAACACAGCTGCGCCTTCTCACCTGGAACGTCAGGGGGTTCACACAACCTAAAAAGATTACACAGATATTCTCTTACTTGACAAGGTGGGAGGTCGATATCGCTTTCATACAAGAAACCCACATCGATCCCAATTCTAAGCTTACCTTGGGCACTCGTTGAGCAGAATCCTCTTACGCTTCACATTACTCGTCTTACTCTAGAGGGGTGATTACCCTGATAAGGAAAGGCACGAACTTCGAACATTTGGGTACAACTGCTGACCCCGAGGGTAGATTCATTATTGTCAAAGGTGTCCTGCGTGGTCAAAAAGTGGTGCTGCTGAATGTGTATGGTCCCAATGTAGACGCACCCGAATTTATTCGGGACTTGTGGGGTCGACTTCAGGACTTTCGGGGTGCACATATTATCTGTGAAGGGGACTGGAATATAGCATTGGATGACGAGCTGGATAGGTCACCGAACTCGAACGAACCACACAAACATGCTAAACAACAACTACACCACTTAATGCGCGATCTCACTCTTACGGATATCTGGAGGGTTAAATTCCCGGACACTGCGGGTGCCACGCACATATCGGCAGCACACAGCAGTTGGTCACGCCTGGATTACTGGCTCACATCGACAGACATTGCGCTCTGGGCCACAGATGTGAGTGTACTACCCAGAACACTTTCCGATCACAACCCTGTACTACTCTCGATAACTGTCCCAAACTACTGTCTCCAATGGAGATTTAACTCTAGAGCCTTGTCCGACACAAAATATGATCACACTATACACACGGCCATTGTGGACTACTTCCAGCTGAACGAACCGTCGTCAGACGACCCTTGTCTGCTTTGGGAGGCTTTTAAAGCCACGATCCGTGGGGTCTGTATCAGCACTACGGTGGGCACACTACGAGATATACGACACCAGATCGATAGCCGAGAAAAGCGAATGAGGGAGCTAGAAAAAGCCTTCGAAGCCTCGCAGGACATCTCCTTTTTGAGCGAGCTGCGTTTGCTGCACACAGAACATAGCACTTATGTTGAGGACGAAATCAAATACTTAAACAAGCGTACCACTGCTAGAGCTTTTGGAGAGGGCGGTAGACCAGGGGGGGTCCTGGCGTCTAAAATTTGCGAGGACAGAAAGCGAAACACTGTCTTGCGCATACGGTCCACTGTGGGGGAATATAAGACGCAAGCCGCTGACATACTGTCCTGCTTCGTTGATGCATACAGTGCACTCTACACCTCCCGTTCTATAGCATCCCCTGATGAAATCTTTAGCTACCTGGAGGATGTGGCCATCGCCTGGTTGTCCGACTCTCAAAGGGAGTATCTGGCCGCCCCCTTCACAGTCGAAGAGGTTACGGAAATATTTAAATCCCTACCAAACAATAAATCACCTGGGCCAGACGGCTACACTAATGAGTTTTACAAACATTATGTGGACATTCTGGCCCCACACCTGGTGGTGATGTTCGGCACAGTGAGGTTCCGTGACGATTTGAACCCGTGTTTTCAAGTTTGTCGGAAATACATAATATTGGTATCAGCGAACCGCAAATGATCCATTTAGTATATCCTGGTGTTTTCGCTACGCTACGAGCAAGAGCACTCCTTTTATAAACACATTTCTGATCTACCCACGGCATCCATCTTAGATCATGGCCGCCATTTTGTGTTTCTTGCCCTCACATACGCAATAGCCTCTGATCACTTCATTTCGATTAAGGACACGTAACCTTAGCCGGAGATTCACCTTTTTCATGACACGTGCACCTTAAACCAGATCACGCTGTAGCTGCATGACTCGACAAAGGCTACCTCCTCTGCCCGAGGCCAGTCCTGCCAAACTGGTCTTCGTGTCCATTGTCCTGATCATGATTAGGCGGCCGAAGCCGGTAGCCTTGCCCATTTACAACCCACAAACATCCCTTATCCCACTTTTCTATCTTCCACACCTGGCTCTGTTTCTTTCTTTCTGAATCTTTATTAGGGGGAGGTAACGAACTTTACGATGAGGCGGTCCGGGTCCTGAATGCAATATTGACAGGGAATTGTGACAAACTAGTGGGAACCCCTCTCTTCGCAATGTTTGGCCTCAGATATTATCGACGGTTCCTGTGTAACGCCAAATATTTATTGTTTTAGACACAAAGGTTTTGGGAATGTATTACATGTAAAGAATTCGCCCCCAGCTTAAAATTTAGTATATAAGGAGCAACCCGCTTTGTACAAATTGAACAGGCTCCTGGTTACTGCCCGTGTGTAGTATCTGTGACTTCTGTGTCCCTGCAGTAATAAACCTTTGGTCTTTGACGCCACCATCGAGAAGCCCGTGTTTCTGTTCATTTGTGCACCAAGGCAGGTGGAACTCCGGGGTCTTTGGGTGTTGTTCCCTGACACCTCTGGACGGAATCAAAAAGTCCAGAACTCCAATTGGCGCCCAACGTGGGGCGACGTCATTCGGTACCGGTCCAAAAGCCTGAAGAGTTCGAGAAGCTTCGTGTGAAGATTCCTGAGGGAGGCGCCCCACTTCATCGATCCCGGCATATCGCAAAAGTGGCCCGAAGTTCTCTTCCACGAGGGTTTCCCGTTCAAGACGGCTGCAGTGGGCCGTTGCCTTGACCGTCGCCCTGTCTTGGACCCGAGGTGCAGTCTTTAGTACGGCGAAACGTGACGGGTTTCTCCTTGGTGACGTCTTCAGTGACTCAGTTAAGTATTTAGTGATAGCTAGCTGGTTACTTTGTGAGGATTGTTAAAATCCTTGATCGGTTCTTGGTTTGGTTTGGTTTTGTCAGATTATCGCTGGTTGTTCTAGTTACGATAATCTATTTGGTTTAGTTTGGGTATCGATACATCAGTTCGTTTTGGTAGGCCTAAGTTCTTGGTTCGAGTGCACATATTTGTTTCGTGTTCGTTTGTTTTGTGTTCCGGACTGAAAATGGTAAGTCGGAAAATGTTGTCTTGTTTTGGTTGCAACCGTGACTCACGATTAGAGGACTCTTGTCTGGTTCCTCCGATTGGGACTCCCCTATATGATTTATATTGTAAGCATGGCGTGGGTCCTATATCTTATAATGAGGTATGGGTCCGTTATTGTAAGAAGGATGGTGTCCTTAGTTGGCCACTGCATGGTAGTTTTGAACCAGAGATTCTTGACAACTTAGAAGCGAAATTGTTCAGGAAGAAAGCCCGGCCGGCAATGTTTGATTCTTTCCGTTACTGGCGAAAAGAATCCAAACAGAGAGAAATGAAAAGGTTGAAGAAAGAACAGAAAGAACAAGAAGAGTTAACTCTAGAGCAAGCGGCTAAACAGTTGCAGGCTAACGAGTGTGAGAAGGCCATAGATATAGCTATTAGAGAGCATAATCTAGCGATTGACAAGTGCTATCCTGCCTTGCCATCGAAAATGGCTAAGATACTGGAGGATTCTGAAAACGATCCTCTGCTATCTTATCTGTTAAGGTCACCTCCACCGTATGCACAAGGTGCTACGGCTCCGCTTGTCCCGAATGTTCAATTGCCGGTTGCTGGACAACCTGGTGTTCCTGCTCCTGTCCCCCAGAATCAAGTTCCTGTACCTCCTGTGATGAATGTGAATGTTCCTACAGCTCCTCCTCTTCCTGCACTTCCAGCTTCCATACCTACCTCTGTACCTACTGCTCCAGAAACTATTTTCCTCGATACTCCTACTGTTCCGTTATCTATTCCTACCTCTACTGCGTTCTCTACGTCTGCGAGTGTGCTAACTCCGCTTTCTGTTCGTCGAAGAATCACTGATTCTGTTACTAATATGCTGTCTCCTTTATATAAAACTCTAATTAAGACTCCTACTCCTGACTCTGTTCAGAGACGTAGTCAGCTTCCAAGTACTGAGGAACGGGGAATTTTGGATTCCACGGCTCTCAGATGGATTTCGAAGAGTAGAAGATATAGTACGAGAGATGTGCTAGACACATTTATGCAGTGGGGGGAACCAACGCAACGGTACGTCTTTGATGAGATGTGCTCGTTGTTACGTGAGGAAATAGAAGAAGATGATGTCGAATCAGATTTGGAAGATTTAATTAGAATTCAGAAATAGTTCGCTGCTGGAATGATAGTGGGTGAGAATATAAAGGAAGCGATGGAACTTATTTTAAGTTTTAGGAATGATCCATCTCTTCGTTCGCCGAGAGATTTAGAAAAAGGTAAAATGAAACTAAGTTGCCAATATCCTATGAGGGAGGTTCCTCCAATCTGGCGCGAAGCAATACAACGTGATGATAATGCAGGAATTGCAGCTGCTCCAGCACAGTTCCAACGAGTGTGGATACACATTCCATGAAAGCGAGCTGAAGTGTTAGCGGTGAAACAGGCCTTGCCAGATCCACGTAAGAATCCAGCTGGATATTACAAGGAATTAACACAGACAGTTGAGGCTTGTATAATGAACCTAGCCGACATCGATATGTTGTTTGGTAACGTAGTTCCGCAACCAGTGTGGGCTAAAATTCGTAGAGAGGATCATCAAGCTGCCTTAGGTGGTGATTGGGCAGCTATCACTGCAGCAGATGGTCAGCAAACAGGTGGTGCAAAACCCGAACCTCTAATTGCTAATCTTCCAGGTAGAATAATTGATCTAATGAAGACTCTGATGCCAGCATTGCGTGTAAATTGGGACAAGCTGTCAGCATGCAGGCAGAAGAAAGACGAAAGTGTCTCCGACTTCTTCACGAGGTTTGAAGAGACTTTTGTAGATCATAGTGGTCAGGACATGAGTACAGAAGGAGGGCAAAGACTGTTTGTAGATAAATTTGTGCATAATTTGTTACCTGAATTATGCAATAAATTAAAGGATTCAGAAAGTGCGTGGGCTGTATCTACGACTGCGCAAATACTTGCGACTGCACAGTACTACGAAAATAGGGATAAAGAGGAAAAGGAAAAATCAGAGAAGAAAACGAAAGATTTAAAAACTAAAGTTCTTTTGCAGCAGGCGTATCCGCCTCGCACGAATCAGACTAATACGCAGCAAGGTTCGTACCAAAGGACAGATTATGGCTCATCAAGACCTCAATATCAGTGGAATCAGTGTGCGTACTGTAAGAAAGAGGGTCACTATAAAAATGAATGTCCGATCTTAGCTCAAAATAATGCAGCAGCAGCTCAGAGAGGTCGTGGTGGTTTTGTGCAGAATTCTAGAGGACGAGGACGAGGTGCTATGCCTCCACAAACGAATGATCGTCCCTCCAATCACTTTGATCAACGAAATGGACAATCTGCTCAGCAAAATAGATCTCAACAGTATCTTGTTGAGGACTATAATGAAGTAGATGAGGGTTTTCAGCAAAATGGGTACTAGGACAGCCATGGACAGAGAGAGGGAGTAGTATCAGTTCCAGTGGATCAGAGTGGGCCTTATGTCGCAGTAGCAACATCAGGTGTAGTCGAACCGTTTCTGTTGGATACTGGTGCCGCAAAAAGTTCTATCATTCATGCGAAACTCCCTGGCGCACCTTTGTCCGGCTCAACAAATGTTTCCGTAGGTTTTTCAGGCGCCCCTGTTTACAACCCAATATCTGGTCCTTTGTCTATTTCTGTTGGACCGTGCCAATTGAAAGCACCCCTGATTTTGACGACAGGTTGTAATGAAAATCTGCTTGGTTTAGATTTGTTAAAACGACTATATGCGACATTGTACTGTTCTCCGGAAGGAGTACAGCTTACATTGGGTAAAAATGTCACCTCTCCGATGTACTTGTCAATGGATGCACTCCCGCCGGAGCTACATTCACTCCCTGATTCTCTTTGGGCGACTGGTCCTAATGATGTAGGTCTCCTAGAAATTCCACCGTATGTGGTAAATTTGAAAGCGAATGTGAAATTTCCAAGAATTCCCCAATATAAAATATCGAGTGAAGGTGAGCGTGCACTTTTATTGATTGTGCAAGATTTGATTAAGAAAGGTGTGGTTGAAGAAACTAGAGGAAATGTCTGTAACAGTCCTGTATTGCCGATTCTGAAGCGAACTGATCCTACAAAACCTCCAGTGTACAGGTTTGTCATAGACCTTAGAGAAGTTAATAAGATTGTAGTCCCGCAGTTTCCTGTAGTGCCAGACATTACTGCCTTGTTAACATTGATTCCTGCCACAGCTACATGGTTCTCAGTTATTGACTTAAAAAATGCCTTTTTCAGCATTCCGATAGCCAAAGAAAGTAGAGATATTTTCGGCTTCTGTTTAGGAGGTCGAAGTTTCAGATTTAAACGAGCTCCACAAGGCTATTGTGAAAGTCCATCCATTTACAGTCAAGCATTAAAAAGCCAGTTAGATTCCTTTGTCCTTCCTCCAGGTTCTGCCCTAGTACAGTACGTAGACGATCTTTTAGTGGCTGCCGATGACAAGGAAACTTGCAAAGCAGCTACAATTTCCTTATTGCATCATTTGTCTAATTTGAATCACAAGGTGTCTCCTTCCAAAATGCAATATTGTTGCCAAGAAGTGACCTACCTAGGTCATCTCTTGTCAAAGGAGGGAAGGAAGTTGACCCCAGAGAGAATAAAAGCAATTACACAGATGAGTGTTCCACGCACACAGAGAGAAGTACGTGCCTTCCTAGGTATTACCTCTTACTGTAGGCAGTGGATTCCAAATTTTTCTCTTTTAGCGAAACCATTGGTAGCTTTGACTGGGAAAAATGTTCCGAGTCCGGTGCCATGGTCTGATGAATGTCAAGAGAGTTTTACTGAATTACGAAAAGCATTGTGTTCAGCTCCTGTATTGGGTACACCTGACTACAGTAAACCATTCACGCTCTACGTTCACGAAAGAGAAGGTTGCGCGTTGAGTGTTCTGACACAGAAGTTTGGTGATAAACAACGCCCTTGTGCGTATTTTTCATCAACATTAGATCCGGTAGCCAGAGCGTTGCCTAGTTGTTTGAGAGCTACAGCGGCAGCTGCAGCTTCCATTCGACAATCTGCTGGTTTGGTGATGAACAATATGCTAGTGGTCATGGTTCCTCATGCTGTGGATACACTCATGAACCGAACGAAGACACAACACCTTACTAGTGCGAGATTATCTGGTTACGAGCTGACATTACTAGCGAGCCATATTCAGATCAAAAGATGCAATGTATTGAATCCAGCAACATTGTTGCCGACTGATCAAGAGTCGAGTGATTCCGAGCCACATGATTGCTATTTCAAAACGGAGGAAGAGACAAAAGGACGCATTGATTTAAAAGATACTCCGCTATCAGATCCGGATGGTACGCTGTATGTGGACGGGTCATGTTTTAAATTGGAGAATGGTGATGTGACTGCTGCTTACGCAGTAACGACTTTGAAGACGATTGTGGAGACTGCAAGAGTGAGTCAGAATTCTGCCCAAGCTGCAGAATTAATAGCCCTAACGAGAGCGTGTGTTTTAGCTGAGGGAAAGAGAGTGAATGTGTTTACAGATAGTCAGTACGCATTTGGCGTGGCCCATAGTTTTGGCCGGTTGTGGAGAGAAAGAGGTTTCATTACGTCCCATGGGACTAAGATCCAGCATGGTCAACTAGTTAACGACTTGTTGGAATCTCTAACCTTGCCGACTGAAGTTGCGATTGTGAAGTGCAGTGCTCATAAAGCAATCACGGATGATGTTGGTCGTGGGAATGCTTTTGCTGACGAAATTGCTAAACAGACAGCTAGAGACACGATGAGCAGAATGTATGTTGCTACGTCTGCAAGATGGATTGCTGAGTCTGGAATGTGCGAGGATACTATGGAAAGTGTGAAAGAGATTCAGAAAGAAGCAACTGAGGAAGAGAAACGTGTATGGAGAGAAAGTACGGGCAAGTTGGACTCGAATGGATGTTGGATTGATTTGACAGAACAGCAGCGTTGGATGTTACCCGATGCGTATGTGCTTGCAGTAGTGACGATGGCGCATGGAGTAGCGCATATAAGTTCTAAAGGGATATGTAAGATGTTAGCTCCGGTCTGGAAGAATGAGGGAATCAGTAAGTGTGCAGAGAGAGTGGTGAAAAATTGTATGGTGTGCTTGATGCATAATCCTGGCAAGGGAACTCCAACTCCAGCTGGTCATTTCGCTCCTCCTTCCTGCCCCTTTGAAGTGATTCAGTTAGATTTCATTCACATGGAGCGCTGCAATAATTTGAAGTATGTCCTGGTGGTAGTTTGTGCTTTTTCCAGGTGGATAGAAGCATACCCATTAAAGGACAACACTGCCCTATCTACCGCCAAAATTCTTCTCAAAGAATTTTTCCCTAGATATGGAATGCCACGGATTGTATGGTCAGATAACGGAAGTGAGTTTATAGGGAAAGTTATGCAGAGTGTGTGTGCCGGCCTAGGATTGAAACAGAAATTTCACAGTGCAAACCATCCCCAGTCTGCTGGTTTAGTCGAGGGTTACAATGGCACCCTCAAGCTGAAAATAGCCAAAATACAAGCATCCACAGGTTTAGCCTGGCCAGACGCACTTCCTTTGGCCTTGTTATCAACGAGAGCAACAGTACATTCTAGAATAGGGCTTAGTCCTTACGAGATAGTCTTTGGTCGCCCGGCAAATATCTGGGGTGTACCAAGGCCTAAAGAATTTTGCTCTATAGAATATCCTATGTTGATAGACTACCTTTACGACTTGACTGCTAAATTGAGTCTTATTCATCAACAGGTTTTCGATGCTTTGCCAAAACCTCCGGAGAGTCCAGGGCATCAGCTGAAACCAGGAGATCTGGTTGTCATCAAGAACTTCGCGAGGACGAAGAACCTTCAGCCGAGATTTGTGGGGCCTTTTCAGATCTTACTGGCAACGAGGACAGCAGTTCGTGTAGCTGGCCGTAAGCACTGGATACACGCCTCTCATGTTAAGCGTGTTCCTTTGCCGCTCCCTTACGACGACTGGGTGAAAAAGGGAATTGGTGCCTCCGAATCTGAAATCACACCGAAGTTCATCTCTTTCAGCGATGCCGAATTGATTACTGACACTTCAAAACCCGACTCTCCTCCTGAAAAGACTCCTTTGAACATTGAACATTTGTCTCCAGCATCGGAAGAAACTTTGCTATCTGCGAACTTAAACTCTGCAACAGCTGCTAGTGATACACTATTTTCCGATCAGACAGTACCAGCGAAGCAGAGATACAACCTAAGAAGCCGTAAAATGGACAAATAAAGCAGGCAACTGCATATTGTGATTTTGATATATTGAACTTTTGCCTTCAGCCAGGAAGTTTGCTATTGTTTATTGTTTTTAAAATTGCCTTGCCGTCTGGGTAGCCGTAGGGTCGTGGCTGTGTGCCTAGTTTGAATTTGCAGGGGTCTGACACAAGGTCGATCTTTCTGTTGGTTCTGGGAACTCCCAG
Organism: Lissotriton vulgaris; assembly: GCF_964263255.1. Taxonomy (NCBI): domain Eukaryota; kingdom Metazoa; phylum Chordata; class Amphibia; order Caudata; family Salamandridae; genus Lissotriton; species Lissotriton vulgaris. Next base: position 1,219,442,515 of record NC_141685.1, on the reverse strand, counting down.
GGCTGATAGAGGCATTTTCATCTACGTACACATCATCAGTGGTCGCAAGCGGATTGTAGAAGATGGAGCTTCCTGCGCTGCAACGAGAGAATGTGATTTATGTTCGCAGAAACAGACTTAATAGAATTCTTCATAGCAAATGCTTTTTGATGCAATGTGCCATTACATTTTTGATTGTCTTAGCAACATTGGTGGGTGGAATCGTCTTTAGTATAAATTTGATTTTTGTGCCAGTTTCTACAGTACCTCCCCTTGATCCTGCTATTTCTACTGTTTCTTCTATACACTCTTTTCACTCGTTTCCGGAACATGAGCAAGCCAGACGCTCAGAGTTCACCAACAACACATTTGTACAGCTCTTACACCAACACCAACTGGTAGTTAACACTACAGACTGCTGGGTGTGTGGTTTGATACCCCACACTATGGATAAAGGTATTCCCTATCTGGTTTTGCCTTACAGCTATAATGGATCATTTCAGGCCTTCCAAACCATCTTTGCTTATGCCCTTGAAACCTATCCTCCACGTCCACCACGTTCCACTAAATATAACTCTGCCAACAAAGCCTTAGTCCAGGGAATTATTGACATGGTCAAGGACGTCAATAATACTCCATCTTACCCTAGAGACGAATTGCGAGTATATTTAAGTTGGAATACTTCAGAGTATCGCCTTAGTTTAGGAGAAAGCAAGCGTAAAAGCTCAACTCCAATCTGGGTCGTACCTCACCGAGGTCAGGTCTGTTTGCAAGGTAACGGGAGAAATCCGAGAGTTCAGCTAGGGAGGAGTGAGTGCGTAGAGACTTATGTGTTTCCGGCTAACTCTTCCCCTGCCTTTCTTACTGCTAGGGGTACCTACTTCATTTGTCGAGACAGAGCTTATACATGGTTGCCTGCCGACTTTTCAGGATCATGTTACATTGCTCGATTGTTGCCTCCGACATACACTGCTTCATCTGATTACCACAGAACCAGAATAGCGAGAGGTGTCTTCAGCAAGGAAGATACCGCTGGTCAGGAAGCTGGAGACTTCTTCAAAGGCTTCCTTCCGTTCTGGGGACCTATGGCCAATAGTAGAAACATACGTCAGCTAACACGGGTAGTTGAATCTACTATCACCGAAACTGCTGGTGCCCTTAGCAATCTGACAGCTGAGCTTCAGGCGGATAGGCTCATGACGTTGCAGAACCGTATGGTTCTAGACGTTATACTTGCAGATCGAGGTGGGGTATGCAGAATGATCCAATCGAGCTGCTGTGTCTTTATTCCTAATAATGCTCCAACAGTCTATGAGGCGATCTCTAAGTTGCACAAGATTTCAGACTCCATACATGTAGACAAGGGAAACTGGTCCTTCATGGAGTGGTTTTGGACTCTGATCTCAGCATGGGGATGGAAGGTTCTGATGGTCATTGGTGTCATCTTAGTATTCCTATTCTCATGTTGTCTGATTATCCAGTGTGGTCCTGCTCTGTGTAGTCTTTGTGCTGCAACTTGTCTCAGAAAACCACCTGCGTTTGGAGAAAAGACACGAGAAAGGATGATGATACAACAGCATATCACTGACCTGATGAGCATAGAACTAGATTCTGACATAGACTGAGTAATTGCCTATGTAAGGGCAAAAGGAGGGTCTGAGGTTCCGTGACGATTTGAACCCGTGTTTTCAAGTTTGTCGGAAATACATAATATTGGTATCAGCGAACCGCAAATGATCCATTTAGTATATCCTGGTGTTTTCGCTACGCTACGAGCAAGAGCACTCCTTTTATAAACACATTTCTGATCTACCCACGGCATCCATCTTAGATCATGGCCGCCATTTTGTGTTTCTTGCCCTCACATACGCAATAGCCTCTGATCACTTCATTTCGATTAAGGACACGTAACCTTAGCCGGAGATTCACCTTTTTCATGACACGTGCACCTTAAACCAGATCACGCTGTAGCTGCATGACTCGACAAAGGCTACCTCCTCTGCCCGAGGCCAGTCCTGCCAAACTGGTCTTCGTGTCCATTGTCCTGATCATGATTAGGCGGCCGAAGCCGGTAGCCTTGCCCATTTACAACCCACAAACATCCCTTATCCCACTTTTCTATCTTCCACACCTGGCTCTGTTTCTTTCTTTCTGAATCTTTATTAGGGGGAGGTAACGAACTTTACGATGAGGCGGTCCGGGTCCTGAATGCAATATTGACAGGGAATTGTGACAAACTAGTGGGAACCCCTCTCTTCGCAAGGTTTGGCCTCAGATATTATCGACGGTTCCTGTGTAACGCCAAATATTTATTGTTTTAGACACAAAGGTTTTGGGAATGTATTACATGTAAAGAATTCGCCCCCAGCTTAAAATTTAGTATATAAGGAGCAACCCGCTTTGTACAAATTGAACAGGCTCCTGGTTACTGCCCGTGTGTAGTATCTGTGACTTCTGTGTCCCTGCAGTAATAAACCTTTGGTCTTTGACGCCACCATCGAGAAGCCCGTGTTTCTGTTCATTTGTGCACCAAGGCAGGTGGAACTCCGGGGTCTTTGGGTGTTGTTCCCTGACACCTCTGGACGGAACCAAAAAGTCCAGAACTCCAATAGCGTTCGATCAGGGGGAACTGCCGCCCACACTTAGGGAGGCTGTGATCATTACACTGTTAAAACCCCACAAAGACCCTGAACTATGTGATTCCTACAGGCCCCTATCGCTTATAAACACCGACTCCAAAATACTAGCCAAAATCCTAGCTGTTAGACTCACTCCCCTAATGACTAACCTAGTGCTCCCTGACCAGTCGGGATTTATCCCCACTCGTTCCACAGCGCACAATACTAGGACTCTATTTGCATTATCCCACTACCTACAACCTTCCACGAGGGCGGTAGCTGTCATGTTGGACGCCGCAAAGGCGTTCGATTCAGTGGAATGGAGCTATCTGATCAACATACTTCACAGAATGGGTTTCCCTAAAAGATTTGTGCAATGGGTGCGCCTACTCTACACTAACCCGGGCGCTAGGGTGCGAGTGAATGGCTATGTGTCCACCAATTTCCCTATAGGGCGTGGCACACGACAGGGTTGCCCCCTGTCACCCCTACTATTTGCCCTCGCCCTCGAGCCCCTTGCGTGTAGGATCAGGCAGAAATATAAATCCTCGGCTCTGCGTTTCACTGACAGACCCCTTCACATCTCATTATACGCTGATGACATGCTCTTATATGTGCGCGATCCGGTCACAAATCTAAACCCGCTTCTACGGGAATACGTGAAGTTTGAGGGTCACTCCGGACTTGCCATCAACTGGACGAAATCCTACATTATCCCCTTGACTGACATGGCTGAACCTATACACACGGACTATCCATTGGTTTGGCAAACGGACCCAATTCGCTATTTAGGGGTCATGTTTCATCGAGACCCTGAGGTAGTGATTAGGGCGAACTATGGCACTGTCATTTCCGCGTTGGAAGATAAGATCCGGCGCTGGATTCAGCTCCCTCTGTCCCTGGCTGATCGCATTGCGATTGTCAAAATGAATGTCTTGCCCAAATTTCTATACCTGTTCAATAACATCCCGATCACCACCCCTAGCGAGGTATTCCGTCGCATAAAAACACTTACACTACAGCTCATATGGGCGGGCAAACAGGCACTTATCGATCTACAGACTTTGTCGCTCCCATATATAAAGAGAGGCTTTGGGGTCCCGGATTTTTTATTATATTACCTTTGTGCGCAAGCCCAATTTGCTACATACTGGTTTCACGAGGTTCCCTACCTCACGCACACAGCTATTGAAAAGGATGATGCAGCGCCAGTACCCCTCACGTCCATGCTCACACATAAGCGCCCGCCCCTTCACTCCCAGGATATCAACCCGGTGGATACTACCATTAAAGCTTGGAACAAATTGAGTAACTTAACACATAAAACACCATTGTATTCCCCATCCCTACCGTTGGCACATCATCAGGCTCTATCGGTCACTGGGGAATCGGTGGGCATGTCCTTGCTGCAACGGGTGGGCATGTCCACGCTAGGCGATTTATTCTGTGAGGGGGAATATATAGAAATAGACGATTTGACGTATGTACAGAATAAGTCCCCATTATTCACATTTACATACTACAGGCTGAAACGGGCATTAAGGGAACACTACCCCACTTTCCCACAGGAACCAGATTCTCTGTCTCCCCTACATCTGATGATTACATCCCCAAACACCTCCCATATGGTGTCACAGCTGTACTCCTCAGCACAAGCAGACTTGCCTTACTCCACGGCCAAAGCCAAAGGGCGCTGGGACATGGTACTTGACGATCCGCTCACGGAACAGGAATGGCAGCAGGCATGCGCACTAACCCAGATCCTTACCCCCAATGGCAATCTCCGTATTATACATTTCAAATTCTTACACCAAGCTTACCATACCCCAGCTCGCATGCACAAGTATGGATTGTTGGATGTCGACCAGTGTAAACGATGCGGGAGGGAGGGGGCTGACTTCCTGCACCTGGCCTGGTCGTGCGCAGCGATCCAGAACTACTGGGGGGAGGTTTTCAATGCTTTGTCTACCATGCTGAGCTCCGAAATGCTATGTTCTATACAAATGGGTCTTCTGGGAATAACGACCCAATTTAAGGCTGTTAAACGTAAGTTCTGTGTTGTTGCGCTGCTGCTGGCCAAGAGACAAATAGCTCAATGCTGGAATAGCTCCAAGAAACCGACCATAGCCAGGTGGCTAGGGGACATGGCTAGCTGCAGGGATAGGCTCAGGACCTATGAGGAGGACCTCCCGGCGAAGTCTAGGCCTAAGGACTTTTGGAGTTATCTCATTGACTTCCTGGCTGCAGTTCAGTCTGAGGAGGAGGAGTTGCTTGGGTGATATGTCATTCACGATTGCCATCATTCATGTGAGCGCTGGTTGCCGGCACGTGCCATTGTCTATTGCATTGCACTAATATTTTATTCTTTTACTGCAGGGGTAATGGTCTCCAGTTCAGTGTTGTACCTAGGTCTGTTGGTTGCGACCTAGAGTTCCTTCAAAAAAACACAAATACCGTTACAGGACCCGACTGTATGCTTTACATTGCCGTTCCGACCCTTTGTACCTATGTATCTATGTACAATACGCCATGCTTGTGGATCCCCCCTTTGCAGCCGGCCCCAGGGTTGTAGGCTGCCGGCTGTGTAATGTGATGACTTTCCTACAATAAAGGTCTTGGAAAAAAAAAAAAAAAAACCTTGAAAAGACAGGAGACAAGAGGGATTGGCAAAACGGAAACAATTTGTTTCATTACAAAATGCGGCCAGAAGAACAGTATTAAGCATAGAGTCTGAGGACTCTATGCTTCAACTTATAATCAATCTGCAATGGGTTTATATGCTATTCATTGACTGCCATAAACAGTTCCATCAATCCTTATTTGGTAAGGAATGTGAACCGCTGTCTTTTGAGTTGTAAATTAGTTTATTCCATGGGAAATCCAGGTGTGCCGCTACCTCGTGTGGACACATTGAGGCCAGTGGGGACCGTGTCCAGCTGTCCAGCATGGGGAGCATATGATCACTGTGTGTACTGTGTGTGCTGTGCCTTGATTTGCTAAATGCAAATTTGAAAACAAAGACGGAAAAATGATCACCAAAGATTGTGACAAAGCGTTTTCGAATGGGAATTTAATTTCCTAGTAATTCAAAACACTATATGTAATTAATATTCAAAGCATTAGTAATAAAGAACTAACACCCAGATTCATGAAAGTGCCATTCTGCGAATAGCAATTTGCGAGAAATAGTGAATCGCAATTTAAAATTCGCAGAATGGCATTCATGTAGAAATGCGAAAGAAAAAAGCGAATCGCAATCGGCCGCAATAGCCGATTGTGATTTTGCCACAATCTCTTAAATTTAGCAGAATCTGCATTTTTCCGTGTAGAAATTGCGATTTCGCAATTAGCGAAATCGCATTTTGCGATCTCGCTTACTGCGAGATCGCAAAAACGGGAAGTCGCATTTCGAGCCCATTGATGACATCACAACCAGGAAGTAGGCTTTTCCCAACCACAAACAGAACACTGAGCCAGACAGTGGAAGCAGCATTCTGAAGAGCTCCAAACCTCTGATTTTGCAGCACCCCAGCAGGACACAAATCCTCAACATGTCCCAGGAAGCAGCAGGGAGCAGTGGGCAAGAGAGGAAGAGAAAAATCAAGTTCTCTGAACAAGAACTAGAGTACTTGATTGAGGGGGTCTGCAAGGACCATGGACGCCTCTTCGGCAAAGACTCCCGGAGGGTGCCAGAGGCAGACAAGCGCCGGATCTGGCTGCACATCCGCGTGAAAGTAAATTCGGTCGGGGTGACCCAGCGGTCAATTGATGACCTCAAGAAGCGCTGGTACGACCTGAGAGGTCGTGCAAAGGAGCGCTCTGCCGAGCGGCTTTGGGGAGCGACTGGCCTCTGGTGGAGGGGATACTATTGCCACACCAAACACTCCATTGGAGGACCTCATAGAGGACACACTCGCACCAGAAGCCTGCGTGGGGATAATCCAGCTGGACTCGTCCCGACCCAGCCAACAATCAGAAGGTAAGTGCCATGCGACTGCGACCCTGTCCCCAACAATGCCCATGACTCCTGAGCTAGCAATATGACATCCCCAGTAATGCAGGCCATGCACACTTGAAATGCCCCATTGCATTGTGGTAGTTGTAGTGAAATCATAATTCCCCAGATAGCTCCACACAGCCAGACATGTCAACTCATAGAAATTCCAAAAGCCAGTCAGGGAAACCAAGCCTGCATGCATGTATCAACATCTCATGTGCAAGAGACATAACATTAATCATGCACCCTTTTACATCACAGGTGCTGTCGACCAACCCAGCACTGAAAGCGAGGCCCTGCACATCACGGAGATCCAGGAGGACACTGAGGGTGAGGGCCAGTCCAACCAACAACCCGGTCCATCACAGCCACCTGCAGTGCTTCCACCACCACCACCAGGTGTTGACAGGGCCACCCCTGCAGCCACAGGTGTCCAGCAAACACCCCAACAGACACCCACAGCAGTGGTACAGGCCACACCACCAGCACCTAGGAGGCAGACGAGGCGCACAGCTGGAGCAAGAACACACTCCAGCGCACTGAGGCGCCAGCAGCGTCAGGCCTCAACAGGCAAGGGCAGGGCACTCCATCTTCCTGATCCTGGCCTGGCCATTGAACGCTGCATGCTGGCGGTGCACCGTACCCAGGCGCGTCACCTGGCAGCGATCCATACACAGCTGCAGGCGACTGCCCAAAATGTGGCCCAGATGACCGCTGCTGTCAGGGAGAACAGCCAGCTGCTGGTAGCCCAGCAGGACATGACCCGCCTCTACTGGCCCGCCTGTCGGCCTACATCAGGTCAAACCATATTGTAGGTAATGCGACGTCACAGCTGTCACGCCGGTCACAAGCCATGCAGGGCCAGATGGTACAGTGTTGCCAGGATGTGGCCAGGTCACTTGATCTGCTAACAGCAGCAGTGCTCGGCAGCCAGCCAACTGCCCATGGGGAACCAGGGGGGCCTGATGATGTGAGCGAGGTTGCGTTGACAAACAGCAGCATATCCTTGCTGCCTTTGCCTGAACGTCGCCGCAGCAGCAGGCCCACAGCATCATTTCGGGCCAACACCGTCCCTTGGTGCGTCTCATCGCAGCCGCCAGTGAGAACTTGGACACTGTCGGCAGGGCCATGCTGGACACCTCTGCAAGCCCTCTACCCCTGAATGGGGAGGTATGAAGAAATACTGTCCTCATGTGACACGAAAGAAACAAAAGGCCACTTTATTGTGCATTAACAATAAAGATTTATGGTCTGACTTAAATCCAACTCATGTCATTATTACATTTGTCATGCATGAGTGCAGTGTTTTGTGAGGGGTATGGGCGCACTAGAAACAGTTAATAGTGATGTGGTTGCGGTGCCTGTGTCCTTCAGCAGGATTTTCCCCGCGTGCATGACGCACATGTGGAGGTGGGCGGTTGTCCCCTTCCGACTCACTGCCAGATATCTCCACTGGTATCCTGCGCTTGGTAGCAATGTTGTGGAGTATTGCACACACGGACACGATGCGGCAGCAGACTTCAGGTGTGTATTTGATGGCCCCACCAGTCTTGTGGAGTATGCGGAAACGGCTCTTCAATAGGCCAAATGTCTTCTCTATGCAATTTCTTATGCGTATGTGTGCAGCATTGTAACGCCGTTGCTGTGGTGTAGCAGGGTTGAGGTATGGGAGGAAGAGGTACTCACGTAAATCGTAGGTGCTGTCACCTGAAGGTAAGAAGCACAGGGTGAGTGCCTGTTCTGCACAGATACATGATCACAGTGTACTATTTGGGGGCATGTGTGCTTACCTAGTAGGTTTCCTTCTCCAAAGTCTCCCCTGGCCAGTCGTGTGTGCATGCCGCTGTGCCGGAAGACAAAGGAGTCATGTGTGCTCCCTGATATTGTGCCACTATGTCCGTGATGAAAGTCTTGGCGTTATACACAATCTGGATATTGAGGGAGTGGTAGGACTTGCGGTTGCGGTACATGTATTCCGTTTGTGCTGGTGAGCAGATGTGGATGTGGGTACAGTCAATGCATCCTATTACATGTTGGAATTGCGCAATGTTGTAGAAATGAAGCTTGGTGTCATTCAACTCCTGTTGGGTGGTGGGGAATGAGATGCAGTGGTGTAGCCGGGTCAGCATTGCATCCAGGAAACTCCTTAGGCAGCGGGACATGGTGGGCTGGGATATCCCCCCTGCAACAGTGACTATCCCCTGGAAGCTTCCGGAGGCCAGTAGGTGCAGGCTGAACAATACCTGGACATGGGTGGGCACTGCATTGGTCTTCCTTGTTGGGTGCTACATCAGGGGGTCCAGGTCCCGGATCAGCTTGATGATCATTGCCCCATTCAGGCGGAACTTAGAGTAAATTTGCTCATTAGTTTGGCCCAGAAGGGTGATCCGCTGGCGGAATATTCGCTCCTGGATCCTGCGTCTGTTCTGTGCTGCTCGCTGTAGCCTTCGCCGCCTGACCTCCATGTAGAGTCATGGCATTGTGAGAGTCCTCATGCTCCAGCTGCGTCTCCTTAAGTGTGTTTGGTCAGGCCTGCACCTGTTGGTACTTTGTTAAAGTTTTTTTTTTTCTTTTTTTCCTTACTGGTTACCACCTGATTTGCGTTCTCTTTAAATTGCGCCTCGCAAATAGCGATTTTCGTTTTTTTTGCATTTTGCGATTTTTCTTGAATAGCGATTGCGATTATTTTGCGATTTCGCAAATTGATTAGCAAAATTCATGGTATCTCGCAATTTCCGATTCGCTAATAGGCTTCTTCCTGGATTCTGCGAATTTATTTGCAAAGTCGGAATTTTACTTTAGCGAATTCGCAATTATAGAGTTTTCACTATCAAGAATTACTTTTCTTCAAATTGCGCTCGCAACTGCGAATTCATGAATCTGGCTGTTAATGGTAGTGCTCATGACTGTAAGAGAAAGGACGGGGTAATGGAGTATTGAGAGTAAATTGGCAAGTGGAGGACAGGGTAAAGGTGTTTGTGACACAATATACAATACACAATATGTACAAATAGACCTTCACAGCCTAATAACGGTCAAATAGTTCGTGTATATACATTACTCATAGGTACTATAAAAATTATAACATTTAGTGGTATGAGCATGTAAAAAACAGTAGGACGGTCTACGTTTCAACCCCAGTGACGAGGAGGGTGAGTGGTGGCCTCACAGCGGGGTCTTCATAAGGACAAAAGGAGCACCTAATGGAAGGACAAACAAGAATGGGTATCTGGATCTAGTCTAAAAGGTGATCATATTTAGTAGGCGGTTGAATTGGAACCTACTTGAAGAGAGAGAAGACGGTGTGCATTCAGGTCATAGTAGGGCTCTCACGGGACTCCTGGATTACTAAAAAGAGAGACATATATTTATTATACATGCCCAAGCGCGTTCTCCCTGTAATAGGGACAAACCAAGTGGTGAAATACTCTGTTGGGACCAAAGGGGTATCAAACTCCTGTTGTCCACAAGAATAAATCAAGCCAAAAGAAATCTAATAAGAAAGGGATATTGGGCGGGTCAGTGCGATGGGTTCAGGCTAAAATACATTATTGTGCAAATAATCCTGTAGTGGGGGGGCAGGGATATGAATCCAAAAGATCGGCATGGCATAGTGCCTCTATATTCGCTATAACTGGGGGTTATACGTGAGGCATGCATGCGTGCTCCCCCGGTGAATATGGCAGAGTTGCGAAAGAGACAGGCGTAAGCGCTCATCGGCAGGAATCGGCATACCTTGGCAAAAGGGAAAGGTGAAGCCGTTCTTAAGGACGTGAATCTGTATCTAGGACTGTAACTTAGGAATGCTGGCATTGCCCTGTAAAGCGTGTGTTGGTGATCGCGCTACATACAAATGAAATTAAGGCTCAAATCTTTAAGTGACAAAATGTGGACCGATTAAGTGCCTAGGATTACTAGAGCTGCCCTTTAAAAACACGTGTATGTGACCGCGTTACATAAACCTAAATCGCTGCTAACGATGCGGGCCGATTACAGGTTAAGCAGAGTATCACTCTCACCTTCTTTGTTAAGGCATGTAGCTCCAAATGAAAGGCTCACGAAGGAACTCGGTGATTAAAGAAAAGGCAGTCATGGCGTACGTGCACTGGTGGTGCAGCGGCTTTGTGCTTCCCGGGGGCTCGCCTTGACTGTCACCAATGGGTGACTAGTAGGCGTGGCTGGGAATTTAAAGTAGGCTCAGTAGCGCACAACACCATAAACTCTATTGATCAAACATGTTTAAACCTTTTCTTTACAGAAACATATTCTTTAATCATATGTTTTACTCATTAGTTGAACTTATTTCAGCACAACAATTTGTGTTTATACATAAACACTTTTTGATACAAAATCATACAACTTTATACATTGAACAGTGCATTAAATTTTCTTGTATGCATCATAATTCGCCCGCCCAATGCATTTCGGGACAAATGTAGAGTCCCTTCGTCAGGGGCAATGCTGCAAAATAACATAAACAGGCACATCAGTCTCTATGTTATACATGATTCACTTCAGTTCAAATCATTCCTCCACCAAAGAAACAAAGAAAAAAAGAAAAAAAAAACACCCAAAGTGCAATTACCAGCAAGCTTCTAAGCCCTACAAGAAACATAACCAACTACTCACATTTCTATACTATTGAATTCACTTATAACGAGCTTCAATCTGCCTCGGTCCAAACAGACTGTAAACAAAGCAAAATAGACAAAATCAGCCTACCTCCTTTGTATATGAGCGTGAAAATCTAACTACCAAGCAGTCAATCACATGGAGAAGCATACCTGTCTCTTCTCACGAAATCCCGAATTCAAAAAAACCTTTAACCTCTCAGCGGGTTGTCAGGCAGTCAGTATCCTTCTGTAAAAAATATACAATTCCTCAATTCAAAAATCCGCTTCCTGAAGTTATGCTACTAGAGATTCTGCAACCCTCGACCCGTTTTGTCTGGTTTCTAGCAGGTAAATAGAATAGGTGACGATCACAGTTGACAGTAGAGCTTTGTTTCCTTAGCGACGGACGTCGTATGTGAAACTATCTTGATATCGCGCATCTGATTGGTTAGGCAGTGTGCTGTGGTAACCAATGGGGATGCAGGTTATAGTAGATGAACTCAGACCCGATGTAGGTGTACGCATACGCGGAAGACTCTGAACGCCGGATGAGACACGCGAGGTTTATTGACGAGTTCAAGTTGCTGTTACACGCGGTAAGGATTAGTTAACTGAGTAGGGTTGCAGAATCTCTAGTAGCATAACTTCAGGAAGCGGATTTTTGAATTGAGGAATTGTATATTTTTTACAGAAGGATACTGACTGCCTGACAACCCGCTGAGAGGTTAAAGGTTTTTTTGAATTCGGGATTTCGTGAGAAGAGACAGGTATGCTTCTCCATGTGATTGACTGCTTGGTAGTTAGATTTTCACGCTCATATACAAAGGAGGTAGGCTGATTTTGTCTATTTTGCTTTGTTTACAGTCTGTTTGGACCGAGGCAGATTGAAGCTCGTTATAAGTGAATTCAATAGTATAGAAATGTGAGTAGTTGGTTATGTTTCTTGTAGGGCTTAGAAGCTTGCTGGTAATTGCACTTTGGGTGTTTTTTTTTTTGTTTTTTTTTTTTTTTTTTTCTTTTTTTTTTTTTTTCTTTTTTTCTTTGTTTCTTTGGTGGAGGAATGATTTGAACTGAAGTGAATCATGTATAACATAGAGACTGATGTGCCTGTTTATGTTATTTTGCAGCATTGCCCCTGACGAAGGGACTCTACATTTGTCCCGAAATGCATTGGGCGGGCGAATTATGATGCATACAAGAAAATTTAATGCACTGTTCAATGTATAAAGTTGTATGATTTTGTATCAAAAAGTGTTTATGTATAAACACAAATTGTTGTGCTGAAATAAGTTCAACTAATGAGTAAAACATATGATTAAAGAATATGTTTCTGTAAAGAAAAGGTTTAAACATGTTTGATCAATAGAGTTTATGGTGTTGTGCGCTACTGAGCCTGCGTTAACAGTTTGTTAACCAGCCACATTTTCATGCTATATTGTCGAGTGTTAGGGTACACTCATTCAGTCGCTGCACACAGATCACAATATTAGGTTCAGATTTGGTAAAATTTGAAATCATAAGGAGTGCTCGGTGCACAATTGTTCATTGGGAATTTAAAGTGACATACGAGTGCTGTTCAACATGTATCAGCTTTAGGCAATATCATTTAACAGTTGCTGAATCTTCCAACACGTAAGTTAGCAGTTAACATCGTTCTCAAACATTTAGTTGCAAAAATACTCCAATGATGTATGACGATCAAGTACATAGATTGTAAAATTCATTGGAAATATACATTGGAAAAATACATCGCATTGGTTCCAATGCGCAATCTGGTGTGTTGCAAAGGCCTCACAAATTACAACACAATAGAAAATTCTGCGTACAAGTCCATAATTCTAGACAGTCAAGATAACAGTATCGAGACAGAAGTATAACACATCCTACTTCAGCATGAAGAAGTGACTAAAGGTTGATACATGATGGTAAATGATGGTAACTATGGGGAATGACATATTGTGGGCACATCAGTTGAAATAAGTCATATCAAGTGGGATTGAGAGTTAAGAGTTTGTGAGAGTCGGTGTATCTGCTCAATAGTTATAGGTCAAGTGAAAAGAGGGCATCTACTGGTCTATTCGGTATGTTCATAACTTATGTACATCTGAATTTATGGTGCTTGGGGAACGCATACTTCAAGGGCCATGTGTGCTTTATTGGGACCAGTCTTCCTCAACCATTGTGGTTTCACTGCACCTATCTTTGGGATTGATCTGGGATTTCCTGCTTGTGCATTTGTTTGCTGGGTACATGCTGCCCCTCCTGTGACCTCTCAGTTAGTTACATCAGGCCTAGTTCTCAGAGACTGCCTGACAACGTATTTTTGCGTCGGGGTGACGTGCAGTTCATAACGGGCGAATTTGTTAATTAAGATGGATTTCATTTCTATACATAAATGTGTTATTCTTCATATTGATGTTGACTTTCTCAATCTTAACAGTGGTTGTCCCACCAACTAAATTGATTTCACAAAACATGGGAAATTCTAGACTCAATTCAATTCAGCTGCCAAAAATTAATGCTAACACGTTTCAGAATATAATGTAAAAGTTTTCCTAACTCAAATTAAAATGCACTACACCAGTACTCCTTTTTGATATATGATGGTTCAAGTTCTAATGCTTCTCAATGAATGTGCCTGATGGGGGGAGGAATATTGAGTACTTAGCACAGTCTTAGAGATCGACCAGAGGAGCCCAGTTGTAATCGCTGAAGTGTATGGCCAGAACGTATAATTTCCTGTTGATACAAGATCTACTGTTATAACAGTGAAAGTCTTAGACCTACACCTCTTGGGGAAAAAATATCCAAGCTGTGAGAGTAACAGTCAAGCAGATTACAAATTCAATTTCAGAAAAGATCCCAGTAAAAATAGGCTAATTTGAGAAAAAACACAAGTTTCGTTTGTGATTAGAGTCCTGTATCTATGTTAGGGAGAGTATTGTTGTGTACGTAAAATTGCACAATTTACTATACACTGGACGGTGTAGCTTTTCTGACCCACGATGAGCATGTTGAATTTAAATGATCCGACTAGAGATAGCTATGGTAATGTTTTCCCTAATGACAGTTGAAGAATTACCTACTGATTTGAGAGACACTGTGAATCTAGCAGTTTGGATCTCAAAGGAAAATAAATCGGACTAATTAAAGGTGTAGAACCAGTGAGATAATTATAAAAATGAGTGGCTATGCCCTAGTGGCTCCACGTCTATCACAGATTTATGGGTAAGTTGGGGTACCACAGTGCTAAGTTTACAAGCATATAGTGCTTCTGTCGAGCTAAGCACCGAGCCACCTTATATGCCAATTAGCCACACCTTGAGAACCCACTACATCCACAGAGGAATAATGCACTTCAGTACACACAATCCAATTTAACACAATAAGTCCATTCTTGATAAAAGTGTGGTGAAATGATCAAATTCAATCTAAAGGAGTCAAGTTCTTTCACAGCGTATTTACTTAGTGCACTATATACCAGAACACCATTGTACCATATCACCCCAGAAATCATTGCTGGAATAATGTCTGTGATAGAGAATATGTTACAAAAAAAAGAATTTTGGGCAAATGATTGTTAGTCCATGTAACTGCCTGATCATGAGTTTACAGAAGCCCAATCAAAAATAAAGTATAGTGCAGGATCTTAGAATGATTAATGAAATCGCCATCGTTTGTTGTCTCATGGTACAGAGCAAGCCGCAATATTTTTTCAGATTCCTTGGACTGAAGAATGGTTTACAGTCATTAACTTGAGTCAGGATTTATTTTCAGTGCCCTTGTATGAAGAAAGCAAGTTCCTCTTCGACTCCATCTTTCAGCAGAGAGTTTTAGCATAGTGTCATGTCCCCTTAGGGTTTATGGAGAGTCCTTCCATCTTTAACAAGATTCTGAAAAGAAATCTGGAGTCATTGCAAGCGCCCTACAGATCAGTAGTCCTACAGTATATAGATGGTCTGCTTGTAGCATCAGAAACACTAGAGGCTTGTAAACAAGAAATCATTGTATTATTGAATCACCTGGCTGAGAACAAATATAAAGAAGGAAAATTACAGTACTGTAAAAGAAAAGTTCAATATCTTGGACACATAATTGTAAAAGGAGCAACACAGGTGACAACAGAGTGAGTGGAAACAATTCTTCTACAGAGCCCACCTCAAACTCAGAAAGAAGTCAGGATGTTTTTGGGAAGAGTTGTTTACTGTAGGCAGTGACTACCAAACTTTTCCTTGGTGGCAAAGTCTTTCTGAGGCTGACTTACAGAGAAGTGTCTGATCCGATTCAGTGGGACAATGACTGTATGAGAGCCTTCCTAGAGCTGAAAGAAAAACTGTGTCACACCCTAGAATGCCAGATTATAATTAAGTGCTTACTATATTTTGCAGTGAAAGAGGGGGCTGCACTCTGCCAGTGCTGACTCAGATGCATAGTGATGACCAAAAACCTGAGGCATATTTTCCTATTACCCTTGACCCTGTTGCCACAGTCTAGAAAAGAGTGAGAACATAGTGATGGGATACCCATTAACTGTTATGGTCCCACACTAAGTGGAGCTTTTATTGACATGATCAAAAACCCAATATATGACCCACAACCATTTGACAAAGTATGAACAGACCATATTGTCATCTATTTAATTGTTCTAAAGAGGTGTCAAATCCTTAACCCATCATCTCTATTGCCTGTAAATGATGTTGTTTGTAATGAGATTGAACATGATTTCTTAAATGTCACAAACATATGCACCAAGCCAAGATCTTATATGAAGGATGAACCACTGAATGAGTTTGACCATGTCCTTTTTGTATGAACAAATCCTGGGCACACGTACAGATTAAAAAGTTTATACCATTTTGGAAATATAATACAGTCGACACCGGTGATTTTCTTAAGGGATGTTTATGTGAAGATGTTCATGAGGAAAAATAACACCAGCCGACATGTGTTTCGTCAACAGGTCAATGCCTGTGACTCTTCAGGGCTGGGAACAATATAATATGAGAAAATATATATCTAATTTTAAAGCACAAAATGCTACCACAACATAGTAAAACAGAAGGTGACATAGGTGGGGTGGCTCTTGTAACACCATTGTTATTGTGGAAACCCTATGGAGACCTGTATATAAATAAAGAGGAAGAAACAACAAAATAAAATACATTGGAGTCGAGTGTGGTCACGAGGGAAAAATCAATAAACATGTACGGATGAATTAGAAATTGCGAATTTGCTTGGAAAGCATACAAAAGTAGTTTTTCTCAAGGAATATTATGGATTGACCAACGTCCAAGTAGCGATTCGCTTGGAGAGCATACACCTGGTAGTGCTTCTCAAGGAATAAGAGCAACCAAGTAACATGATACTTAATATACAAGATAAGCTGTGAAAATTCATGTAAAGGTCTCAAAATTAACAGTCAAACTGTAGTGAAGTGCATTAGCGAGCGCACCCGTGCGGAAAAACGTGAAACATTAGACAGTAGATGTTGCAAACCTATTGAAAAGGTCGAGGGCAAGCACAACGTTGGAGGACATATTTGTTATAGACTGTGAAATTAACTGTCTGATATTGTCTAGTTTTTTTAGAATAGTGAAGACAAAATTGTGCCATGCAAGACTGTATGAATATTTACAAAAAGCTACGGTAGTACTAGGAAGGGTAAAGCAAAAGAGAAGGAACAGTCGTAGAGTCGACTGAAGTACCGCTGTTGAGTCCGATACGCGTGGAGGAATCCTACCTTAAAGCGTGTAGCGCGGGTATCTGAGGGTGAAAAGGGAGAGGGTGGGAAAGAAAGGTAACTCGTGTTCAGTGAGTGTGGGGTCGTTGAAAAAACCTAACTGTCAAATGAGAAAGACAACTTACTGAAGGACCGGTGATAATTCCAACCTGGTTAGCGGGCGTCGAGACAGCCGTTGTGTGCCTGTCTGATTAAAATAAGATATAAACGGGTGGGTACGTTAGTGTTGAGTGAAGCCTGTAATGAAACCATAATACGGGGTATCGATGGGGCGAAGGTCATAGATGAAATCTCACGCGGTGTAACCACACCATTCTAATTAAGGCGCTTAATACCTGGTGGTGCAGGGTGCATGTCGTTGCTTGTCTCTCGCCGAAGGAGTGTATCGGAGGACGCGCTGTGACTGGAAGTGAGTTGAAAAAGGAAAAGTCGAGGAAAGACTGGACCACTAACTGAAGAGTGAGAGTGGTGTGCCCCGGAAGTGTAATGCCGGAAGAGTAAGGTAGAAGCAATCTGTAGGGTTCGGAGGAACGGTAGCAAAGTGAATGAAAGATAAACAAAGGAATGATTCACGAGTACTACATCAAAGCTGCCGAAGAAAACAGGAGAAGAGGTGGGGATAATATTTACAGTAGATTCTGCGTTTTGCAACACAAACGGTTATGAAAGGCTAATAATTACAGTGGTATCTTAAGTCTTGTAATACATTCTGATATGAGAGGACAAAACATGTGAGGCTGAAATTTACAGTGGTAACGGGATCTTGCAGCACACAAGGTTATGAAAGGCCATTATTTACAGTGGCATCTTATATTTACAACACAAACGGTTACAAGAGGCGTGTGGAGGACGTATATTACACAGGGATGAAAACACCAGAATTGGGTAATACAGAATTATATGGAGCAGATGTATTTCACCCGATTGTTTAGTAACAATGATTCAAGATTCGGAGCAATTAACAATTGCGAGTGACAAAACGTAGCTAACTGGATCATATATACCTTTTGTTTGTGAGGGGATGAACACAAAGAGCATAATATGTTGACACCATACAATAATGATCTTCATATAATCAGTATATTAGATTGTATGAAGCGGGGGACGGTGGAAAAACATGTCAAAATTACAGAAAATGGGTGCCCATGAGAAGAGAACCCCACTAAGAGCCCACAGAATCCGATTGAAAAGGATGATACCTGCTGGACACAACAGGGAGTAGCACAAACAGTGGTATGTCAGAGCTGTGTCTAGCTACCTAGGAAGTAATGTAGCTCGTGGTCGGAGTTCTGTCCGTGTTCCACGGCTTGAAGGCACATGATCCATGTCGCTTCTAGTTGTCTGAGTCTGATTTCGCCGTTTCCTCCCCTTATGTTGGGTTGGGCGACATCAATGCCAAAGAAGGAGAAACTTTTGTGAGAGCCTTGTGTTTGGCAAGAGGATATGTGTAGAGCCACTGGGTACCTGGTGCCATTTTCCTTGTACCCTAAAACCCTGTGCAGAATCAATCATGTCCTTTTTGTAGATGGGTTATGTTTAAAAATTAATGAGGGCACATTGAAAGCAGCATATGCTATGTGCACCATAAATGATGTTGTGGAGGATTTGTGTCTTCTAAGAGTTACTTCTGCACAAGTTGTAGATTTGATTGCCCTTATCAGATGACATATTGGGGTCAGCTGATGCAAAAACACTTTTAAGCAGGGATAGAAGGTCAAACTTTTTTGTCAAAACTGGTTTAATCCCTGATTCAGAATCCTAAGTGTAGAGGTTTGTCACAGATGTGTAATTTTCCAACAAATGAATGCACAAAAGAAAACACATGTTACACTGAGTCATATAGAGTGATCAGGCAGCCTTTTTAACGGACTCCTGACTGATTTAATAAAGATGCCTTTTTACAATGGTCTGAGATATGTCTTGGTCATAGTGTGCATCTTTTCAAGATAGTAGAAGCCTACCTAACCAGAAAAACGGACAGCTTCACTATAGCAAAACTGTTATCGTGAGAAGTGATCCCAAGGTATGGCATGTCGGTTTCAATGTAATCCGATAGGGGGACCCATTTCAATAATGAGGTCCTGAAGATGATTTGCACAGCACTACAGATAGAGCAAAGATTAAAATGCAGTTACAGACCTGAAGCTTCTGGAATAGCCGAACAGATCAATGGAACTACTAAGTCTTGAATAACCAATGTTTGTGCTTCAACATCACTAAAATGACCAGATGCATTAATTTTGGTACTATTGAGTATTCAGAGTATCCCAGGTAGGAGGACTGGTCTATCACGCTTTGAAATTCTGATGGGCAGGGCAATGAGACTGTCTAGTGTAACTACCAATGTACTTTTGAACATCATAGAAGATATGATACTCAAATACTGCATTGGATTGGCTGATGTGGTCCATTCTGTCTCTTACCAGGTTACAGCTGCCACAAGAGATCCTCACCAAGAACAGTTCCATGGCCTCCAGCCTGGTGGTGAGTGTGTCATGATCAAGAATAAGCATTCGCGAATTTGCGTGTTCACAAATTCGCAATCCGCAAAATCTGCCAACTTTTGCGAATTTGCAGATTTTTTCTTTTTTTTGTGTTCGCAAGGGTTTCTGCCAGTTCACAAGGGTTTTTTACCAGTTCGCAAACGCGAACTTACTTGTCGGGTCGCAACAGTCGCGACCATGTTGTTTCTACGTCTGTTCATCACAGCACCCTCTGTTTCACCACTGCCACCCTCTGGTTCACCCATGCCACCCTCTGGTACATCACTGCCATCCTCTGGTTCATCACTGTAGATTTTGGGGGGGGAAGCACACCTGCCCTGCCTCAACTGACATGAATGAATTTGGGGCTGATTAATGTGTCACTGAATTTGAGCTGGCACCTGCTTCCTTAGCTGTAAGTGCTTCCTGATTAATGATGAGCTTGAACTTTTGCACCTGCTAAGTGCTTTCAGTTTTGCAAAATTCGTTAGCATACCTGCCCTGCCTCAACTGACATGAATGAATTAGGGGTTGATTAATGTGTCACTGAATTTGAACTTCCAGTCTGGCACCTGCTTCCTTATCTGTAATTGCTTTCTGTTGCAGTGCAATTTTTTTTAACCGAACCTTTGTGGCATACTTGTAGCTATTCTCTGAGCCTGCTGTGAGGGTCAGAGCAGGGTCATGGAATAGTTGCAAGTAGGCAACTGAACTCTGGAGGGGCCCCTCAGGAAGCACTACAGGGAATGGTTACTAATGATGAGCTTGAACAATTGCACCTGCTGAGTGCTTTCAGTTTTGCAAAAATCGTTTTTCTGTAATTTCGCAGGATTCGCGGGGCGCGAATTTGCACGAGATCAAATTCGGAAGCCGCAAATTTGTGCGAATATGCGATTTGTTTTTTTGCAGCGTGTTAGTTCGCGTGGTTTTTTGCGTTCTCGCAAGCCGCTGGTAGCACAACGACGCGAAGTTACCCTAGCGATCGTACATGGACGCGGCTATCTTGTTTGCATGACGTATTTCCCTTTCCAGGCGCTATGTGTAATCTCGCAAAGTGTGCGGCTCGCTAGTACATGTTCGCGTGTGATCGTGGGGGAAATCTTGCGCAAACGTACCCACGCGGTCATGAACGGGCGCGGCCATCTTGTTTTTCATTCATTGCTATGGTTCTGGGCATGCTTTCTGTATCCTTTCTCAATCTCTGCCAATCTTTGCTTGTTTGAAGTTTTTTTTTAATCTATTTTACTTATTATCTATCCCTCTATTATTCTAGCTCTATATTTTTGTGTTTTCTGCTACTTTTGGTTAATTTTAAACTACTTTTTAAACTCTTTTCTTTACTTCTTCCCTATTCTATTTCTTATTTATTATTTACCTTCCTTTCTGCCCAGACCATGGTAAAGGGAGACAGGAAGCAGCCCGGGAAGGGTCCCGCACCCCATGGCCGGCTCCCGTGCGGGCGTTTGAGGGGGGAGCTAGTGATGCCACGGGAGATCTTTAGCGCGGAGGAGGTGGCCGCACCAGTGTTGTATGTACAGCACCGCATCCCCAGGACCATCATGGCAGGCGGCAAGATTGCAAGCGGCTACGGGCTCCGGGAGCGCCGGAAGCGGTGGGAGAAGGTGTGCCGGGCCATGTATTTTCACTCTCGGGTCCGGCGCACCTACAACCAGGCCACCCACCGTTGGACGGATCTCCTGGACCGGGAACGCGACCTGCTCGGCGTCGAGATCCCCGGGCTTGGTGAGTAGTAGTAGCTATTTCATCACTACTCTGTTTTCTCCTGCTCTGTGTGTTATTATATTGCAAATTTTTGTTTTTTACCAAGAGCAATAATGCTGCCGATTACATTGTAGGTAAATTATATTTCAAAATCTTCTGTGCATTTCAGGTGCACTGCTCTCCTTCTCAGTAGCATTGCTACTATGCTTATTTGTTTTTGATTTTGTGTTCATTTCATTGGCCTGAGAAATTATGTATGAGTGTAGTTTACAGAACTGCGTAATGCTAGACACTAAGGGGCAGATTTGCAATTACCGGCGCATCCCTGCAAAGTAGCAGGGATGTGCCAGTAATTGTGTGCCACGCCACCACCACCCATGGTGCGCCGTATTTACAATGCGGCGCACCATTGGCCCAAAATGTCACCGAAGCATTACGCATCTGTGCCGTAAAGGCGGCGCATTGCTGGAGTTGCGTCGCAACAATGGTGCAGCTCCAGCAATGCTCTGGGGTGCCCTATCTCCCCAATGCTGCGTCAAGCTGTATGTCTGCTTCAAGCAGGCGCAGGGTTTGAGTGATGCATCATTGTCCTAAAAGTGACTGATTGAAATCTTGTAGATTTCCCTCAGCCACTTTTAGGATGCGTACCTGCGCAGGAACGTCCGCCCTTGCGCCGGAACGCCCCCTGATGGCGCTGGGCTTTACAACATGATGCATATCCCATATGCGTCATGTTGTTTATATTCGCCGCACCATGGCACCTCTTTTGTTCTGACGCTGCGTCACAAAAGTCACGCAACAACGGAGCAAAGGAGCCGCAAGGGGCTTGTAAATTTGCTCCTACAGACTCAAGTCCAGTCCTTCCTTTGTACACCTGGCAATAAGAAGAAATAGTCATGGTAGATTGATAGTTTGAGTATTTTAATGACTGGGTAATGTAGTAGGAAACTTTTTAGCGTTGTCACTGATCTGCAATCACAATGGAGTTTGTCTGTCACTTCCGTGCTGCGGACTGCTGCCTGCCAGTCCTAGGCGAACCTTTTTAGTAGTTTGTTTAGTGAGTAACATAACTTTCCAAGTCGACGGTCCGCAAATCAAGCAATACTAATATCGTAGTAGACCACATGAGATAGGTCAATATATCATGTGGAATAGTTGTCTATTTGCTATTTCGCCAAAATATTTTGTTATTGTTCTTTTGAAATGTTTGATTTGGTTCACAACAATCATCCATGTTTTCGGGTCTTTCTTTCCTTCATGTTGTACATCAGCTCCCCCCAGGGGCAAGAGGACAGAGGAGGAGGTGGTATCGCCTGCTGCTGCTGTAGAAGGCCAAGATCGGTCAGGCGAGGGCTCCTTTGCTGGCCCCGGTAAGTTTTAATTTTATTATAGAGTACCTATTTTTTCCTAGCATTCCTTATTCGATTTTTTCTAAATCATCTTTGATCTTCTTGTAGACTGTATCTAAATTTTTATCCTGCCTCTACTATGACTCCCTGTGGTATTACTAGATTATTCTCATTAGTCTGTCTGTGTAGCTAACTAAGATTGCACATTTGGAAAAAGGTGTTAAACGAAACCCCCATTCTAGTCAGCAATAGCTCTATGCACTGAGTGCAGTCCTCTGGGATTGTCCATAATGTCTTTTCAAGTCTTCTAAAATGTTTATGCTTTGACAATTCCCAACAATAAAATGTGAATGACCACCAAGAAAGAATAAGATACTACTTTACTTTTGGTTTGGATAGGAGGACAATCCATACTACTACTGTTGCAGGGACAAATCTGCACAAACAGAACTATGGACACTAAATAGTGCATTGTTTATCAATTATAATAGGCGCAGGTAGACTTTCCACATTCGTCAATGATATCAGACTTTGAAGAACCCCCAATCTCCTTCCTGACTAGATAGTGTGGCAGAGTCATTTAGCTCCCAAATTCATTGATGATTGATCCCCAATGATGAGTATCCAATGCAGGACAAGGGTACGGAGTCAGAGTCCAGAAGTGTCAGAGGCACGGACTCTTGCTTGGAAATTGCAAAACCTTTTGCTCAGTCACTCTTTTTATTAAAGGTAAAACATTTATTAAAATCAAGCTTGTCATAAAACATAAACGGTTGATTAAAAATGGAAAAGTGCTTAGTGATTTATTTCACACATTTATTGTGGGCGAGCCGAGCCCTCACCTGGTTTGAACTTTAATTTTTCTTTTTGGTGCTGAATCATTGGTCACTCCGTCCTAGTGATGATGATTTGATCTTGCTCTTGTTCTTAGAAGTGAAGCTTCTGTCTGTTATGAGAAAAATGGTGCATGTTAAAAAGCAAGTATTCATCAGTTGTGCCAAAAAGTGCAGCAAGACAACACCCTTCCCTGGAAAAAGGGACATTTTTACTTCAGAGTAGACAGTCACAAATTATTAGATTGGTTTCTGTATTCACATTTCTTCATTCCTAGACAAAATACTAGTGAGTGGTGTATGTCTATGACATCTAACATTCTTAAATGTACTTTGTAGGTGGAACATCTGGTGCCGGGCCCAGCGCGGAGGTGGAGGAGGACACTTCTAGGGAGTAGGCGGTGCAAGAGCCGGAGGAAACTGCTGTGAGGGTTGCCATGGTAGTGGCGGGCAGTGGTAAGCTCTTATATTCCTTACTTATTGAGATTGCAGACTGCAGAGTGTGCTCTCTGGACGGGTGTAGTATATATGTTGTACAGTTAAGTTACTATACTGTTAAGAAGACTTTCAAATTTAGAACAAAGTTTTTATCAACCAGGTAGTATCCTCCTCTATATTTCCTTCAACTCAGCGGTGAAATTTTTTTCAAGAACCCAAATCAGATCTGAGATGAACTTGATGGATGGGATGAACGAAAAGCGAAAGAAGGGTGTAAGTAAGTGTGGATGGATGAGCAAGTTAAAAGTAATGATGTCTGACAAAGAAGAATGTTACGTGTTTGATTGGTGCCCGAGGTGGCTGTGAAGAATATGATGCATGGCTGGCTGAAGGATGAAGCAAGGATGGGTGGAAGGAGAACAGCCTGGGTGGGTGAAACAGAAAATGTATGTGTGCGCAATATATCCTTTGGTTGAAATTCAAATGCAAGTCAAGCACGGATGTATGGCTTGCGGTTTCCCAAATAAAATGAAAAGGTTGTTTTCCCGTGAGAAAACGTAAGGTTTGTCCAGATGAGAGACATGAAGAAGAATGATTGACATATAGTTTGAATGGATGGATGCCTGGATCATGGTACTATCTGACTCTTAGATAGCATATGTGTATCTAGAGAGAGTAGACGGTCACTGGATGAACTAAGTGTTACTTTGAAAAGCATGTAACACCGCACCCGCACGTCCGTCCCAGTGTAGGAAAGGCAAGGAAAAGAAGTTTTAATTTTGTCCGAATACTATCATGAATAGTAGCAGTAGTTTGTATTGCAAGCCCAGCATATATCCGGCTATTATGATGGCCACACACTACCTCTGTTAATAAGTTTAGTAGAACTCGGTCATTCATGTGTGGATGTATCACTGTTCACTCAATAAAAAGCAAAGCACCTAAAGTCATCCCATATGTATGCAAATACATACCATGAGCAGTGATAGATAATCAGATTATTTATCTCCTTCATTTTCCTTTTCTAGTGTTCATTGGCACTGTAGGGTGAAAGTTAAATTAATTAAGCAGTAGGCCTTGTAACAGAGTATTCTTAGTGCTACCCGTAATAGAAAAGTAAGAACATCACCACCTGCATGTACTGAACTGGTACAGTAACGCAAGTCTGTCTCACTCATCATGGCGGGCGTCTGTTTTTCTCGGGTGCAAGTTGACTGCGCTGGCATTATACCGGCTTGCAGAAGTTAACGTACCAATTTTGCTAAACAAGAGAGAAGAAGAAGAATAAGACTGGTGAACTGTCATAGTCGACTCTAATGGAGTGAGTCCATAGTGCTCGTAGAATTGATTCCTTTAACTCCCACTAATGTTAGAGCAAGGATGAAGAAGCGAGAGGTTAGATAGATACTGGCCACAATAGTTATGTACTGCGCTTGCAAGTTGCTAGTTCTACTGTGACACAAATTTCTGCTGAATCATTTTGTGTTAATCTTAAAGAGCATTGGTTACAGACTATGTCTTTCTTTCTTCATATAGATGCTCCTTCCAAACCAACACGGAAGGAGCTGGCTAAAAGGGCCAGGCAACGGAGTCTGGAGGCGACTGTAGCCGAATATCGGCGGCTGGTGGCCCAGGAGGAGGGGGACACGCAGTCGACCACAACATCGACCGGGACAGCTGCATCCTCCTCCGCACTCCCTGGGTCACCCAGTCAGCGCAGCAGGTCTCCAGCGGTACGGAGCCGGGGTACCGCAGCCATCCGCCAACGCCGAGCAGCAAAAAAATCAGCTGCCCCCCACAGAAGTACCAAAAAAAGGTTGCACAGCCTTTCACTCAGGGTGTCCTACCTCGAGTAGGAGCTGTTGAACACCAAAACCCTGCTCGAGACCCTCCACAAGGAGCATGCCGACCTGGCACGAAAAGTGAACAGCAGCCAGCAGTAGGAGGAGACTGTCCCTTGCCCCTTCCCACCCCCAGACTTCTGGGGGTGGGAATTGGGAGTTGGGTTTTTTGGACTTTTCACGGACATTCGCTGGGGTTAGGGAGTGGGGTTGGGTTGGGTCTTGCGGGAGATTATTTATGTTAGGGATATAAATATACTTTAAACTTCATCTTAGCATACATGTTTTTTACTGCTTTTGAGGCTGGTGGGTGGAGTTTTAACAGTAAGTTTGTTTTCCTGAAACTTAAGTAGCATCTTGAAGTTGTGTAAGTAATTGCCCAAATGTTTTTAAAACTAAGTGCCTCTCACAGAGTAAGTGAATTCAATAGTCCTAGGACTTTACTAGTACTACCGTCAGTCTCTCGTCTCTCCTAATACTCCATTATACTACCTCCCCGCAAACGCTTATCTTACCTGTAATTTGTGTTTGGAATTAGGGCTAGGCACAGGGCTGGCTGCACGGGAAATGGCGATTAAGGTTGGCAATCCTGGGCGGATGAAATGTCATCATTGCGGTGGTACTAATGGTGTTACACAGTGGCAGTTGCATCATATGAAAAAAAAGAAAATGAAACCTTGTTTGTCCTTACCGTAGCATTAGAACGGTACGATAGAGAATATAGAAGGTGACAGTGCACTAGAACAGTGCCACAATGTAGCCTAACAAATGGTAAAGTATTGAAAGTATAACTACTACTTGCGTTGAATTTCTTTGACATTGGCTACTACTACAAGAAACGTGACAAAACGTACTTCGAAAGTAAAGTAGGCCCAAATCCCCCCTTACACACCATGGATTGTATTCGAATCACTTGCAAGCAAGCAAAAGTATCCATACCCAGCATTGCTCCAAGACTCGCAAACCCCTCCACAAATCAC
Organism: Lissotriton vulgaris; assembly: GCF_964263255.1. Lineage (NCBI taxonomy): Eukaryota > Metazoa > Chordata > Amphibia > Caudata > Salamandridae > Lissotriton > Lissotriton vulgaris. The sequence continues at coordinate 1,219,415,922 of NC_141685.1, read as the reverse complement.
CAGGAACCCCCACAAACAGCCCACCAAAAACGGTAGAGTAAGCAAAATCTCTGAAAATGCAAAAACTTTTTCCCCAGGGATTGTCTCCAAAACACTTTCTTTCGGGTATTAGACCTTCCCAGCAATGGCCCCAGAACTGTCAACCCAGGCGAAAACAAGTTTAACACCCCCAACAAGCCAAAAGGCAAAACCCGGGAAAAGCCACACTTAGAAAACTTTGGGCCTACCTGGAATTCAGTCCAAATGCGATCTGACCCCTGCAGCCAACCGCAAAAAAGCAGAACACCCCCAAAATGGCAAAAAGCAAAAATGGGCCTACTACCTGGAATTCAGCCCAAATACGCTGTGCAGCTAGGCCCTAACTCCCTTTTCCAGCATGGATTTCCTGAAAAACAAATGCAATCAACATTAGACTGTGCCAGCAGTGCTCCCAGACCCCAACACCCTCCCACAAAAACCTGGAAGTCCCCCAAACAGCACCCCAAAGACAGGCAAGTGAGCAAAAACGCAAAAACTTTTTCTTCCCTGATTTTCTCCAAACCACTCTTATCCGGTATTAGACCTTCACAGCAATGCCACAGACCCATCAACTCACCCGCAAAGAAGTAGAACACCCCCACAAGTGCAGAGTCTTTCTTCATTGGGCTTAATCCAGCCATCTGCTTTGAGGGAAATAGGAGTCTGGAGGAGGAGGATAGAGGAGCATGTTCTTGTGAACTTGTGTACCCGAAGAATGCAGACTGCGGCACCTTCAAATCAATAAGCAAATAAGTGAAGACAGTTCTGCTGATGGGCTTGCTTTTGTGATTATGTGATTAAAGTTTTTATTTATATAGATTTTGCAAAACAAAGAAAGACAGACACACAGGAAAAAAAGTGAATAAGGACGAAAAAGAAAGTTAGTGATTCATTGACTCATTTTCAGGGCTCGGTGTCAGGGAAGAAGAGCTCATCCTCAAACTCTGCGAATTCAGGTCAGTTAACAGAGAAGAACTTTCCTCATCTAAGTTGGGGTCCTCCTCGTCTTCTTCCTGCGTGCATTCTCGTATTTTGTAATCTGGTGGTATGAAGTGCTGAGTCATCTTGATCATTGTTAACCTCTCCACATTTTTGGGCGAGAGGCGGGTCCTTTTGGAAGTTACAATGCCACCAGCAACACTGAAAACACGTTCAGAAGACACGCTTGTGAGTGGGCAAGACAAGTAATTTATAGCCAGGTTGGTGATCTCTGGCCACACATCTCTTTTCCCATGCCAATACGCCAATGGGTCATGATGAACATAGACCTCTGTTGAGTCATTCAGATAGGCCTGTACCATCGACTCAAGGTTCTCCAGGGTTGCTCCACTTTGCTTACTTTTTTCTGGGACCTTTTGAGAAGCAAACCCAAGCTGAGTTAGCCAATCCTCTTCTTCACACAATATTACTGTTGTGTCTGGTGCAGATGATACGGTTGCTGGTGTCGTTAACGGCTGAGAGGGAAAATCACTCACTTCTGCCACAGCCACAGATGCAGAAGTGGATTTTTTTGACTCCTGATGGCCTGCTGATGCTGATGTACTGCCTTTTCCTGCCGTTCCCTTTCAAACCAGGTGGCTGACCCAGCTAGCCAATGTTTGAACTTTGTAACATCTGCGTCATCAAAAGGAAAGAATACTCTGCCTGCCACTGCCTTTTTGTACCGTGGATCCAGAATAGTAGCAGCAATGTAATGCTGTTCTGTGTGGATCTTTTCAAGACATTCATCGTGAAGTAGGCGCTGTAATAACTTCTCCGCCAACTCAAATGCTTCTTGCTTTCCATCTTTTTGAAACGTAGAAGACACCGCCTTCAGTTGGTGCTCTAGCATGCACAACAATGGGATAGCTTTTCCCAAATTACAGTCCTCCCTGCTGACTGCACGCGTGAAGACCTCAAAAGGAGGAAGCATGTCTGTCAGGCTTTTAACTAGCTGCCATTGCTCCACCTGTATCCTCAGGTCAATCATAGGTGTACCCAGTGTAAAGAAATACTAATCGACTACCGCATACTGCTCATACAGACGCTCAAGCATGTAGAAGGTTGAGTTCCAACGTGTTACCACCTCCTGGATGAGTGCTTTAACTGCCACTTTACGTTCATATTGCAGGTACCTCAGCTGCTTCCGGGCCTTAAAAGAATGATTGAAATGTGTGCAAATTCTTCGGCAAGTGGTCAGTAACTCGTAGACTGGACTTTCTTCACTCAAGAATTTTTTTACAACCAGGTTTATGCAGTGCGCCAAACACGGCACTCTGAAATAGTTACCCTTATCCATGGCCTTAACTACATTGGCGCCATAATCCATGGAAACATAACCAATCATGCGTTTTCTTGGGGACAGCCATTGAAAGACCTTTGTGCTAAACTCATGCAAAATGTTTTCTCCTGTATGATTTTTCTCCCTGGCAAACATGGCTAGTGTTGCATGTTTCCGAGCAGCTTTATAAACTTTGTCCGAGTCAACACCTGCGTTTAGCTTTGCTGCAACCCCTGAAAAAGAGACCCAGTGTGCAGTGATGCACATGTAATCAACGGCTTGGCAACTGGTCCACATGTCTGTTGTCAGATGTATAGTGTGAACAGCACTCTTCTGCAAAGCTGCCCCAATCACCTCCAGCACATCTTCATGTAGTGCTGGAACCGCAACTCTGGCAAAATAGAACCGGCTAGGAACCTTCCATTTAGGGCAGAGCGTTGCCACCATTTCAAGAAAACCCACCACTTCCACAAAAGAAAAAGGGAGAAGGTCCAGCGCTAGCATTTTAGTCAGCTTAGTGTTAAACAGACGCGCCGTTGGGTGGTTGAGTTCAAATGGTGCATCTGAAAACAACATGCTTCTAACGGTGGGCTGGACCATTTTACGGGATGATGATGACTTCTTCGACCCAGTTACGCTCAGTGATGATGAACATTTTCACATTAGTGTCTCACTCTCTCCCACACTCTTAGTGTGGCTCATATATCTTGCAGGGGGTGTGCTGCTGACAGAGGTACTGGGTGTAACTGAAGAAATGTTTGGCGCTTCTTCCTCCTCGTCATCATCAGATGAAACATCAACGGATACAATTTGTTGACTTGCAATTCGGGCTGCCTTGATCTCCCTTAGGTGCGCATGCCATTTGACAGTGTGCTGTCTCTCAAGATGACCTCTCTGGCCTCCGGTACCATAGTTGGTACAAAACTTACCACAACTAACTCGAACCTTACAAATGATGCAAATGGCTATGTTTTCCCTTGTTGGGCTAACAATAAAGAAGTCCCAAACTGCGGACTTTAAATGTCTGTGGTGGGCGGAGGAGGTGATACCGGGAATGCTAATGCCAGATGAAGTGGAGGATGTGTGTTGCCGAAATGTACTATGTTGTGCACTTACAGCACCACTAATTGAGGAAATGGAGGTCGAGGTGGATGGAGGTCCCTTCTGGCGAGAAAATATGGAAGCTGTAGGTGGTGGTGTACTAGTTAACTGCATTGGTGGTGGTCCCATTGACACGTCGCCAACATCACGCTCAGCAGCATTTCGGGATAGGGTAAAAATGTCTGTTTGCTGCATGCCCGCTGAGGCTGGAGTGACGTCTATGATGACTGCGTCGTCGTCGTGAGAGTCTTCATCAGCAGGAGTATACGCCACTTCTTGTTCAGCATCATCATCACACTCCATAACTATGAGACTTTCGGGGACCTTCCTTTTATGCTTCGCTACCTTTGTCAGATCATGGTGTGCCTCACTCTCAGACGGCGCTGGTGGTTCCCAATTTTCATCCACATCATCAGAAGGAAGGGGGCTTGAAGAAGATGTAGACACCATCCTTGATCTTTTCCTTGCTGGGGATCTGGAAGACAATGAATCATCAGGAGAAGTGGCTTCCTCAAATGATACCTCGGCTTGAATGTGGATTTCCTGATGTGCCCCTATTTTGGGAGAAACAACTATTGTGGGCACTTGTGCCACTCCATGCACCTCTGCTTGCGCCTTCGACATGTACTTGGGCTTGTACTTGCACTTGTGGTTGTTGTTGCGTCTGTGGTTGCTGAACACTCGTCAGATGAGTTACAACAACCTGTATTGATTGAGGGATGCTGCTACTTTCTTGCGATGAGCCAATATCACTGGTCGATGGTGATTAAACAACTATACTGGCTGCCTCTGCAGCACTCAAGGGCTTGGACCTAAGTTAGCGTGGTGGTGGTCGCACTGAGCCCAATGGAGCGGAGGTGCTGCTCCCAGCTTGGTCCCCAGCAGACCCCGCTGCTGCTGCAGGCGTACTTTTTTTTCTCCCAAAAAATGCGGCGGTCGACACACTAGTCTCCTTGGTAAGTGGCGCCACTTGCTTCTTCTGCTCCTTACTGGCAACTTTCTTGCTACAGTAGCTACGAACAACTTTTTTTTGGGCCATCTTCTTCAGATGTCAGAACAGCAGGCCGCAGTTGCACAAGTTTCAGAGTTGTCTGTGGCCACACGTGACGTTGTGCTGCACACACCGCAGCAGGACTTGTTCCTGTCCCTCATGAGGAACGATGAGGCTGGTGATTCGTCTTTCTGCACCTAAAAGCAAACGAAGCCAGAGGAACATCAGTTAAATAAATGTTGCATATGTAGCGCTTCAATTAATAGTTTGCAAGTAAGCATTTTTATTATACCCACCTCCCAAAGTGGAAAGATCAATACAATGCACCACTGACAGAGTACCCCTGGGCATAATGGATGAAAGCATGACAGACTCTGTGCAGGCCTTTGGCACAACAAAGCACACTGCCTGGCTTCAAAATGGCCCCTGGACCCCTACCCACATGGCCAGGCCCAGCCTGGATCAGGCCTCAAAATGGCCCCCACCCACATGGACAGGCCCCAACACCACCCGAAAAAATCCAAAAACACATAAAAATCACCACAACCCAATGCCATCCATGCCCTCAATGATGTTTACATTCAAGACACCCCACAGAAAGACTAGGCCCATGCACCACTGAGTAACCCCAGGCGTAATGGATGAAAGCAAGGCATATTGGATGCAGGCCTACGGCACAAAGCACACTGCCTGGCTTCAAAATGGCCCCTTGACCCCCACCACATGGCCAGGCCCTGTCTGTTACGACCCGGAACCGGAAAAACCTGCTCAAGTGTGCACTGTTCCTAATGAACTAACTGTTCACAGTTTCAAACAAACATCAATTTCAATTTCAAATCATACTTAATCTAATTATACCACAACGTCACTTTGGTTTGTACTGTTGTTTACTTAATTTTCTTTTTTTCAGAACATAATCATGTAACTTGTATTCACACAATACTAAATTATTCAACATGCAATTGCTGTGTTTCAATGATTGTCCATATTGTTTATACTCATACAAATTCCCTCATTGAATATCTAACATCATCATTTTGCTACTGAACCACGGTTAATTTCTGGCCCAATGCATTTCGGAACCGAGGTTCCTTCCTCAGGGGCTGTGTTCTGTAAATTAAAGAATTCCAATTACTATACACATGTCAAAACCATTCATATTTACAATACATAGATTTTAAAACTGTGTGGGGTCTAACAATGCGATTATCAAAAATTCAATTGCGACGTTCATGTTATGCATAGATACATCTCTAATAACATAGTATATCTGTTCACTTATTCACTGGATTGAGTCATAAAAAATACAAAAATATGAATGTACATTCATCCTAAGTTATTCAATAACAAAATCACATAAAATTAAGATGCATTATCCTTCCAGTATCTGTCTAGAAAATATTCAACAATCGGAAATTACTCCACACTCATATTAAAAAAATTGAAAAAGAAATTACCATATTGCGTACCGAATCATATGCAATTAATGTCTCTATGGTAAATAATCATATAAACTATAGATACTCAAGTAAATAACTGCCTAGTACACCTATCAGTCTCCACAGTTATCCGATATCTGGTGATGTAGCTTACCCTGCCTGTACCAGTCCTCTAAATGGCCCCACCCATATTGCAATGCCCCGTCAACACCCCCCAAAAATCGATAAAACACATATAAATCACCACAATCCAATGCCATCCATGCCCTCAATGATGTTTCCATTCAAGGCACCCCACAGAAAGACTAGGCCCATGCACCACTGAGTACCCTTGGGCATAATGAATGAAAGCATGGCAGACTGGGTGCAGGCCTATGGCACAACAAAGCACACTGCCTGGCTTCAAAATGACCCATAGACCCCCACTCACATGGCCAGGCCCTGCCTGGACCAGGCCTCAAAATGGCCCCCACCCACATGGACAGGCCCCAACAACAGCCAAAAAATCGAAAAACACACAAAAATCACCACAATCCAATGCCATCTATGCCCTCCATGATGTTTACATTAAAGAGACCCCACAGAAAGACTCAGTCCATGCACCACTGAATACCCCTGGACAAAAGGCCCCAACAACAGCCAAACAATCAAAAAACACACAAAAATCACCACAATCCAATGCCATCATTGCCCTCCATGATGTTTACATTGAAGAGACCCCACAGAAAGACTCAGTCCATGCACCACTGAGTACCCCTGGGCAAAAGGCCCCAACAACAGCCCAACAAATCAGAAAAACACACACACATCACCCCAATCCAATGCCGTCTATGCCCTCCATTATGTTGACATTCAAGAGACCCCACAGAAAGACTCAGTCCATGCACCACTAAGTACCCCTGGGCAAAAGGCCCCAACAACAGCCAAAAAATCGAAAAACACACAAAAATCACCACAATTCAATGCCATCCATGCCCTCAATCATGTTGAAATTCAAGACACCCCACAGAAAGACTTGGTCCATGCATCACTGAGTACCCCTGGGCATAATGGATGAAAGCATAGCAGACTGGATGCAGGCCTATGGCACAACAAAGCACACTGCCTGGCTTCAAAATGGCCCCTAGACCCCCAACCACATGGCCAGGTCCTGCCTGGACCAGGCCTCAAAACGGCCCCCACCCACATGGACAGGCCCCAACAACAGCCAAAAAATCGGAAAACACACAAAAATCACCACAATCCAATGCCATCCATGCCCTCCATGATGTTTACATTGAAGAGACCCCACAGAAAGACTCAGTCCATGCACCACTACGTACCCCTGGGCAAAAGGCCCAAACAACAGCCAAAAAATCGAAAAACACACAAAAATCACCCCAATCCAATGCCATCCATGCCCTCCATGATGTTTACATTCAAGAGACCCCACAGAAAGACTCAGTCCATGCACCACTGAGTACCCCTGGGCAAAAGGCCCCAACAACAGCCAAAAAATCGAAAAACACACAAAAATCACCACAATCCAATGCCATCCATGCCCTCAATCATGTTGAAATACAATACACCCCACAGAAAGACTCGGTCCATGCACCACTGAGTACCCCTGGGCATAATGGGTGAAAGCATGGCAAACTGGGTGCAGGCCTATGACACAACAAAGCACACTGCCTGGCTTCAAAATGGCCCCTAGACCCCCTCCCACATGGCCAGGCCCTGCCTGGACCAGGCCTCAAAATGGCCCCCACCCACATGGACAGGCCCCAACAACAGCCAAAAAATCGAAAAACACACACAAATCACCACAATCCAATGCCATCCAGGCCCTCCATGATGTTTACATTAAAGAGACCCCACAGAAAGACTCAGTCCATGCACCACTAAGTACCCCTGGGCAAAAGGCCCCAACAACAGCCAAAAAATCGAAAAACACACAAAAATCACCACAATCCAATGCCATCCATGCACTCCATGATGTTTTACATTAAAGAGACCTAACAGAAAGACTCAGTCCATGCACCACTGAGTACCCCGGGCAAAAGGCCCCAACAACAGCCAAAAAATCGAAAAACACACAAAAATCACCACAATCCAATGCCATCCATGCCCTCCATTATGTTTACATTGAAGACACCCCAAAGCCATCCATGCCCCCAAACAAACAACATCAACTTACTTGTGAAATTTTTAATCCAAAATTGATCCAAAGATAGTCAAAAAGGCCTCAAATCCAAATATCCAGCAGCATCCACAAAAAGTAATCCTTCCAGGTCAAGATCCAAATCAAAGTGACCAGGACATGAACAAAGCACTTGGAGGAGCCTGCTGGACAGGAACAGGAAGTTGGAGACTGTGGGGAACTTCCTTCCTCTCACCCTCCCAAAATGGACTCCTTGCAAAAAAAGTGCATGCAAATGTCAACCTGAGGAGTTATTCTGATAAAAATCATCATTTTCAGAAGGTTTATGCTGCCTGCTGGTGGATTTCTTGTGCAGAATTGCAAATTTTGCAATTTCGCGAGTTCGAGATTGTTGCTGCCCGCCGCAGCTATGAGTTCGCAATTGTTTACTCCCGCGATACGTGATCACGAGCCTTGATGACGTACTTGCAATGACAAACTCTCGCTGTGCAAGGTGGTGAGCCGCGATAAAGTAATCGCGGTCGACAAACTCCCGCGGGATCATGCAGCAAGATCCAAAATGGCGCAGCACACACACACATGGAGAAAAACAACTCTTCAAGCGCTGAATGAGGGTAAGTGAATGCCGCGAGCCGCAATATTGTATTTGTCAAGCGCAACCAAGCAAAAAAATCCGCTGCGCACGAATGTGCGAATTGTCTGAAAATTCGCAAGAATTCGCGGATTGCAAATTTGCCGAAAATCCGCAAATTCCGCGAGCGGAATGGATTTTACGCTCATACTTAATCAAGAAGCACATACAGTAGTCCTATTTTGAACCAAAATGGAAAGGACCCTTCTAGATAACTCTGGTGATAAATACTGTGTTTAAGTGCACTGGAGTTCTGAATCAGGTGCATGCCTCTCACACCAAGAAGGTGAGAAACACAGAAGAGGCTATTGTGTTCTTTGATCCTGAACAAAGAGCATTGGTGTCTTCACCACCATCTGGGAGACCTCCAAGACCAATGGTAACGCAACAGGAAGAATAAAAGGGTAAAGATCTGCAAATCGAAAAACAAATACCACTGCCTGATGGTCCACAAAGTGGCATTGAAGTCTGTAATAAAATAGAAGCAGAGACTGATCCTCAAATTGAAAACATTACTGATATTTCATCAGTGCAATCGAAAGATCCGGGAGAAAGAACAAACACTGGAATAAGAAGAGTCACCCACAGAGCTGAATGGCCACAGAACTATAGACAAGAAAGATGAATAAGGAGTATTTCAGTTGATTGAATACCAGCAACTATACCTGATGAAAATTAATCAAGTGATGAAAGTGGCATAGAACAATGCCTATAATCTCTAAGAAGATCAAAGAGAGCAAGAGTACCTTGTGGAAGGTATTCAACGTCTGAATGGTAATATTATGTGGACAGAATACTCAGCATCACCGTAGATGAATTGTGAGATCGGAACAGTATGAACCTCCATGAAATAGCATTGAAAAGAAAATTGAAAGAGTCGAAATTGACAACTGAAAACAATTGAAAGTTGAAAAAAAAAATAATAATCGACAGATGAACAAGAATAGTGCTGTTGGACCTTTATTATTTTAGTTTCTTATTTTACAGAAAATCTACCTGGCAAAGTGTGCTGTAGATGAGTATTGATAACATTATAGAAACACACAGAGTAGGGTCAAGGATTGTCTAATTAGAGATTTCAACTGCTAAAAACTCATCTTCATGAAAAGCTACTTAAAGAACTCAATACTGAACTGTTGAACCTAATTATACCTAGACTGATTCAAGAGAAATGTGTTGCATTAGAAATAAGTGCAAATATATTGTGTGTATAATAATATTACTATAGTACTAGCAGGATTTTATTTAACCCCAGAAGTAGAGACTAGATCATAGAATATAACAAAACCACATACATACATTATCGCTGAAGACCAACTAAGAGCTTCTTTTGTTGGTTGCAAGAAAAATGACTTTTCCACTAACTTTTACTCTAGACTAAGACTACGCTCATGCTATAAATGTGAAAGACTATTATTTGTGTACTCACTTACCGACAATCTGCAACAGAAGTCACTCATTATGACATGTCATTATCATATGCTATATTTGTAGTATTTTGCTCTCACTTGTTTATAGGTGAGAACATTTAAATATTTCTGTTCTAATTATGATTTTATACTTTCCAACGTACCTTTAATAGAAAGAATGACTTTACATTCACAAGCAAAAGATGTGGATACTGCTTGGTATTACTTCTTACCCAATAGAATTATAGATAGTGTTAAGGTGTATAATAACAATTTACTATTCTTAATGAGACCTTTAGAGAAGATTTACATAATGGCTTTAGAAGATAAAGATTATCATAGTGATGTTTTGACAAATGTTTGGAACAAAACAGATGGATTTAGACGAGCAAATTATTTACTGCAAGCTATGGTTAGATAGTTAGATAGTCAAAAAAGAAGAGAAAATTAGCATTTACAGAAGGAGAACACCCAAATGAACTAGACATGTAGGAATTAGTAGCTTTGAACATATATTTGAATTAACAAGAGGAACATGGCAAATTTTACAGGGAGAAGAATCTGCTATTCCCAGAGTTTTTTTTATTTGTGGACAAAATGTTTATTTCTTGTTACATGCTGTTTGGGAGGAAATTTGATATTTAGGTGTGCTAATTCCTAGATGTACCATGAACAAAGTATAGATGTGGTAACAATGACAGAAGCACACAGACATAACCATAGTAAAGAAACTGGAGTTGAATTAGTGAGAGATATATTTGGTGCAATTATTCCACCCGTGCATGTCATATTAAATGGTGAGAAGATTAAAAAAACTCAACTGCTGTCAACAAGATGGCAACAAGCAATTCTGAAGCTTTAGTAGTAGTGAACACTAAAGTAACTGCCATACATTCCACGGTTTTGCAAAATCATTTAGAATTAGACATATTACTTGCAGAAAAAGGTGGACCTGCTTACATTAACATATTGCTGCTCCTATATTCCTGACAAAAGTAAGAAAACAGAAGGTTTGCAAAGAACATTTCTGATCTAGAACCTGAGGTAGAAGAGTTGGAAACACCTAGGGGGGAATGTACACGGAAGAGGTGGAGAGAGGCGTTAGCCTTCCTAGCTTAACGTCTCTCTCTGCCACTTCTGAAGCGCTAGGCTTCACCATATTTACAAGAATGTGGTGCAGCCTGGCATTTCCGCCTGCAATGGCACTAAATTTAGCAACTTAGCGCCAATGTAGGCACCCTTACAACATAGTGCAAGGGTGTCTGCGTGCAGGGGAAGATTGTTTATGTGTAGGAAGGTGTCCCTTCATCCACATAAACAATCCTAAATGCCACTCTGTCACTGTCATTTGTTGTGCTTCATGCAGCACACACAAAAGACACAAAAGGATGGTTTATGTACAGGAAAGGACACCTTCCTGTACATAAACAATATATGGCATTTTGCTTTTTTCATGTGTGCTTCACATTTCAGCCCACATGAAAAAAGCGAAAACAATGTGAAATAATGCATTTCTCCTCGTTTCCCCAATTTAAGAACAGGTTTTACCTAGTCTTAATTTTGGTGCTGCCTCCAATGTACGCCACCCTTGTACATAGGGGGCAGTGTCAAAATCAATGGGTTTTGCGGTGAAACGCCCACCGCAACACCTATTGCCATCCACTTTCATGCTAAACATAGTGTGAAAGGTGGCCTTATTTACTAGGCAGCGTTAAGCCACGTTAAGTGGATTAACACTGTACTTGTAGGGGCGTGGCTAGGTGCCCAAAGGTGATGGCGCCGTTCGAGTGAGGCTCCGCTGCGGACACGGGAGACTCCTCCTCTGTGCGTGCCTTTCCCTGACAGGAGATGCTGCTTCGCCGCCTAAACATCCCCTGATGACCCTGAGACCCCAGAAGACTCCTCGCTTGCCGCTGGGATGAAGCACTCTGCCGAAGTAAATTCACACTGACTCGCCGTCAGCGCATCCGCCATGTTGCGCTTTTCATGAGCTGGCGCACCTTCTTTGTTCTTTGACGCGCACTGGGTCCTGGGAGCGCCAAAATATCGCCGGATGCTCCCGCGTCCTCAGCACTCAGCCGAAGTAAATTCGCGCTGACTCGCCGTCAGCGCATCCGCCATGTTGCGCTCTTCATGAGCTGGCGCACCTTCTTTGTCCTTTGCCGCGCACTGGGTCCTGTGAGCGCCAAAATATCGCACAATGCTCCCGCGTCCTCCAGAAGTCCCCTGCTTGCCCTGCAGCTGATAAACATGTCGCAGCAAGTCTTTCATGATTCTACAGGTATGTCGACCGCCATTTTGTTTTAAATTGCGCAATATCTTCTGCTTGTCAGCATATGGAGTTGTTGCTATGGCGTAGCCTCTTTCCTTCATTGCCTCATGTGACTCAGCCTAATTAGTGCCTACCATACTCAGTTAATCCTATATACCCTACTACTGCAGCAGACTACTTGTTGCTACCGGGTTGCTGGCACCACCTGTCTACGACACCTCAAATGTACTTCTAGTGATTGACTTTCCGACATTTTGGATGACAGAGGCTCTTCTAATATGCATTTCCTGCTGGCTATTGGTCTTCCTGCTTGTTTGGTGACATTGTGATTTACAACTATGTTGCTCAGCATTTTCCTATGAGGCTGCCTATGGTTTTTTGAGGAAAGGCTTGTTTCCCTGTGCGCAGGTTGTGCATATCACAAGTCTTTCTACTTTGTTTCGCTGCCTTGCCTACTGCATGCGGATCAGTGTTTATCGTTTTCAAGGCTTTTGAAACCTATTACATCTGAAGCTTTCCCTGCTTGCAGTTAAGCGCTCCTCTCTGTGATTTGTTTCATCAGCTCTCTGTTCTGGACTATGTTTTTCGTGCTGATGTGACACTCTGCTGTTCGCCTTACCTGCTGTCGACGTTCAGTACCCTCTCTATTCAGTACGCATTCTTAGCGCTGTGGTTCACATCCCTTTTCTCTGAACTGCTTTTTGTGCTTTTAGCTGTTTGACTTTTACTGTGAAACTACCTATTTTTCCGTCGTTCTACATTTTGCGTACTGCTTGACAGCGCAGTTACAATTTACAATATATGAGTAGGCTTAAGTCTTTGTCGAATCAACCTCATACCACAAAGTCTGTTTTTGTCAAGAACCCTACAGTCTTTACTACATTTTCCAAACTAGAGGATTCCCTCGTCTCCTCCGGTTCAGATACTGCAATGGAGCCCTCTCAGCCTGCACCGGGGAAAACCAATACTAAAAGACTGAAAAAGGATCCCCCTTCACCACTCAAATAGTCTACGTCTGTCTCCATGGAGATGCTTCTGGACGAAATCCGACCTTTCCGCCCTTTTTTGGAGGAAATCAGATCCCTTCGTCCTTTTAAAGAGGAAACCAATGTCAAGTTTCAGGCTCTCACAGACAATTGGTCTCAAATGGATACTAGGGTATCATCAGTTGAGCACTCGGTCACCTCTCTTCAGGAGACATGCTTCACTGTCTCTCATTTGAATTCCCAAGTGTCTATCCTTCAGCGGCAGGTGGAGGAGTTGGAAAACAGGAATAGACGTAACAACCTCCGTATTTATGGTCTGGTGGAAGGACTTGAAGGTTCGGACTCACTTTCCTTTTTCAAATCGTTCCTTCCCAAACTACTTCAACTGCCAGGGGGCACGAATCTCAATATTCAGCGTGCACACCTTTTAGGTCGCCCATATACTTCTGCCTCCCCCTCGCCGAGACCCAGAGGCGTCATTCTCTACTTTCTGGAGTACACTGACCTTCTGAAGGTTTTGACGGCTGCCAAATCTTCTCCAAAGCTGCAATGGTCTGGTTCCGCCTTGTTTTTCGCCCAGGACTATGCAAGAGCTACTGCTAACCATCGTAAGGCCTTTTTGAGCATGAGAGATGACCTTCGTTCAATGGGAGAACGATATGGCCTTTATCTTCCTTGTTTGTTCAAAGTCACCTATAACAACAAGACTACTACCTACGAGGATCCAGTTCATTTGCAGAGCTTTATCAATGCTCACAAGACTTCTGCCATGGACTCTTCTGGTCCTTCGTCCTCTTCTCTTGGCTGAGCTGCAGCTTTCCCAGTTGATGTTATGTTACTGCATTTTGTTCTTCTCATCTCTTGACTATGTCCCCATTCACTGTTTCTAATCCTTTCAAGTTTAGGTGTTGTTCACTATTGTCTATGTATTTCACTATTGTCTATGTTTTTGACTTATTTTTATCTATCCACTAATCCTTGTTCCTCTTCTTCATCTCCGCAGGAATTCTTCCCCGTTTGACGATGTCTCCCTGGCTCCCAGCCCTGCCGACCTTGGATGTGTTTCCTCACCTATGTTGTTCCATCCCTCCCCAGTTTCTTCTCATTCTTCCCTTTTGTAGGTACGTTTTCCCTTTGTCTTTCCCCTATTTTCTTCTTTTTGTTCAGTCTTCTCTCTTTTATGTTTCTTCTCCCTTTCTTCTCTATGGTTGAAACCTCTAGCATCTCACTTGTTCGCTTGCTACCTCTCCCACGTTGCATTGTTGTTGTCTGCTTCATGGTCTTTTTTCTTCTCCATCTGACTCCTTTACAACTTTATTCATTTTCTACTTTCTTCTCTCTATTTGCATATTTTCCTATTCTCGTTGCTCTCTTTTTTCTTTTTCTTTCCTCAATCTCCATTATGCATCTACCTTCTCTTTTATTTCTATTTTCTTTTTGTCAATCCTTATTCATGGGTCTTTATTCCAATTATACTTATGTAGTACTATCTGGATTTCTATTTAAATTATGTCATTGAACATATATTGTGGAATGTTAAGGGTATTAACTCTCCGATTAAGCGTCAACGTATTCTGTCACATCTCGCCAAATTGAATGTTGATGTTGCGTTCCTCCAGGAAACCCACCTTTCTGATATAGAATCTGCTAAGCTTAAACGAGGTTGGGTAGGTGAGGTTTTTTATTTACAAGGAGATGGTAAACGTAATGGTGTTGCAATTTTGTGTCATAGATCTCTCCCCCTCACGATTATTTCCCAAGAATCAGATACTCATGGCAGATGGACACACGTCAGACTATCGCTTAAAGGTGTTCAAATTTCCCTCCTTAATGTTTATGCTCCCACTAATGGTGAACCTCTTTTTTTGGGCTGAGTTCTCTCAACGGATCACCCAATTTATGGAAGACCACTTTATCCTAGCTGGGGACTGCAACTATCCCCTAGATTTTTTTATTGATAGGAATTCCAACCCCACTTATGTTCCCAATAAACCCCATAAGCTTTTCTCCCAAGCCATTTCCCAACATAAGCTCGTCGATTCCTGGCGGCTTTGCAATCCGACCTTGCGGAGTTTACTCTTCAATTTCTGGCTACAAAATTAATAGTGATAAGTTTGAGATTTTGCCTTTGAAGTTTACCTTTAAACCTGACTTCAGTGCCTCCTATTTCACCTGGAGTCCCTCTCACATTAAATATTTAGGCTTGCACATCACTCCTTCCATCCCAGACACCATCTCCCTCTTTTTGACCAAGTGCTCTCAGAAAATATCTGACCTTACAGCTAGATGGCATCCCCTATATTTGTCTTGGAGGGCTCGCCTTGACACCATCAAGATGATGTTATCTCCTATAATTCTTTACACAATTTCCAATATCCCTGTTTCTAGCCCAGCCAAATTCTTTAAAAAGATTAATTAGATCCTCTCCTCTTTCTTATGGCATAATAAGAAACCAAGAATGTCGCTTGTCAGACTAATTCGCCCCGCTCTTGAAGGTGGAGTCAATTTTCCGGACTTCTTAGCGTATCAAAAAGCCTTTTTGCTTCGTGAAGCTTCCTTCTGGCTCCAAGATCCCGCCTCACCCTGCCCTTTGTGGACTAAACTTGAACGTCTTCTCCTTTCACCATTCTCCTTTGCTGAGTATATTTCCTTCTCACGTAAGCCCTCCTTGATTCCTACTCCTATTCATAAGTTCACTGTCAAGCTCCTTTTATCCTCCAACCCTCCTCCCCCTATGACTGTAGCTGACTTTCTCTCATCCACTATTTGACATAACAAATATCTTTTAATCCATAACAAACCCTTTTACTGGAAATCCTGGAGGACCAGAGGGTTGCTCTGGATTTTGCAGTTGTTCTCACATTCTACCTGTCTACCTTTCCACACTCTTTGTTCCTCCTTTGATTGGCCATCCTCTTTTGCCTCCAAATACCTTCTACTTAAAACTGCTGTAATGGAGGTCTACACACGGCTCATACAGGCATCACCTTCCTCCACTTCTCCTGACCATGCCCTCCGACTTCATTCTCCCTTGCATACCACTCCTAAGGCTTCCATCATTTACAAGCATCTTCATGCTCATGCATCCGCTAGACCTAAATATAAAGTTGAGGAGCAGTGGGAACAGGACCTTGCTGAATCTTGGCCAATATCCTTGTGGGACAAGATATGGACAAAGGTCCGTAAAACGTCTAGGGCAGCGTCCTTGACTCAATCCTTATTTTTCATCTACAACAGGTTGCTCCATACTCCTTTCACCATTAACAAAAGGTTCTCCACTATCCCAGACGTTTGCTGGTCCTGCTCCTCAGCTCACACTACTCTGTTTCATATGCTCTTTCTTTGTAAACATGTGCATGATTTTTGGTTGCAGGTGTGGGCCCAAATTAATGTGTTTTTCCATACGTGTATTCCCTATTCTCACACACATATCTTTCTAGGGAGCCTCTCTCCCTGTTGGGAGGAGACTGAGTTACATGTTCGTATTGTTGATTTGCTCCTGGCTGTTGCATTCCAACAGATTACTATCAATTGGAAGACCTCCTCTGACATTTCTTTTAAGGCATGGTGGTATAACGTTTGCCATAACCACAGACTTGATACTGCTTTTGTTTTTCCTGCCCAATTGGCAAGCAAGGGTGCAGACCTATGGCTCCCAGTTACAATGTATTCGGATAATTGTGTAACCCGTTCCTTTTGTCCACGGCCTGCTCAGAAGGAGGTTCCTAAACCCCCCTGATACCCTTTTCACTACTGTATTTTTCTGCATTGTTATCTGCTCTGTCCTTATTTGCTCCTGTTTTTGATGCATAATTATTGTACTTCTTAATTTTTATTCTTATTGCCCATGATAAACTTTCTTTCTTTGTTCCCCACCCCCCCTCTCTCATTCATTTCTCTTGCTTTATTATGTGTTGTTACCTTATTACATGATTAATAAAATTTTCTTGAACCTAAAAAAAAACACTGTACTTGTAAATAAAGTGCAGCCCCTATCACCACCACACCATCAATAAAAGTGATGTGTGGTGGCGATAGGGTATTCTACATATGCCAATAGTGTCTTTGAAAACTTTGGAAAGAGTGTCCGTACAAATGTAAATTATCAGGAGGAGGTATTTTAGAGGCAGTTTGTATTGCCAATAATAATCATAGGGCTTTGTCTTCTATTTCTTTATGCTTGTTTCATGGGCTGCAGATCTATCTGACACAAAAGAAGAGAAAGAGAACTAAATGAGAGATTTTGAAAAGAATTAGGTTTAAATCTTTCAATGAATGATGATTACATGAAGTAGTTGACATTTCAAGGTCAGAAAAGAAAAAGGCGAGACTCAACAGATGATAAAAGTGTTCTCTAAACAAACTCACATGTAAAATGAAATTAGCGTGATGGTTAGGATAACCATCAGATGGGAGAAATTTAAAAAGCTGAAATTTTAAATAAAAAACTAATTTACAAATCAGGTAATTTGCCTTAGATATTAACATGAAAATACATTATAAAATGACACATATTCAAAATGTGCAAAATGTATTAGGCAATTAAATTCACTGGTAGACAGCTGATATATTGCTCTTTAACAAATAAAAGCTTTAGAAATTGCTGAACTATGCACCAATGTTTTTGATAGCTTGTGACTTACTTAGAATCTTCAACATAGCTGCCAAAATGGTCCGGTTTTGTAAATGTTTTAACTTCCTTAAGCTACATGTTCTCATTTGCACCATGCTTGAACTTCCTATCTATCTTGTGTTTATATAATACTGAATAGAGAATCACATATTTTAACAATGACTCTCACGTGAAATACAAAAAGCATTACCTACTCAGAAATCTTCATATAAATGTTTCCGTCCTTAGTATAGTTCATTGTCACTCAGTGAAACATTGAAAAATGGTAGAATAGTTTCTGCAGTAAGCTTCTCCGGGAACTAATGTCAGTGCTTTCAGGAACACAAATCTTTAGTGATGTTTCTTACACATTTGATACTAGACTGTATGTGTTTGTCATTGGAAAGGAAGACCCAGGCCTGCTCACAATTGAAATGTGTCTTTCTATTGCACCTAAGTGATCTAACCTGCAACAATGTTGTTCACATGTGTTCTTGTCTTTTATATTATGCTTTTTTCTAGTTAAGGAGCAGCTGTTTTTTGCAAGCCACTTTTTGAGCAGCTACTTTTTGAGGAAGCTTTCAACCATCCTTTTTATTCCCATTTGTCCCTGATGGTTGTATC
This sequence comes from Lissotriton vulgaris, assembly GCF_964263255.1. Classification (NCBI taxonomy): domain Eukaryota; kingdom Metazoa; phylum Chordata; class Amphibia; order Caudata; family Salamandridae; genus Lissotriton; species Lissotriton vulgaris. The sequence continues at coordinate 1,219,397,439 of NC_141685.1, read as the reverse complement.
TACAGCTGCATCTGTTGCCCCACATTTCCCTGTTGCGGCTTTATTTGTACAGATTGCTGCCGCAACTGTATGCTGATGCTTTTTGGATATTCAGACTTGACTTAGGTTCATGAACTACTCTTTATGGGAAGGTCAACTACTTAATTTGATTTTGAAATTTATGCTCCCTGTATCTCGTTCTTTACCTGAACTCTTTACGGGTTCTATTAGCTTTCAAATCTGAACCTTTATTTAGAATAGGGACTAATTCCTTTATGGAACACGCTTGTTAATATGAATTATTATTGACTTTAACAATTTTTTTCTTGAAACATTTCTGTCAACGAATGGTATCTGACTTACTAATTGAATGAAAAGAAAATTAAAATTTCTAATCTCTTCAGGAGAATAAAGGTTTTCAAAACCAACCCTAAAACTCTTGTTTAGGAACTGATTATATTTTTGATGTCAATTATTATGATTTGTTTCAGCTTTGACTAAAAAATTATGGTAAAGATCTGTCACCTAGAAAAAGAACTTTGCATAGAGTTGAATCCCTTTCTTGTAAATCATATGTTGATCTGGTGTTAGAAATTTAATTTGGACTCTTTCTATGCTATCAGGAACTAGATATCTTAAAGCTCATTCTCAGCTGAGATTGAGATATTAAGTTGTTTACATTTCCAATCAAATTTGTACAATGAGTTACGAAGAAAAATATTCTTACCATTAGAATGGTCAGCTTATAAAATACCACTAACGTGAGGTGTTTGGATTCTCTTTACTGCAAGAATAAAAACATATAATTAATCACGTTATCAACACACTATCACATGGTATTCTTTTATAGTGTCAGCGGAGCATTGCACTCAAATTTACTATCCACATCAGGGTTATTTTTCTGTGTGCTACTAGCCGTTTGATGGTTTGTTTTCACAGGTTCTGATTTTGCATGTTCTGTGTAGTTGATGCATTGGAGTATTCAGTGTCCTCACACTCATTGGACTGTAATCAACACTTTATGCATATGCTTTGTTTTTAATATCATCTATCCACAAAAACATGTCAGAATAAATACAGGTTTGGAAATCAAGTAAATATGTTCCAATTTTGCTAACATTGGCAGCAAAGTAGATAGACACATAGGTCTTGGAGACAGTAGACACCAGTGTTGGACCAGTGTTGGCTCCTCCGCTAAGGTGGATGAGCGTCGCCCCAGTGCTTTCAGCAGTGAAAATAAAGAAAAAATAAACCAAGGTGGCAGCACTGATGTTTGCTGACGACACTCTCCTGCTATCAAAAACATCGATGGGCATCCAGACGTTGTTGGATAGGTTTGCCTCATTTTGTAGTACCAGGGGTTTGGCGAATAACACCACAAAAACCAAAATTTATGATTGTCAACCCTCCTAAGACAACAAGTCCAAACCCACAACTGAATGGTTCATGTCTTGAAAGGGTGTCTGTTTTTGAATATCTTGGTGTAACTCTGGCAGAAGATATGCAGTGGGTGCCTCAAATAGCTAAGGCAAAGCTTAAGCTATCACAGATTGCCTGGAGTATAGCTAAATTAGCTAGGGAATCACCCTTTAAACCCATTGGTCCCGCGCTAGAAATGTATAGGGCTGAATCGCGTGGAGCCTCTCTTTATGGGGCAGAACTATGGGGCACTGTGCGTCTTCTACCTTAGCTGTAGTTGAGAACAGATTCCTAAGACAAATAACAGGTTTAACAATTGGCTCCCCGCCAATTCCTCTAAGATTAGATTTGGATATCCCGCCAATTGAAGACTTTGGGAAACTCCTGAATTAGCAGCATATCAGGTAGAGACCAAAGAGCTTTTATCCTTTCCGGGTTTGCTGAAAAGGGTCCCCTGGTTTGCTCATGTGAAACACGAGTGCAAAAAGCTTGGCCAACCTTCCCTGTGGAGTACTCCAGACATTACTAGTACCCTAGTCCCCCGAGCCTTAATACATAAGACTTACTGCGCCCTAAAGCTCGAAACTATACAGACAAATCCGAAATTGGGTTCCCTGACGACACAGTTTCTTAAAGTTAAGGACAACAATGAGCTACAAATCTTCCTGGACGATATTCTGCCTCTGGTTGCAAAAAAATTAAATCTACAGTTTAGATATAGTACTTTGCCAGTACGTGTGGTCACCAACAAATGGGCCGGGAAGAAAGTGCAGGGTTGCCCTGTATGCATTACACAAGATGAAACAGAAATTCATATTTTATTTTTCTGCCCTGGTTACCAGCAAGTGAGGCGGTACTGGCTTGTACCGCTTTGTCGTAATCTGGGTTTTAATCACTGTAGAGAGGCTTTTCGGTTTTTAAAATATGATACATCCAAACCCATTGTGTTTGCTGTCTCAAGATATTTAAACACGATTTGGCGAAGGAGATGGGCTCTTATTCAAAAGGAAATAAAACCATAAAATGTGCATCAGTAGAACAATTGTATATTTGATTTCTGGAGTGCCGTTCAAGATATTGGTTTTTAGTCCTATATTACTTTGCACATAGATTTACCTTTGATGAATTGGATTTTATTGTAAATAGTGCACATTTTCTTTTAAATTATGTATATAAATATTGCTGCTATTTCTCTAGATAATTCGCCGATTGCACACATTAACTGATACATTACATCTTCGTTCCTCTAACCCTTTTGCCTCCTTCACCCCTCCAAATTGTTAGGCAAATTTCCTGTATAAGATTTAAAATTTGTATCCGCTTTTTCTGTGGAGCGTTTTTCCTGTTGTAATGATGCATTTATTGATTCAAAATGTATGTTTTATTTATTATCTTGTCTACTTTTTATGGTCCTAGTGACCGAAATAAAAGTTCTTGAAACTAAACGAAGAAAAAAACCAATAATAACTTGTTTTTAGCATTTTACTTGTTCCTGATGCAGCAGCCGTGCAGGCCGGACTGCTCTGCTCTCAGAGCAGGGGAAAGAGTGGTGGGCACTCTGTAAGTACCCATGACTGTTTGGCGCACTTTGCATGGTTTCCACCCAGGCTGCATTACAGCCTGGGCGGAGAAAATGCCCAGGCTCCCATTCCCTGGCTGAGCACTGCAGCACAGTGCTCGGTCCAATCACAATGCTGCATTGCAGCATTGTGATCGGCTTATGGGAGCCTGGGTGCTTCATATTCCAGCAGGACTAGGAATAAAGAAGGCAAAGCCTACGGAGTAGTTAGACACCTAACTAGTTATCAAAAAAATGGATACCTTAAATTGTCCATTTTTGGGTATGATCATTTCCACCTTAACTAAATTAAAGAAAATTTTGAACAATAGAGTTTCTCCTGTAGAACAGCCACCACAAATAAGGTTCACATATATGGTTTAACCAATTCTTTTAATGTAAACCATATTTCTCCATAAAAGTTAATATCTCAAAGTTCACATATATATATACACAGTTTTTACAGATCTATGCAAACAAACAAATATAGTACATTTATATTAAACACAATTTACTTAGAACCCAACTAGAGGTTCTTTTGCCCAACTTATTTCAACAAAGGAAGTTTGTCCACAATTAATCAAAAACTTTCCTTATGTTCTGATCACCACAACAAACCTAAAAAGGAATGTATAAGGTTAACCATGTTTTAACCTCCTTTTCTCTAGCACTCCTTATCAAAATTTTTATCCTGATCAAAACATATTTTCAGTTTGTATTGGTGTCTTCAAAAAGCTGTGTCGACGCGTTTCAGCCTCTTATTAAATCAGGCCTCATCAGGACTACAAGGGCAAACAACAGTGTCATACCAAATGTATCCATACATGGTGGTCAGGAATTCTCAACCATGCAGCTTAAATCAGTGCAGCTTCTAAATACGAGTGTCCCAGATCTAGGGAACGGTAGCCATATCCAATTATTCGGTCAATCCTGCATTAAAATTCATCAGGTCCTTGAAGCAGAGGGTCCCTTCGCTACATCACACTCCACAGAGTGCAGGAGCAGAGGGACGACGACAAGGAGCTAAGGGGCGAGGAGGTAAGTTTTATTATTTTTCTTTACCCCCTTCCTCCCACTTCCCCCTTCTCCCTGCCCTCTGCCCTACCACCCCAACACTTGCCAGTCACCATTGGTAGACACCACTCAACATATTTGCACAATTTTTACAACAAAAAAATCTGCTTGTTGTATAGTTAGCGAATATGTCACTTTACAACGGGTGGTGTTACCACGCGGTAGGTAGCAGTGTGGCCATTACCTCGACTGTGTTGTTACCAAGCAAGGCTTTACATCACAAGTCGTTTCTACGACTTGCACTAGATGGCGTGCTGGACTTAGGAGTAGTATCAATTACTATTCCTACTCCAGTTGGTGCAACAGTAGCGAATATGCTGGACTTAAAATCTAACACATTCACTGGTGTTGCACGCCACCGAGCGCAAGTCGTAGAAACGACTTGCGATCTAAAGCCACGCTTGGTAACACCGCTGTTTCCCATGGTTAGCAGATGGCGCCATGGTATTTGTGACGTCACAATCCAGCCCGGTATTTCCTTCTGTGGACCATTGTAATCTACAACTTTAGACCAGCTGGTCCTGTCAAGGTGAACAATGACAACAGCTCCCAGAATGCATTGTGTTGGTAAATAAAATCCTGAGACGTTTTTTTCCCAGGTGACTTGAGATCGTCTGCTAACCTTTCCTTGATGTAGGACTGCCCGTAGCATCATTAGTATCTCACAAAGTGATGTTTTACGCCATTGTAATCACTTTTCTGGCAGACAAGACCCAGAGAACCTGATAGCGACAACATAGACCCACTATTAAGTAATAATCGGAGAGCTATAAAATGGCCCTTGACTGGGGGAAATGTAGTGGCAATCAAGCAGATCTATTTAGACTGACCTGCTTCAGAAATTTCGATTGTGGAAATTCATTGCAAACTAGTCAAAGATTTGATACCCATATCAAGTAAAGTTCCGAAGAAATCTAAAAATGGGATTATAGCCGCTACAGAGTTGAAAAGCTTGTGGTATAACAAAAAATGCCATACTGTAAAAACAAGCTTATTTTGGCTTAAAAAAACTAAAATATAGTGGCCTTAAGGGAAAAAAGGGCTGAATGTAAGCAACTACTAGCCTCTACCAGAAAAGAATGGGAGGATACCATTTGGGCAGAATTACTTGTAGTAGCCAAAGCAAACAACCAAACTGGTTTTTGGCGTTTGGTATCAAAGGGCAATAAATAAGGAAGATGTAGTAGAGACATCTTCCTAGATGCAAATATTTGGGTAAAACACTTCTCCAGTCTTTACTCCTCTTCCTCAAATGACATTGAATATTGGCCATTGGATTATGAAATTACCCCAATTGTATCCCCATTATCTTTTAGCCTGAAAGAAACAATGGCAGCTATAGACACAGTGAAACCTGGAAAGGCTCCTGACCCTGATAAAATACCTGGAGACTTATGGAAGCATGATAAAGGTGTTTGGGGCCCTTATATTAATCTGTTGTGTAACTCTGTTGCCTCAGGTGCACCCTTACCAGAAACCTTGAAAGGGTCAGAGATTACAACCATTTTTAAGAAGGACAATCGTCACAACCCCTCACATTATCGACCAGTTAGTCTTATTGACGTTTTATAGAAGATATATGCTAGGCAAATTTTAAATAAACTGACTAACTAGATTGAGGAATATAACCTTTTATCACAAGATCAGACAGGTTTTAGATCAAAGACTAGCACGATTGACCAGGTTTTTAGATTTCTTTGTATAGCCTGGAAATACACAATATTTGTATATCCCCTTTGTGGGCCTAAAGGCAGAGGTGACCTTATTCCCAGAAACCTCCTTTGGAAGTCCCTAAAACATTAGGAGGTTACAGGGGAAATTCTTCTACAGATAATAAGATGAAGACAACTGGGCAAGGGTCAGATGAGGTCCACTAGGTAAACTAACTTCACTAATTAAGGTTAACAGGGGTGTAAGACAGGGGTGCGTTCTAGCCCCCACTTTATTTTCGCTTTAATTCAATGACATCCCTGAATGCCTTCTGGGTTGCAATCATGATGCTCCCAAGCAACGAGGTGCCTGTACTGGCACTCCTCTTTGCTGATGGCACGATTTTAATCTCCCAAACTCTGAAAGGTTTGCAAAATGTAATAAATCTATTTGGGATATACTGCAAAGCTAAGGGGCTAGAAATAAACTCTAGGAAAACTAAATATATGGCAGTTAACCCACATAAAACCTTCCGGAAAATTGTAACTGTGAACAACCAAAAGTTTGAGTATGTGCATAATTTTAACTACTTAGGTATTACTTTGGATTCAAAAATGTCTTGGAAACCACAGCTAGAAAAAAGCAAAACTATACTACTCCAAAACACTTTCCCATTAATAAGAAAAATAGAAAGTAGTTTATCCAAAGCAGTCTCACCCACTCTTGAAGTATACACATATAAGGCACGATTGGCTTCATTGTAGCTGTGGGGCCCCCTGACGAATGATACATTCAAGGTGGGTGAAAATAAGTTTCTTAGGAAATTACTAAGTCTTCCGACATTTACACTACTGACCCCTGTTTTGATGGATTTTAATTTTCACGTGTGGACAACCAGGCTAACCTAAGGCCATTGTCAGTAAGGGTTTGCCTATGGTGCACGGATGAGCTTATTCATTATAGAGAGGGTCTTGAGGAAATTCTAGGACTTAATAAAGGTATAGGTTTGACTTGGCTAAAGCATACACACAACTGTTTTTTTAAACTGGGATTTAGGCACTTTTGGGAGGAGCCCTTTGGCTTGACCACAACCTCAAAAAAGTTTTTAAAGAAGTCCTATTGGTCTTTTATACATGATTTTTTGTCCCATTCTTCTACTGTGGGATAATTGACATTGTTAGCTAAAACTTTATACCTTAAATATTGCTATTGGGTCCTACAGATAAAGGAAAATACTGTGAAATGGGCACCAGCTGAAGCAGAGGAGGGCAGATGTGTATCATGTGATTCAGGTGCAATAGAGAATGGATCAGACCTTCTTCTGCCCAGCCTATTTGCGATGTAGGAAGAAATGGATCAAACCCATTTGTTTTTTTCTTGGTATTAGATCCTGCTTGAAGCAGAAAGATTATTACAATCTGATACCACGCAAACAGTGGTTTTTAGTATTAGCAGGTATTTGTTTGGCGTAAGCTTGGTAAGGAACAGGGAAGGCTTGAAACTCTAGGCTGACAAAAGGTAAAAGTATAATGAACTTGGCACGTGCACTTTATGATTATAAAATGAAATGCATAATGATTTATATATCAGTCTTAATATTTATTAATTAACCGTGTTTTTTTAATATTATTTGAGAGGTATTTATTTTAACTGTAAAGTTTAATCTTTTTTTAATGACCTGATATGTCTATTCCTCATATCTGTTTTTATTAATTTTTATATTACCATGCAAAATTGCAACACATTTGATATATCTTTCTAACACCACAAAATTGGTTGATTATTCCATGTAGTACCCAGTGTGTCTAGCTTTATTGTATCCTATGCTCAATACGATGCATTGTGGAAATTCTTATACTGTATTTTTATCTTCTTAACCTTTTATGGTTATTATATACCGAAATAAAGATTGAATTGAATTGACAAGACTTGTGTTCTATAAAACTCCAAATATAAGCTCTAAAAACAAGCTGTTTTCTTTTTAGTCCTAAATTGTCAATTTTGTATCATTTAGGAAAAAAATGGTACCGGAAATCTTTAACTATTTGCCAAAGGGTAAAATGTCATCTTATCTAATTTACCTGCTGCGCACAACATCCCTCGTTTGGCATTTATTACAACAGCTATGCGAAAATTCTTTTTAATCACGCACTAAATGTATCCAAACAAAACTACGACTATGATAAGGGAGTAAGAGACACTGTGAGATGCTGCACTGACGATTGTAAAATGAGTAGGCGAAAGATGCATGAGTCAAGACCACAGAATACCTTAAGTGAATTCAAGCACACCACAAAGGCACTGAAAGCCTCAAGGATGCAAACCACAGGTAATCAGCAAGAGCACGGAAAATCATTAGCTCAAGAAGGAAACTGAACTAATTCCATCTAGGTTTCAAACGCAAGAACAAGCAATTTAAAATCAATTTGAGATCTGACTGGAAGCCAATGTAATTTGTCATCGATATGCTGATACAGCCTGACTCAGTTCATGTCTTGAGGTGCTAATATTCATTCAGGCTTCAAATAACGCAGGAGAAAAGGCTGCACATCCGTGTACGAAGAATAAAGGAGCTGCATTTTTGATTTAATTAAAACCTGGGGTCACAGAAACAACACACTTATTCGAAAAAGGTAAATGTATATCTCCGTTCTCCAGCTGTGTTTGTCATCTGGAATCATACAAACATATTTTGCTGCTGGCTGTAAACAGAAACATCTTTGTACCAGGACAAAATAGCGGAAACTGACACCTTTGTTAGACCCACGTGGTAGATTTCGAGCTTGTAAATCATTTAAAAAAGAATAATAACGATTTTCACAATGAAATATGAGCCCTTTAATTAGTCGCTGGTTTAAAAAGGGGCAAACCAGATTTCTGTGAGTTTTGACTTCTGTGAGGTAAAATGTCCAATAATATGATTGGGTCTCGAAATTGGTACAATCTTGCACATTTAAAAAGGTGGAGAACATGTATTTTCGCTATTTTGTCTTTTACACATGTAGAATTAATGTGAAATCAGTTGCTCAAGTGTAGTCAGGAGTAAAGGCTTTTTTTTTCCATTATATATTGCTTCACACTGAGAAAAGATGATGCAAATCTATTGAAGTTGTTTGAGTTATTTTTATTTCTTTTGTACAAGCACAATGCTTCCGTGAAACAGCTCCTACGTCACAGGCCCCAAGACTTAATGAAGCAATATGCCCCCTAGTCAGATCTCAAACAACTGGTAATCAACCACCAAGCCACAGTGACTTCTGGGCAAAGCCTAATGATGAGCATGCAACCAGCATAAGCAAGGAGACAGGCAAACTATTGTCCATGTAACAGCATATCCTATATAAAGGACAAACTATTCATCCCCTGCTCTTTCATCCGATTCAAATGACTGCTTTAGCAGCAATGTCAGGTAAATAAATATTGAAACAATAAAAAATTGAAAAAATACATAGAAACAGAACAAGGATATGGAGCAGACTTTTTAATCCATTCCTCTGTTGAAATGTCATTTGCATTCTGATTCAGCTCACTGTTATCACGCTTGGAATACCACTGGATATGACTTCTTTAGGCCGAAACTTTGATGGGTCAGTCACATTGTAGGACAGTAAATGGATGCTTGGAGAGACATGCAGTTTGAATGATGGGATTTTGCTTGTTTATGTGTAAGCGAGATAATTTGGGGGCATGGAGAAAGCACCCAAGAGGTAAATCAGTCCCTTATTTCATTGCCCACAAACACCAACCATTGGAAAACCCATTTGTTCTGTGCTTAATTTGCTAACACAGCAATACCTTTGCCACTGGTTTCAAGATAGCCTGGCTGATGAGGGTTATGAACCCGAAACCGGTCCTAGGATGCCTGTTTCTGGTCCAGGGAAGACATGGCTTGGCAGTTCGGGCTGGACTGTTCTCATGAGGCACAGGGTCAGACTGATTTGCATATGGCCATGTCTAAACTGGGGTCGTGGAATGAGCTAAAGAATAATGATGGATTAAATCCAGATCAGTTGACTGGGGGTGAGTGTTTGATTTGCTCAAATGTTCCGTCCATCATCCCTTTTGGTATTGCTTAATTTCCTAACACATTCAATGTTAGCACATTAGAGCAAGACTCACAGGAGATAGCCAGCAGGAGTGGAAAGAGAGACTATTGTTGCAATGTAGACATTCATGGAGAACACTCAAGTGAAGGCAGAATGATACATTCCAAAGGTCAATCAGATTAGGTGAGAATACTCCACTGGGCCAAGACAAGATCTGATTGATAAAGGCTCAAGCGAATGGATGAAAGAGCCGGTCATAGAAAGTCAATGGTTGAATTGGGCAGACTTACAGCCTACTTTACGTGTATTGTTATATTTATATATATATTCACTGAAAAAACCATAGGTTTAACACTCGTTATAGTTAGGAATTAGCATTTAAAAAACCTTTGAAATTCACTGAAAAAACCATAGGTTTATCACCAGTTATAGTTAGCTGGACATTTTACTCATACAAAACCATTGAAATTCCCACGTTATAGTTAAATGGACTCATTATAACTTGCGCGCCCGCAATCCACTGCTGATTATGTTACATATTACATCATTCCCAACTATAACAAGTGTTAAACCTATGGTTTTTTCAGTGAATTTCAAAGGTTTTTTAAATGCTAATTCCTAACTATAACGAGTGTTAAACCTATGGGTTTTTCAGTGAATTTCAAAGGTTTTTTAAAAGCTAATTCTTTTGTTTATCGAGTTTGTAACCTATGATTTTTAAACTGAATTTATTTTTATTACCTGTTTTTTATAACTATTATTATTTTTTGTACACAAGAATCATTTTTTCAATGTATTTTTCATTTTTTTGTTATCATATTGTCTTGGGGCGCTCAGGGTGCGCGCACCGGTAAGCTCACCCGAGAGCGCAGCGAGAGCGCTATTGCCGCGTGCGGAAAAAAAAGTATGTATTTAACTAAATAATAATGCAAGACATTCAGTAGCATACTTATAAAAGTAGTATTTTTGATTGTAAATACCCGTATTATAACTTTAAATGTATTTCTGTAATGTTTGCAAAAAGTCATTTAGACGCGCCGCGTCATCGCCCCCGGAAGCGCCCCCGGAAACGCCTACATACGTGCTGCGTAAGAGCCCCCGGAATCGCCTGCGTTTGTGCCGCGTAAGCGACCCAGGAAGCGCTTCGGTGCACGCAGCCTAAGCGCGTCAAGTCATGTGACCTCAAAATAACTCTTTTCATTGGTTGTTAGCAGTTTTTTTTACAACTAATGAAAACCCCACCCATTTCCTTCACTTCTTCTTTCACTTTGGAGACAGCAAGACCTGTTTTTTTCTGTCCTACCATTTTGTGTAAAGAATGGCTGCCAGAGCACCCAGCAGCAGCGAGGAGTCAGATGGCTTAATTGAGGAAAAGCCTCCTCAGCCCAAGGAGCATTTTATTTGGAAGGTTTTTTCAATACCTGAAGGATTAAAAAAGGTGAATGCTCCCAAAGTTGAATGCAAAATCTGCCAAACTGTGCTTTCCCGAGGAGACCCTAGAAGGAAGTACAGTTTTGGAAATTCAATAATGATTCGCCACGTCCAACGTAGTCACCCCAAGAACTATGCCCGGGAGAGTGTCCGAGACATGGCACATAATCCCCCATGGGATGGTGCCTCTACATCTACAGGAGGAGCCACAACATCAGGGAGAGGATGTGCAGCGGAATTGGAGATGATTCCGAACATTCAACCTGTTTTTTTTTTTTTTTGATTTATTTTATTATTAATACACGAGAAACACATTACAATACACATTGCAGAATTGGTTTTTAAACCCAAAAAACATTGCTACAAAATAACATTGCACATCCCTATAGATAATCTAATGATAGGCACTTATGTAGCGGTTTACAAAATAAGAATCAATATCAACAAAGAGAAAATGAGCAATGATCATAGCCAAAAAGAACACAAATCAATCAATACCCCGTAACACAGTAAGTCTTTAACCAACCCATTCACCGGCGCCCAAATCCTAGTTGCTAATTGCCGGCTCCTCCCCCCTTTACAAGAAAATGCAGAAAATTCTAACCTATGAAGGGCTAACAATCTTGTTCGCCATTGTGCGAAAGTTGGGGCTTCCGCAGATAACCACTGAGATGTAATACATAGACGTGCCTGGGACATAGCAATGAATAGAAGAGCGGATTTATAGAAGGAATGAGTACCAGCTAAGCTATTGCCCACGTCAACCCCAAATATTACTAGTGCTGGAGTCAATAGACAACTTATCTTGAGTGCGGAGTTGATAAAAAGCTCGATATCGTCAAAAAACCCTACTAATACCGGACAAGCATAAAGCATATGTATTATGTCCGCGGTCGATGAATTACAACGAGCACATGTATTGCCCTTCCTAGCACCCCATTTTGCGATTTTCATTGGCGTATAGTAAAGATCTAACATGGCCATATAGCTTTGTGTCTTCAACGAACCTGATACAATGACCTTACTGGCAAATTCCATTACCGGGGCAAAGTCAATACCTGTCTGTCCTAGTTTAGTTTCCCACTTGGCACTTTGTACTGACAAGTCGTCAGGAAAAGTTGATACTATACATTGATAAAGTGCCCCTATTCTACTTCTTTTCCCAATTATCTCAATAATTGGAACCTTATTAAGTATGACTAGTAAGGTCTTCAATTGTTTGTACACAAAGCTTTGTATTTGCAAATATTTAAAAAAATCTTGCTGGGGTAATTTATATTTATTCCTAATGTCAGTGTATGTTAAAAGTTGCCCATCCTCCACTAGGTCACCCAGCATATAAACACCCTTCCTTTGCCAACCAAGCAATACATAGTCTTGAAAGATACTAGGATACACTCTGCTCCTTTTGAATGGCGTACAGAGATTCAAATTTGGAATGTCTAAATTTTTCCTAATTTTCTGCCAAATAGAACACGCAGCGATCAGAACTTTGAAGCGTGTCCTTTTGTAATAGCTAGGCTCAAAAACTTCCAACAGTATACCCTTGGCAGCTTTACCTAACCCTATCACATATATCGTAGGTTGATTAGCCATTGGTACATTCGCCCTTTCTCCACATATCAACACTCCCATAGTTTGCAGCATTGCTGCCCAGTAATACATAACAAGGCTGGGAACCGCCCAGCCCCCCGATCTCGGGGAAGATACATCTACTTAGCTGCTCGTCGCGATCGCCTATATCCCCACAAAAACCTACTGCACACCCTCTCTGCCTTAATCAAACTATTTTGAGAAAATAACAACGGAATGGTTCAAAAAATATATAAAAATGTCGGGAGGACTATCATTTTAAGTACGCTACAACATCCATACAAGGATAAGTGTAGATTGTCAAGTCTCTCTAATTTAGTGTTGACTGCTTCTATCGCTGGGAGGATATTTAGGTCCGGAATCCTATCGACTATGGAACTTATCCGCACCCCTAAATACGTAGCTTCAGATACAACTGGGGCATCGGATATAGGCATGTCGGGAGTCTGAACCACCTGCGTTTTTGAAACATTGAGCTTATAACCCGACACTGCTCCAAACTGTTTAGCTAGTTCCTTCAATGCCGAAAATGCAGAAGGGACATCAGATGTTATCACAACTATATAGTCTGCGTAAGCTAGCAGATTGTAGGAGATGCCACCAGCCCTAATTGGAACTATAGCCTGATTAGCCATAATTTTAGAGAGAAACGGATCTATATATAGGGCGAACAGCAGGGGTGAGCAAGGACACCCCTGCTGTGTGCCCCTAGTGATAGAAAAAAAGCTAGTCTGCTGCCCAGAGATACGCAGTTGGGCCCTTGGAGAATGATACATAGCAGAAACTGCATGTATAAATGCATCTGGAAAACACTTCCATCTGAGTACCGCCCACATGAACCCCCAGAAGACCCTGTCGAACGCCTTCTCGGCGTCCAACAGGATCAACCCGAGGGGAGATTTCGTGACATGGGCCCAGTCTAACAGTGCAATGGAGCGCCTTACATGATCCACTGTGTCCCTGCCTGGAATAAATCCATGTTGATATATGGAGACCAACGGAGTAATCACTTGTGCAAGTCGACCAGCCAAGATTTTAGAATAGACTTTCGAATCTCCATTAATTAATGATATCGGCCTGAATGATGGCGGGAGCAGCTCTGGTTTCCCTTTTTTCTTGAACAAGACTATAGTTGCATTTTGCCATGATTCCGGCACTATGCCCTTCTTCTCTGCCCTAAGGACCTCGAGGAAAAACAATGTAATCTCGTCCAGAAACATTTTATAGAATTCCAGTGGAACGGCGTCTGGACCACAGGCCTTGCCTTTGGCTAAAGATTTAACAGCCAGTTCCAATTCCTCCATTTGAATGGGAGAGCCCAGAAATTCAGCCTGTTCTTGAGAAATTTTGATTGTCTCCATATCAATAAGAAACTCCTCCATAGCCCTCTCAATATCCGGCCTAGGGATATCTTCCCCATCTTCCGTATACAGAGAGGAGTAAAAATCCAAGAAAACTCTATTAATTGCCTCCTGGGTATCATGTATTATTCCATGTTGATCTTGGATTTTTACTACCTGATTCTGTATACTGCGCTGGTGAAGTCTCTTAGATAAAACCCTACACGAATTCTCCCCAAACTCAAACATCTCTGTACGATATTGCAAGTACTTCGATGCAAGATCTTTTCCGAGTGGCTCCAATATTTGGGCTTTCAAGATTGCTACTTTTTGTTGACTCGACTGAGTTTCATAACCATTCTTAATATTCAAAGTTAGTTCGATCTCTGCCTCTCTTAGCTCCTCAACGCGACTGCGCATCTGCTCTTGCTCATACTTCCATCTGTACGAAGTGAAGCTTTTGGTCTCCCCCCGTAGTACAGCTTTCAGCGTGTCCCATACCACTTGATCAGATGCCGACCCAATATTTCTATTTAGAAACTGAACTATCCACTTTTTAATATGGGCCCGATACTCATCTTCGCAAAGCAGCTTCCTTTTAAACGTCCACTCCCTAGGGGGTTTCCTAATTCGAGGCCATTCGCACTCTGCTATTAATGGGTTATGATCTGATATAAGTCGAGGAAAACAAGAAATAGAAGAAACAATTGCCACCTGCTCCTTGAGAAAAACATAATCTAACCTAACATTTTTGTTATGGGGAATAGAGTGAAATTTGAACCCATCCTCCATTTTATTATGTAGGAACCATAGATCAACCAAACCATGCTCCTTTAGGAGAGTCTGAAGAGCTTTAAATACATTCAACCTGTTTTTAGTGACATTACTATAAAGTGCAAGCAATGCGATGAAATGCTTTGCTATGGTGAGCAGAGTATCAAGCTCATTGCACGCAAGAGGCAAGAACACCGCTGCCTTCCCCAGCCCTAATTTTTCCGCTTTTTTTGCTCCTATTGAGCAGTTTTGCATTCCCTGTTTTTGTTTTTGTTCAGAAAAAAACATAAAAAAAGAAGAAAAAAAACAGATCTTTTTAGAACTACCTCCAATTCTCAAAAAAGAGCTGTATTCTTAACAAATTCAAAAGGAGTAACTGAAGTGGAGTGCAGTGAGAGAGGAAAGGAAAATGAGTGAGAAAGCAAAGAAAGGGACGAGAGGGGAAGGGAAGTGAAGTAGGGGGACTGAAAGAAGGTGAGTGTGGGAGGTGAGTGAGGAGAAGGGGAGTGAACAAGAGGAATGAGGATAAGTGAAGAAAATGTAGTAAAGGAACAGGGGTGTAGAAGGGTAAGAAAAGAGCAGTGTTTATGAGGAAAGAGTGGTGATACAGACTGGATAAAGGCAAGTAAGTGTGAGACAAGGGGAGTAAGGGAGTGAAGAGAGAGAAAGTGAAAGAAAAAGTGAGAGTAGAGGACTGAGTGAGGGAGGAGAGAAACATAACATAAGTGAGGGAGTGTGGCTGAATTATAGGGAGTGAGCGTGATAGAAGAGGAGTGACAGACTAAGGGGTCGGAGAGAATGAGGCTAACAGAGAGAGAATGAGGGAAAGGGAGTGTATAACTAAGAGGACAGAGGTAGTAAGAGAAAGAGTTAGTATAGTGGAGTAAGGACAGTAAGAGAAGGGAAAAGAGTGAAGGAGAGAAAGAAGGGAAGAGAGAGGAAGGAAAGTAAAGGAGAAGGTCTGAAAGAAGGTGAGTGTAGGAGTGTGGCTGAGTTATAGGGAGTGAGCGTGACAGAAGAGGTGTGAGAGACTTAGAGGATGGAGAGAATGAGGCTAACAGAGAGAGAATGAGGGAAGGGGAGTGTAGAACTAAGAGGACAGAGGGAGTAAGACAAGGAGTTAGTGAAGTGGAGTAAGGAAAGTTAGGGAATGGAAAAGAGTGAACGAGTGAACGAAAGGAAGAGAGAGAAAGGAAAGTAAAGGAGAAGGTCTGAAAGAAGGTGAGTGTGGGAGTATGGCTGAGTTATAGGGTGTGAGCGTGACAGAAGAGGAGTGAGAGACTAAGGGGACGGAAAGAATGAGGCTAACAGAGAGAGAATGAAGGAAGGGGAGTGCAGAACTAAGAGGACAGAGGGAGTATGACAAGGAGTTAGTGAAGTGGAGTAAGGAAAGTAAGGGAAGGGAAAAGAGTGAAGGAGCAAAGGAAGGGAAGAGAGAGGAAGGAAAGTAAAGGAGAAAGTCTGAAAGAAGGTGAGTGTGGGAGTATGGCGGAGGTATAGGGAGTGAGCGTGACAGAAGAGGAGTGAGAGACTAAGAGGACGGAGAGAATGAGGCTAACAGAAAGAGAATTATGGAAGGGGAGTGTAGAACTAAGAGGACAAAGGGAGTAAGAGAAGGAGTTAGTGAAGTAGAGTAAGGAAAGTAAGGGAAGGGAAAAGAGTGAAGGAGCGAAAGAAGGGAAGGGACAGAAAGGAAAGGAAAGGAGTAGTTCTGACAAGGTGAGTGTGGGAGTATGGCTGAGTTATACGGAGTGAGTGTGACAGAAGAGGAGTGAGAGACTAAGGGGATGGAAAGAATGAGGCTAACAGAGAGAGAATGAGGGAATGGGAGTGTAGAACTAAGAGGACACAGGGAGTAAGAAAAGGAGTTAGTAAAGTGAAGTGAGGATAATAAAGGAAGGGAAAAGAGTGAAGGAGCAAAAGAAGGGAAGAGAGAGGAAGAAAAGTAAAGGGGAAAGTTTGAAAGAAGGTGAGTGTGGGAGTATGGCTGAGTTATAGGGTGTGAGTGTGACAGAAGAGGAGTGAGAGACTAAGGGGACGAAAAGAATGAGGCTAACAGAGAGAGAATGAAGGAAGGAGAGTGCAGAACTAAGATAATAGAGGGATTAAGACAATGAGTTAGTGAAGTGTAAGGAAAGTAAGGGAAGGGAAAAGAGTGAAGGAGCAAAAGAAGGGAAGAGAGAGGAAGGAAAGTAAAGGAGAAAGTGTGAACGAAGGTGAGTGTGGGAGTATGGCTGAGTTATAGGGAGTGAGCGTGACAGAAGAGGAGTGAGAGACTAAGAGGACGGAGAGAATGAGGCTAACAGAAAGAGAATAAAGGAAGGGGAGTGCAGAACTAAGAGGACAGAGGGAGTATGACAAGGAGTTAGTGAAGTGGAGTAAGGAAAGTAAGGGAAGGGAAAAGAGTGAAGGAGCAAAGGAAGGGAAGAGAGAGGAAGGAAAGTAAAGGAGAAAGTCTGAAAGAAGGTGAGTGTGGGAGTATGGCTGAGTTATATGGAGTGAGTGTGACAGAAGAGGAGTGAGAGACTAAGGGGACGGAAAAAATGAGGCGAACAGAGAGAGAATGAGGGAAGGGGAGTGTAGAACTGAGAGGACACAGGGAGTAAGAGAAGAAGTTAGTAAAGTAGAGTAAGGAGAATAAAGGAAGAGAAAAGAGTAAAGGAGCAAAAGAAGGGAAGAGAGAGGAAGGAAAGTAAAGGAGAAAGTCTGAAAGAAGGTGAGCGTGGGATTATGGCTGAATTACAGAGTGAGAGACTAAGGGGATGGAGAAAATGAGACTAACAGAAGGAGAATGAGGGAAAGGGAGTGTAGAACTAAGAGGACAGACGGAGTAAGAGAAAGAGTTAGTATAGCGGAGTAAGGACAGTAAGAGAAGGGAAAAGAGTGAAGGAGTAAAAGAAGGGAAGAGAGAGAAAGGAAAGTAAAGAGAAGAGTAGTGAGGTTACCTTATAAGTAAAGTAATCTTAATTACATATTTTCAGTAAATTTCATATCTGTGAAAGTGCAAAAAAATTAGAATATTTTTAATATATATTTTACAATACAAGAGACAAAGTAGGAGATTAAAAGTCATAAAAGGGTAGTAAGAAATAAAGTAGGAGTGAAGGACTCAGAAAGGAAAACAATGAAATGATGAAGGTCAGAGAGAGTGAAAAAGAAATAGAGGAAGAGCAAATTACTAAAAGGATAATGACATGGATACATTCAGTGACAGAGAAGAAGACAAGGATAGAGAAATAAAGTGAAAGTGAGAAAGATAGTAAAGGAATGTACATTTGGAAAACTAATGAAAGAAAGGGGAGTAAAGAAAGGGGAGTGAGTGAAAGGGAAGCAGGAGTGAATAATGGTGGATTAATGACAATGAGGCATGGATGGTGAGTGAGGGTGAATGTAGGGTCCTAAGACAGTGCGGAGACAAAGGGAGTGAAGGTAACAGAGAGGGAGTGAGGGAAGAAACATGAGAATATGAGTGAACAGAGGGAGTAAGAGAAAGAGTGAATAAAGTGCAGTAAGGTGATTAAGGGAAGGAGAATGACTGAGACAGCAAAGGAAGTGAAGAAAGTGAAGAAAAGTGAAGCAAAGGGACTGGGAAAAAGTGAGTGCGTGAGGAGAGAAAGAGGAAGGGGAGTTAAGGAAATGAATGAGAATAACTGAAGGAACTGGAGTAAGGGAACAAGGGTGAGGGAGGGTGAGTGAAGGGCAGTGAAATTGAGGAAAACGGAAAGATAGACATAGGATAAAAGCAATTGAGTATGAGACAAAGGAAGTGAAGGAGTGAGAACATAGAGGTAGTGAAGGAATGAGTGGCAGAAAGGAACTGAGTGAGAGAGCAAAGAAAGGTAAGTAAGGGAGAGTGAGTGAGTTTTAGGGAGTAAGCGTGATGGAAGAGGAGTGAGAGAGTGAGAGGATCGACAGAGAGAGGCTAAGAGAGACGAAGTGAGGAAAGGAGAGTGAGGATGTGAGAAGACAGAGGAAGTGAGAAAAGGAGTGAGTGAAGTGGAGTAAGGTGTGTGAGAAAAAGGGAATTATTAAAGGAACAAAGAAAAGAAAGAAGGGTAAAGTAAGTGAATTAGAGTGACTGACAGCTGGAAAGTGGTGGTTGGGAGAGAGGGAAAGGGTTGTGAAGGAGTGAAGAATGAGGATAAGAAGGGAGGTGAAGGAGAGTGAGAAAAGGCCAGTGAGGGTGAGTTAAAAGGAGTGATAGAGGGTGGAAATAGGTGAGTGAGCATAAGGGAAGTGGACAAATAATATATATTAGATAATACAAAATACAAATAATTTGTACAACATGTTATATGGTTTATTTTTGCTGTTCTCAGAATATATTGAATTTCACTTTAAACAGTGACTTCAATACTACTCATCATATAACAGCGGGTAAAAAAAACACAATCAAAATGATTGTGTTTAAAAAACCCATAGTACGTTTGAATAAATAATTTTACATTTTGAAAAAACATATCTTAACTCACTTTTGATCAATGTACTTTTCCACAAGGCCAAATCGTATATAGCAAGTCCTTTTCTTTGAAAAATAGTCAACAATATTCCTAATCTTTCATTTACCTGAGTTTCTGAAAGAAAAGCTCCAACATCTTTTACATTATGAAACAATAGTTTTATTTCCACCTCTAGCTTAATTTTTACCACCATTTTCTATAATACTCACAGCACACACTATGTGAAATACATATACTACCTCTATCAGAACTACATGTTTTTGATTATCTTCATCACTATCACTTGGAAAGTAATTTTGAACAGCAAACTAAATTTTAATAACTGCTGCAATCTTCAGAGGCCAATTACCTTTCCTAAAATTTTGGTTGTAAGAACACTGGGTAAGAATTTTGTAAGCCAGAAGGCAAACGTTGTTTGAAAGTCAATTGAGTATCATTACAGTGATTCCATCCTTTTGTGACACTTTAAATAAGCTGTGTAATGTCCTGATGTTGTTGAAGGACCATCATGGTAAATTATTGCTGCAGTTGTAAAGGTTCTTCCTGAAATTGATAATTGAGAAGCCACCATTTTTTTTATTAAAGTTGTCAATTTAGTTCCATCAGGTCTACATCGTTGGAACATTAAAATTACATACTGTCCATATCTTTGTATAAATAATGTAGATAGCATTGCAGATTTACATTGAGTACAGAGCATACTTTGATTTGCTTGTCGAACTAGATTATTAAATGACACTGATTTGCAGTCTGGTAAAGTCAAATATATACATCTTTCAGTGTCTATTGTAGTACTACTTGAAAAGGAGCAATTTTCGCAGTCATGCTGCCATTTATAAGAAAGGCCAAAAAGATTTTCTACATCTACACCTTCATCTTGCAAAAAACAAGCATATACATTAGAAATTCCTGACAATCTTGCTGAATATTTTGTGAAAATTGTGTTTGACCAGAACATATGTCTAAAACATTTCGAATTTCAGAAACACTTTGTATTTTTGTTCTATCACTGCTACATTTGTCAAACACAGAATTTAATAAACAACAAAATGTTTGATCACGATTTTCAGCAATCTGTTCTTGTACAGTTTGGAGAAAAAAAAACAACGTTAACCACTACATTAGCATAGCAGTTATAAATTGTTGTGTCTTGTAAAGCGCACTGCTACCCGGAGGCCTCGTAGCGCTATAGACTGCTGGGGAACCCGTCCTGGCTTTCCCTGTGAGATAGTCCCTCCTGGGGGTCTCCAAGGTGAAACCAGGCCTCCCCGGCGTTTGTGTGGGGCCGTTGTGGAGATGAGGCAAGCTAATGCCCAGAGTTGCCGAGTGTGCTCCCTGGTCGGAGTAGGCACCGATGCGAGAATTATCAGTCCGCTGATCCTGGTCCAAGACCCTGCCGCGTCGGGAATCGAACCCTGGTCCCGGGCCGTTCTCTGCACTCGGGTCTGCCGCCTCTAACCAGTGAGCCACACCTCTCCACTCCAGAACTATTTTCAAACTGAAATCCAACAACATCTTTACCTGAATCCTTTTCCTTTCTGCTTACAATTACTGGCACATCTAGTTATTAGCTTTTTGCTACAACTTCACTACAATTTTTCTCATTTCTTCTTTTTGGGACTACCACACGCTTTTCAAATAGAGGATATTGAGGTAAATTTGGAACATACTCTCTTCTTAATCTATCATATTCTTTTACACAATTTAGATCTGCATTTATCTTTTTCTCATCAAAATCAATCAAGTACAATCCAGATAAAGTTCTGACTCGAGATAAAGCAACATATGCCATACCCTCCTTCAACACAGAACTTCCAATATTCACCAAAGCAGTATCTACACTTATACCTTGAGATTTATGAATAGTCACTGCATATGCCAAAGAAACAGGAAACAGTTTTCGGCGGACATATAATTGTGCAGAACAACGACTGATTTGTTGTACTTCTTCAATACCATCAAATTTAATATTTATAAATTCAATTCCATCTCTATTTCGGTAATTCACAAAATCAACAACATGACCAATTGCTCCATTTACTAAACCTCTTTCCACATGTAAATTCTGTCGTAAAATTATATGACAATTTAAACATGCATACTGAGTCTTTTCCAAACCAGCAGTTTTAGATATTGTCTTCTCTAAAGAAACTAATTTTGATTTTAACTTTTCAGACAAAACAATATTTGCTCCTTCATGTTCTATTTTATCAATAGCTTCCAGTTTCACAATCACTTGATTTTCCAACTTTAACATTTTGTTGTTGAAGATTGAACATTCTTTTAGAGTTGGCATCAAGCATATATCAGATTTGTTTTCAGGAATTTTCATAAAAATATTCTCTGGGAGAATGTTTTCTTTCGGAAACAAATTTGAAATTAATCGTCCATGTGAAGCTTCTTTGCCATGCTCAGTTAGTTTTCCAATTCTAACATCTTGTAGAATATTTTTATAATCTTCATCCTTTGCCTGTCGCATATTTTGAAGTAGTTCTGAATATTTGAAATGTAACCATATGGTAACATTTCCAATGCTTCCTAGGCACTTCCTGGTATCTTCATGTGTAAGCATTTTAAACACTGGCTGTCCTTTCACTGGAGTTAGTTGCAGTAGATCTCCAAAAACGATGATGTATTTTCCTCCAAATAACACATCATACTCTGTTTTAAGAATGTCTTGCATTCTTAAATGCACAAAAGCAAGCATTACATTTGATACCATGCTTACTTCATCAATGATAAGAAGTTTCATTTTCTTTAGGACTCTTGAAACTTCCCAACAAGCTTCTCCAGATAGCTTGAGGTATTGTGATTTATTATCATACTCTACTGGCAGCATCAATAAGCGATGTAAAGTAATCCCTTTAATGTTGTGTGCTGCCAACCCAGTTGGAGCGGTAACAACACAAGACAGCGATGACTCCGTTCTTTTCTGCAGATACGTTGCAATTTCTTTAATCAGAAAACTTTTTCCAGTTCCTGCTTCTCCACTCACATACAGTCGAGCAGGTATAAATAATGTACATAAGCACTCTTTTTTTCATGAGATAAACCATGCTCAATGTGTTCTGTAACTTCGTCATATATTTGCCTCTGCTCATCATTTAGTTCTTTTTCCAAACCTTCTAAGTTAACTACATCCTCCTGAACTAGTTCCATGGCTCTTTCCACTTCATCCATAGCAGTGGCAGCTTCATTTTGTATTATTGGTCCTCCTAGTGGATCCTGACTCAATGAAGCAGAACTCTGACTGTCTTGAGAACTGTCTCAAGCAATCTCTGCTGCAATTGTAGCTTCTTGCTGTATTTCCTCGTTCAACATTTGCAGATAATCTGAAAAAACAGGACATTCCATGGTATCCTTAGTTGCATTGAATGAATCTTCATAAGTAAAAAAATCTCCAAGTAGTTCCTCTTCTCTACGCCAAGGCTTAAAGAGTTGCAAAAGACCGAAGTAATAAAATTCCCTTTTGTCAGGAGATTCACAACTCAATTTTCGATGATTAATCAAATGGCCTTTTCTTTGTTTCACTAGACAGCCTTCACATCCAATTACAGCATATACACCTTTATTGATGTCTTCTGTGAGGTTCCTCTTAAAAGTATAGGTTTGCAGAACATCATAGAGTCAAACATTCTCAAGATGACTACTTCTATTTGGATAGTATGTATCCAACATGTTTGTCTTCAAAATATCTGTACTGTCTGGTTCTTTCTCCGCCAAATACTCAATTTCTTGTACAGATTTCAAAACTCGGTTTCGTGTTGCAGCAAGACCTAGACTCACCCAAATAATGGTTCTAGATTTGGCATATAGACTTGCTGATGATAACCAATCAGAACATTCATATGCTCCAATTTCTCGATGTGACAACATCTTCAGACTGTAACTGTATAATTTCTTGCTTAGACTGTTTTCATGTGAAATTTCCTCCCACATTTCCTTCAGTTCCGTCTTTTCTGATTTTGTGATGTAAGACGTCACATATCGAGCCACAGCAATAGAGTTATCAGCAACATATTGAATATCCATGTTAGCATTCCACATGGACAAAATGACTGGGTTGTAGTCATTTATGTATTTGGACTCCTCATTTCTTCTTAGGTTGTATGTATTTTTAGGTGATTTTCTTGTCACAGTATGTTGTAGAGAAGACATAAAATTATTCTCTCTTCCTTTCGATGTTACTGGACGTGGAAATGCAAAACAACATTTCGTGTAGAACTTGTCCTTGGATTTGTATTTTCAACGACAGTATTTCCAACAACGATGGGTTTGAAAGCGTAAAACCTGATGTCTTAAATTGTTTTCTTCTGTACCTTTCGGAACAGCACATGTAGAATACTGCTCAATGAAACTCATCACTTTCTCATCTGAATCTGTTCCAAACTTTGGTGCATCTTTAATCCATAGCAGCATATGTATGTGAGGAGCACCTCTTGCTTGATACTCCTTTCTCCAAAAGAAATCCAACACCTCTCCAAGCGGAGGATTTTTTTTGTTTGTAATAAAATACATCATAGCTTCAAACCTATGATTGAAATACCTGCATACATTAACTGGATACAAAGAGCACAGTTCTCCAGGTGTCTTGTATTCAATATTTTCAATGTTTTTATTTGCCTCCCGTAGAAATTCAAGTACGTCTTCCCAAGCATACTCCGCACAGCTAAGAGTGAGGAACCATGTAGGAGTTCCTAAGTTTCTTAGCATACATTTCAATTCCCCATGACGACGATACCAATACTCGTTAGGACCACACTGGCATGCCATGAGAATAATTAGCTGAGATTCCAAAACACTGTCTTGCAGTTTCCCTTTATCCATAAACTTCCTTGCCGAAACATTTTGTAGATGTGCTCCACTTTTCAGTATATTGTTTACTGCATAAGAAAGTCCAGATAAGTCACTTTCAAACAGTAGATGGAACAAATATGGAATACATTGACGAAACCTTGGATCTTCTGCATATAATCTTGAAGTCTGGTATTCAGATGCAGGAATTTCAACAGGTCGGTTGTCATATCGTCCACCTTCACCTGTTGGGAATAACTGTGGAAAACAACAAGCTTCCAAACTTTCTTCCCATACACTAATGGGACTTCCTTTTGCTTCTTTCATTTGAAACAAGTCAATAGCATTCCCCATTACTTCTTTGGAATGCAATGGATGAACACTACAAAGTTCATAAATTTCTTCACTTCTAGAGACATCAACTTTTTCAATATGCCCAACTGAAAAATCAGTGTCGTCTTCTGCAGTTGTTTCCTCTTCTTCTACATACGCATTTTTATAGTACTGATTATTTTTTACCAGATACTACGTTGCCTTCTTGACTTTTCTAACATCCACTAATTCTTGCCAGATTTTCTTACTCTTTGTCGGAACACCATTAACTAGAATAACCAGAGTTTCCTCTTCTACTTTTTCGACATCAATTGTTTCAATATTTTTCTTAAAATCTAGAGGCAAATAAACAACTCTTCCCTTTAATCCTCTCTGTAAATCTGAAGGAGGCAATTTCACTGTCTTAGGCTCCATACGAACAATAGCCTGAAATGGATGCACACATTGAATCAGAATAGACTCATAGGTATTTAAATCCTTCAATTCAGAAGGAATGTCTACTAACTCCAGATTATTATGAACAGCTCTAGCAGGCATTCTGTTTTCATTTAATTTATTATAACAATATTTACAAATACGTTGATCAGAACCCAAATCAAAACAATTTTCTACCAACAAATAAGTTGCAAAATCCTTCCACTCATTATTATTTACCTTTTTGCTTTTTACACATAAATCAACTAATTTAGTCTGATGCTTATAATGAGTTTGTCGACAACACACACAAGTAAAATTAGGCCTTTCACTTGAATTGACCTTAAACTTTGTAATTTCATGTTCAAATGTTTCTGTACTTGAAATCTCTTCATTCTCTTCTGCATTACCTTCTATTACTGTATCAATTTCTCCACTGTCCTCTTTTTCACCAAAGTAACAAAACTCAATTTCTTCACAAATGTTTTTCACATCTAATTCAGTTCCATGCAAAAGAGAACTGTTTAACTGTTTTAGTTTAAGTGCTGGACTTTTTGCATAATACAACCTTCTCACTAATTTCCTCACTTTATTATGATGCACTGCTAACATCCTAAAATGGTGAAAAACACTCTGACATACTTTTCTTGAAAGACAAGCCAGTGAATGCTTTTTGTTTTAGACTTTTCTTAGTATATGTCCGTAAGAAACAACGAAACAAATCAATTGAATCCTCTATAACTCTCTCTATAACTTTATCAGCTAACACCTCTTCTGTATTCCTAGGCACAATATTTTCTTTTTCAACCAGACAACCATCCATCACCTCATATGCTTGACCACTGATGTCAACTGCATGCACCAAATAATTATCCTGAAAGTAACTTTCTTCATTAAAAAATGGCTCACAACTTGAACTATGCTTCCATTCTCCAGAAAAAACATCACAAAAATGACTCTGATTAATTACTCTCCTCCACTTACATTTTGATTTGAACACATTGATTACTTTATCTAGTGTACGAATTCTATTCATTACTAAACTAAACAATTTATTTTTCACTTGAAATGATTCATCCACAATCTTAACTATGTTTTTTTTTCTTGTCAAAAGCGGTCTTTTTTTATACCTCTTTACATTTTTTTATAAATTGCTTATAATTCTGTTGTAAAACATTTGTCTACGAATTTCAATGAATTGAGTTGTTTTTCTATTGGTATAGAGAACGTCATCTCATTGTAGAGATCTAACATTTTTTGAGGGACACACTTTCTTCTTTGAAATGAAAGGTGTCTTACTGTTCGTTGAAGTCACATGTTTTATTTTTTCACATTTCAATAAGTTCCTGAGAAAATTTTTAGTTTGCTTACCAGGAGCATTATTTTTTTATCACTGAAGATTTTGTTTTGGATGAGTCTTGTATTTTTCTTTCCTTAGACCTTAAATCCTTTTTATATTCCTTTGCACGTCTTTGTTTGGATGGCATATTGTTTTTCCTTTGTTTAGAGGATTATAATCTGTGGTAAAGAAAAAATGACATATTATGGACCATTACAAACATATTACATAGCACTTATAATAAGTAAAGAATATAAACACTAGTATACAACAAAAGGCTGATTTACATTACATGTGCTTTGCTTTGTGTCAAAAATGATCATGTGCCTAAGATCACACTGTGAGTGAAGCTTGATTCACTCATCAGTGTGATCTTAGGCATAGACACACATACTGTTTGCAGAGACAGACATGATCGATTATATATAACATTCTGTGCAGGTGCCTAAGAGCACACTGTGAGTGAAGCTTGATTCACCCATCAGTGTGATCTTAAGCAGAGACACACATACTGTTGGCAGAGACAGACATGGTAGATTATATGTAACATTCTGATCATGTGCCTAAGATCACACTGTGAGTGAAGCTTGATTCACCCATCAGTGTGATCTTAGGCATAGACACACATACTGTTGGCAGAGACAGACATGGTAGATTATACGTAACATTCTAATCATGTGCTTAACCCCTTTAGTGCTAAGGCTATTTTACTACTCTCATATAATTTCCATTGAAATCAATGAAAAGTGCATGACGAGTTACCCTTGTCATTAGCATCCAAGAGGTTAAGATCACACTGTGAGTGAAGCTTGATTCACCCATCAGTGTGAGGCAGAGATACACACACTGTTTGCAGAGACATGCAGTCTCCCAAGATGGCCACCAGAGACAAAAGAGCCCAAATGTAGCCCAAATATCACCCAGATGTAGCCCAAGTATAGCCCAATGACAGAATGTCCCAGAGTGTTCTAAAGAACAACTAGAGTGCTAACAGTCTTACTTATGACAAAAGTATGGCACACCAGAAGCCATATTTAAATGACCACCACAGAAACAAAGCAGAAACCTAACTCATTTTCAAAATACATTTCCAATATGCACCATTTTATTTTTAAACAACATTACAAAAATACATGACACAAAATGCAAGAATAAAGAAATACAATATGCTTCCTAATCTTCCCCATAGTGCATACAGCACTCTATCTTTTTTAAAAGAATCATTACTCACCTTTAAAAATGCTTTGAAAGATGTAGAACAGTGTCAGTCACACACAACATATATTCTTAAGCTGAATCTCTGAATAATGCTTCTTTCACTGAAGACTCAGAATAATGGCACAGATTCTTTCTAAATTCTTCCCACACAAATTCAAAACCAAACTGCACATTTTAATTGGTTGTACATTTGAACACTTTGAAACTCACATAACATTCACCCATCCCCCCACTGCTCATTCAACCTGTTACCATGGTAACTCCCTCCTAACCCAGCACACAGTTCAGAAGTTCATCATACTATACAGCAAGGGTGTTTGACCTGTCGATGTACTAGCTAATCAACTGCAATGTTTCTTTAAATGACTTTTTCTCAACCCTTGAAATGACTCTTTTTTTTAAAAAAAGCATGCACCCTAATTTTCAGTGGAGATTTTCAAGAAACCACCATTCATTTCTGGTTTTTCAAGTGCACTAAATCTCAACCAATTTTTCATAACTCCTACTTTCAAACTGTCATTTCATTTCCACAACTCATCTGAATACAAGCACATCTACCTTCAAAATGCCAAAAATCTGGTTTGTGGGTCATAGCTATGTCTTCTGGAGTGAAAGATTTGCAAGCAACAGAGGTATTTACAACCTTGATTTGCCAAATGTGGACATTTTCTGGATTGGACAGAGCAGATTAAGAAGTCACCAATTGATACCATTGGTAAAATCCTTTATGCATCTTCCACACCCTGACCTTATAATTGTGCACTGTGGAGGAAATTACCTAGGCACTTTGACTGGGGTAGGCCTGGAAATGCTTTTAAAGGACATCTTTGGGCAATTGATGTCACTTTTTCCAAAAACTACCTTGGTATTTTCTAATATATGCCAACGGCAAAAATGGAACTGGTCCAACCAATTTTGTCCACAGATTGAGAAAGCAAGGAAACATGTGAATAAATCTGTTTCTGCTTTCCTCAGAGACTATGGTATGGGGGTCAATACACCACAACAACTTGCGTTACAACATGCAAGGCATCTATAGGAGAGATGGTGTACATTTTACAGATGAGGGGAATAAAGTCTTCCTCTTGAATTTGAGACTCTGCATTGGTACCTACTTGTAGGTACAAAAAACACCCACATAACACAACAGCTCTTTTTCAGAGCTAACTTACCTCTAAGCACTCTAAATTATCTTTTTACTTTATTTTTCTTCACAGTTTTTCCCAGTGGTACGCTCAGGGTGCGCGTACTGGAGAGCGCACCTGAGAACGCACCCAGAGCTTCAGGGTCCTTCTAGGCCATTCACAAAAAACCTAGGGGTCGGAGGGTGTCTACCCTGCCCCCTTTTACACATTTCCCCCTTTTTTTTTCACCTCAGGCTTCTCGATTTTCCCGAGACACAAGATGGCGGACTCTCCGGACTGGTAAGAATGTTGATAGACACCCGACAGCCAATCAGCTTTCCACTCGCGCACTCCCGTAGCGCGCCGAGTGCGCTCTCCGGTACGCGTACCGTTGAGCGCTCGGAGCGCGTCTAAAGATATATATGTGTTTAAGAAGTTGCTTTTCATAAAACCCACTGGAGCAATTTTCACCAAACATAGCAAAGGCACATCTGCGTACCAGTCCCTACAATTTTACTAAGTTTGGTGTAATTCCGTTCAGCGGTTTGGGCTGTAGCCATATCTAAATGTCCTATGGAAAACTGCATGGGGAAAACACATTTGAAACTATTGAAAATTAGAACCAATCAAAATGTAACACGTTTTGAATTTGAATGTGATGAAGTATGATTGGTTATGTATATATCTTAAATGAGAGGAAAACACAGCCATTTTGTTATACTCCTGTCAGAGGTACTTTTGAGAGGAATTTTTGCTGCTCAATTTCTGGACTTTCAAATACACAGTACTTACTCTTCTACTTTCAAAAAGGTGAGTTGTTAATTTGTAAGGGGAACTATGTTGTACACTTTAAGATAATTTGAAAGAAAAATTCTGTTAGTTATTTACAGTCCTTCTGTTATAATTATGAATTAACATAGGCTTCATCTCATGCAGTGCTTTATATTATTAGTTCCTGCCTGATACTATACAATGCCCAATTAATTTTAAAGAACTAAATACTTGATTAAGCTAGTTTTATGTTATGTAATACCAAAAACGATAAATGAAAGTGATTACTTTTTTCTGCAATTTACAGCAAGAAATTTGAAGTTGAAATGGAGAAGAGCAAGGAAATTTCATTTGAAATGTCTACTACATATCGTGAAAATGTCAAGGAAAATGAAAACACCATTTCTTCCCAAGGAGAAGATGACTTAAAAGATTTTTTAAATCAATCTCTAGATGAAGAATTAATTGAATGTTTGGATGAAATAGAATGGCAACAAACAACAATGAACAATTTTCATGAGGAGATTAAATGTATGAATGAAGATGAAATACCAGATGAGGACATGCTACAAGTTCTATTAAATTATGAGAAATCTGAACAATAAATTATTAATTAAAAATTAAAAAATTAGTTGACATAATATTCATTTTTATGTCTAATTTATGAGGTAAAAGCGAAGTGATTGTAGTATAATGTAATACTTATAGTATAGAGTGCAAAATTTGTATGTTACATAGCAAGTTTACTCATATTTACTGCACTTCTCCCACTGTATTTTTACCAATGTATATTTGACATCTCTTCTTCATCTCCTGCCTCCTTTCTCTCACTGTCTGTCTCTAATGCACCCTATCGCCGTCATTTGTGTAGTTTCAAAAGAGAATGAAATGTAATACTTCAAAACTTGAAAAGAGAGCAGGGTAGAGTGCCCCTCACCCCCTAGACCTTCTCAGGAGGTCCCAAATGGATCTGTTTCTGCTTTCCTGAGAAACTATGGTATGAGTTGAATATATTACAATGCCTTGCATTACAACATGCAAGATATCTACAGAGGAGACGAGGTACATTTCTCAGATGAGGAGAACAGAGTTTTCGCTTGAATTTTAGGTTCTACATCATTACCTACTTGTAGGTACTTAGATCACCCATATAACACAACAGCTCTTTTTAGAGCTACCCTACCTCTAAGCAATCCAAATTCTTATTAAAAACAATTTTCTTTCACTGTTTTACCCTGTGGTGCGCTCAGGGTGCGCGTACTGGAGAGCGCGCATGGGAACGCACCCAGCGCTTACCCCTCTCCTCAATACGTCATGTGCCAGTTAGTTCCGCTGCGTTGAACAGCAGTCCAGCAGTGGAGCCATTACAATCCACAACGGTGTGTCCTATGGCCGGTCTGGGCCGGCCGCTTAATATACAAGTCCACATTTGCCCCAAAGGCGGGGTGCACTCACTCTTCGGCATACTCCAGGTTAGAAAAGAAAGGCACACTGGGTGTCAGCAGTGGCCTGTCGAGTTGCAGGTCTTCCACCCTTCCTCACAGGCCGTCTACTCCCAAATGACTGCTAACAAACAGTCCATCTAGTCTTTCTCCCATATTTATTATCATCATAATTAATCACAGGTGAGTACCTTTATTAATCAAGCATTGTGGGGCTGGAAGTCTGTAAATTACACCCTAGTGGGCTGGTAGCTGTATGTCAGGGAAAATTTTTATATCGCGGGAGTTCCCATTGAGTCTCTCCTCATTACGTCATGTGCAGTTAGTTCCGCTGCGTTAAACAACAGTCCAGCAGTGGAGCCGTTACAATCCAGGGTGGTGCGTCTCATGGCTGGGCCGGCGGTTTAATATACAAGCCCACATTTGCCCCAAAGATTGGGCTCACTCACTGTTTGGCATGCTCCAGGTTAGGAAAGAAAGGCACACCCAGTGTCAGCAGTGGCCTGACGAGTTTTGGTCTTCCACCCTTCCTCATAGGCTGTCTGCTCCCAAATAGCTGCTAGCAAAGAGACCATCCAGTCTTTCTCCCATATTTATTATAATCATAATCAATTACAGGTGAGTACTTTTATCAATGATGCATTGTGGGGCTGGAAGTCCGTAAATGACGCCCCTGTGGGCTGTTAGCTGTACATCAGGGAAAATATTAATATTGCGGGAGTGCCCATTGAGACTCTCCTCAATAAGCCATGTGCCAGTTACTTTCGCTCCGCTGAACAACAGTCAAGCAGCAGCATGGCCGGGCCAGCCGTTTATTATACAAGTCCATATTTGCCCCAAAGGCAGGGCGCACTCACTGTTCGGCATGCTCCAGGTTAGAAAAGAAAGGCACAGTCAGCGTCAGCAGTGGCTCAACGCGTTTTGGGTCTACCAGCGTTCCTCATAGGCTGTCTGCTCCCAAATGACTGCTAAAAAACAGACCATCCAGTCTTTCTCCTATATTTATTATCATCATAATCAATCAGAGGTGAGTACGTTCATCAAAGATGCATTGTGGGGCTGCAAATCCATAAATTACACCCCAGTGGGCTGATAGTTGTACATCAGGGTTAATATTAATATTGTGTCTGTGCCCATTGAGTCTCTCCTCAATACGTCATGTGCCAGTTAGTTCCGCTGTGCTGATCAGCAGTCCAGCAGCAGAGCCGTTACAATCCATGGCCATGTGTTCCATGTCCGGGCCGGTCATTTAATAAATAAGTCCACATTTGCCCCAAAGTCGGGGCGCACTCACTGTTCGGCCTGCTCCAGGTTCGGCATCCTCCAGGTGAGTAAAGAAAGGCACACTCTGCGTCAGCAGTGGCCTGACGTGTTTCGGGTCATCCACCCTTCCTCATAGGCTGTCTGCTCCCAAATAACTGGTAACAAACAGACCATAAAGTCTTTCTCCCATATTTATTATCATCATAATCAATCACATGTGAGTACCTTTATCAAGGATGCATTGCAGACTTCCAGCCCCACAATGCATCATTGATAAAGGTGCATCAGGCCACTGCTGACGCCGAGTGTGCCTTTCTTTTCTAACCTGGAGCATGCCGAACTGTGAGTGCACCCCACCTTTGGGGCAAATGTGGACTTGTATATTAAATGACCGGCCCGGACATGGAATGCATGGCCATGGATTGTAATGGCCATTTTTCCATCGAAACGCGTCGACGCATCATCTACGTACAACTCAAGACGCCAGTACGCTAATAGCAGCACAAATTATACAGTGTGCAACATTCAGGGAGTCACTAGGACATCGAGTGTACTAACTGTACTGCACAATTGTTAATGTCTTACTTTGGTTCTGTCCTTCCATGTGATTATGCGGGTCATAATCGTTAATGTCTGGTTTCGAACTATATTTGAATTGCATTATTCTGTTGAACTTTTTTAAGTGATTCCTATTGATTTTATGTACCTTGTATGTCATTGTATTTTTATATGATTGTATATTTTTATTATATATGGAATAAATCTGATGTTCTTTTTATATATTTAGTTGTATTTGTATGATTGATGATCATACGGTTTTAGAATACATGTAGATTAAGGGGACTTAACTTTTTCAGGCTCTGATACCTCAATTCCCTTGACTTCTCCAAGGGGTACCTCTATTTTTCTTAACACATATGCAAATTAGCCTTGAACCTGTGCCTCATGGGAACAGTCCAGCCCGAACTGCCATGCCATGTCTTTCCTGGACCGGAATCAAGCATCCTAGGACCGGTTTCTGGCTATCAGCCGTCTTCAGCCAGGATAGCTTGACTCCAGTGGTGTGGAGAGCATGGGACTCACGTCTGAGCATATCTATCCCACTCGGGGTGACAAATGCAAAACAACAATTGATGGACAGAAGTGTTTGATTTGCTCAAATGCTCCGTCCATCATCCCCTTTTGTATCGCTTTGTTCGCCCTAAGTTGGCAGGGTATGCTCAGACGTAAGTCCCTTGCTCACTTTGCCACTGGATTCAAGATAGCCTGGCTGATGAGGGTTATGAACCCGAAACCGGTCCCAGGATGCTTGTTTCCGGTCCAGGGAAGACATGGCTTGGCAGTTTGGGCTGAACTGTTCACATGAGGCACAGGGTCAGACTGATTTGCATATGGCCATGTCTGAACTGGGGTGGCGGAGTGAGCTAAAGAATGGTGATGCTAAAGAATGGTGATCAGTTGACTGGGGTGAGTGTTTGATTTGCTCAAACGCTCCATCCATCATCCCCTTTTGTATTGCGTTGTGTACCTTTAGGCCACTTCGAAGTCATTTTCAATCATCTGAATCGGTGGGTTTCAGTGAAATTGAAAACTTCCATCTTCTCTGATGGCATTTCTCTAAGTAGTAATGCTCACGCCCTGAGTTATACCATCAATCATCTCTGATCCTCCTGAGTCCTGACCTGACTCTGATTGCGAGTATGGTGTCCTGTCTGAGTCTGTACCAACAGTGTCCAACTCTAGAGTGAGGCCTCCAGACTCATCTACTCTTGAGTTAAAATTCAATGGATCAGCCTGTAGTAGCACAATTGTGTTATTGAACAACAAAAAGGGAAAGATTGACTTGAGTCACTTTGTAGCATAGACATTCACAAAAAACAACAATCACTCAGCGTGTAATGCATGCCATCATTTACTTGTTCTTCTGTGGCAGTCCCTCAAGGTTAAAAAAGGATAGATAGATAGATAGATAGATAGATAGATAGATAGATAGATAGATAGATAGATAGATAGATAGATAGATAGATAGATAGATAGATAGATAGATAGATAGATAGATAGATAGATAGATAGATAGATAGATAGATAGATAGATAGATAGATAGATCCAATCCAATGTCTGGCTTGAGGGAAATAGCTTTTGGGCGGGTCAGGAGTGGACTTTACTTATTCACTGATTGCACACAGTTGTAACTCAGATCCAGCAATAAAAAGGATAAGACAGCCGCAATGAATTTGTGAACCAGAAGGACAGTGACACAAAAATAATAAAGTAAATAATGTGCCTTAGCTATATCTTTTTTGGGGGTGGGTTTTAGGCGTCAAAGAAAAAAAAAAAGTAACTGGAAAATGAAAGAGCCTAGATGTCAGGGAAGCAGAGCTCATCCTCAAACATTGGTAGTTCACCCAGTAGTAGGTCACCTAACACACAACTTTCATAACTTGAGTTGCAGTCATCAACTTCCTGCTATGCTACTACAGTTATGGTGTAATCCGTTGGTATAAAGTGATGATTCATTTTATCATGGTTAACTCTTCCTCGTTTTGGGGCGAGAGACTGGTCCTTCTCATTGTCAGAACGGCACCAGTAGCACTGAAAACAGGCTCAGCAGAGACATTTGCTACGAGACAGACTTGTGTTTTACAAATGTGCCGTTGAGTGGTTGCATTCGTACAGCCTCTTCAAACTAAACATGCTATAGATGGTAGACAGGATTTTTTTCTATTCTGGTGCCACTGATGCAGGTGACTTCTTGATACCAGATGTTAGGATCAATATGATTTTTTTCATTGTGGAAATCTCTTGCCTTGAACCCCATGGTGTCTCTTGTGCCATCGTGATTTTGCTGATGAAGATGTGGGTGGCATCACTGCACAGCTGGGGATAGGGCTGTTTGTGTTCCGGAGAAAATATCTCCCTCTTGTTTACCTTCCACTGTGATCGTATCTTCTTCGTCCCCTCCGCCAACAACACTTGCAGTTTTTGGGCCACTAAGGTAGGCCTCTCACTGGATCAAGTGGTGTTTTCTCAGAAGGGTTGTTTGGTCTCTGGCACCATAGTTTGTACCAAGCTTACCTTGACCACAAATGTAGCATAGAGCAATGTGCACCTCCTTTCTGCGAAATGAAAAGAAATCCTAAACTGGAGAGGTCAACTTTCTGACGCTGCTAGTGCCACTTGCAATGTCGGATGAACTGGTAGGTGGGCATATTTGACTCTCTGCAGTACCTACTTCTACTGAGGTGGTTGTGGTGCATGTAGAACACTGCCAGGACTTTGTAAATATGGCAGCTGAAGGTGGTATTTGTGGTATATGTGTTGGTGGAATCCATGCCATATCCCTCACAGCTATTTGGGATGTGGTAATGTTGGTCTTCACTGGGGTGTGGCTAATGTCCATGATGACTCGCTCATCATCATCATCCGCCTCTTCTACATCTACCTACTTAATTCTAAGGCTTTCTGGAACCTTCCTTTTCCCTAGCCCTGTCTGTGGTGTGTCTCCCTCTAAGACTGAGGTGGGATCCAAGTGGCATCTAGATCATCAGATTGGGGGTTTGGAGAAGAAGATGATGGACTAAACCTATTTTTCCATGCTGGGGATCTGGAAGACAATGAATCTTCTGAAAGAGTGGCTTGCTCTTATTCTTCACCAGCAGGAATCCTGATCTCTCTCCTGCATTGATTGGGTACTACTTTGTGGTAAAGATAAGTCAATTTCAACATCACTGCTCGTTGGTGTTGTGATTAGGCTGTCTGCCTCTGCAACAGACATGGGCTTGGGCCTAGGTTGGTGGGGTGGGTCCTCTGATGAGGGGGTGCTGCTCTCAGCTTGCTCCCCGGACACCGCTGCTGCAGGCTAAATTTTTGGTTTCCCAAAAAAGGTCTTGGGTGACATACCAGTGTTGGTAAGAGGCAATGCCTTTTTCTCACTGACAACCTTCTTGGTACTGGACCTGGTACCTTTCTTTGGGGCCATCTTGAAGATGTCAGCTAGCAGCAAGCAGTGGCACAAGTTGAAGAGATGTCCGTCTGTGGTCACACTTACATTTTTTTGTTCACCTAAAAGCAAAGAAGCCCTCAGGGCTCGAATGTCCTTCTACAAACCAACCCGCCAACTTAGATCATCCAATCAAGCCCTCGCTACAGTACCGCGCATCCGAAAATCCACCATGGGCGGAAGATCCTTCTCCTTCCTAGCTGCCAAGACCTGGAACTCTCTCCCCACCCACCTCCGCCTTACTCAGAACCACATCTCCTTCAGAAAAGAACTTAAAACCTGGCTATTCGACAAATAATGAACCCCTTCCCCTAGCGCCTTGAGACCCTCTGGGTGAGTAGTGCGCTATACAAATGCCCGAACTTGAACTTGAACTTGGATGTACTGTGTACTGTACAGTGGTACACTCAGGAAAGATAGTAAAGAACGAGAACAACAATAAAAACACAAATGTAATGGTTTGACATTGTGTTTCACGTGGAATGCAGCACTCAGGGTGCTGCAGCTGACAAATGACAAAGGAAGCAGTTGGCCAAGGGAAACTAAGGGAACAACAGCAGGCAGGCCTATATATATGGCAAAAGCACAATAACTGCCTCCACAAAATGGTCGCTAGCCACATGGTCACAACACAACAACAACAAGCAGGAGGCCTGGAAAACAATTAGCTGAAGCAGGCCTATATGGACACAGACTTTAAAAAATGGTCCCTGGATACATGGGGAGGCTAAGTCAAGGAAAATGCTTGCCCACTATTAGAAACACACTAACACATGGCGAGACAAAGGAGGCATGCTATACAGAACATTTTCAATGCAACAATGCCAAGAACACAAATCCACAGGGCTAAAAAAAGGTTTCAAGTTACAACCACACACATCCAACAAAGGCATTTGATTTAACACACTTGAAAAAAGTGAAATAACCCCCCAAAAAGCATTTTATATGTCAATCCAATGCCATCCATGCCCTAAATTATGTTTAAATTCAACAGGCACCATAGAAACAGTTGTTTCATGCACTCATGAGTAGCTCTGGGCCTACTGGTTGGAAAGCCCATTGGCAATCTAGGCCACATAGTGAATCTCAATTCAAATCAATATTGAAAATGTATTAAGAACATGGAGAAAATGTAGTGAACTGTGTTTAATTTTTTACTGAATAAAAGATGAAAAAATTCCATGCAAAACAACCAGCAAGAAGACATGGCCGCCACAAAAAAGGCATGCAGGCCTATGATAGAAGCACACTGGTAGCCTTTACAAAATGGCCATCAGCCACATGGCCAGGCCACAGCAACAAGCAATAATACACCTACAAAGAGAAGACAATGCAGGCTTATGGCAAAAGCACACTGGCTGCCTTCACACAATTGCTGTCAGCCACATAGTCAGGCCACAACAACAAGCAATAATAGGCCTACAAAGGGAAGACAATGCAGGCCCATGGCAAAAGCACACTGTCTGCCTTCACAAAATGTCCGCCAGCCACTTGGATAGGCCACAACAGCCAGCAATAAGTCTCCAAAGAAAAGACAGACAATGCAGGCCAATGGCAAAAGTATATTGGCTGTCTTTACAAAATGGCCGCCAGCCACATGGCCATGGCACAACAACAAGCAATAATAAGGCAACAAAGGGAAGACAATGCAGGCTTAGCGCAAAAGCACACTGGCTGCCTTCACAAAATGGTTGCCAGCCACATGGCCATGCCACAACAACGAACAATAATAATCCTACAAAGGGAAGACAATGCAGGCCTGTGGCAAAAGCACACTGGATTCCTTCCCAAAACGGCTGCCTGC
The DNA here is from genome assembly GCF_964263255.1 of Lissotriton vulgaris. NCBI lineage: Eukaryota > Metazoa > Chordata > Amphibia > Caudata > Salamandridae > Lissotriton > Lissotriton vulgaris. The sequence continues at coordinate 1,219,359,612 of NC_141685.1, read as the reverse complement.
CACATGGAAAGGCCACAACAACAAGCAATAAAGTTACAAAGGGGAGACAGACAATGCAGGCTTTTGACAGAAGCACACTGGCTGCTTTCACATACTGGCCACCAGCCCCATGGCAGGCCACAAAAAGAAGCATTAAGACTACAAAGGAAGGACAGACAATGCAGGCCTAAGGCAAAAGAACACTGGATGCCTTCACAAAATGACCTGCAGCCACATGGTCAGTTACACAACACAACAGCAACAAGCAGGAGGCTTGGAACACAATGAACTTAAGCAGGCCTGTATGGACACAGACTTTACAAAATGGCCCCATGCCACATGGGGAGGTTCAGCCAAGGTAAATGATGGGCCACTATTACAAACACACTCACACACTGTCCAAACAAAGGAGACATGCTAAACAATATATCTTTAATGCAACAATGCCAAAAAACGAAAATCCACAGGGCTAAAAAAGGTTTGCAAGTTAAAACCACTCATATCCAATGAAGGCATTTGATTTAATACACATCTAAAAATGTGAAATACCTCCCAAAAAGACACATTTTGTATTTTAATCCAATGCCATCCATGCCCTAAATGATTTTTAAATTCAACAGACACCACAGAAACAGTTGCTTTATGCACCCATGAGTAGCCTGGAACATTTTGGCTGAAAGGCCTATTGGCATACTATTGGGCTACATGGTCAATTAAATAAATATTGCAAATTGATTTCAAATGGACTTAATATGGGTCAGCAAATTCGTAATCCTAGTCTTTCCTCCAGGCCCTCTGGGTCCAATAATCCTGTTACTAAACTGGGCACTAGAGAGCATGGAAACGCAGTGCTTGCTTCCCATAAAGGCCACCCTCTATCTCTACATAAACCACCTAGTGATAATGCAAGTGGGGCTGCTTATTCACGACACAGGTGTGGCCCGTCTTTAAACACAACGATGAGCAGGTCCCCAGTCGGTATGGCCTCCCAGCACCCAGATACAAAGTTACATTTACCCCCAGAAGTGACCCCGTATATAGTGGTGCTGGCTAATGCTCCTATGCTGACTGCTAGCAGCTGTGAGCACTGGTCAACTCTGCGTAACAAATCACTCCATTTCGTTAGTGCTTGGACTGGGATTAATATTAATCTATTGTTCTCAGAATACAAAATGGGGCTTAGAATTGGTTGGGTGGGTCAATCCAGTAAGTCACTTGAAGGAGATTGCATTGTCTTATCATGTAGGTCTCCGTATCTTGTCCACCTAATATTAAACAGGGCGGGAAATGGGGCAGTTCGATTAGATGAGCTGGCAATATTGCCCCTGGGTTTTTTGTATCCACCTTCTACCTTCTCACGAATAGCCCCTAGGTAAAGAGGGTTTACTCATGGCACCCGGCCCAGATACACAATCTCAATTAGTAACCACTTTGAAATCCTTCATATCCTGGAGAACATAGACTGACTACCTCACGATGAAAACCATTGTAGACTTGTTGATGGGCAGGATGGTCAGCAGGGAGATAGAGCGCTAATGCAAGCGAACATACTACAATCTCCAGCCCAGGACCTAAATACAATATCCTCCAAAGAACATAAAGCTGCTGAAGTCAAGGCCCATCGGCCCTATTGCTAGCCTCTGATTCCATCTTTGGATCAGTTAACTGTATACAGTGCAGGGGACGTGAATTATGTTACCGGTTCAGCTCTTAAGATTCAGATATCACTAGAAGCATCCCCTAATGAACAGTCTGCAATACGGCAGCAGAGAAGTTATGACCTTAGAAATACTCTTTGACATGGAGGCAGATAGTTCCCCCTCTATTGATGTGAAAACTGGATTTAGTCTTACATCATGGAACATATCAGCATTACGAACCACGATTGACAATCTCCAGTGGTCTGAATATAGATTAAACTATGCAATTATTTGTCTACAGGAGACATAGCTGAAGGATGTATCCATATAAATGGATGCAGAACTTTCAACACCCAAGCTATAGGGGTTTCCCATGGTAGATCTAAAGGTGGACTCTGTACATATGTATTGAACAAGCTAAATCTCATTATTATCGAGGCCCACCTTGAATCCCCTTTTTTTCAATTGCTAATTTTGGTACTGACTGCATCCTATTCCACAATACTGGTCAACGTTTATAATAACATTCCATCTGATTGCATCTCTAAGGTGGTAATACATTGTATAATGAATTAAGAACCCTCAATGGCGTAAACAGTACTGAGAAAATGCTTATCATGTGCGGGTATTTTAAGTGTGCTCTGTGTCCCACTGAGGATGGCATGTTATGTAGTTTTAATGTAGAAGAAAGTGCAAGTAATACCCACTTCTGCCATTCAAGCACAGGGGAATTTTTTAACAAACTCACGTTTAATCTAGATCTAGGCTTTGCAAATGAACTATGTACCAATCCTGCTGTGATGCCACAGACTTTTAATGGCAGGGACTCTGGCTCCACTATAGATTATACTTTGTTTTCAAATATGTTTGCTTCCAGACTCCTCACCTTCTCAGTGGGTACGAATTCAGTTAGCAAACAATTCCCTCTATGTATCACTGTTACTTTCCCTATGAGTAGTCTAGTCCGAGATGATCAGGGTGTAGACGAGGCCTTAGCTAATTTACAACTTGCTAAAGCGAATGGATATACCCTTTGTTGGAATATGCTGGATCCCGACGTAGTAATAAAACAACTATTTGCAAGGTGTAGATCGGCCTTTGATACATGCCTGAATGAATTGGCATCCCAGAGAGCATTTTATCCTCATTTCAAGAGGTAGTGGCAGCATTTAGGGAAGTAATGTTTACACAAGGTGGTTCGATTCCAACTGCACTTTTGCATATTCCATCCTGAAGCATGAGTTGCATAAGAGCCCAAAAGATATTGTTAAAATCAGACAGGCCAGAAAAAACTATAAACTGACCCTTCTACAGAGGAAAAATGCCCTCAGAAGTGAAGCTTGGGAGCTCCTCACCTCAGCCTCGCAAATGAAAGATGGTTCTGCTTTCTGGAAAGCGATCGGAACTCCATATTTGTTTCCGGCAGGGGGTCCAACAATCGAAGTGTCCATTACAGAGGGTCAATAGATTGAACATTTTTTCTGGATATATGATAGCTATCCCAAGACTCAGGGCCCTGATTGTGAACACCCCAGAGTTAATAAGCAGTCACCACATTTACAGTTCTACGCTGATGAAGTAAGCAGGGCACTCTACCTGAGTGCTGGTGGGAAGGCCTCGGGTCCCGACGGGATTCCAGTGGATTTTCATAAGTCCAGCGCTGCCCTGTGGATACCCTAATCACACAAATAATTAATGCTAGCTGTGAGGTTGCTTTCCATCAACCTGGGTGGAGTTTATTATAGTACCTATTTTTAAAACGAGTGACCGTCAAGACCCCACACATCAGGCCATCTGCTTATTAGATTCTCAAGGTGGTGGGTCGCGTCATCTTGGAAGGCCTCCAGCTCTGGGCAGAAGAAAATAAATTGATATCTGACATCCAATATGGTTTCCGTGAAGGACTGGGGACTGTGGAGCAGAGTCTAAATCCGGCGATTTTCATGGAGAAGTATATCAGGGCCAAAAAGGGAAACCTGTATCTAGTTTTCATCGACCTTACTGCCACTTTTGATTGTGTAAGGCACTCAAAGCTTTGGGAGATTTAAGATACAATGGAGGTTGATAAAAACATAATTTACTTTATCCGCCATCTTTATAATGGAGCTAAAACGCGTGTGCGATTTGGACTGGGAGGAGAGTGTACTGTCTCTTTCACAATAAGGAGGGGAGTTAGGCAGGGCTGTGTCCTAGCCCCCTTACTTTTTAATCTTTACATTAATGGGTTAGGACAGGCATTCCTTAAAGACGCTCAAGACTTCCCGCAAATAGGTAATCGTCCCATCCCAGCATTGTTATGTGCGGACGATGCTGTGATTATGTCTCGCACCCAGACTGGCCTACAAAAGACCATAAATAATTCTTTCAACTTTATGAAGGATTTGGATCTTAAATTTTTATAATGAGATGCTATTGTGGGATCCATAAATGTAAGGGCATATTTGTGGAGGGAATTCCAATAGCCCCAACCAACAGTTTTTCATATCTAGGCATTCTGTTTAGCCATAATGACACATGTACAAAAGCAGTTGCCAAAAAGCTAGCATTAATCAAAACAACAACTGCTCACGTTAGCTTTGGAAAAAAACTGGGACGCAAACCACCGCTGGAACTTCTGAAGATCTACAAAGCTAAATGTGTCTCAACTGTTATCCATGGAGCTGCGATCTGGGGTTTTGCTGACACTAATTTAATTCAATTAGTTGAGAACTATTTTTGAGATATGTACTATCGGCACCCACTAGTACATCCACTTATGTCTTTCATACGGAGCTGGGTCTTCCATACATATCCGGCCTTATAAAACTTGAGCCAATTCTTCTTTGACGCAGGATCTGGTCTAAGGAAGAGACTAAACTTAACAGGGACTTAATACAAAATAGACTTATGTTGGATGGTGCCCAAAAGAATACCATGGGTAAAGTATATTCTAGATTTTACTAAACATATGGGCAATCCCGAATATTTTACTAACCCTAGCACCATCACTCTGGTATCCAGGAAAGTCCTCAGAAAAATATCCACTCTTTCTTGGACTCCCGACGACTGTCGGGGGAAATCATTAAGCCCAGTGTCCTGCAATACCAGTTGGTACTTATAACTTTTAATTGGCATCAAAATGTAGTGTTCGTTCCTAGTGTTTTTTGATAGGTTTTTATTAATAACATCTAGATTAGGGACAATACACAGACTAGTTTCATTCCCCAACAAGAACGATTGGGCCAGGGAGTTACAACAATGTCCATGTGATTGCATGTCAAATCAATCCTCCATACACCTGGTTTTATTATGTAAATTCTATAAGGGGCTAAGAAAGATCTGGATAGTCCCGATTTTACAGAACTATGGCTTGAGACAATGCCGCCCTGCTTTCATTAAGCTACAGCTTTTAGAAAATGTGAATGTAGCTTGGAGGATGTCTATGTTTAAAAAAATATATATTGCATGAAAGAAAGAGTTTTGCCATCTTGGAATGAGGAGGTGGCTTATTTTAGATGTATTGATTTTTAATCTTTTTACTGTACTTCTGATTGTGTGACTTAAATATACATGAAATGTATTTTCTATTAGATAAAAATGTGTATCACTTTTTAAACGTGCGGCGGAAATTTCTGTATCTACCATGTGATTTATCTGTGCTTTTTATGATTGTTACAATACAATCGAAATAAAGCTTTGTTTTATTTGATTTGATTTCAAATGTTGGAGAAAATGTAGTGAACTGTGTAACATGTTTCCTTTATAAAAGAAGAAAAATTACTTATTAAGAAACAACTAGGCCCCTACTGAAACTACAGGTTACCCACAACAATACATTTAAACAAAATGATGAAAACTACAAATAAATCTAGGTGCATGGCCACGATCAAACAAAAAACACCAATTTTCCAACTTACTTGTGAAATCTCAAATTCAAATGTCCTCAAATCCAATGCTATATGATGCAGCAGACACAAAAAGTGATCCTTCGAGCTCCTAATCCAAATGAAAAGTGACCAGGAAATTGACAAAGCACTGGGAGGAGCCTGCTGAACAGGAATAGGAAGCTGGAAACTCTGGGGCACCCCTTTCGTTTAAAAAAAAAAAGAAAAATTATTCCTTGCACAAAAAAGTACAGTCAAATGTCAATTTGAGCAGTTTTTTTAATCCAAATTGTCATTTTGAGAAGGTTTTGATGCTGCTCTATGAGGGATCCTTCTCCAGCTTGCAGTCATGGTAGATTCTTCGTATTCGGGATTGCATCCTTTACAAAACTTGCAACGGAAGTACGATGGTACGCCCGAATGACATGTTCGAGATCGCAAACTCTCGTGGGACCATGTGGCCACTTAGCAAATCACGTGGTGCTCGCAAACAGCATGGGAAATCACGTTGGCAATAGCAGGCATCAAGAAAGAAGCTCCCATGCACGCAAAAACGCATTTAGGGTGGTTGAACACAAAAGAACTACACACCGTTGCGGAGTGCGGAGTTTTGCAGGAACTCTGCGTTTTGCGCGGAGCACGGAGTTGCCAAAACTTCACATGCGGAGCAGAGTTTTACGTCCAGGGTGTTAATATCAAGCAAGAATTGTTTATGTTTTAAAGCAAGGAATGAATATCTTTTGTTTCATATGATTCCATTTATAATTTATTCTCAGATTTATAGCAACTGCACATGCAATTCAGCAGACAATTCATCTGTTGTCTGCATTCTCCATGCACAAATTAAAGAGATATAAGCTATGCTTCTACATTTTTCTACATTGCAGGCACAATGAAATCTGATGTATATTTAATGATATTGCAGGGCCTCTCAGCTTAATTACAGCGTGGTAGTGAAGTTCTATGGTACTAGAATATTGTAACCTAAATTTAATTTGACAGAAACATTTTGTCTTAAATATTGGTTGCATAACTAATATCCCACTGGAATTAATAACAGAAAGTCTATACCCAGTGGGTACACATTTTTTAAAATGGTATTTAGGACACAGTACTATTGTCAGGAGATAATTTTTGTTAATAATATTCTGGCGTACAACCTCGGAAGTGGATACTACTGTAAGAAGTTAGAATGCTGGTCCATTTAAAGACTTTTATACTGACGCAGAAATTATTTTGCCTGTTGGAAGAGTTCGCACAAAATCCAGTTTCTTATACATTTTCTTTAAACACCAAGGGCCTTATTTATGAAGGACTTGCGCCGCCGATGCGTCACTTTTTCCCATGTTAAAAGTGACGCACCGGTGGCGCAAGTCCTTCATAAATAAGGCCCCAAAAGTCTAACGCTGGGTAATTCTGCTTAATCAACATCGATTAAATACCGTTTTTAAAAAAAGTGCTCTTTAGCGTAGGCCACATGACAGCTTCTTAGAGGGCCCGTGCTACACAACAGCTACCTCAGTCTGTTATCTAATCTGACAAAAATGTGCTATTTCTAAATTCACACCATATTCAAAATGTGTATCTTAGACAAAACAGCAGTTGTAATTTTCAGATACAAGAAATCATAACAATTGCAACTCTCGAATGAATGTCGACAATCCCTATCACACCTCCATGATTAAAACCGAACAAGGGCTTCACCTCTCTTGGTCACAAGAAGGTATCCTCACACAAAAAATTACATACATAAGCTACCTGTTCTCCAGAGTCTATGAATCCTTGATTTCAGGGAAATAAACAACTTGGTAATGATCTGGATGTAGTCAGTGAAATTAGATGGAGTCGTGCACTTTTTTCCACACTTCATCTTTAGAAAGTTTGTGCAAAATGCTCCACAGGTGATATGCCCCCTTTTTGCCATTCACAAACAGGTGTCACAGTGTTGAACAGTGTGTATATTGCTGCACATCTAAAGTTATCTAGAGTTACTCACCAAAAGCATTGCTGGTGATAGCCTTCTTCTGAAACCTAAATCTTTTGTGATGAGAGACCCTTGTCTCTAGGATCAGTGCTCATACACAATGATTGCATGCAGCTAGTTTAGATTATTAGTTCTAATGCCGGGCACAGTATATACAACGTATATGAGCAGGCGCAGTGGTAATGTGCACCTTCATAATGGGGTGTAAGGCTGTTGTATTTGAAAAAAATGTTGGTCTCTTTCACTGCCTTACAATTCCCTGAGAGCAGAGGGCATATAATGGCCCATAATCCGCCTGCCTCCTGATCCCTCCTCCCTTATTATTTTGTGCTTTGTATGTATGTGTGTTCACGACTTTCAAAAGCGAATATTCTACGTGTTTCTGCACGCTCTCTCATTTTTGTATCCTTGCCTTTCTAATCGTGGTACTGCACTGTAGCTTTGTATGTTTAAAATAGGATATATTATTTGTTTACGTAATTACTAGTATGGCCAATGTGGACTATATCATTATGTGTGTAGCATAAAACATTCTGTACTATATATATGAACTTATATTATAAGCCTAAAAAAATAATTGGAGCAAGATTTAAGGACAGTACAAGAAAAGTACATAGGATTTTTTAATGTAATTGATTGCATTATAAATGAAAAGCAGCAACTCAATATTGTGAGTGAGGAGATATTAAACTAAATCATGCAAATACAGAAGTACATGTCCGAATATTTTCTTCAGCTGTTCAATCAATATATTAATAGCCTTTATAGATTTAGAGCATGGGTACCCGAAAACATTTTTTGGGGGGCCAAAAGGTTTTGTTGGTGGTGTGACATATGGCCACACTGATGCCAGCATTATGGTAGTCGTCGGGGGAGGGGGTAAGGTGGCTGTAGGGAAAGTGAAGTATCTTCATCTAGTCGCTGAATAGAATTGCACAATGAGGAACTAGAAAACCTGGGATCAAACCTACTAGAACAAATTGTGTGATCCCAGGCAATTATTTTATTTCACTTTCCCTTTTTTTTTTCACATATAAGAGAACATTGAAATATATGACTTGAAGATGTGCGCTGTGCAAAAATTTCTCCTGTGAGTGATTTAATAAACTATAATGTTGTTCATGTATAATAGCAACCCCAACCACTCAAAGGGGAAACATAACAACTGACTTGTCCCTTAGCTTACTATTGTTGTCAGGGTGGGAGGGACTAACGTGAAACTGATCTGCATGTTAATGAAATATACATTTTGAAATTAGATAGTCTTTATCACATTTTTACGTTTGCAGCAAAATGTTTTTATAGTTCAAGGTGTTCCTAAAGTTAACTAGTTTAGACCATCCTAGTAACTTGATTTTTGTACTGCAATCAACCTCTAAATAAATGTTTGCCTGTTTATTTAACATATTTTTAATGGTAGTGCTGAGTCAGGAAACAGCAGCCCAGTGCTGTTGTTGACCACGCGACTGCACATAAAGGTCAGGTGGGCCGCATGTGGCCTCCGGACCATACTTTGATTATAACTAATTTAGAGAGTAAACATGTCCTCTACCAAGATACACTGCTTCAATTATAATAGCAATTTGTATGGTCAGAAGCCCTCTTCAAAGTCAGGTCAAATGAAATTTAAAATTTAGATAAGCCTCTATCATTTAAGGGCATTTCTGCTTAGTGGACTCCTTAACAAGGCAAACACTCACACAGACAAACATCCAACAAATGCTATAACTCAGATGTAAAATTCACAACCTTTGAATTTTTCGAATGTGATAATTATATTATTACATATAGGAAATTGTCAGAAAGCTAATTATTCACATTTTGCGAAAAAGAGGGGGAAGAACCAGTGCTGCTTTAAAAAAAAATGCAAGTAATTTCCGAACGGTCAGGCAGTGGCCCCTCTATCACTGCAGACTTACCACCTCCGGAAGCTCCCACCAAGATTAACAAAGGGGAAGCGGTTCTAAGAAAACCGATCCACAGTTGTGAATCAATACCAACCAAACCCAACTCGTGGTCAGTAACTCATCAATAGTTTGCGATCACAATTGGGTTGTAAACCATTGATACATTCTGTTCTCAGCAGGAAATAGGAAGGTTCATACCAATTATTTTTTGCAATTTGGTAAGAACTTCAAAAGTTCTGACTTGTAAAAGGTTTTTTTTTTACAGAAAGACAAGCCCTTATGTACTCACAATACCTGTGATTTAGCAAATTGCAGGGTTTTCAACAGTGCTTTGTGCATCTGCCCAAACGTCTTAGCCAATAATAGCAAGAGACTGTAAATATATGTATAAATAGTTGCTTTCAGAACTAAAAGATTTTTACTTATGGCATCAAAACCTCATCAAATGTTGTTGTCACTACTTGATTAACTATTTTTGCTCTTACCTTGGTGTTTGTTGCTATATGACAGGATTTTCACAAATGGTAAATTTTGGGTTGCTACCACTCTAGTAACAGACAATAAATTCACCATAGAAAGGTGGGTTTTTGAGGACTGATTTAAATTAGGATTTGGTTCAGACCATTTTTTTGCACAGAAGAATTTATGAAAATCATCACGGCAAACTCTTCTCAAATGACATATTCCTTGGTGATTTCAATCTCCACTGGGAGAACACTCTGGACAAACAGGTCAACGCCCTTAAAACCTTCCTTACTGACCACCTCCTGATCTAAGCTGTCTCAGAGCCCACTCACTCAAAAGGCGCCACACTAGACTGGCTCATCTCTAAACCAAATTATATTGAATCGATCTCGATTACCCCTTGTGACTGATCAGATCATCACATTATCACCTTCCAAATCCCATACTGTAACAAGAAAATCCTCCCTCCATAAATTAAACCTAAACAAAGGATAAGACACACAATGAACATCAACTGGAACAAGCTTACCTCACAATGTGAGAAGGCTCTTATCCCCCCCAACAACATAGAAGTCGTCTCTGCCCTCACTGATCACTATAACCACACAATGTCCAAAATATTCGACCAAGCTGCACAGGTGAAACTCAAAAGAATTCCTGACAAGGATAAAAACCCATGGTTCAACGAAAACCTGAATGAGGAGAGACGCAAACTCAGATCAACTGAACGGAAATGGAGGCAAAACCCCTCCCCCAACCAGCTGAAACTACTCCAAAAAGCAAGGGAATTATACAATAAAAGTATTCTAAAATCAAAAAAAGACTTCTTCAAATCAGAACTGTAGAATGCTAAAAATAGACCGAAAAACTCTTCGAAATTCTAAATCAACAATCAAACAAATTGGTCAAATATTCTCTCTTAACAGCATCCTCACAGCTAAGTAGTGAAAATGTTTCCACATTCTTCACAGAAAAAATTATTTCCCTACAACTTGAACTCAATATGGCAGCAATCAACTCAGCCACACCAAAGATAAGTCAATCCACTAACCTTGTACTACATAAGCGATCTCCACCCAAAAATAACTCTCACTGGTCCAATTTAAAATATTATGATATCAATGATACTACCAAAATTCTAGCAACTACAAAACTCAACAACCACTTCAATAACCCTGTCCCAGCAAAGTGCCTACCACACATTATCATATCATATCCCCTCTCTGGACCAAGATCATTAAAGCCTCGCTATGACAAGGTCTCATCCCGGACTGCCTAAAATCTGGTCAAGTTACTCCTATCCTGAAAAAATTGACAGCGAGCAATTCTGACCCCAACAACTTCAGACCAATAACCAACATTTCCATGCTAGCAAAGGTCTTGGAAAAATGTGTTCAGCAACAACTGAAATTACACATCACAAAATTCAATTTATTGAACATCCACCAATCGGGCTTCAGACCTGGCCATAGCACTGAAACAGCCATCCTACATATAGTAGATGATGCTCTCTTAGCTCTTGACCGAAATGAAACATGCTTGCTAGTCTTGCTCGACCTCTCATCTGCCTTTGATAAGGTCAACCATGACAAACTTCTGAGAAGACTAGAAGACAGGATGGGCTTCTCTGGCATAGTCCTTCTATGGTTCAAATCCTTTCTGGAAAATAGAACACAATCATTCATGACCGACAAGATCCTTTCTCTATCTTCTCCTAACCTACTAGGAGTACCACAAGGTTTTACCTTCTCACCCACTCTTTTCAACTTACATGTTGAACCTCTCACTGATCTACTACAGCAGGTGAACATCTCCTACCACATGTATGTGGACGACACCCAACTTTACATTAAAATCTCCTCCATAGAAGAGATAAAGTTAATGAATCTAGCTCTCAAAAAATCATACAATGGCTAACAACCAACTTCCTCAGGCTAAATTCACAAAAAAATGAATTTCTTTTAATCTCCCCCCCAATAATTCACAAAAACTATAGGAAAGGACCAAAATTATCACTGCTCTGAATTGCAGGCCAACGTTGGTGGACTCCACAATATCACTTGGGATCACATTGGATAAGAACCTTAACATGCAAGCTCACATGGTGAAGTAGTGTGGCTCACTGGTTAGAGGCGGCAGACCCGAGAGCAGAGGACGGCCCGGGACCAGGGTTCGATTCCTGGCGCGGCAGGTTTCTGGACCAGGGTCAGCGGACTCGATAATTCTCTCGCCTCGGTGCCCACTCTGATCAGCGATCACACTCGGCAACTCTGGGCATTAGCTTGCCTCATCTTCACTAACGGCCCCACCAGACCGCCGGGGATGCCTGGTCTCACCCTGGAGATACCCATTAAGGGACCATCTCTCAGGGAAGCCAGGAAGGGTTTTGCAGCGGTCGAAGCGCCTTGGGACCCTACGGGTAAGTAGTGCGCTATATAAATGCCAATACATTTACATTTACATTTACATTAACTTGATGGCTAAAAATGCCGCTTTCACCTCAATTATCTAAGAAAAATGAAGCAATTTTTCGAGATCCCTGACCTCAAAATGGCAGTGCAGGCCTTAGTCATCTTAAGGCTAGAGTATGGTTGCTCCACACTCTCAGGTCTTCCCAATATCTCTACTGCACCCCTAAAAGCCTGTCTCAATGCTGCAACAAGACTCATTACAGAATCAAGGAAATTTGACCACATATCACCACACCTGAAGTCACTCAACTGGCTACACTATGAAGCAGATTGCTTGCATTACTCACAAGGCGCTACACCACAAGACCCCGCAGTTCCTAGCCCAAAATCTGGAAGAAACAGACATTCTAGGAGCACAGACAATCTTCTCCTGAAACCCACAAGGTTCAACAAGAGTAAAACTTCCAACAGAGCATTTTCAGGAGCAGCGCCAAGAATTTGGAACTCTCTTCCGCCATCCATCAGAAAAATTGCCTCAACGCCCCACTTCAATAAGGAAGCAAAATCATTCCTGATGAGCAAATTCCTCCCGTAATATCCGCAGAAACACCAGGCCAGCTTCAACTTCTAATTATTTTATCCTCCTCCTCCTCCTCTGATATATCAAAGATATGACTTGAACAAGCTCCAATTGACTCCCCATTGCGGAACTGTTCCCTACCCTTCCTTTATCCACCGAACTTTATTATGTTTTGGATATCATTTTTTTTTTCTTTGCGTTGTTTTGTCTGTGTTGTTGTTACCAATTGTGCCTTTCTTTCCTTACTCACTCTGTAAAGCGCTCTGTTACTCTACATTGGGTCTGGTTCGCGCTATAGAAAACTTTAAAAATAAATAAAATTAAAATACAATGAATAGTTATTATAATATTGCAAATGTAACTTGATTTTAAAAAATCCTCTCTATTGATATCTTCGAAGTGGATATAGCCAAAGAGCTAATCCGGGTATGTCATTTGTATTGGCAAATTTAGTGCCTCTGCTAATACTGATTATATGTTGATCTACATATCAGAATTAAATCTCCAATTCTGATGAACATTTGCCCAGTGTATCCCAGAATTTTGAGAGATCAATAAAATAGAAATATTGTTCCTGTCAGTTATCTGCCATAAAGAATATTTGAACAGTCTATCCAGGGATTCTTTTTCAGCATATTACCTTACATGCAGTTGTATGCATTTTAGTAGTAAATTTAAAGATGTTAAAATACATAAATAATACATATATATTTGTTAACAGAGTCACATTACCACAGGCAGTTGCTACCATCATGAACTTTCATGGTATGGTAGACAAGAATATTTTCTAAAGTTAGGCTCCATAACTGTTTGCCACCTCTTTGTGGCTTTGTGCTTCGATGAGTGTCTCTAAGTAATTTCACTGTATTTTATCTAAACACTTAGGGCCAGATGTAGGAGCCAAAATACCGTACCGACCGGTATTAAGTATTTGGCATGTAGGGGCCCTATTTTACCGATTTGGTAAATTTACCGAATCGGTAAATTTACAGAATCAGTAAAATACAGAATCGGTATTTTCACCGATTCGGTAATTTTGAGATGTAGGTGGGACTCTTCTGAGTCCCACAGGCCTTACCGAATTGGTATTTTGCCACCCAATCCAATTGGGTGGTAAAATACCGATTCCAGGTGTGCATGCACAAGTGTGCATGCACACCTATGGCATGTGACAGACAGACATGCCCTTAGGGCATGTCTGTGTGCCACATGTCACACATGCCTGAATTCGGGGTGCTAGAGGGTGTCAAAGTGACACCCCCTGCACCCTTGCAACATTCGGTATTTACCGAATCGGTAAATACCGATTCGGTAATGCCCATTGATTCCTATGGGCTTCAATGCCCATAGGAATCAATGGGCATTACCGAATCGGTATTTACCGATTCGGTAAATACCGATTCTTACAGAATCGGTAATTCAATTACCGATTCTACCTACATCTCCTTCAGAGATACCCAGAAGACACAGACACAGGACTGGACTGATTTTGTAGACTGTGCTACTAAGGATCTGGAGGGTTGGCTACATGGCAGCAAAGTACATGACTTTACAGGATTGTATAATTTGATTATGAGGGAGCAGATCCTAAGTAATTGTCAGAACCAGCTCTTACACCAGCACCTGGTGGACTCAGATTTGACCTCTCCCCTAATTGGGAAAGAGGGCAGATACATGGGTCAGAACCAGGATTAGGCCTAACAATCAGGGCAATGACCAGAAGAAGGAGTCTACCAAGCCTCAAGATAAGGGTGGGGATAAAAATGAAGAAAAGACTTCCCCAGGGCCCCAAAACTCCAAGGATGGGGGTGGGTCCCAAGACACTTCATCTGTTCAGAAAAAGCCATACTGCCATGTCTGTAAACAGACTGGCCATTGGAAATCAGACAGCTGTTGTCCAAAGAATGGCAATAAAGAAAATATACCTCCAAAAACAGCTCCAACACCTCCTGTTACTGTCAACAGTAATCCCCCAGGAAGTGGGAGCACCCCCAGGAATCTGGGTGGGTTTACTTTTGGAGCACAGGTGGACCCTGGCTTACCCAGGTCCCCAACCACTTCTGTCTGTGAAAATGGCATGGGGTTTGCCAACTTCACTGATTGCCCAAATACATTGAGCAAGTACAGACAGGAGCCCCTCATCAATGGTTTGAAAGTTGAGGCCTTTAGAGACACAGGGGCTAGCATCACCATGGTGGCTGACTGTATAGTCCCCTCTAAGCAACTTTTACCTGGTGCCACATACCAGGTGACAAACATTGATGGAATACAAACCAATCATCCCATGGCAGTAGTAAGTCTCAGCTGGGGAGGTGTCACCGGCCCAAAGAGAGTGGCAGTGTCAGCAAACTTGCCTGTAGACTGCCTACTAGGTAATGATTTAGAAATCTCGGCCTGGGCTGAGGTTGAACAGAAAATCCATTCTAGAATGGTAAATGCCAATGGAAAGGTTAGTGGGGCTGTAATGACTACAGCCCCAATTCAAGATGTCCTTCCTGAAAAGGTTGGTAGGGCTGAGCAACTCTCAGCCCCATCTTTAGCTAACTCCCTTCCTGAAAAGATTAGCAGAGCTGTTATGATAACAGCTCATACCCAAACTGAGTCTCCTCCTGAAAAGGTTGGTGGGGCTGTGATGGCCACAGCCCAAACTCAAACTGATACCTGTGTTGTGAAGCCTGAAATGATGGATCACTCCACACAAACAGAGAGCATGGAGGAGGAAGAGAAATCTCCCCTTCACCAGTCAGGGAACTGATCTTATCCCTGATGAAGGAACTGTCCCAGAGGTTGTAAGGCCTGGCCTGACAGAGCCTCTGATGGCAGTGGACCCTTCTCAGGTGGGACCCAGTCTGGAGCAGGTAACCTGCCCCTCTCTGCCTTGCCTTAGTCAGCCCAGGGCTGCTGAGGACAAGAAGGACAGTGAGCCCCAAAGGGCCCCCTGTCAAATAAAGCACCCCCATCAACAGATTAGGGGCACCGAAACTAGTAGCCCTAGTAAGGTGAAAACTTTAAAAACTCCTGAGGGAGCCCCCTTAAAAGTAGTTAGGGACCTCCCACAGATGGATACTGTTGGGCACAGCCAAACCTGGGACCCAAAGGGCCCAAACCTGAACTGTCCCTCCAGTAAGCCAAAACAAGGGACCCAGCCTCTCGCTTTAGGTAGCCAGAGGTTGACCCTGAGAGCACAGTGCAACTCAGTTGAAGAAAGAAAGGCACACATGGTGGAAGATAATTGGAGGAAGCTGAGCCTTAAATTAGTGGAGCCTCACTTCAATACTCCATATCAAAACCAGCCTTTTTCCTCGCATAAACACATCCAAGGTAGTGATTCCCTATGATGGAGACCCTCTAATACCCCAAGGGTGAGGGACTGCTTAGTGGACCATGAGACAGGGGGTACCCATGCTAGTGCAGGTACTTCCTTATATGGCAACTCAGGCAATATAGGCTTACCTGGTCAAGGATAGCCTTATCTCCTTTCGTTTGCGGGGGGGGGTTGTGTAGGAAGGTGGCTACCTGACTATGTTTTCCCCAGATTTTTTGCCTTGTGTTTAGCTGGTTTTCGACTTAGTTGGCCTGGTTCCCTGCTAATCAGGGCCCCAGGCTATCTGCTCTCTCTGTAAAATGGATTCCATGTACCCTAGGTGCATAACTAAATTGGCTTGGGTAACCTTATCAGCCCCTGTACAGTGCACTATAGGTGCCCAGGGCATAGGTGCATCCAAGGCCTACCAGGGGCTGCAGCATATCTTTTCCCACCCCTGGCTGGCTATCCAAAATTGACACAACTGGCTGATCACTCAGCTGGGGCAAGGTGGTGTAATCACCCCATGATTAGATATAGTATGCCTATATCTAAACCTATCTGGACAGATATATACCTATAAGTCACTCCTATGGCAGGCCGTAACAATCCTGGAGGCAGAGTGCTTGGTTTTATGTGAGATGGTGCTCTAGCATGAGCTGAGCCTGTATGCAGCTGTCGGGACCAATTCCCTTAGCTGTTCCGGGATAATGCCATCCCATATACTATTAAGTGCATTATAATCCTCGTGGTTATATGTTAACTTTGGTTTGGCTTTATCAAAACATGTCGTGTAAGGTGTCATACGATTTGGAATAATATCCCCTCAACAGTCCTGTCGACGGGGATAGCATTCCACCCCTCTAGAGGGAGACGACATGTTACTTTGCTAAAACGCGGTTGATTTTAAAAGGAGCCTCAGCACCACAAAATGGATGCTTCTGCCACAGACACAGGTCTGACCTCCTGCTGCTGACCGAAACTCAGCCAAGGAGGCCTGGAAAAAGGGTTTCCTGTCACAGGGAGGTGTCACACCACCCCAGACAGGAGATAGTGGATTGTAGCAGGGAGGTTTGAAAGAAACCAGACACTGCCTGGGGAGCACAAGGCTTCCCCTTGCAGAATCCGGTCAAACCGGTTCTGGGGCACACCATCCCTAGTCGCAGCGCGACCTGGACAAAGGGAAAGGGGTGTAACCACCCCCTTCCTGGGTCCCACCCATAGGAGGGGACCTAGCAGGTAATCCAGCCCCCTAGATTGGTATAAGAATGGGAGCAGTGCCAAAGCACTCAGATTATGCTGACTGAAACTTATGAAATGAAACTCTGGACCCTTCGACATCCTACTCGACTTAGAAGACTGAATAATCTCCCTTGTGGTCAAGGAGTGACCACCCTGTGCAAACAGGCACCATCCAGCACCTTGATGTTGCTTTGTTGCAGTTCCCGCCGGAACTCGAGCAACAAAGATCAACAAGACCAAGCAAGCCTGCCTTCTAACAGCCCGATCCACAGTCCCTGCAGAGCTGAGACCCGTGGAGGCGACTGGAAGTGTGGGGCCTGCCATCTTGGAAAGACCACGAGACGCTGACGCTTGTGATTCTGGTTGCTCCAGACTTGCACTCGCTCCTCTGAAAAGGAGCACCCGCTCTGACCCTCCTGGTCCGAGTGAGAAGCAATCTTTCAGTCCTGCGTGGATTGCTCTTGCCAAGTGTTGTTTGCTCCAATCCTGAAGCCGACACCACCGACGGCGAGAGTCTTTGTGGGACAGCTCGTGTTCCACTCCTGAACATCGCAGATGACCTAGAGTCCACGTGGCAGTGGAGAGAAACTCCTCGACAACCACCTGATTGCGCCCGACATTGCCTGGTTCCGTCCTGGTTCTACCCTGGTCACTGCTGAGTGACCCAGACTCTGTCCCCTCTGCTTTCAGGTACTCTACAACTCCGATCCGCCCTTGGATCACACCGGACCCTTCTCCTTCACGACGCCTGCCGCATTTTCAGCTCCAAGCACCATCAACCAGCGTGACAAAACCCGACACTACTTCGCACCTGTGCACCTGCTTTCTGTGGGTGAGGTAACTCATCAACGCCGGTGTTCCCACACTGGTACACACCTCTAGTGTATGTGTCTAAAGTTTCATCTTGCTAGGTTAAGTGGAAGTCTCATTAAACTATAACTTTATAACTTTTACGCACCATTGACTTTGCATTGGTGCATGCGTGTGCTTTAAGCACTGCATTCGAATCCCGCGGGCTTTTCCCGACTTCAGCATTGCTAGTCCCGACTGCTCCCAGCGATTCCCTAGGCCCTAGGCCTAACCACTGTTCGATTGGTATCTCTTATACCACTTTTCTGCCAAAGATGTGTTTATTAAATTTTTCAGAAACAAATCATGGCACAGTCCGCCCAATTTCCCACACAGGGGAAGCCAGTTCAAGAAGTATACGGATAATCGAACGAAAAGAAAAACCCACCAGAATAGAGTCACATACCCCGACCCAGTGTACGCAGCTAAATATAGGGTACAGCTTCTATAAAGACAAGGGGTGTTCCGAGCAAACCCACTCGGACCTAGTGACAGTGTCAAATCTACCAGTTCTCAGCACTCCGAGAGAGAGCTAAGGGTCCCGGTGGGTCCATCCGTAGTTACAGTCCATGTTTAATAACAAACCACATCGCCTTGTGGGAGTCAAGAAGCAGTATCAGGAAAAAGAGGATGAAAACACAAGAGAAAAACATGATGGAAATGGCGGCCATGATGTAACAATAAAATGAAATGAACTCCCCCCCTCCCCGAAAGCCCCCTCCCTCCTCCCCCTCCCTCCCCCCCCCCTGGTGGTGGCTGTAACATAAAACGGGATCCAGTACGGTGGATGAGCTAGAGCTGGAAGAGGTGTAGTGCTTGCACCGAGGGTGGGCACACGGCTGAAGGCAGCCCCCGGCACAAAAAGGGACCAGCGGTCCCCACTTGAATTCAAAATTTTTGAAGTCTTCCCGGAAGATATCGGACATATGTTCCAGACTGAGGAGCCGCCGTCGGGAATGCCACAAGGACAATGCAGGGGCCTCTCTTTTCTTCCAGGCCGCCGCTATAGTAAGTTTGGCTGCCCCTAAACAAAGCCGCATAATTCTTTTGTCCGCCCTCGTTTGATGCTCTAGCATAGGGTCGCAGATCCCTAAAAGAGTCCCAGTCATGGAGGTCGGTATAGGGTACCCCAGTAAGTCTTTAATCTGCGCTAGTATTTCCTCCCAAAATGGCCTGATGGCTGGGCAGTCCCACCAAATATGCTGAAAGTCACCCAGGAGACCCCACCCACGCCAACACCTATCAGACGCGCCTGGAAAGATCCGATCCTGAGGACCCATGGCCCAGTGGAGCAGCTGTGCGTGATGGAAGTGCTCAGAGTGTCCAACCCCATAATCTCTCTTGCAGTTCGCGAAAGTGAGGGGATCATAGTTGTGAAAAAGATGGGTCAGGGCCAAACAACCCCCCTCCCTCCAGGAATCAAATGGTCCCTCATGAAGTGCAGGTGGAAAGGCCGGATTGAAGTGGATAGGGGTGAAGGGTGATGGAAAGGAAGTCCATCCGTCTAACAGGTCCACTATACCACTTTTTTAATATATGGTGTGCGTGGCCCCCGGCCTCATCCATAATTGTGCAACTTTCATATGTTTAACTGTGCTTTTGTTTTAACGCGTGTGCCTCTGCACTCATAACGAGTACAGAGGATTATTTTAGAAATAAATACATATATTTTTATATATAACTTGTGTGGTGTCCTTTCATTTGGTATTACAGGATTGTGATTGGTAAAACAGCTCGCTTAACATGACCTCTTGAGTTTAGCCTTTAACGCTGCTTAGTCCATGCTACCACTAGGATAGCTTGTCTATAAGGTTGACTTACAACCAGACACCATAAGGGATTGTTTGGACTGATACAAGGTGGTTCCAGAATTGGAAACATCACATATCAGGCCAACTTCTCACACTAGGTAATTTACAATGCCAATAGCTCAAACTTTTGCAATGCGAGAACTATTGCATTGCAAATGCCTATTTCTTTTGCTGGCATGAAGTCGGGTAGGGTGTGCGCACTCGTCACGCACCCTTTGCGCACCCGCAAAAATCATATATATCATTAGACACTATAAATAAAAATGTATATAAACTTGTAATAAGTACATTAGCAAAACTGTTCAGTCTAATATCATATTCAAACTTTCTATAGTCATTTTTTCTACGTAAAAAATTGAAAAATATTCAGGCGTGATTCTGGCACGACCCTGGAAATACGAGCGGGGAGATGTTGCGCACATTAAGCGGGCATCACCGCGCATTTTGTAACTTTACTTTTGTCGAAATTATATGGAAAATAATACTTAAAAAATACTTTTAATCATAAATTTAGACAAAGGCTTAAAGGAAAACTTTTGTTTATAATTAATTTAAAGATATTTCATACTTTACAAATGATGCTAAAGTCACGACCCAAGCACGGCTTTTCATAATCGGAATGCGCACACCCATCGTGTAGGATGCGCAAAGGGTGCACGACTTCTGTATCATATAAAAAAAAGAATGAATATAGTTCTAAAAAGTAATCAAATTTGTTGTTAAATATATATATATATACATGTATAGAAAATTAAATAAACATATGATTGAGATATATCAGACTTACACATTTTCATTTAAAAAACCTTTGAAATTCACTGAAAAAACCATAGGTTTCAGGCACGTTATAGTTAGAAATTAGCATTTAAAAAAACATAGAAATTCACTAAAAAAACATACGTTTCAGGCATGTTATTGTTAAAAATTAGCATTTAAAAACAATAGAAATTCACTGAAAAAAACCATAGGTTTCAGGAACGTTATAGATAGTTGGACATTTCACTCGTATAAAACCATAGAAATTCCAGCGTTATAGTTAGTTCAGCTAACTATAACTCGCAACCCCGCAATGCACTGCTGAAGATGTCACAGATTACATCATTCATGACATGGTCAGTGACATAACTGATTACATCACTGATGACATCTCAAATGACATCAGCCCTCTCCCCCATAGTATACTGGCCTGGCCCCAAGGGATGGTTCCCCAGGGTCAATATCAGCCTTGGGAGGGGGCCATGCATAGTCTCCTGCCTGAGTCAGGTCTGTTAGCATGGATGGCTGAACTTCCACTGCCTCTGCCTTCTGCCCTCAATGGTCTGTTGTATTGCCACAACCTCTCTTGCCTGTTCTGCATGGTTGGTTTGTTACCCCTGCCCACATTTCCTCTGCCCATCATCATCCATTGTGATGCCAATGCCCCTCTGACCTGAAAAGCATGGTCAACTTGCTGCCTCTGCCCTCTCCTCCCTGCCTTCCATTGTCTGAGTTTGTGCCCCTGACATGTGCCTCTCCACAGTGTTCTAATGAAAAAATAGATTGCTAACATTCTATATTTATTACAAAAGTGGGGAGCCCCTCAAGTCAACTTGATGTGATCAAAACGGTAATACCTAAAGCATTTCTGTTAGAAGTTATACAAATGAGAGGGTATTTTTCCCATAGAAATTATGGTTAGTGCCCTAAAAAACTAGAATGAGGACACATTTTTAAGTTCTCAAATAGCAAAAAAAGTGTTTTTTAAATATTTGCTATTTTGTTTAAACCAGTTGATTACTTATTTGTTGTTTTTAGTGAAGAGGATGTGAAGTAACGACCAGAGGTGCCAACTTTGCAACTGGGGATCCAGGTTTCTGGTTTCGGCATCGGCTCAACAGCCTGTGATTTGGGGCATTTCACTTAATCTTTCCT
The DNA here is from genome assembly GCF_964263255.1 of Lissotriton vulgaris. Lineage (NCBI taxonomy): Eukaryota > Metazoa > Chordata > Amphibia > Caudata > Salamandridae > Lissotriton > Lissotriton vulgaris. The sequence goes on along the minus strand of NC_141685.1, from coordinate 1,219,337,666 downwards.
TACCTAAAACCAAAATGTATGTGTCCTTGCGTAATGTAACTGATGCTCATTTAGAGCACTCCTATATCTTTGAGTCAAGTCCATGCTATGTAAAAGTGCAAAACAAAAAGCATTTTGCACACGTCTGTCACTGGGCTATACTGTTGCAAGGATCCTGCTCATACACAGAACTGTGCACAGAGACCTAGGACATCAGTGAATTGCAGTGTACCAGAAACTCACCCCAGTACCTAGAAAAACCCCAACCAGCTAGCATCAGTGTCACATTAGCCTTTCATCCTTTAGCAAAGTAACCAATGATTAGACAACCCAGAACATGCGACTTAGGACCATCTCAGGAATGGTGGGAAGTGAGAACACTCTTTTGTTATACTCTCATACCCTGTGGCCTATATGGAGCATACACTGCAGGCGCGGCAGTTGGGGTGTAAGTGTGAAATACACCAGACACAGCATCCACTGCAGGAAATGTGACCCATGAGTAGAACAACTCAAACGGGTACACTGCGTCAGATGATACTACAAAAACAACTACCTGCCCTTCCAATGAAATTAGGAAATCCTGCAAGTGATTCCGCACAGCCAAGCAACTGTGTGCTGGGATATCAACCGCAGCCATTATGAAACAGTGATCGAGAAGTACAATTAAATAGAAAAAGGCACAACTGGGTAGTAATTTAAACAGAAAACCGTTTTTAAAATATCAAGCTTGAAAAGAGCTATGTAACTATAGGTAGGTTTTATCCGTCACTACCGTCAACCGGAAACAATAGTGAAGAGGTCGCAGACTGATATAAGCCCTACTCAAGTGTCTGCAAGGATCCTGCTCATACACAGAACTGTGCACAGAGACCTAGGACATCAGTGAATTGTGGTGTACCAAATACTCACCTCCACTTCCTCTCGGACGACAGAGAGAGGTACCGACGGACAGAGCGGGGCCTCATATTCCCGAGCGGTTTCCGGGTGAGGTGTGGCCGTCTCCCACGCAATGCGGGGATAAAGACAAATATACTTCTTCCAGTGCACATTGGGGCTCCAAGTTCCTGGTAGATATAAGTATTTCATATATAGTAAAACACTATTTTGGTTACATTTTTGCACATTTCACGTTTTTTATGTTGCAGTAGCTTATTATCATCAAGGTCCTGATGAAAGCCGGATAGATTTCCATTTGGCTGAAACATGTTGACCGTCCTGCACAGCGCCATAGTGTAGTTATATATCTAGGCTACCCGGCGTGGTTTTAACTTTGACACTTAGACAATCCTCATTAAACATATTTTTTTGTCTAAGTCGTTAATTTTAATTTTCACTTCACTACAGCACTGCACCACACACCTTTAGCATTACCCTCTGAGTAACACTCTGGCTACAGTTTCTATTTCACAACCTTATACGCACCGTCATTTGATGGTTTGGGCGGCTTGTTGGATGGATTAACAAATCCCACATGATGAGATTCCGCCAGAAGGGTGGGCTGATGGGAATATCTCAGCCAGTTGTAACTCATTCACTTTTTGCATGAGTCCTGTTGTTTTCTCAGTCACCAGTACAGCAACACACATATAGGACCGGTCATGTCTGTTCAGTATGATGAGATTATGATGTAGGGAAGTGAGATGACAGATCGTTAAATATATTCCCTCTGACCCTCTTAAAAATTCAATTTTTTGGTACCAAATACTCACCTCAGTACCTAGAAAAACTCCAACCAGCTAGCATCAGTGTCACATTAGCTCTTCGTCCTATAGCAAAGTAACCAATGATTAGACAACCTAGAACATGCGACTTAGGACCATCTCAGGAATGGTGGGAAGTGAGAGCACTCTTTTGTTTTACTCTCATACCAGGCCGCAACATGAGTAAATAAGAGACACAGTAAGGTTAAAATATTTATTTTAACAACGTGATCTCATGGGCATTATCTTAGCTAACATAAGCAGACTTATGATTAGAAATAATATGGTCAGCATGGTTACAATTCCATAAAATACAAAAGTAGAAATCATATTACAATGATGCTGAAAACAGGTCCTATAGCCCCTAGTTTAACACACTATGTATTATAAACTAAAGAAGGTCTCTTAGGCTTGTGTGGGGGACCCCATTACTTTTCCGCTAAGTAAATTACATCTGGATCAGCATAGGCTCTCTGCATCCCTGGAAACGGGAATCTTCCAAGTGTGTGAAATCATGGCAAGTGTGTGATAATAAGGACACCAGAATATTACTGGGCTCACAGCTGCCAAAATGTTGTGTCTAAAAAGCGTTAACCAATAAACGAACATGTTGAAATACAGCTAACATGTTTTGATAACCATGACGGCTGCAGAACTCACTGTGCAGACTAGTGAAACAATGTAAGTCTGGAGATGTCGAAAACCTACCTTTTCTCATGTGTAGACCTTCGTGAAGGCTAACTTACAAAAACAGCTATGCTGTGCCGTGTGAAAAAGCAGCAAAAGGTGAAATGGCATTTAAACTTCTAATAAGCCATGCTAACATAATATGCGCGCAAAGCAGGCCTCAGGCCACACTACAATACTTGAGCTACATGTGAGTAATTTTTGTGGGAGTGGATTTATTGTAAGTGAGCATATTCTTTCTTTCCTATAAATATCAAATATCAACATTTTGCTTGAATTCTACTTACAGCATGTGAGACAAAAGAAGTGGTAAGCAACTTGACTTTGACTGCAGCCTGCGTGGGACCTTCGAGTCCTCAAGATATTTTACTCTGAAGCACAATGAAAGCAGGTAACCCCACCCCCTCTGATTGGCACTGCTGTAGAGCAGAGGCAGTAGTGAATGGGATGTGAGGCCCAGAAAGTATAGAGTTTCTGTAACCTGGGTCTCTAGAAGATTTTTAAGGGTCCAATCAGGATGAATTCAAAGAGGTTTATTTAACCAATTGCAGCAAAAGACCCCTGCTGCGTCCAGCTCCTCTGCCACTCTGCTCCCCTCACCATTCCAAATTGTAGAGTGGAAGCTCAGAGGTTGCTAAGGAGTGGCAGGGTAAATAAATACAAGTAACATGTATACAACAGTTATACTCAATGAACAATACCCCGCATAGAAACACGATGTAACACATCCCCTTTCCTTATAATGAAAACACCGAAATTTTGTGCAGTGTAAATTTACAAATGTGAGCAGTTCACAAAATGTTTAAAACTAAGCACACGCATAATCTTTCTGCCACACTGGTTTGTATTTCATCCTCCCACCCAACCCATCATTAGATTTTCCCAAAATGTTGTCCTCATTTATAGAGCTTTTGCTTAACCACACTTTTTCTTCTGTGTCCCTGCAAACAGTTACTCTGTTGGTATCCCACCATTTGCCAACTGAGAGCAACAGTGCATTTCCCTTTACTAACACCACCCTCTTGTGACTCAAAAATTCTGAGCTCTGTTTCTAATCGGAGTTCTTGGACATACTCTCACCAACATACTTTCATACATTTTACACCATCTTTGCTTATATTTGTATTGTGGCTTAGTTTGTATCGTTTTTGATAAACTTCCACTTTGTTTCTTATTATTTCATCTTTACACTTTTTCTGACTGACCCGACCCATCCATGCTGGGGCCGCTATATTACATGGCACCCTGTCTCTTAACAAGCTGAAAGGAGTTACTCCTGTAACCGAATATGGAGTCAAATGATCACTCATAACATGATTTTACTTGGTTTTTCCAATTCAAATTACTTGAGAAAGCCAATTGAATTCACTCACCTAGCACTCGATTAAAGCGATCTTTGAGACCATTGCCCCTGGGATGATAAACAGGTGTTTTTTGGTGAACAACACACCACCTCTTTTAAAATTCAGTGAATTCTTTGGAAATAAATTGAGGCCCATTATCCATGAGTATTTCTTTTGGATAGCCTTCCCTTCAAAATAATTCTTCACAAAAATATATGACATTGTTAGCTTTGAATTCTCTCGCAAACGCCACTTTCGGCCATTTGGAATGGTAATCCATCAGCACTATGGGATACTTATCATTCTTTTCTAAGCAATCAAAGGGACCACAAATGTCCATGGCCAATTTTTCCCATGCATTCTTTAGAAATTCCATGGGATTTATGATGCTGTCACAGGTAGAATGTTATTTGTCACTACACATACACGGAATGCAGTCTCTAACAAATCTTTCAATGTACATGTCCATCCCTGACCACCAAAAATCCATTCTTACTTTCCTTTTCATGGCTGAAATTCCACCATGACCCTCATGAATAATGTTCAATAATCTCTCACGTAAGCTAGTTGGTACCACCAACTTATCACATCTTTTTATTACTCCATCACATACAGATAATTCTTCCCAAACATTCTTGTAGTCTAAAAATGCTTTTTCACCTTTCCATCCCATTGGTTCCCTCAATTTCTCCTTCAACTTCATTAATACTGTTTCAGATTATGTTGCCTGCATCCACTCCATCTTGTCTATGGCACAAGCCTTCCCTACTACTTTACCAACAGCCCACTCTCCTTTTACTTCATATGTATTACCTGCTTCTAGTGGCAGTCCAGACATGCAATCCGCATTTATGTTTCTTACTCCTGGCACATATTTTACCATAAAAATGTACTCTTGCATGCAATGCAACCATTTTGCTATTATGGGAGTTGCTTTGCCAGCTCCAGTTGTGGAAAATAGATCCACTAATGGCTTGTAATAGGTGCGTAGTTCAAAATGAGCACCCCATACATATATGCAAATATATTGGACTCCCCACCAACATGCCAGGGCCTCTTTCTCTTTCATAGGATAAGTCATCTCTGCACCCTTAAGACTTTGTGACGCAAAAGCCACTACCCTTTCTTTTCCTTCATGCTCTTGCATCAGTACGGCACCTAACCCATAGCTACTGGCATCTGTGACAATCATTGCTTTATCATTTGGATCGAAAGGTTTGAGTGTAGTTGTTTTTGCGATGGCCGACTTAATGGTATCGAAAGCAGACTGACAATCTTCCGACCATACAAATGTAACATTATTTTTCATGATGTTACGCAGCACATGCACTCTCTCGCCAAAATGATGAACAAATTTGAAATAATATTCAGCAAGACTTAAAAAAGATCTCAGCTGGTGTTTGTTTGTGGAGCTGGAGCTTTCTCTATTGCCTCTAATATGCTAAGTTTAGGTTTATGGTTGCAACAAGGGGGGTACTGGACTGTTCCTGAGCGTGTCTAGAGGGAAGATTAGTTGGCGTGACCAAAGGTGTGGATTTGACACCCAAGGGCATCCATTTTGTTGGATGGATTGGCCTCACACACCCCGAAGGATGTCATGCTTCATCATCGGCGGTTGCTCCTCGTCGGGGAGGCGGTGCAATCCCCGACGGGCTCACCTCAAAGAGGGGCTCTTTGGCGGAGATCTTTTTCCAACTGCCTTATGGTGAGGTGCGGGTGTGTGGGCAGGGTGGTGTGTGGTAGTGAAAAAGGGATATTAAAATGTAGCTAAGGGTACCTAGAACGAACTTTATTCAGGGGGTCCCTCGCTGCAGTTAAAAACAGGGGGCTAGCTCACTAGGAGTCAACGAGTAAATTCAGGTGAACCTAGATGGGGCTAGTAGTGTACAACGGTCGACATGTTTCTCGCGGTGGGCTGTAGTAACCCGCGATTCATCAGGACCTAAAAAAGGTGATTAAACCACATGCTAGTGTCATGTGTGGGTTTGTGTTTGTATTACCTCTGTGTTGGTTGTCCTATGCCTAAGTATAGAAGGGAGATAAAACAACAATAGTTAAAACAATATGCGTCATTTATACAATATGGTCACGCCAATGGGAAAGAAAAGTGAGCAAGCGTGGCATGCTATAGGTGTACTTGTGTTCAAAGTCACAGTCGATACATGCCTTAGTGGTTAAGTATGCCACCTATCTATAGTATGGCGTTCTCAACAACCACAAAGTGAGTGAAGTGGGTATTTCTGTGAAGTATGAGGAAGTGGATTTAAAACAAGGGATTTGTAATGAGTCACATGCAGTAGCTAACCAGGATCTATAGTGTAGCTGGGTTCATACCCATGATGATTATAACCTTAGCAAACGCACTGCCCCTACTACTTTAATGGATTCAAAGTTCAACAGACATTCCCTTTATCTACTCACCTAATAGTTAAGAACTAACTGCCACATGAGGGGTCGGCGGGGTGAGGCATCAGGGATGAGTCAAATAGTCAAGACTGGGTTTTGGATTAAAACAAAACAGAACAAAACAGCCAGGAGAGCGTTAGTTAACTAGCTAGCAGTGTACACTACTGCCAGTGGTTCCCATTATCAGCGAAGCCTTTCGTCACCTATGAACACTCACCTCCAGTCTCCTGCGCCCCAGCTGCTTGACCTACCCTTCACCGCCGAGCTCGAGTAGATGTGGGAGCTCGGCGGGAAGGGTTATTTACATTACTTGCAGCGAATCACTACGGAGCGAGTGTCCCCGCCCATAAACGGGTCACGTGATAAATGCCGTTCGGGGGGCGGCCATTTTAAGCTAGTCAATCAAATGGCTTAAGGGGGACTGGAATGTGTGTCCGCGCTTCTTATAAGTGTTCGTATTGACCACCGAGGGCCCCTTATTACTGGTGTTTGGAGCGTGTGTGGTATTGAACGTGAGCAGGTGAAACAGAGTGGTTATTTTGGCAATATGTAGCGGAGGAATCGCGCTACTAGAGATGTTAAGGCGGCCATGATGAGTGGTGTCACAGCACACGAGCCCCTGGATGAATCACCTGTTTAACGTGGTTTAGCGGGGCGGACATCTTAGACTGGTGGAACTAACCTATTAGCTGGATTTAATGAGCAGGCATCATTAATAAAGTGTGTCAGCCAGGTATCAGACACCTATGATGCTGTGGCATATATTTTGTTCGTAATGTGGATGGTGTAGTTGGCGGTGGGAGCCCTTATTAGAGTGCTGTTATTGCAGTTGCACTGTGCCATATGTGCCCATTGGTTCTTACAGATAGCAACCCAAAGCTGGATGTAGGGCTGCCTGGGATTGTTTGCAACAGTGTGTCAGATTCAGGTTGCAATGGCTCATAGCGATTGCCATGGAATATCTTCATTGAGTCCCAGTCTGTCAGAGGATAGGCGGTGGACCCATCTCTGTTCCTTCCTGAAGAGGACATTCTTTGGGCAATTAGGGCTAGATTCAATTACTACCCACTTCACGGAGTCCTCATCATGGCCTTGGTCTACATAATGTTTACACATCTTCGTGTGTGTCTTTTTGCAGCGGAAGTTACTCCGATGTTCAATAATCCTAGTTTTGATGGGGCGGGTTGTCATTCCGACATATTGCAAACCGCAAGGACACGTGAGAAGGTAAACGCAGTGTGAAGTGTTGCAATTAGTGTGGTGCCTCAGCTCCCATGTAAAGGTCTCAGAGAGCTGTATAGTTTTAGCTGCCCGAGTGTACCGGCAGACACCACACATACCGCAGGGATAGTGGCCCGTAACAGGGGGAAGCTGCCACAGTGTCTGTTGGGTTTCTTTGATTGCCTTCTTAGGTCGGGTACTGATGAGAATATCTTTTATGTTTTGTGACCTCTTGAAGGCAAACCTAGGGTCTTCCATGGTCAACTCACCCGTGCTCAATATACCCCAGTGATGTTTAATAGTCTTCCTGACTTGGTTAGACCTAGGGGTGAATGTTGTCACACATGTGATGGGTTGGTTCTCTGTGAGGGCCTTTTCCCGGTGCTCTAGCAGTGCCTCGCGATTGTTGTTCCGTGCCCGTTTCTTGGCTCTCAGAACATCGCTTTTGGGGTAGCCCCTGTCAAGAAGGTTCCTGGACAAGATTGCAGATTCCTTTTTATAATCACGCACATCGCTGCAATTGCGCCTTATCCGCAAGAATTGCCCGAATGGCAAATTAGAGCGCAAGGCCTTTGGATGGTGACTTTTATAGTGCAAGAGGCTGTTACGGTCAGTTGGCTTCCGATACATGGTAGTGCTTATTGACCCCTCGTCTAGTCTGATTGTGAGATCCAGGAAAGCGATCTCCTTTGGTGATGAGGTCATGGTGAATTTCAAATGCGGATTCAAAGCATTGATCCACTCAAAAAATGCTTCCTGGATCGAAAGGTTTGAGTGTAGTTGTTTTTGCGATGGCCGACTTAATGGTATCGAAAGCAGACTGACAATCTTCCGACCATACAAATGTAACATTATTTTTCATGATGTTACGCAGCACATGCACTCTCTCGCCAAAATGATGAACAAATTTGAAATAATATTCAGCAAGACTTAAAAAAGATCTCAGCTGGTGTTTGTTTGTGGAGCTGGAGCTTTCTCTATTGCCTCTAATATGCTAAGTTTAGGTTTATGCCATCAGGCGTTAATGTGTGTCCTACGTTCTCCACTTCCATTTTACAAAATTTGCATTTGAGTAGACTTATAGTTAGTACTGCCTTCTCCATTCTATTTAGGACTACTTTCAGATTCTCATCATGTTGTTTCTTGTCCTTTCCCCACACTAATACATCATCCGGGAATGCCAACACATTAGACATATTCTTTAACACCTCTTGCATGTCCCTTTGGAAGACAGCGTAAGTCGATGCTAGTTCAAAAGGCATGCAAATAAATTGGTAAACTCCCTCTGGTGTTATGAATTAAGTCACATGTTTTGATTCTTCATGTAATTTGACCTGGTGGTATGCACTTGACAGATCTAATGTGGTGCAAAATTTACCCCCAGATATACTTGCAAGCATTTCGTTAATACGGGGCAATGAATGCCTATTAACTCAAATACATTCATTAATATCCCGCAAGTCCATACACATGCTAATCTTTCTGTTGGATTTTCTTGAGATTACAATGGGACTAAGCCATTCTGAGGCTTCCATGGCTCTATCGCACCTTCATCACAGAACCTACATAACTCTTCTTTCAACGGATTCCTTAAATTTAATGGGACATTCCGTACTTTATGCACTTTGGGTACCACACCATTCCTTCAGAATTATGCAGTGTTCAAATTTTTTTTCAACAACCCAATTTAGAACTAAATACTTTTGGAAAATCAATGGCCCGATCATTTATGGGTTGCGGTTCAGTTACAAGAACTTGCAAGGGATGGTTGGGATCCAACACCATCCATAAACTGCGTTGTTCTTTCCAACCAAGTAGACCCACGTATACCTTGCTTTCAGCTGTTCTTTCTTGAAACATAAGAACTGCATAAAAAACAATGCAGGTAATTTGCTTTCACAATATCCCTCTGGAATTATATCCATGGTGTGCAACTCACATGATCCCCCTTCTTGCCAAATAGATGTATCTATTATCATAAAATGGGAGCACAAATCCGCCCATGCATGCACTTCTTTTCCATTCACAACTACAGTACATTTCCGCTGATGATATTCATCACACCTTAACACAGTACTATTAACACAATTGTTACTTTGCCCCTCTTTCACTATCATCACCTCAATATCGTCACTGACACTTAAATTAGAAATCCTTTGTTGTGCTTCATCTACTTCCTTTATCAAACTTTTCTTCTTTTGTGAAAATTCTCCCATTTTACATACTCTTAAAAAGTGCCCTACTTTTTTACATTTAAAACATGTATCTTTTGCTCCTGAACAATAGAATGCATCCTCACTATGTCTGAGGCTACCACACCTATAGCACGCCTTCCTTTTCAAATTCTCAACAATTTTTGTCACTCTCTTTTTTTCATTAGGATAGTTCTTTTTGCTGCTTGAGACTTCACATACTTTTTTCAGGTTGTTCAGTTTTTTTAAATACACCTAACGCTTTAACATATGTGTTTTCCATGTGAGTAGCTAGTTTTATCCAAAGAAAGGTCCTTGAGATCTAACAGTTTTCCTGTATCCTCAAATTTGAAATTCGATTTGTGAGTTGGTCTCTTAGATCTTAGATCTCATAGAGCTTTAAGTTTGCAAGAAGCTCCTAACCTCCTCAAGGTGGCCACATATTGACTGATAGATTCACCTGCTTCTTGTGCCAGTGAAAAAAAACGGTGGCTTTCTACCACAATGCTGGTTTTTCTACCAAAGTTCTCCTCAAGAGCTTTAAGAGAAACTTCAAATACATCTATATCATCATCATCATCAGAACCATCTGCATTGTGACTAGTTGCTTCTGCACAAGGTAAAGTTTTAAATACCCTTCTACCTTCTATCCAAGACAATGTTTCGATATTGCTAACTTCCTTTTTGGTATATAATCATCACCTCCATTGGCTTCTAAATAAGTTTGGAACAACTCTTTCCAGTCCTCCCAAAGCATACATGAGGTACCTGGATTTTGTAAGAAAAAGGTGGAGCAGGTATGGCGGGAGTTGCCAGTATATGATCTTCTGTCCTCAGTTGATAGTGACTATAGTGCTTCCTAGTAGCTAAGTAGGCTCCTTTGTAGCGTGTCTATCGTTATTGACAGGCTCACAAACTATATAAGAAATTTTCCCTAAAAAAAGTGCACACCTTATTTTGTATAGCGTGCCTTTCACTGTTTATAGGCAGGAATTAAGATGTGCCTATCACCGCTTTTCACTTACTTGATGCGCAATGATCCGAGCCTCACAGAATCATTGCTTCACATTCGTGAGGAAAAACCGCTTTGGTTGTTGCTCACCGTGTCTTTCCTATTTCAAGATGGCAGCACGTATTATGTCGGCATCAGCGTACCCAAAATGCTGTGCGATTTCCATGATAATGTGCGGTACACAACACATTGTGCAGCATCACTGCTGTTCGGAGGATGACGAATACTTACACCACCAGTGTGCAAGTGTCGCCCTTGGCAACAGCTTGGAACAGCAAACCACCGGGCCATTTATGACAGGTGAGCGATTCACTGCTTGCGTCACTTCAGGTTGTTAACCACTCCTTAATTCAATTGTAAGCTGGAGCTAGTTTTGACAAATTTTGTAGAAAATCACTGCACACTGCTTGTTTTTTCAGCAAAATCTTGAATCAGGGGTCAGAGGCTTCAATTTCTCGGGATCTCCATCTCAGTTTCTTTTCGAAGAAGGGAAAAAAAAAGTCCATCTGAATGTTCGTTGCAATCTTGGTTGGAAGCTTGTATCTTGCCAAAACATCCAACGATCGTCGTTCGTTTTAAGAAGGGTCCAGTTAGGATAAATTCAAAGTGGTTTATTAAACTAGTGCAGCAAAATACCCCTGCCCCGTCCAGCTCTTCTGCCACTTTGGTCCCCTCACCATTCCATGTTTCAGAGTGGAAGCTCAGAGGTTGCTATGGAGTGGCTGGACATCACAGGGTAAATTAATACAAGTAACCTGTATACAAAAGTTATACTCAATGAACAATATCCAACATGGAAAAAAGATGTAACAAAGATTACATCAACCCTTGAGGCAGGCACCTTGGAGTCCATATTTCCTTGTATGACAGAACAACAAAGGACCTGGTGGCAAGGTGCAAAAAGAGCGTTTATGCCTCAGAAGACACCAGAGAATGGTGGCACTGTGAACGTGTTCACTCAGATGGATGTAGAGAACAAAATGGTTGGTGAGGCACCCAGGGATTCAAGACGGCATTGCCTGCTGCTTTTTAGATCGTAACCTGCTCGCTCGCTCGCATTTTGCACAGGAATTGTTTTATCTACACATTGTTTTTTATTCAGCAGTTTTAGCAGGAGCAAATACTAATCTATCTTAGTGGAAACTTTATTTTTAAAATTGTTATTGCCTTAATTTGAATTGTGGTGGGTGAGGGCAGGGATCGAACCCTGAGTGGGCTGGTTTTGATGCAGGGAACTAAGAGCCGCCATTGTGGGTAGTGAGCGGTCTAGTAGCTGAATCCTAGCAAATAAAAGGAGGGGTTATGCGCGCAATCGCAGCAAACGCACGCTGTGGGCGCACCCCTGTTAAATCAAAGGCTTACCTAGGCAAGCTCGCCTGTGCCCGTTAGCATCCCAGTTGGTGCTAGGAGATTTTAATATCAACATGGACAAACCTGCTGAACAGGACTCCATTAGACTACGAGAATCCTTAGATATTTTCAAGTTGACCCCATATGTCCATCGCCCTAGTCATGAGAAGATTTACAAAAGGGGGTGGTGATGAACAGAGTGTCTGAGTTAAACAGACCACTCTTACCCAGTCCAAAGATCAGGGCTTGATCCATCACCGTTATTTATCTCACTGCCCCATCCCAGCTCAGAACCTGGCTATATGCAAATCAGTCTGTCCCTGGCCCAGTGCATCATGGGAACAGGGCAGACTAAACTACCAAGCCAATTCTTCACCAGAAAGGAGACAAGCTACCGGGGACCGGTTTCTGGCATTTCAGCCTTCTTCGGCCCGGCTTGCTTGAATCCTGATGGAGCAGTGAGAAAGGGACTCATGTCTGAGTATGCCCTGCCACACCTATAGTGGCCAAAAACGATTTACTAAAGGGGGTGGTGATGAACAGAGTGTCTGAGTTAAACAGACCACTCTTACCCAGTCCAAAGATCAGGGCTTGATCCATCACCGTTATTTATCTCACTGCCCCATCCCAGCTCAGAACCTGGCTATATGCAAATCAGTCTGTCCCTGGCCCAGTGCATCATGGGAACAGGGCAGACTAAACTACCAAGCCAATTCTTCACCAGAAAGGAGACAAGCTACCGGGGACCGGTTTCTGGCATTTCAGCCTTCTTCGGCCCGGCTTGCTTGAATCCTGATGGAGCAGTGAGAAAGGGACTCATGTCTGAGTATACCCTGCCACACCTATAGTGGCCAAAAACGATTTACAAAAGGGGGTGGTGATGAACAGAGTGTCTGAGTTAAACAGACCACTCTTACCCAGTCCAAAGATCAGGGCTTGATCCATCACCGTTATTTATCTCACTGCCCCATCCCAGCTCAGAACCTGGCTATATGCAAATCAGTCTGTCCCTGGCCCAGTGCATCATGGGAACAGGGCAGACTAAACTACCAAGCCAATTCTTCACCAGAAAGGAGACAAGCTACCGGGGACCGGTTTCTGGCATTTCAGCCTTCTTCGGCCCGGCTTGCTTGAATCCTGATGGAGCAGTGAGAAAGGGACTCATGTCTGAGTATACCCTGCCACACCTATAGTGGCCAAAAACGATTTACAAAAGGGGGTGGTGATGAACAGAGTGTCTGAGTTAAACAGACCACTCTTACCCAGTCCAAAGATCAGGGCTTGATCCATCACCGTTATTTATCTCACTGCCCCATCCCAGCTCAGAACCTGGCTATATGCAAATCAGTCTGTCCCTGGCCCAGTGCATCATGGGAACAGGGCAGACTAAACTACCAAGCCAATTCTTCACCAGAAAGGAGACAAGCTACCGGGGACCGGTTTCTGGCATTTCAGCCTTCTTCGGCCCGGCTTGCTTGAATCCTGATGGAGCAGTGAGAAAGGGACTCATGTCTGAGTATACCCTGCCACACCTATAGTGGCCAAAAACGATTTACAAAAGGGGGTGGTGATGAACAGAGTGTCTGAGTTAAACAGACCACTCTTACCCAGTCCAAAGATCAGGGCTTGATCCATCACCGTTATTTATCTCACTGCCCCATCCCAGCTCAGAACCTGGCTATATGCAAATCAGTCTGTCCCTGGCCCAGTGCATCATGGGAACAGGGCAGACTAAACTACCAAGCCAATTCTTCACCAGAAAGGAGACAAGCTGCCAGGGACCGGTTTCTGGCATTTCAGCCTTCTTCGGCCCGGCTTGCTTGAATCCTGATGGAGCAGTGAGAAAGGGACTCATGTCTGAGTATACCCTGCCACACCTATAGTGGCCAAAAACGATTTACAAAAGGGGGTGGTGATGAACAGAGTGTCTGAGTTAAACAGACCACTCTTACCCAGTCCAAAGATCAGGGCTTGATCCATCACCGTTATTTATCTCACTGCCCCATCCCAGCTCAGAACCTGGCTATATGCAAATCAGTCTGTCCCTGGCCCAGTGCATCATGGGAACAGGGCAGACTAAACTACCAAGCCAATTCTTCACCAGAAAGGAGACAAGCTACCGGGGACCGGTTTCTGGAATTTCAGCCTTCTTCGGCCCGGCTTGCTTGAATCCTGATGGAGCAGTGAGAAAGGGACTCATGTCTGAGTATACCCTGCCACACCTATAGTGGCCAAAAACGATTTACAAAAGGGGGTGGTGATGAACAGAGTGTCTGAGTTAAACAGACCACTCTTACCCAGTCCAAAGATCAGGGCTTGATCCATCACCGTTATTTATCTCACTGCCCCATCCCAGCTCAGAACCTGGCTATATGCAAATCAGTCTGTCCCTGGCCCAGTGCATCATGGGAACAGGGCAGACTAAACTACCAAGCCAATTCTTCACCAGAAAGGAGACAAGCTACCGGGGACCGGTTTCTGGAATTTCAGCCTTCTTCGGCCCGGCTTGCTTGAATCCTGATGGAGCAGTGAGAAAGGGACTCATGTCTGAGTATACCCTGCCACACCTATAGTGGCCAAAAACGATTTACAAAAGGGGGTGGTGATGAACAGAGTGTCTGAGTTAAACAGACCACTCTTACCCAGTCCAAAGATCAGGGCTTGATCCATCACCGTTATTTATCTCACTGCCCCATCCCAGCTCAGAACCTGGCTATATGCAAATCAGTCTGTCCCTGGCCCAGTGCATCATGGGAACAGGGCAGACTAAACTACCAAGCCAATTCTTCACCAGAAAGGAGACAAGCTACCGGGGACCGGTTTCTGGCATTTCAGCCTTCTTCAGCCCGGCTTGCTTGAATCCTGATGGAGCAGTGAGAAAGGGACTCATGTCTGAGTATACCCTGCCACACCTATAGTGGCCAAAAACGATTTACAAAAGGGGGTGGTGATGAACAGAGTGTCTGAGTTAAACAGACCACTCTTACCCAGTCCAAAGATCAGGGCTTGATCCATCACCGATATTTATCTCACTGCCCCATCCCAGCTCAGAACCTGGCTATATGCAAATCAGTCTGTCCCTGGCCCAGTGCATCATGGGAACAGGGCAGACTAAACTACCAAGCCAATTCTTCACCAGAAAGGAGACAAGCTACCGGGGACCGGTTTCTGGCATTTCAGCCTTCTTCGGCCCGGCTTGCTTGAATCCTGATGGAGCAGTGAGAAAGGGACTCATGTCTGAGTATACCCTGCCACACCTATAGTGGCCAAAAACGATTTACAAAAGGGGGTGGTGATGAACAGAGTGTCTGAGTTAAACAGACCACTCTTACCCAGTCCAAAGATCAGGGCTTGATCCATCACCGTTATTTATCTCACTGCCCCATCCCAGCTCAGAACCTGGCTATATGCAAATCAGTCTGTCCCTGGCCCAGTGCATCATGGGAACAGGGCAGACTAAACTACCAAGCCAATTCTTCACCAGAAAGGAGACAAGCTACCGGGGACCGGTTTCTGGCATTTCAGCCTTCTTCGGCCCGGCTTGCTTGAATCCTGATGGAGCAGTGAGAAAGGGACTCATGTCTGAGTATACCCTGCCACACCTATAGTGGCCAAAAACGATTTACAAAAGGGGGTGGTGATGAACAGAGTGTCTGAGTTAAACAGACCACTCTTACCCAGTCCAAAGATCAGGGCTTGATCCATCACCGTTATTTATCTCACTGCCCCATCCCAGCTCAGAACCTGGCTATATGCAAATCAGTCTGTCCCTGGCCCAGTGCATCATGGGAACAGGGCAGACTAAACTACCAAGCCAATTCTTCACCAGAAAGGAGACAAGCTACCGGGGACCGGTTTCTGGCATTTCAGCCTTCTTCGGCCCGGCTTGCTTGAATCCTGATGGAGCAGTGAGAAAGGGACTCATGTCTGAGTATACCCTGCCACACCTATAGTGGCCAAAAACGATTTACAAAAGGGGGTGGTGATGAACAGAGTGTCTGAGTTAAACAGACCACTCTTACCCAGTCCAAAGATCAGGGCTTGATCCATCACCGTTATTTATCTCACTGCCCCATCCCAGCTCAGAACCTGGCTATATGCAAATCAGTCTGTCCCTGGCCCAGTGCATCATGGGAACAGGGCAGACTAAACTACCAAGCCAATTCTTCACCAGAAAGGAGACAAGCTACCGGGGACCGGTTTCTGGCATTTCAGCCTTCTTCGGCCCGGCTTGCTTGAATCCTGATGGAGCAGTGAGAAAGGGACTCATGTCTGAGTATACCCTGCCACACCTATAGTGGCCAAAAACGATTTACAAAAGGGGGTGGTGATGAACAGAGTGTCTGAGTTAAACAGACCACTCTTACCCAGTCCAAAGATCAGGGCTTGATCCATCACCGTTATTTATCTCACTGCCCCATCCCAGCTCAGAACCTGGCTATATGCAAATCAGTCTGTCCCTGGCCCAGTGCATCATGGGAACAGGGCAGACTAAACTACCAAGCCAATTCTTCACCAGGAAGGAGACAAGCTACCGGGGACCGGTTTCGGGCATTTCAGCCTTCTTCGGCCCGGCTTGCTTGAATCCTGATGGAGCAGTGAGAAAGGGACTCATGTCTGAGTATACCCTGCCACACCTATAGTGGCCAAAAACGATTTACAAAAGGGGGTGGTGATGAACAGAGTGTCTGAGTTAAACAGACCACTCTTACCCAGTCCAAAGATCAGGGCTTGATCCATCACCGTTATTTATCTCACTGCCCCATCCCAGCTCAGAACCTGGCTATATGCAAATCAGTCTGTGCCTGGCCCAGTGCATCATGGGAACAGGGCAGACTAAACTACCAAGCCAATTCTTCACCAGAAAGGAGACAAGCTACCGGGGACCGGTTTCTGGCATTTCAGCCTTCTTCGGCCCGGCTTGCTTGAATCCTGATGGAGCAGTGAGAAAGGGACTCATGTCTGAGTATACCCTGCCACACCTATAGTGGCCAAAAACGATTTACAAAAGGGGGTGGTGATGAACAGAGTGTCTGAGTTAAACAGACCACTCTTACCCAGTCCAAAGATCAGGGCTTGATCCATCACCGTTATTTATCTCACTGCCCCATCCCAGCTCAGAACCTGGCTATATGCAAATCAGTCTGTCCCTGGCCCAGTGCATCATGGGAACAGGGCAGACTAAACTACCAAGCCAATTCTTCACCAGAAAGGAGACAAGCTACCGGGGACCGGTTTCTGGCATTTCAGCCTTCTTCGGCCCGGCTTGCTTGAATCCTGATGGAGCAGTGAGAAAGGGACTCATGTCTGAGTATACCCTGCCACACCTATAGTGGCCAAAAACGATTTACAAAAGGGGGTGGTGATGAACAGAGTGTCTGAGTTAAACAGACCACTCTTACCCAGTCCAAAGATCAGGGCTTGATCCATCACCGTTATTTATCTCACTGCCCCATCCCAGCTCAGAACCTGGCTATATGCAAATCAGTCTGTCCCTGGCCCAGTGCATCATGGGAACAGGGCAGACTAAACTACCAAGCCAATCCTTCACCAGAAAGGAGACAAGCTACCGGGGACCGGTTTCTGGCATTTCAGCCTTCTTCGGCCCGGCTTGCTTGAATCCTGATGGAGCAGTGAGAAAGGGACTCATGTCTGAGTATACCCTGCCACACCTATAGTGGCCAAAAACGATTTACAAAAGGGGGTGGTGATGAACAGAGTGTCTGAGTTAAACAGACCACTCTTACCCAGTCCAAAGATCAGGGCTTGATCCATCACCGTTATTTATCTCACTGCCCCATCCCAGCTCAGAACCTGGCTATATGCAAATCAGTCTGTCCCTGGCCCAGTGCATCATGAGTCATGAGAAGAGACATATCTTGGATCGGATTTTCTGCAATGTAAAAATAGAAACTGCCATACTCCTCCCCCTTGTGTGGTCTGATCACTTCCTCCTTGGTTTTACAATTAGGAAAGAACCTAAATACCCCACATTTTATGGGAAGGCCTGCACTAGTAGTTGCAGACCTTTCCACCAAATTACATCAGACTCCCTGAGCACTGCCCTCAGTAATGATCCACTTTCCTTCAGTGGTAATCTTGAGGACAATGTAGATTGTCTTGTTAACTGGCTCCAACTCCATGCATGGGAGCTTGCACCCTCGTCCTCGCATTCCACCAAGGCTGCTCAAACCTCAGCCCCTTGGTTTACAAAAGCCATCAGAAAAAACAACAGTGCCTGCAAATGTCTGGAGATGTCTTGGTAGAAGAATTTTGATCTTAATGATAAAATAATTTATAAACAGGTGCTGAAGTCTCATTATAATAAAATTCATGACGAGAAAAAACTTTTTTCTCTTCTAAAATTGAATTGGCAGAAAACAAAAGTAAAGACATTTTAAAATAGTAAAATAGTTCTCATCTCTGAGTGTGACTGTCAGGCCCTTCACCTCCATTGAAGTATGGACTAGCCTCTCTTACTTCCATGAAAAAATTTAAAATGTACAAGAAACTTTCCCTGAGCAGCCCCCAGTTCGGGGTGAATGTTTGGAGTTTCTGTCCCCTTCCACTTGGGTAAGGGGACCAGCTCTCAAGCAGTTCCCACCTATCCCCATGGATAAATCCTTGAAAATTATGAGAGCCCTTAAATCAGGCTCACCTTCTGACCCATGCCCAGTCAAAGTATTGGTGTCTATTGCCGAGATAATCAATCCTGCAGTGAATCTGATTCTTAATGCTTCACTGCAGAATGGGCAGGTTCAGGACAGGTGGAAGAAGGCAACAAATTCTCCCACTATTAAAAAAACCTTTATCTAATCACGAGATAGCCTCAAATTACAGGCCAATATCCTTGCTCCCCTTTTTTCTAAAGCTCTGGAAAAATATGTGATTTTTTTCACCACCACATATGTTGAAGCCAATCAAGTTCTTCACTAGAGCCAGTTCAGCTTCAGGTCAAACTTTAGCACTGAAACAGCTCTTCCGGAAGTCTCTGATGTCATTAAGGGGACTTTAGACAAGGGAGGCAAGGTAGTGCTGATAACATTGGACTTATCTGCGGCCTTTGATACCATGCCCCATGACCGGCTTCTGCAGAGACTCCAGGAGTGCGGTTTTGGGGGGACGGTCCTCAAGTAGTTTTCCTCCTTCTTAAAGGACTATCAGCAAATGGTTTGGTGGTCACCCTTTGCTGCTCCCATTCCCCCCCATGAAGGTGGGGGTCCAAAGGGCTCGATCTTGAGCCCAACACCTTTTAACCTTTATATGAACCCCTTGCGCATTTGGCTGAGGAACATGGAGCAAAAATAGTATCATATGCGGACGACACACAGTTGGTCTTCACTTGTGACAAGAGCATTGATTTTAGAGGAGATGTGATCAACACCTGCCTATCAGAGGTTTTCTCCTGGCTTCAAATGAATCAACTCAAGTGTAACTCTGAGAAATCGGAGATCATTTTCCTTGGTCTCCCTCCTAGCGACATGTGGTTCCAATGGTGGCCTTTAGAGATGTCCCCCTACAGCTTTGGTAAAGACAGTCAAGAATCTAGGGGTTAAGCTGGAGGGTAATTTATCCATGAACGCCCAGATTCAAGCTGTAGCGGTGTCCTGCTTTGGCACGCTCAAAATGCTGAAACAGTTATTGCCCCTTGTTCCGGTTGCACAGAGGAAAACGGTGGTCCAGGCTTTAATTGTATCTAGGCTGGACTACGTAATCGTTCTGTACCTGGGTCTTCTAGAATATTTATTGACATGTCTGCAGGTGGTCCAAAGCGCAGTGGCCAGGGCGATACTTATGCTTGGCCCTAGAACACGGATGTCCTCCCATTTGAAATCCCTTCACTGGCTACCGATCTGCAAGAGGATCCATTTCAAAGCTTTGGTTCTGGCCTTTAAAGCTCTCCATGTTACAGGTGCTTCGTATATCAAGGAAAGAGTTCAGTATCACATTCTGCACCAAATCTTGAGGTCCTCATCACTGCAGCAGGCACTCACCCCCAAGTTCTCCAGTGCTCGTCTAGGTAGACGCTTCTTTCAGGGGCAAGCCACACGACTTTGGAACAGCCTGCCTTTGGCACTTAGACAGGTGCAGGACCTTCTCACTTTTAGAAAGTCACAGAAAACATGATTATTCCAGCAATAGTACATGAGTCGAGCACATGAAAGCACACTGTCAGCCCTGTCTTGAGGTCTTACAGCGCCGGGAGTAGCTGTGCACTTTATAAGTACCCAGTTTACATAACATAACATAACAGGGAGCTATGTGACAGCATCCTTGGATTAGGAGCGGCTGACATCCAGAAGGTATAGTAGAATAAAGCAGACAGTTGTGCTGTCTACTGGACCTTAACAGATAGCTGTGAGTACATTCAGCTGAACACAAGCACCCAGTGGCCACTAGCAAAATAAACTGCTTTTGTTTTGTAAGAAGAGGGATGTTGTGCCTGGGATGCTGGGTTCAGCTCTATTTTGGCTCACTTGCCCCAGTGGGACAGACACATAGCCAGCGCAGGGAATTCAGCTCAAGCCAGGCTTGACTCCTGCTTGGCTCACCCACCTTACAAGATGGATATCACTCCTAAATGCTCTACACCGATGCTCCGCCTGACTAAGGACACACGCCAGCATCTGCTAATCATAAAAACAAATAATGTGTACTCGACGTAGTAGACATGAGCCTGAGGCTTGGTGGTAAGGCTAACATTGCTCCTCAGTGCTACTGAAGATGAACCTGTCATGCTGCTCTGAAACTAATGCCACAACTAATGTGAACTAGCGCTCTAGGTTTGGGGCATTACAGTTTGCACAGTTGCATGCAGAAGGAGGCACGAGAGCAGAGTGACTCAGGAAATCCCCTGCTATATTTTCGTAATATAATACATTTTTAAAATAGGTTTACTGTATCTATTGTCCAAAGGGTCCCAAAGTGTCTCCTAGCTTGTCTTGAACAAATATCTGTGACTTTCTGTAAATCCATTAGCAAATATTTGATTTGGTACCTTTTAAAAAAATTGCGGAGGCACTCACATTTGCGAAGGCCCTACACTGTCCATCCACACGCAGCTTATGCTGCACACTACAGCTCCCTAGTGGACTGTAGTTATGAACTCAGAGGAATGGCTAGAAACAACAAATTTGACCCACATGTGGAGTCAAAGGGACTAGGGTAAAAATATGTCATTCACACAGCCTGTCATACCAACCACAAAAATGCATGCATTGAGTTGAAGAGGGGTGAGCCATTGCCCTAGTCTATATATGCTGCTTGTGGGCTGAACAAGCATGTTCAGAACATCTTAAGAAAGCAATAGCTGAATGGGCCTGGCCCAAAGCCATTCACTGTATGTATTAGTCACTATTTTGTAATGTATATTTTTTACATCTCTAGGAAAAAGGCTGTCTACTAGTTTAAACAACGAAGGCTAGAGCTGACTACCAGTGCAAACCTAATCATCAGAGCCAATGGCGATTTTAAAATGGGATTGCTGCACACTGAAGGCGTAAATGTGCAATAATTTTGAGACTCTAATAATATCAATGTCAGATTATAAGGATTCTGGACCAGTCATGATTAGTATTCTAGTTTCAGTGCCTCAGCCCGTTTGTAAGATAAATAAGAATAGACTCTCGTGGACAGGGCTAGCAGGCATAACTTCTTCATTAATATGAACTTGAAATGGTATCCTAAAATAAGTACTTTTCTGAGTATTTTTCGAATTTGCATGGCACTTTTATTCATAATACTGAAAAAAAGCACTACATTGAACATATACATATAATTGCTTATATTACTAGTTGAGCTTTGAGGCAACTATCACAATGACTAACCAACTGTCTTTTGTCTTGTTAAGTATTTGGCCCTTCTGTTCACTATTGTACAAGTTCTAACAGAGGCTCAATTTATGAAGCTTTATTCTATGAGTAGAGTTGACTTCCTCTTGGAAATTCAGAGCAGGCAAAACAACTGCAGTCAAAGGCTATAAAATAATCAAAGAATTAATAAACGGGACTGATACTTTCAATGCGCATAATATTTGAGGAAATGTGCTTTTTTATAGGGGTGGTGGAACTCACAGAATTTAACTCTGCGGATTTCCACAGAGTTACATAGAAACTGTGCAAGATTCTGTGGAGTTTCTCCAATGGGTGTAAATAGGCATGTTGCGCTGTTCCCACTTTGATTTATTGCTGGGAGCACATTCCATGATGAAAAATCAGTGCAACTGCTCCACAACGGCATGGTAGAGGGCACAGCTACTCAAGTTGATTTTGCTCAAGCTGCAGCCTTCAGATGGCTAATAGTTGGGACCACCAGCATCGAAAAAAATCTTGCTGGATGTCCTCCCAGCGACAAAAATCACACTAGGGGGTTCAAATTTCACTCACCAACTTACCATTTTGGTGGGTGCATGAAAAGAAATTCTACACACCGGTACTACTGTATTTAAAGAAATCACCCGGGAGATCATGACAGCAGTGGAAGAGGCCCGGACTAACGATTGGCTCTCCGAACAGGAGGCAGCTTTCTTGGTGAACAAACATCCAAAGACACCTTACCTATATATCTTCCCCAAGATCCACAAACGCACTCAACCACCTCCCGGGCAACCTATTGTCTCCGGGTTGGGGTCGCTGTTGGAACCGCTGTCACAGTTTTGTGATTTCTTCCTGAAGCCCTTGGTCCAGAAACTGCTGGCTTATCTCAGGGACACCTTGGATATTTTAAATCTCTTGAAGGACATACCCTTTGATCCAGAATCGAAATATCTGATTGGGCTAGACAAAGAAGCCCTATACACGAATATCCCCCAGATGGAAACTTTACGAGTACTGGAAAATATTCTGTTCCAGGAGGAGTGGCCATACCAGACTCCCAGAACATTTATCCTGCACCTGACAGAGATAGCTTTGACTAGAAATTTTTTCGAATTCGAAAAAAATCTGTACCTCCAAACCCATGGCACCTCCATGGTCAGTGTTTTTGCGCCTAGTCTGGCGGGACTTTACGTGGCTGCTTTTGAGCAAACTACCATCTACCACGAAACCTGTCCATGGAGGCCGAACTTGCGTCTGTGGCGTAGATACATAGACAACGTCTTGGTAATTTGGAGGTGGGATCCTGACTCTGTGACCCACGTTCTGGAATAGTTGAACCAGAGGAACCCCCTCCTTCATTTTACCTCTACAATTACCAAGACAAGTCTCCCCTTTCTGGATTTGGTTATTGAGCCTGGTGAAGGGATCCTTCAGACCAGAGTATATCACAAGACCACGGATAAGAATGCACTACTAGCATTTACCAGCTTTCACCCTCGGTCGCTTCGTGAAAACCTACCGGTGGGATAGTTCTTTCGAATCCGACGGTACTGTTCTAAATTGAATGACTTCACTGATGAAGCTACTCTGTTATTGGCCAAACTACACAACAGAGGTTATCCAAAAAGATAGTGAAACGAGCAAGGAAGAGGGCACTCAATGCCAACCGAGAGGTTTTGTTTTCAAAGGCCAACAGACCCCCAGTGGACAAAACGGTTTTTGTATCTACCTTTAATACCGCATCACAACAGATCAAGCGAACTATTTTAAAAAACTGGACAATCCTTAACTCTGGTCATTTACATATGGAAAAACCTTTGTTTTCCTTCAAACGGAGCCAAAACCTAAAGGACTTACTAGTTCATACTAGACTGAGAACAATGACGGGACATGGAACCTTGAGCACCATCACTGGCTTGCCCCCTGTGACTGGCCACTACCGCTGCGGTTCTTGCAGTGTGTGTCACCTTACAACCAATTCCAAACAGATCGACCTGGGCTTACCAACTCCCTGGGAACAAAGGTCACACACTAACTGCAACTCACAAGGAGTAATATATTTAATAACATGCCCTTGTGGGAAACAATTTGTGGGTATGACATGCAGGAAGATTCGTACCCGCATTACTGAACACCGCAGCACTGTGAGATGTGGCAGGTCTAACTCAAAGCTGACAACCCACTTTGCAGAATTGGGACACACAGTGGAGGATCTACGGTGGACGGTCATAGAGAAACCCACTTACCATGGTCAAGATGAGAGCAGAGCCCTCTTTGTAAGAGAACAAAAGTGGGGTTTTCGCCTCTGTAGTGATCTACACGTCCTGAATGATGAGATACCGTGGCATGCTTTGGGGAAATAAATAATCAAATATGGAAGTCTATTTACTTGACCTCTTTGCCTATCCTTCTCCAATTAAACACCAATGTTGCAATCTCTTGTGGGTTAAGTGTGCTAATTTTGATGAGTTTCTAACTGTACAATTTAGCGACATATTCTTACAGAGCAACATGACTTGGGGCACTGACGATTGTGATAAGACTGTCAAAGATGTGGTCAGACTTTATGTTTGATATTTGGCGACCTCCTCCCAGGAATGGCAGCCCTTGATTGGATTGTCTGTATTACTCCTTTTTTCGGCGGCGGACTGGGTCGGCAGCCGTCGTCGTTCCCCCTATTGTGGATAAATTTGCCAGCAACGTGGTGGGGTCCAACAACGTATGTGTAGAGTGGTGCACGGCAATAGTCGCCTTGGCCATTCAATCATCTGTTGGCTCACTGTGACTATACTTTAGGACACACAGCTGGTACACGGGCTCCTGTATGTAATAATGATCTCCTTCAATAGAAAAACTACTGTTCCCGCCTCACTACGCACAGGATGACATAACCATTGAATAATCGGGTGGCTCACTGGGACTATATTTAAGAACACACAGCTGGTACACGGGCTCCTGTATGCAAGAATGATCTCCTGAAATAGAAAAACTACTGTTCCCGTCTAAACTACGTGCGTGATGACGTCATCCAACGTGATCACGCGGAAGTGCAGGGACCGGGATTATCAACAGCAGCGCCACAACACGCTGTGATCTTCGCGGCGTCTATGCATGTCGGGCACGAATTGTGCTGGAGCGATCCTACGGAACGGTGAGTGGGGCTACGAGACGATGGTTGATGATCGTTTTAAAAGCGCAAATATGGGCTTATCTTTCCTACTCGGGTCCTGCATGAGCTGGGTGGGGACCTTTGACTACATAGATCGCTCATTGTATCCCGTAGCATGGACATGTAGCGGAAATATAGTGAGGATACATTACACAGATTTACTGGGATCATTGTGTGAATGCCTACACCCCTCATATATAACGGGAGGCAAGAGGGGCCTTTTGGGTTATAAAGGGTATCTTTACATTGAGAACTAGTTTTACCTACCTGCATATGTTTCACCTTCGAACACGGGTTGTGTTCTTTGGAGCTTCACCCGCTGACGCCATTTAGAGCCTTAAGAATCAGTAGACTTGGTAAGACGCCTATTCCAGCCTTTTTATCCTATGGGCTACTTTATTTACAGTGTATGACAGGATATGTATTTTTGGGAATTTTGAAACCCTTGAATAGGGGCTGGGAGATTCCTCCTTTATATGTGAAGTGTCTTGTCACCTCTGGAGTGTGTCTGTTATCGATATTAATAATCTTTTGTTTTTAACTCATTTGAGATTTGGAGTATAAAGTGATTTGGGGCTATAAATAGCTAATAATACTCTACTCAAGCATACTACAATGGATACTGTTCTGAAAATATTTATTCTCTATTGTAGTAAAAACAATCCACGTTGTGGAAGTACCCTCCACGTGGTTCCCTTTACCCATCACTGCATTGAGGTAAGAGGCATACAAGGACTGGGACAGTTAGACTGCCCTTACGAAGACCGGTGTGACCCACTTAATCGAGGGCACGGATTAACGGTCGAAACATGTTGACCACCGCAGTTTAAAGAGTAGTGTTTGTGGATCTTGACTTCCTGCCTAAACACTTATACATCCTTCACTCTAAATTTTAATCCTGACCTTGGGACCCTGGAATAAAGTACTGGTGGGTACCCATGAGCCAGTTTTAACGAGCACCTTCCAACCTGCACATTAAGTCTATCACTTACCCAGTCCGGACGGACAACACTAATCTATGTGATCACTGTATGTCACTTATATGTTGTTTGTACTTGTTGATTTTGAGTAGTGTGTTTTTTTGTTTCCCCCCTATGCTCCGCCCCCTGCGTGGCTACGCGGGGCCGTTTTGTAAGCAGACCCAATGAGGAAGCATGTCACGCACATTGTGTGTGAGTGAGGGCAGTTTTTTCAATTAATTTTGACTTTTATACCTGTCTCTACATCACTTTGTCTGTTGTTCCCCACCCCCCTTTGGTATGTATACTACATATTTTGGGGGTTCATGGGGGGTGGAACTTATCTCTAGACCCTCTCCCCTTTTTTGTGATAGATGAAAAAAAAATTCTGTCACACCGCGAATAGTGAATTTTGCCAGAACACTGCGTTATAAGAGTAACACAGTGTCAGCAATTCAGACTTTGGGATGGAATATTTCACCCACCTCTACTTTTCAGTTCCAAGGATAAGGATATTCTTTTCTTCAAAGTATCTGCATCAGCCAGTAGCCACCATTTAAAGCTGTTATATCATGCTGAGAATTTTATGAACATAAGAAGAAATACTTATTAGATTTGTATGTGATACTTATTGATGCTGGTCATAACACACCTCAGAGATATATTTTAGGCAAATGCTCCTTGAGGGTCACAAGTTCAAGTTTGTCTTGATATATGCTTAGAATATCATGATTTTTTTTTCTTATTCTAACCTTATATTAACATACAAGAGCCTGCATTTGATGAACACAAACAATCTCAGTTGTTAGAAAATGGAAGGAAAATACAGCAAGAATAGGCATGCTGGACTGGACTATGGTAATGTAGTTTATATGTCAGTTATGGAAAAAGTAAAGGAATTAGTGAGAAGTGTATTTTACAATGGCACAGGAATATGAGCCAGGGATTAATGGGGGTTACATAGAACAATGCAAAGGCAAATCCTCTGGTAATCCAACGAACCTTTGTAAATGGCCATCATAATTATCCTATTGGTATAGTACTTCTTCAGGTGTTGGTCAAAAAGGTAGAAAATAGCTGGAACAAGAACATTTGATGCAGCAATGGTAAACCCAACAGGAAGGGGTAAAAACCTCAGAGGATTTATAAATAAATAGGGGATGAACGCGCCTACCACCCACCGCCCCAGGCAGGAGAAATTGCAGGAAATAAACTTATTTAAAAATATTCTATTTCCTAACATACTGAATCTAGGCAGGCCTTCAGTTAAGTATAATTTTATCTCAGAGTCCTGTACACTTAGGCCACATTTACGAGTCTGGTGGTCCATGGACCGCCAGAGTCATGGTGGCGTGGCGGTGGCAGTCTCCTGACCGCCCTATTATAATTTGGGTGGGGGGGCAGCCTACCACAGCCATCAGGAAACCACCGTTCCCTGGCGGTGTTGTGCCAGTCAGGGGCCAGTAATTAGGTTGGCGGGACAGCCGTGGTTCATCAGGCAAATTACAAGTTTCCTCTCCTGCTGCGGTTTTCATGGAACCACGGCAGAAAGGAAATGAATGGGGCCCTGGAAAGCCCCCTAGTGCCTCATACCTGAGAATGTTTGTGTGCATGCACACTGGTTCTTGCATGCATTAGACTTTTCAGTCCATGCCGTGCAGGAACGCTTTTTGACATTCCCATTGCGGTGCCCATTTTCAGGACACTACCGTAGAAACATCAAAATTAAAGCCCACCAGACAGGAGAAATCTACTAATATGGTGGGCTGTCTGGCCATGGCTTTCGTGTTGTGGGGGCGTACCCGGCACTGCATCACTAAAGTCATAATCGGCCCCTTACAGTCATTCTAGCCCATCTAGTGTTAGTGCTGATTAGCAAGTTTTACCTCTCAATTCTCATATGTTTGCCTATGAACATATAGATGGGTTCCAGTTTGGGAACTCATTACAATATCTTTATATCAATCAAGTACTCTTTGGTGGCTCTATCCATTGGTCTGCTGCTACTGTCACTCATTAACATTTGCTAGAAGACTGAACCTCTTTACTGCTCACACTGCCTACTGCTGCTTGTAGGACAGCTGTTCCGGAGGTGCCTTGAATCTCACTTACTGTATAGCGCCGCTAGTAATGATTTATCGTGGTAGCTGACAGGATCTTCCCTGCAGCACTCAGTCTCTTCCTTCTGCATGCCTCCTTGAAAGCTGACATGCTGGCCTTTGTTCACTACCAGCAACTATTTTTTTCCAATCAGTTTCTGCAGGGACAAATGCACAGCAGCTGTATTTCCAACTGAAACTGATGCATTGTGGATGATATTCTTGGGTAGTTGACATCAGGTACCCGTACAGGTTTGACTTAGTCCAGCTGGCTTTCCTATGGTGTTGAAAGTACTGAGATGTTGATTTAATTTCCTCCTCCTCAGTGATGCTTGAAAAGTGCTCACAGGCAAATAAGATTCTGCTCCCTCGGATAGACATACATACCTTTTTGTCCTGGGTCACTGGAGCTATAAATGTGGCTTGGTTATTACTACTGTGATGCGGCCTGCATTGGCAGTATCACCCGCCATGCATTTTCCTTTTCCATGGCTTTCCTGTCTTCCTCAAGTTCACAGTGCACAGGATTCTCATTTCCTTTCCCCCCTTGCACTCCATAACATTAGTTTGTGCCCCCTTTCTGCACTACATTACTATTATAGTGTTCCATTGCCACCTATACAGCCAGTCAGCTCCTTCAGAGGAGAAGAAATGAGGTGAGAGCCATCGTGGCTCCCTTTCATAAATTAAGGAAGCAAGGCTCCATGTTTCTATGCCTCAATATTGCCACTGCTCCTCGCCTTAAGCTGGGTTAATATTTCTCATAATGCATGGGATTCTGTAATCTATTTCATATGAAAGAGCTACACGCCAAGGCTTTAGGTGGTTTGTGGAAAAGGTAACGGTGTTCCCATGTAATATATCGGATAAGGCACCCCGTGGCGTACTTGATAAGGATATTGCAAATCATCTCAGAGTTCTATAACCTTATAAAGGAACCTGACCAACTCTATATGGTTATAGAGCTCCTCTGTGACTTGCAATATTCTTATAATGTATATCAGGGGGTACTTCGCATTTTATATATTCTCGCCATGCTTAATATCTGATCAATATCCAGGGGACCCGGCCGATAAAAATGCATCTGCTCCACTCTCAAAAATGTTCAAAGCATTTCAAACAATCAACCATATTGACCGAATAGTACACTAACTCCCCTCTTCGAGGTGCCATTAACAGCTGCATAGGACGTGGACATGCCACGTCAGTGAGTGGTTCCTTATTTGAAGCAAAAACCTTTTCTCCTCAGTCGTACACGTTTTTTTTTCCAACAAGCGTTCTAAAAATATTATAAATGTTAATGCGTTACCAGGGCCCACTCAGGTGCTGTCATGTCAGTCTTGTTCCCGAAACTGGTCTGCTAAACGGTGCAGTGAGTCACAGCTGCTTTGTATATGACTTACGATTCGAACGTGTTTACAAGAAGGACATTGAAAGGCTTACAAAATCCAATTTTCCTTGCATTATATTTTTTTTTATTGGAGAGATTAGTTAGATTAACTGCATTTTTAGTTCCAGTTGTCAGACTCAGATGTTCCAAGCAATTTTCGAATTAAACTCTTGTATAACAACAGAAGCGGAACCGAGTCTTTTAGGTTTTAATATGTAACTCAAAGTGACACAAAAGTATCCTCGTGGAATCTCTGTCAGCTTTAGCATTTCGCATTTAAGAGTTTTGAGTCAAAACAAAAGTCAATGCGCCGAAAGAGAAAATGGACTATAAAAGTAATTGTGCGGCAAATGGAAAAATAAGTATGATCAGCAAAAACTACAAAAGCCAGAACGTGGTTTTCTTAATCAAGAGCCTCAATACATGTGAGGTGGAATCACATTGGGAAATACGCACCTGTTGGAATTACCTTTACCATGTGTGTCCCTCCCTGGAATTCGGCCTATTATGAGATGGCTAACTCGGAATGGGGAATAATTGAGAACAGGGAATTACTGTGAGGAATCCCAAGTAGCATTCCTTATTATGAGGGGAGTAACTCATTTATCACCTGCTCTGAGAAGATGGTAACTGTGACTTCGCTGCAGGGCATGGGGAGCTGAGAGGGTAGAGAATGGAAATAGAAGAGAGTTTTGAGCAGCAGGGAGCATTACATGATCTTCTCCTGCCAAAGAAAAAACTTTGCAAAACCAGACGAACGAGGCTAGGCTGCCAAAACCGGCCGTGGCAAATTGCTCAACCGGCCCCCCCTGTGGGAGGTGCGGCCGAGCTGTGTGCCAGGGCCGGTTTCAGCTGATTTTGTTACAGGGGGCCGATATTGCCGGCCCACTGTAACAAAAATGGTCTCCCGGGGGCCCAAACCGGCCCGCACCCTTGTGGCCCGCCGGAGAAATGCCAGGTGCCCTCTGCGGCCAGTCCGGCGCTGCTGTTGAAACTCAAGTGGCACAATTTTGTCTCTACCATTTTATGTTTGCCTAGACCACATATATATTTAAATGTCGCCTTATATACTTGTGAGACGCAAAAATACTAATGAGATATGATGTATTAAAGGTATAGAAAGTGCATCTGTTGTGTGTTATGACATATATGTGTGTGTGCATATTAATGTGTTTCCTGCTAAGAAACATCTAGATTTCTGATATTAATTTTATATTGGCTTAGATTGTAAGGTGGTGCTTTAAAATGCATTTAATTTTTCTGCTTAAATATACATGTATTCGTTATTGTGACACATAAGAGTACCACATGATATCACTCGATCTATTGTTAAAGATTTCATTTACTGAATTATATGTAGGTTTTAGAACTAATAAAGAGAAATGTTAAGTTAGCATGATTGTGGGCCTTAAGTTGCAGTCAAGACAGGCAATACTAACTTGAAAGTGGTTGTTCTGCATGTTTTCATCCTTTGCCAGTGCAGACCAAACACCTTAGTTAGTTAGTGAAAAGCACATTGTATTTCAGAAATTGAGAGGTGAGTAAGAGCTGGCAAGGTCAATGAAAAACAAAGGGAGTGTTACCAGTTGGCACTATCAGACAAAGGGAGGAACCAAGGATGCTTTGAAAGTAGAGACTGGAATATGGGAGTAGTGTTCAAGGCATCAAGTTCTTTTCTGGGAACTGGAAAACATAATATGATGTGTAATAGGTCAGATTTCCTGTAGACTTGGAGAGGTGCAGACTTCTCTTGACATCTCTGATTGTGTGGCTTCATGCTATACATGATCTTCTTTTATAGAACTTCAGAGGTTCTGATGCTGACACCTCTCTTGCTAACTTGCTTCAACAGGGTTTTCCCAATCCTTAGGTTAGTGTATAGTTTAGTAGATGTTGCAAATCGTTTCCACCTATAAAGAAAACAATGGAAACAATTCGCCAATCATCAAATACTGTTCTTTATGTTTTTTATATCGCTGCCACTGAGATCCATGTATATTAATTGCTGTTGAGGACCAATATTATAAGATGCTTTTGTCTCCCTTTGGTTATTTTATACTTTTATACTATGTTTTTGAGAATGATTTATATTAGTCTGCCTTTATGTTTTTAACAAATCATTTAAAGTTAAGTTACTGACTCATGCTTTTATTGTGTGGTCCTAATGATCACACTGTACCTTAAGATGTAATTGTTGTTAACCCCAGTTTCTCTCTGACTACACCAAAGGTCTATTGACCAGAGTTGAATTGGAAGAAACGTCCCAGAGCATTTGTAGATAGTAGAATATCAATGATGATTAGTACCTGAAGAAGGTGGGTTCGAAAAGTATTACTTTAGATTAGTCTAGATCCAATTGCAGTCCCTAGTGCCCATGTTTCTTGAAAAATATGTGTTGGTGATGTTCTAGTTGTTCAAGAGTGAGTTGCTACAGCAGAAGGTTGTGTGTAAATGACTTATGATTAGCTTTCAGTGTTTGTGGCAATTGTGTGGTGCCTCGTGTAGATTGTGTGATGATTGTGTGAGTGTAGCTCTTATTGAGAAGAAGCTGTTATCGGATCTGACATTGCCTAAGATCCCAGGATGATATTAAAAAGAGTAGAAGATACTTTTTTTTTTGTCCTCATGTTGCGAAGCTTTATGTGGTCGGAGTTTCAGGTATCTACCTCTAACTTTGTTTGTTACGTTCCGTTTCTACCCCTTGGACTCTCTTGTCTGAGTAGTGTAGAGGAGTATCCTTGAAACATCACATAATTCAAACTTCGGTTTCGAGACGTGGGGGAGCTAGCTGTTATAGCTACTCAACAAGTACCATACTTGTTAACCAGAAGTTGTTTCGCCTTAATCATAGGACTGATGTTTCTACTCTGTGCTAGGATTTACATGTTTTTCAAAACTTTCCCAATACTTAAATCTTTTGCTGTTGTTTTCTTTTCTATCTAATTTGTTTATTCTCACTGCAGAGTTCATCCACTCGCTGTGTGTTGGAGAAGATGTTCCTATCCATTTAATGCAGATTTCCCTTCTTGCAAGTACAATTAATACAAAGAGCAGGTTTTCTTGGCAATTGTTTAACCCCCCTCTACTGACTGCTTCTTCTATCCCGAAAAGAGTAAGAGTGGTACTTACAGTTATTTCTCTCTTCATGATTTCGCTCAGTGTCTTACCAACTTCATTCCAGAAATCCTTTAACATAGGGCAGCTTCTGAACATGTGGATGTCGACTGCCTTTTCTTTGCCGAATTTCGGACATTTCTTTATTCCTGTATTTTTGAATTTCAAGAGTTTTTTCGGGGTCCAGTATGCTCGATGTATTGTATATAAATGATTTCTTTTTAGTGACGCAGATTTTAGTGTCGAACAGCATTTCTCCACTGATTTTTCCCAAATTAAGTCTAAGTCGGCTGTGGTCAAGTCTTTCGCCCAGATTTGATCTTCAATGTTTTGGTTCCTGTCTCCAGCTGTTATTAATGCCCAGTACCATTTTGCCACTTCTTTTGATATTAGTGTATGTTTTACCATTTTTTTCAAGTTTTTCATTTTCTTTGTTATATATGGGTATTGTTTTAGACCAACTTAGAATCTGATAGTATTTAAATTTGGAGATTGAATTACTAGTAATATTTTGAAGTTCTGTCCATGTTTTCAGAGTTGAGCCATTCAATAGCTGTCCCCAGTAGTTCACGTTGGCTATCTTTAATGGAGTTACCAAAGTGTCCTTTAGGCATTCTGAAGTCTCTGGTGAGCTCCAAATAGGTGCTTTCTCGCTGTAGTACGGGATATTTAAAACTCCTCTTATTTGGGTCCAGACTTTTGCTGCCTCCCTTAAAATCTTCAGTTTAATCTTTTTGAAGTACTTGGGGTGTCCAAATTTGAATAAAAAGTGATCAACTGAATCTGTCATTACTTGTAAGTGTATTGGGTAATTTGCATAGCTTTTAAGTAGCACTCGAATGTTTTTAAAGTAGAAAGCCCTATGATACTCCAATAGGTCCGGGCTAGCCAGTCCTCCGTCTTATTTTCTTCTTCGAAGTTTTTTTTGTGAAATTCTTATGCCTTTCGAGGCCCATATGAAGCTTGCAATTTCGCTTTGCGATTTATTCAGCAATGATTTCGTGAATTCAAAAGGGATTGAATTGAACAAAAATGTATATTTTGGTAGAATGGACATCTTGATAATGTTAGATCTTCCTATCAAACTAAGTGGTAAGGTGGACCAAATCTTGAGCAATCTTCTCACCTCAGCTGCCACTTTGTTTATATTGCGTTGCGTGATTTTATCTAGATCATGATTTATCAGGATTACCAGGTATCTTATTTCATTCTTAATATTTGAACTTTTAAATTTGGTGTTCCAAGTCATAATTTCCGTTTTTGTATGGTTCACTAAGTAACCTGAGACCTTTCCAAAGGCACTAATAGTTTCATCGATCTTGGATTTGGCTTTCAGATAGTTGTTCGTGAAAATCATTAAGTCGTCTGCATATAGTGCAATTTTCTTCTCCCATATTTGATATTTAAATGGAGTGATTTCTTTGGCTTTCCTTAAGTTGTTCGCAAGCGGTTCAATGTATAAATTGAAAAGTAGGGGTGAGAGAGGACACCTCTGCCTTGTTCCTCTACCTATTTTCACATCATCAGTGAGACCGCCGTTGACTAGAATTTTAGATCTTGGTGTCTTGTATATTTGTTTTATCACATGCATAAAGGGCTGCCCTATGTTATTTTTAGTCATGACTCTCTCTAAAAAAGCCCAGTTCACTCTGTCAAATGCTTTTGCGGCATCAACAGTTAATATAGTAAGGGGGAGATTATTTTGTGTGGCTATGTCCATTGCAGTCAATACTTCTTGTGTGACTTCGTGCAATTGTCTCCCTTTAACGAAACCTTTTTGGTCGGTGTTTATAAGTTTCGGCAAAATTTTTCCCAATCGTGTCGCCATTATTTTCGTGAAGATTTTATAGTCTGTGTTTAACAGAGATATAGGGCGATAAGATTCGTATCTGGCCGGATCCTTTCCGGGTTTTAGGATAATGGTGATGACCGCATCATTCCAGGAATCTGGTATGCTGCTTCCCTGCTTAAGAATCAGGTTTGCTAGGTCCATGATGTGTGGGAGCAAAATATTTCTTAGTTCCATATAGAACTCGTTTGATAGAGCGTCCGGTCCCGCTGCCTTTCCTTTCTTCAGACTCTTAATGACCTCTTCCACTTCGCTTATTAGGATTTCCTTATTCAGTTCTGTCTTTTCTTCATCTGTTAATGCCAATATTGGAACATCTTCGAGATAGGAGTCAATTAGTGAAACTTGTGGGTTTGTATCTTTGGTATATAATTTTTCGAAAAAATTCCTGAATTCTTGTTTTATTGTTTCATCCTCCATTCTTTGTGATGTTTGTCCTTCCTGATGTATACTCCTTACTTTATTTTTGGCTAGGTCTGTTTTGAGTTTCCACGCCAACCACTTTCCACATCCCTCGCCATATTCGTGTTTTGATAACTTGCTAGACTCCCATTTTTTCCGCACTCTCTCTTCGAGGATGTCTTCTAATTTTTCTTTCTCGTGCTGTCTTTCTTGTTGTATTTCCTCTTTTCTACTTGTTTCTTGTTCCCTTAATATTAAGGAGTCTAGAGTGGTAATGTTAGTTTCCAGATCTGATATTTCGCGCTTTTGTTTTTTATTTTTATAAGCACCTAGGCTCAATAACTTTCCTCTTACCACTGCTTTATACGTGTCCCAAATTATCTGTTTTGTGGTACTGGTTTTATTAAGTTCAAAGAAATTTAAAGTTTCGTTTTCTAATTCTTTTATTATTTGTTTGTCTTGTAATATTGCTCTTTCCACTGTGAATCTTTTTATAGTTTCTGTTTTCTTAATCTGTAATGTTAGTTGGACAGCCGAATGATCTGAAATATGAGCTGGTAGGTGTACTACACTTACCACACTGTTGGATAAAACTCGACCTGTGTCCTAGTTTTTTGTTGTGTAGAGTGAACGGTTGCTCAAGATCTTTTTTGTATATGGCAATCCACTCTCTCATTTTGGGCAAGTTTGCCTGTCTTCCTGGTGGTGATCTTTCTAGTTTGGGGTCCATCACAAGATTAAAATCTCCTCCCAGGAAAATAGGTGAGGTAGCTAATAAAAGCTGTGAGTATAGTTTCAGTAGGGGATCTGCGTCGTCTTGATTTGGACCGTAATATCCTGCTATTGTGAGCGGTCTGCTTTTGATCTTTATTTTGACTATTGCCCATCTCCCCTTGTTGTCCACTTCTACTGAATCAATAACCGCTTTAAAGACTTTTTTATGATTATTATGATTCCTTTGATGTTACATTGTTGTGTTGTACAAGCGTATGTATCTATCCAGCCTAAATTTTTTGCTATTTGTGCCCATTCTTTTTTCAGGAGATGTGTTTCCTGCAGTATTATTACTTCGGATTCTGATGTTTTGATATATTCTAGTATTTTGTTCCTCCTATTCTTTGTCCTTAGCCCGTTAACATTCCAAGAGATTATCTTGATGTCTTTAGTTATACTCCCCATTGTTCCATTTCTGTTTCGATTTTAGATTGTTGTTTAAAATCTCCATTTTGTTTCTCTTTCTGATACAGCGTATGAGGATTTTTTGGGTTTTTTTCCCTATTTTGCGCCCCACCCTTATTTCTTTTCGTGATATTTTTGTGTTTTCTTTTTATTAGTTGTGTGTTGCCCTCCCCGGGGAAGCCTCCTTCTTCTTTTCCTTTGGTTATCTTCATAACCGGCTGTGCTTCCCTGCCCCGTGATTTCTGATTTCTGATTTGCTCGTAGTGTTATTTTGTAGCCTTACACCTCTGCTTTTTCTGCTATTAGTCGATATTGTGTATTCAAGGGATTTCTCGTTAACTCATCGGTTCTTCTGCTCTTCTCTGGTCTCTCATAAATTCAATGAATGTTCTGACTTCTTCCGGTTCTTTCATGTTTCTCATTTTATTCTGCCACATTGTTCTGAGAGATGGTGGGAATTTCATTTGTACCGTAGCACCTAGTTGTTGAAGTTCTGACATTAAGTTTCCTAACTCCCATTGCCTGGTTTGGGAAGCCTTCGACATGTCTGATCTTATTCTAAAGGTCCAGTTCTCTTTGTTGAAGTTGCCATTTTTCAATGCTTCCCCCAAGATTTTATCTTTTAGTAGGTATGTTTTGAAGTTCACGAGTATTTTCCTTGGGGTCTTCCTCTCCTTGTTTTTTCCAAATGGGTCTCTATGTGCTCTTTGGATGTCGTCTTGTAACAGTGCTTCATCTGCCCAGGGAAAAAATTCCGTCAGTAGTGCTACTACAAATTTCTTAATGTCTGATCCCTCTTTATTTTCCGGAACATTTAGAATTCTTATGTTATTTTTTCTTGCTTGGTTTTCTAGTGACTCCATCTTTTCATTCATTCATTATCTTAGTTTCTTGTCTCAGAGAATTTATTTCTTTCCGATTTTTTTCCACCGTTTTGCCTAAGGCGACAACTTCAGTTTCTACTAGCGTCACTCTCTCGCCTAAGGCATTTAGTTTATTGTCCAATTTTTCACAAGCTTCCTGTATTTTGTCTTGTTTAGCTTCAGAGATTGCGAATTTTTCTCTCATTTCAGTCCATATTTTTTCAAGGAGCTCCTCTGTTTGATTTTTCTGAGGGTGTTGAGTGTCTTTTTCCCCCCCTTGTGATCCCCCCTGTGATTCCTCCACATATTTTGTAGTTTCCTGTGTTTTTTCGACACAGTCCTCCTTTTCTCCTCCCTCCGCCATGTATTTTCCTTGAAGCTCTGTATCCTTTTTCAAATTAATTTCCTTGCTGCTTTTCCAACAGTCTTCTAAACACTTTGATTCAACACCTTTTTTGTTCTTACTTTTGCTCTCTTTTTTTGTACTGTGTGAGGCTCCTTTATCCAATTTCGATAAAGCTTGTGAAGTTTCAGCTCGGGTTAGTGGTAGTACTGTGTTAGAACAACAACAACTTTCTTCTTCCGTCCTCGTAGTTGGTAGTTCATGAGATGGCGGTTTAAACTGCTTGCAGTCTTGGGTAGATTGAAGTTGTTGCATTTTGAAATAAGATCTTAGAGAGGGTGTCACTTTTATTTTGGTTTTTGTTTGAGATGAGGATACTATTTTTTCTTTAAGGGTAGTCAGTCCTCCTTCAGAATCTGCCTTGTTATTGTCTCTGATCTGTTTTCTGAGCTTTTTTTAAGTTCTCTTGGAGATATCCCTTTAGGATACTGCTCTTGCCTTAGAAATTTTCTGTTTCGCAGGCTATAAGTGGATATGACTTGTTCCCTTTGCTCTCTTTGCTCTTCTTGTATTTTTAGAAGTTGTCCTCCCTGAGTTTTTGTTTCTGTTGCTTGTGATTGAGGGGGGGACTTTTCCGAGTTGTTATAGCCTTTTTTACCGCCCTCCTCTACTATGCTCGGCAAGTCACTCATAGGCTGTTTGTCTATGCTTTATCTTTGTTTGTTAGCTTGTGTGTCTGGTGGATATTGGAGAATAATTGGTTCAGTTGGGCATATAGATACTGTTACTGAAGTCTTGTCTTGTGTTTTCTTTAAATAGATTGGAAGTTTGAAAATTGAGCAATTTTTTGACCTCACTAAGGGGGGTTGAGCTTCTTTTTCGTTGTGATTACTTATTTCTTTCTTTTGCTGGATATTTTGCATCTGCTTATGCTTGTTTCGCTTATTGTTGTTTCTGATTTCCCTATTAGTGAGCTTTCCCCCGTATAGTTTGGTTTGATTGTCAGCCTTCCCGAGCTCTCCGATTCTTGCTGCACGCTTTCGCTTTCAGTGCCTATTCTTTCGGCAGCTCACTGCCTCTCCCGCTTGCTCTACCGCTCATCCCCCGGAATTGGAAGTTCAACCTTCCGGCGGCTCGGCAGCAGCGCGACCTGGCCCCCGCAGCCGCCGCCCAGAAACTGAGGCTGCAACTCGGCTCCGCTCTCTCCTGCCTGCCGCAGCGCGAGCTCTCTCCCCCCTCAGGCGCGGAGACTGAACAAATCACCATGCCGTGTCGGCTTGACGGTGAGAATCCCTTCGTTTGTTATTTTTCCACTTACTTTGTCATTTCATGCAGTTGCGGTGTTCTTCAGGCTACCGTCTTCTCCGCATGTCTCACAGGGTCAGGAGCACATCGGCTGAGCGTCCTACCCAGCCGCCATCTTCCCCCAAGAGTAGAAGATACTATTGCACGCAGTGAACAAAATCTCAATTGTAACTGTATATAATGTTATTCTTCCTGTGAATTGTGTTATTTTGAAAATTCTACATGACAGGATTGTAAGTAAGCATGGGCGAATTTTGCGAATCTGGCGTTCGCTAATTTTGCGAATTTGCGAACTTGCAATCCGCAAAATCCACGAATTCTCGCGAATTTGCGGATTTGTTTTTTTGTGTTTGCAAGGACTTCTGTCAGTTCGCAAGGATTTCTGACAGTTCGCGATGGTTTTTGTACCAGTTCGCAATTGCGAACTTACATGTCAGCTCGCAACGGTCACGATTATGTTGTTTCTACGTCTGGTTCATCATCACAGGTTCCCATCACCCTCTGTTTCACCCCTGCCACCCTCTGTTTCACCCATGCCACCCTCTGGTACATTAATGCCACCCTCTGGTTCATCATCACTGTAGATTATGGGGGGAAAAAGCAAGCACACCTGCCTGCTTCAACTGACATGAATTAATTTGGGGTTGATTTATTAATGTATCACTGTTTTAAAATTCCAGTCTGGCACCTGCTTCCTTATCTGTAATTTGCTTTCTGTTGCAGTGCAATTTTTTTTCCAGGACCTTTGTGGCCTACTTGTAGCTATTCTATGAGCCTGCTGTGAGGGTCAGAGCAGGGTCATACAATTGTTGCAACTAGCAACTGAACTCTGGAGGGGCCAGGAAGCACTACAGGGAATGGTTACTAATGATGAGTTTGAACTTTTGAACCTGCTTTCACTTTTGCAAAACTCGTTTTTCTGCAGAACAGCATTACAGCAACTGTAATGCCCAAACAAGCTTATATGAGAAAGTTGATTTCTAATCCAAAAGTTATCCAAAGAAAATCAAAAGGCCTCAAATCCAAAAAAGTGCAGGCAAATGTCAACCTGAGGAGTTATTCTGATAAAAATCATCATTTTCAGAAGGTTTATGCTGCTTGCTAGTAGATTTCTTGTGCAGAATTGCAATTTTTGTAATTTCGCGAGTGTGAGATTGTTGCTGCCCGCCGCACCTACATGTTCGCAATTGCGAACTTACACTGCACGCCGCAAAATTGTATCACCAAGAAAAAAAAAATCCGCTGCGTGCGAATTTGAGGATTTTCAGTAAATTCGCGAGCGTTCGCGGATTGCGAATTTACTGAAAATCCGCAAAATCCGCGAGCGGAACGGATTTTCCGCTCATGCTTAATCGTAAGCAATCTTGCACCCTACTTGTGATTAATAATTAAATACTGATCAATGTTGAAGTAAATATAATGTTTACAACTGGCACACACAAAAAGGGCATTATAAATATGATCGCAGAAAATGCCTCAATGACCTTTGTGTCAGCGTCATTGCAAAAATGTTACCATGACCAATTGAATATTTTAATTTTAATTTTAAATTAGACAGATAATGAATTAATTATCCTCCTGACTCTGGCGTGACAATAAGTAATACATTAGTTGTGTCTTAATCCGTAATGCGGATAGGACGCGCTAATCAAACTACAAATGAGGCCATAGTCTTTTCTCACTGCTTATAATCATGTGACCCATGACGCGACCTCGTCCCGAGGACTCACTTCCTGGTCCACATTGCTACCGTGAACAGACGTCCGGTGCTACTAAGCGGGCTACGACGTATGCTGATGTTGGGGAAGAACTAAGTGATTAAAAATAGAGGTAAGACGTAAGCCGAGAACCGCTGGGGTCGGCCCATTACATATCGCCACTGTCGATAAGGGGAGACTATTAAATGTGACCCCTATTAATTTTAATTCACAGTGACCTCACCGGCACAAATTTGAAATAACCCCCAAAAGTCGGGATGATACACTGGATCCCTACCCCATGAAAGGAAACTCTCCTCAATACAATTTATTAATCGGCAGAGTGAATTCACCACCATTCAGAGTGGGTAAGTGGCAGTCAATCGAATTTACTATTCCACCATGTGCTGAATAAAATCGGGAGACACAGGTTTTAATTATATACCATTGCACACAGATTAACTTCTTATGGTGCAACAAAATTCTGGGACATGGATACATAGATCCTGGGTCGATTACTGACGACGACTACCTGAATCACCATCAGGGTAAGTCCAATTATATAATTGCTGAGACGAGTAACTTCCCCACAGACAGGCCCTTACACAATTTATTCTCAAACCCTAGGTACTTTTATACGTCAGGTACGGAGGGTGCTCCCTTGTCCTGAAGAAGACCCGCAAGCAGAGGCTATCAACTACTACATATGCATTAAGTCGGGTCGAAACGTCGACACCCCTATTAAACCTCCTGGACCACTTAGAATTCTAGTGTGACAATGTGTTAAATAAATGAATCAGATTCTGATACACTAGACTCTGAATTTTGAATGTGGACAGGCTTATACTGTTTGAAATTATCGAACCAGTATATACACTTGTAAAAATTGTCACCAATTTCTTTCTTTTCCTCTTCTTTCAATCACACGCGTCAATTCTTGAGCACTATTTCTATGCACGTTCCTATGAGCACCCCGAATTTCGTACCTAAAAACATTGTAAATATTGTAAAAAATTGTATCTTGAACCTTTGAATTATAAAAGGACAAATACATTGTTTGGTATAAATAAAATGTACTACTTTTTCTAGAAACACAATATTTTTGTTGGGCTCTGTATTTACATAAATAATTCTGGATTTCATTCGAGGAGCAAATTAATGTGGGCTCAAACTTAGCAAATTAATGAATACTAATGTGATAAAATCACTGAATTGAATTGGGTCGAGGTTTTGTGGGGGTTGTTGAGAGACGTGGCTGACAGCTTTTTTGAGATATGGATGTTTATCTTTTGTGTGAAAGTGAGGTAAGGTAAGTGTGGCAGACCTTTTCCACAGAGGAAAGCTGCACTGAGGAGAGTCATTCCCCGCAGGATGAGGTTTCATTTGAATGTGTTCTTGTGCTACCTTTGTTTGACTGATTTATGTTGATTCTTTAGGAAAGCAAACAATTGGTATTTTTTGCTGTTGAATTGTATTTAGTTGCAAGCGTGCTGTTGAAAATAGTGTGTCCATGAAAATTGTAAAGGAGGCTGCTGCGAGGAGTGAGATTGACGTTATAACGTGCCGCGCTGGGATGGGTCGCTTGGTGTTAAGCCATGTTTTTATTGTTTGTCTACATCGCATGGTGCTGTGCGGTTTTTGGTTGATGATTTGGAAAGAGAGTTTAGGAAAAATATTGATTTTGTGTTGAAAAGAATATGTTCTAATTGAAAATTAAATGTTTTAATGTTGTAATGTTGTACGAGATTTGTTTAGAGGAGATGTTCAGATAGGAGGAAATTCTGGGACTTGCATTCCTAGGAACTCCACTTGCTGTACAGTCCGAGATGCACTTACAGTTCCTATTACCATTAGGGTAGCAGGTGCAGTGACACCAAGAGCCAGGAGGCAATGGGCATACTGCACCTCATATATACAGTATTTTAATACGGACTGGGGGCCTAGTTTCACTGCTTGCACGAGTGCCCAGGACTCCCTAGGCTACGACACTGCACAGAGGTTGCACTGCACACCTGGGGCTTTAAGTGAACAGGGTGGTTCTCATACCTGGCTGTAATTAAACAGACATTGTATCGGGCCCTATATTTATGTCCTTAACTCTACTGGCAAAAAAACTGATCGATTTATGAATAAT
Source organism: Lissotriton vulgaris (assembly GCF_964263255.1). Taxonomy (NCBI): domain Eukaryota; kingdom Metazoa; phylum Chordata; class Amphibia; order Caudata; family Salamandridae; genus Lissotriton; species Lissotriton vulgaris. Next base: position 1,219,295,455 of record NC_141685.1, on the reverse strand, counting down.
TCAAGCTAAAATGTTAAGGCAATCCATGTCAGTGATTTAGTTCCTGTTTGCTTTTCACAGGTTTTATGCACCTACTAAGGGTGTCATCTATTTCCAGGATGTTGTAATTCTTTGTAATTCTTTGTGTAGCATATTACTCTTTTATAGTGCATACTTCAAACTGAGCCCTCTATAGGTGTTTTCAGCGGGTCATGACTGAGAGCTCTGGCTGGGGTCTGAGGGAGAACGAGTTTCTGACAGTGAACATTTCTGCCAGTGCATCTGTGGGTTAGACAGGTCCATAGAATGCATGGGCATCCAATCATTGGCCTTTCTGAAGAGTGCCCAGGGCAGGGGTCACTATTCCAGTTCAATTGTGATTCTGTGCATCTGTGTGTGATGGAGGTAAACAGTTTTCAAAATATTGACAAGGCGAAATTAAAAGAAAATGCACAGGTGGGAAGGGGCGTTGTGTATTTGAGGGCTGGTAAAGGAAATGCGATGGACAGAAGTGCATTCAGGGGAGACTGAAAAGAGGGTTCAGAAGAGGAAAAGAAATCTAAAATATGCAGCAGGATGAGATATGGAGATAAAAAGGGTCTACATATATAACATAGAGTGAGCATAATGGGAGTGATTAGGACATTCTGTAGACCACTACCCATTCCACGGGCCTCAATAATGGTTAATTTATAGTCACAGGCATTTTTAATATTATTTACAACAAAACTTATCGTGAAGCGCTAACAACCATTGGCAAAGCTAACAGCCCTGGCTGACTTTCAGTGTATGTACGTTGTATTATTGTGGCAATATTGTCATCCTTGATCGAGAGCTGTATATAGAGGAAGCAGCCAGACAACTTTATGATGACAAATTCTATGAATCTGTCACCACTGACAGATACAATACCAGTATCACAACGATTTGGGACCTTCTGACCGGATGGAAAGACAAAGGTGTTCTTACCTGGGAGGAATATTGTTATCTCAAGAGAGATTACCTTGTTCTCCCAGTACTTTACTTCCTCCCAAAGATACACAAAGATACCATCAGACCTCCAGGACCCTCCATAGTGTCACCTAGAGGCAGTGCAGCAGAACATATCTCAAAATATATTGCTCCTTTTTAAGGGACTATGTCATGAACCTTCCCAGTTACATCAGGAACACCAATTTCTTAAAAACCAGACCGATAAGATTCTGTGAACATACTCACTTGTTGTTGGAGATGACAGAGTACTGCTTGACGAACAACATCTTTATGTTCAATGGGAGCCGTGTTCCATCAGGTGACTTGTACGGCCATGAGATCTTGCTTCACTCCCCGCTTTGCCAATCTCTTCATGGGCTGCTGGGAGGAAGGGGCAAGATCCCGGCCGGATCTTCAATCTGACTGGGAACATGTGACGATGTGGCTTTGCTACATTGACGATCTGTTCATCGTCTGGAGAGGGTCAGAAGCTGAGGTATGACATTTTATCCAGAAACTTAACATAAATGACTGTAACATCATGCTAAGTGGCAAGATCAGTAACACTGAGGCAGAGTATCTGGATGTCAAACTTGAAGTCCTCGATAAGAGTATACGCACATCCCTTTTCAGAAAATCTACCACAGGCAACAGCATCCTACATGCCCTCAGCCATCATCCCAACACCCTTAAGTGGAGTATCCCTTATGGGGAACTGCTGAGGGCAAAAAGGAATTGCAACACAGAAGCAGCCAACCAATGTGAGAGTACCAACATCATAGAGCGCTTCATGGAATGCGGTTACCCTAAATGGGTGTTGAGGAAGGCCCACGACTGAGCTAATATGGTAGACATATCAGTGACCATCACAGACAAACCTTGATATTGACAGTGAAGAAAATCAAACCAGAATGATCATGGCATTTAGGTCTGATGCTGACACTATCAAAAAAATTGTGACCAAAAATTGGGGTATCCTCAAAAGTGATAATGTTATGGCAATAGCATCTCTGACAGACCAGGAATCACGTATAGAAGAGGTAAAAACATCACAGAAATGTTGGTACACAGTGATATTACTATCTATCCCCAAAAAGAAAATGGCCTCAAGGGTTTTTATCCTTGCGGCCATTGCAAAGCTTGCAACAACAGCATATCTCGTAAAGGTGCCACTTACAATGGTATCAGCAAGGATCTAAGCCTATTCCTGACTTGTAGCACCACCCATCATATATGCCATAGAGTGCACCTGCAACCTGTGGTATATTGGCAGTACCACATGCATGGCAAAAAATCGTATTCTCGAACATAGCAGGGCCATTACCAATTTCGATCCCAAATATCCTGTGGCGAGGCATTTCAGGGACAAAGATTTCTCTAACACCAAAGAAATGAGTTATTTGATTTTGGAACACATTGCCAAACACGCTAGAGGTGGCAATAGGGCTCTCACTCTACGACAGAAAGAGTCCAGGTACATTATAGACTTCCAAACTAAGACCCTAGGAGGTCTGAACCAGGAAGAGGAACTGTCAGTACACCTGAAAGAGTAGCCATTTCTGTCTGATGTATTTCAGCCTTCCCTCACTCAGTAGTCATCCATCAATTACAACACATGTGGACAACTTTCTTTCTTTGCCCAAGGTCTGACAGCATATTTTATCTTCTTCTTTTGTCTGAACTACGTTATTTACCAAGCTTTTTTCCTTTTTCCTTCTTCCATCAAGTGACTTACATCTTATTCACCATGTTAAAACATCAATGAATCACTTTTTTGTCACAGTTACATATATACAGGCATAGGGTCTGAGGATCCTGTTTTTAATCAAATTGTTTTCTGTTTTTTCTTTGATTTACAGAAGGAAAGGAAGGGAAGAACTCACCAGTATTCACCAGCAAAGGCCACCTACCCTTTTGTCTCCTCACTGGTTACAAGAGCACATTGTCACATCTCTACATATTGGTAACGTGTTTTGTGCATTTTGGCATGTGTTTGGACATCTGGACTTGATGTTCTACTTGAGTTTGAGGCACTTGAAAATGATTTACTTTATTTTTGACCTGGACTGTAACTATTCTATGCATTTTTGCATTTGTGTGCAACTGTTTGTCTCGGTGGACTTGTCTATGGCACTTGCCAACAATTTGTGCTTACTTGGAGTTTGAACCTTTTATATACATGTAGATTAATGTGTTTGTTCAACACGACACTGCTATGTGCCGACATTTGCCTTGGGACTGTGCACAACATTACCTTCTCAAGGGGAAAACCCTCTCCCATGACACAGACAGGATGGTATTTCACATTAGCTCTCTTATGTCACCACGGCACTCATTGGGGGTTACACTAACTGCCCTTCAACTGACGTCACACATTACCGGCACATACAGACTGTTGCATATGGACGTAACACATGCATCGCAGTGCCCTAGTCAGTATGCTCAGACTAGTGGCCACCTTATGCACATTGCGAGGGATGCCACGATTTAGTAGCACTTGCAATTTCACACAGGACCCTGGTCCATGACACACATAGCGCTGTCAAGTCCCAACACAGGCTTTGTTACCTTGGCAACAACTGGCGCTGATAACTTTATTGATAGATATCGACTAGCAAACACGCATGCGCACTTCTAGCCTCTGTCCTGACACTTCTATTGCACACTATGCTGCCTTTTCCATTTGGGATATGGGGGCCATTATTTGCATTTAGTCCAGGGAAGGACAGCAGTTTTTTTGCATGTTGTATTACGCTGCAACATCATATTTTGGCTGATATTATTTGTACTTTGTAAGAAATGAAAAACAACTCATTGCTTGTGTATTACATGTATACACTAGTGTTTTACACTGTTTAAACATGTCGGCCATACTTTGTATTCAAAGCCTACGTTCATGTTCATGACCGACTGCCAATTTATGTATACCCCATTGGTTGCTGCATTCACGTGATCAAGCTTCTACGGAAGTGAAGCGCGTTGTGAATTGAATACAGCAGTAAATTTTCACGAATATGGAGTCCCGCATTTCTGAGAGCGTGCAATTTTTGTGGTTTTAAGAGCAGAATATATATATATATATATATATATATATATATGAAAAAAGATTCCTCCTCAGCTTCGCTCTGCGCTCACAGACACCGCCTCCACGCCAGCAGAAATGAGGACCGGACCATCAGAGTCAGCAAAAAGATGTTTTTATTATCCTATCAACAGAACCAGCGACGCGTTTCGAGCAAAAAGCCCTTGTTCACGCTGCAACATGTTTAAAATGATAATGCTTTTTTTATACTTGCAGTGATGCTAACACCACCTCCTAGTGGTGTTCACCAAAATCATGTGTTTAACAATGAATAGTGAAGAAATACTATCGCTGGTGACATATCTTATTTGCTGATAAATATAACATGAAAATGCAATTACTGGTTAAATCCAGGTAGTAACACAGCTTAAAAATTGATAAGATTGATAAATAACAGATCTAATGTCACTCAATGTAAACATTTCCTTATATTGCACAAATAAATTTCAACCGGCCAATATGATCCTGGTATGTGCAAATATATATATCTCATAGCAGCGAAAGTTAAAGTGCAATAAGTGTATAAAAAAGTGCATAAGTGAAAGAGTTACAAAAAAGTGCAAAGATGCAGGGATAAGCCGTTTTACCATCAGAACAGAGATACTCAATAAGTTGGTCTACCCTCGTATTATATTGAATTCTAGGTAGATTGTATTATTCTATCAAAAGCTCTCTAAAAAGTTGCAAATGGTAAACAACTGTATCAAAAAAGTTAAAAATGAAAATATGTATAAATAATACCATATTTCATATATATACACACATACACATTCTTATATCACAAAAAAACAAAATATACTGCAAAACCTATACTGAAAACAAAAGCAATTGCAATCTATTTTCATATCTCCTATATATACACACATATACACACATATATCTATATACATATATATATATACATAATTATATCTACAGCCATATACACATTCTACCTATATATTGAAGTTTACTGTACAATACAAAACTATCAAGGAAAACTCAATAAAAGTTATTTCATTACATTTTAGAATAATAAGTGGGGGGTGACTTTAATTCAGTTTGCTCTGGTCTGCTTGATCGCCAACCGCCCGCGACCTACGTAGCCCGCAGATGTGGCTGCCATCCTTTCTCGAGTCCATGGGTCTGGTAGACGGGTGGCGACTTCTGCATCCCACGCTCCGTCAATTTTCCTTCCTATCAGGTGCACACGGGAGTCTTTCTCGCATTGACTATGTCCTCACATTGGCTTCGGACGCACTGGCCGTTTCCGAAGCCCGCTTCTTGGCGCGGGGCATTTCTGATCACTCCCCGTTATGGGTCTCCTTTGACTTTGGGGTGGTCCTGTCGGAACGACCGGCAGCGGTCAATCCGTGGTATTTCCGGAACTTCAAAACCCGCTCCCTCCTGGCCAAAGCTATTGATCTTTACTTCTCTGAGAACGTGGGCTCGGTGAGGTCGGCCGTTACACTCTGGGAAGCCTTCAAGACGGTGCTCCGTGGCGAGGCCCAGGCGCTCATCGCTGAGACCCGCCGGACTAGGGATTCTGACATGCTGGTTGTTGAGCAGGAGGTCCTGCGACTCGAGGCCCAGCTGGGGCCCGAGCCGGACCCCTCTGTCCTGCATACCCTCTCGCTGAAACAAGCGGAGTACCATGCCTTGGCCACGAATGCCGCCCTCGCTCTGGCCAAGGAACAGCGAGGCCGCATCTACGACGTGGGCGATAAGGCCGGGAAGTTGCTGGCTTGGTTAGACAGAAGGGAGATGGCCAGCCGTGTGGTACCCGAACTCCTCGGAGATGATGGTGTGGTCCTTACGGACCCTAGTGCTATCGTTGACTCATTCGCTGGCTACTTTCAGGGGGTCTATGAGTCTGCCTCGGACTTTTCGGAGGCGGACTCATCGGCCTTCCTCTCGGATATTGACCTACCCTGCCTTTCCGAGGAAGAGAGAGCGGACCTGGATAGAGACATCCCCGCTGACGAGATTGACCTCGCGATCCGCTCCCTACGGACCGGAAAGGCCTCCGGGCCTAACGGCATACCGGTGGAACAGTATAAAATCCGCTCGGACGCGATCTCCCCGCACCTCCGTAAAATGTTCTTGGAGTCCTTTGAGAGAGGCTGTCTCCCCCTGGATAAACGACTAGCTACCATCGTGGTCATCCACAAGGAGGGTAAGCCACGGGACGTCTGTCGATCGTACCGTCCTATCTCTCTCCTTAACGTGGAGCCCAAGGTCCTCGCCAAGCTGCTCGCCAACCGATTGATTGGCGTCATTAGCGACCTCGTGCACCCCGACCAGTCGGGATTCATCCCCCACCGAAACACTGCCCTCAATTTGCGACGCCTCCATGGTGTCATGGCCAGGGCCCACACTCTCGAAGAGCCGGCTGTCCTGGCGTCTCTCGACGCCACTATGGCCTTCGACTCGCTCGAATGGCCATACCTCTGACCAAACTCGGGTTCGGACCTGTCTTTGTGAGCTGGGTGAAGCTCTTGTATGCGGACCCGATGGCTAATGTTACGGTCAACGGTCGCCTGTCGGCGCCATTCCCCCTACGTCGGGGTACTAGACAGGGTTGCCCCCTGTCGCCCCTTCTGTTTGCCTTGGCACTTGAACCGCTTGCAGCTTTACTGCGTGTGCATCCTGACCTGGGAGGCATTACATGGGCCCCTGGCTTCGAAGACAGGGTCTCCCTGTACGCCGATGATATCCTGCTTTATCTGACTTCCCCCTGCAGGTCCCTCATTGTGGCCTGTGATGTGATCAGACTTTTCGGGCGGTACTCTGGCCTGATTATCAACTGGGCAAAGTCCTCCCTATATGTCCTCAAGGGGGATACTCCACGTCTCCCCAGAGGCTGCAGGATCCAGATTGCCACGCGCGGCTTCAAGTACCTGGGCATCTACATCTCTGGTAATCCCAAGTTGAGGCATGATAACAATCTACTCCCTCCTCTTCAGCGGTTACGGCGTGATGTGGACAGCTGGCGTAAACTGCCGCTCTCCCTTCTTGGCCGCGCCGCTCTATTCAAGATGATGGCCCTGCCCAGGTTCCTATACGCGCTCCAAAACGCTCAGGACCCGGTCCCGGCGCGCTACTTTCGTGATCTTGAAGGCCTTCTCCGGACCCTCCTCTGGGAGGGTCGGCCCCGCGTTGCCTTTCACAAACTCACACTCCCCTGGTACGACGGTGGCATCGCCCTCCCAGATGTGCGCCGCTACTATTGGTCTTCGCAACTAGCTGCCCTCAGCCACGGCTTCTATGGCCCAGTGGGGAGCCCCGGCTATGCCATGGATAGATGGCTGATGGGCGATGGTAACTATTATCGGGCCCTATACTCGAAGTCTTTGGACCGACGGTTGACGGGCCCCACCCGTACGGCGGTCCGCACTTGGCGGGCGGTTACTAAGGCACAAGGGTGGCAGGGCAGACTCACGAGGTTCACTCCCCTCTTTGATTCGGACATCCTGGGTAGACTATGGCACACCAAGGGATTTGATAAGTGGGACCTTATCGGCATCAGCAGGGTTGATGATATGCTCTCCAGGGGCTCAATTAAGACCTTCCCCCAGTTACAAACCGAATACCAGCTGGGCGCGACGGAGTTTTTTCGTTACGCTCAACTGCGACACGCGCTGCTCTCGGCCTCTCCGCCGGACGGCGTCATTCCTGAGAGTTCCCCTCTGGAAGACAGGATACTAGACGGGCACATGCCGGACAGCGCAGTCTCCCTCTCCTATAAAAAATTAATCAATGTGCGCACGGACCTCCTCCTTAGTTTGAGAGACCAGTGGGTGGTGGATGGCCTTGAATTGGACGATGAGGATTGGCAGAGCGCAGTTTCCTCCCCTAAGGAGGTTGCCATTTCTTCCCGTCTTCGCCTCGTGCAATTTAAGATCCTGCACCGGGTGTATATGACAGGACCCCGATTAATGCGCATGGGTTTCTCGCCTGACGGTCTCTGTCGTAGGGGCTGTGGAGCTCTTGCCACTTTCTTGCACATCCTTTGGGACTGCCCGGTGATTGCCTCCTACTGGAGAGGAGTGCACCGAGTTATGGAGGAGGTGACTGGCGTGGCTGCTCATGTTGAAGCCCGTCGATGCCTTCTGAACGTATGGGAGCCTTCCGATCACAACATTGCGCAGACTAGGTGGGTTACCCTTGGGAACATGGTAGCTAAGAGGGACATAGCCCAGAGGTGGGGTGCGCCCGAGGCCCCCCTGCTGGTACAGTGGAAGGCCAACATGGACTGGTGCATGTTCAGGGAGAAGACAGTCTATGTGGCCAGAGGGAGACCTCGAACTTGGACTAAAATTTGGGGAGCATGGAATGAGTACAGGGGAGATGTGTGCTTACCGCCTGAATCAGTCAGCCTGCATGATAATATGTTTCCCTAGCCTGTGACGCCAACTGAGCTCTATTGTACTGTATTCTCCTGTCACCTTCCCCCTCCCTCCTCCTTCCCATTCTGCAACCTATCCTTGATGCACGTTTCCCTGCCTTCTCCCCTACCCATCCCCGACACCCAGCGTCACACTATTCCCACTGCCACTTTCGCGCCCGCGGGCGCCTTGTTGTTGTATTCATCTTAATATAAAATTAACCTTCGACGACTATGTCTTAATTGTTTGACACTATTTCTCTCCTGTTATTCCTGCTGCCTTGCCTCCGGGATGTCAGGCTGAATAGCTGTGTGTTCTGATTTCAATAAAGGTTTTCAAAAATTAAAAAAATTTTTTTTTTTTTAGAATAATACAGTTCAAACATAGCTAAGGAGGTGCATATCCGAAGATATACATGTAAATTGCATAACTTACAGAAATACAAATAAGAAACTACTAGAACATCACTATTTACAGACACAGTACTGTTAGGTATGTTTCTTAACCTTTATGTGGATGCTGGAATGCAATGTAACTCCTAATAGGGAACTAACTAGGAGTGCAAAAACCACGCATGTAAGAAAACTGGATATATTTAGATGACTCAGATAGGTAGCTGCACCAAAAGAGTTTATAAAAAATTATGCATTTCTTCAATATTGTTGAGCCTGTTGGGCCAACGACTATCGAGTTCAAGAATGAACCTAGATTCCAGTTTTCTAAGTTGTAATTCACGGTCACCTCCTCTTTTTAGATATGGTACTGCCCCAATGACAAAGTAACTGAGGCAATTCAGATCTTTATTGTGTACCCGTTTAAAATGCCGTGCGACCGGGTAAATCGGGTCACTATGTAAAATAGCCTGCAAATGCTGTAATATCCGGACGTGCACCTGGAGCTTAGTACTGCCAACATATCTAAGCCCACAGGTTCACGTCAGAACATAAACAGCATGATCTGTCTTGCAAAAATAGTTGCCATTGATCAATTTGGTGACTGTACTAAAAGGGGTAGAATAATGTGTGGTGGTAACTCCGAATTTACAAGCTAGGCAACTAGAGCACTTATAGAATCCTCTGGTAGGGCGTAGCCAAGGTGTTTTTATTTTTAGTTCTGGGGCTGCCTTATCCAAATAGTTGCCCATAGTTTTAGCGCGTCTAAAAGTCACAGTAGGGGAAGCTGGTAATCTAGTATTGAGTATATGATCACTCAGTATAATAGGCCAATTTTTGTTCATAATGGACCTAATTTTTCTATCCTCCTTACTGTAGGTGGTGATAAGACGCGGACAGTCCAACTGGGGTTCTGTATTGTTAGGGAGTTCAGTCTCAGAAATAGATGTAGGAAAGAGACTTTCTCTAGATCTGGAAAGGGATTTGGTTATTGCTGCATTTAAAATGCGCTCAGAATAACCCCTTGCTTTTAATCTTGTTATAAGTTCCCCATGACAGGTGTTAAAGTCAGAAGGGGAACTACAGATCCTTTTTAACCTAAGAATTTCACCATATGGGATTCCAGAAATAGTATGTTTTGGATACATACTAGTTGCGTGCAATGTAGCATTGCCTGCAGTCTGTTTCCTGTGTAAAGTGGTGTTCAGTGTACAGTTAGTGACATACACCTCAACATCAAGAAATTGAATTCGATTCTTGTCAATATGTGCTATGAAATTAAGGTTAAGGAAATTGTCATTGATATCCTGAATGAAAGACAGGGCTTCCTCTTTACTACCTCTCCAAACAATGAAAATATCATCAATGTACCTCAGAAAGCCACCGACATGGCCCTCCATCCACGCCTTGTGGCGCACATTGAGGACCTGCTCCTCCCACCAGCCAACGTGCAAGCACGCATAGCTGGGAGAGAAGCAGGCCCCCATCGCCACTCCTCTAAGTTGTCTGTAAGTCTCTTTACCAAAAGAGAAGAAATTGTTGTGGAGGCACCATTCCATAAGGCCTAAAATTACCTTATTTTGTTCATAGTACATTATATATATATATACTAGCAGCCCGTCCCGACGTTGTCTGGGAGAAAAAGGCTTGCGAGCAATCAGTGTACATGGCCCCCGCCCGCCCCAACGTTTGCCAATGAATGTTTTTACTAAAACCCACTTAACATTGTGTCTCTAAAGCCTTTTTTTTATCAACTTTGTTGACTGTGTCAATCAATCGCATTACTTAATGCACAGTGTTGCGCTGCTCGGGCCTCCCGTTTTAATCTTACATCACGTTAGCATAGAGATGGGGCTTGCATCAGCAGCCCACACACAGCGATGATTTGATTCTGTTGAGACATTTCAATATTTCTCACCACTTGTCCGCCTTACCGATTGTGCAACGCTCACCACTCCTCCCTTTTGATACTGTCTCACCGCTTGTCCGCCTCACCGCTTGTCCGACGCTCACCGCTCCTCCCTTTTGTTTCTGTGGACACATTTGGAGACATTTCAGCGCCGCTCTGCCTCACCGCTTGTCCGACGCTCACCGCTCCTCCCTTTTGATTCTGTGGAGACATTTCAGCGCCGCTCCTACCCGCGCTCATGTCCGCCGCTGTTCCTCGCGCTCCTGTACGCCGCTCCTACCCACGCTGCTGATGTCAGCACGCACGTCGGGGCCGGCGCTACTTCCAAGGGACTACTTTTTTTTTAATCGGAAATTTTTTAAATAATGTATAATTTTTTTTTATATAGCCTATGTCCTTCTGCTTGCCCTGACGTTTTCAAACATGTATTGGGTGTTTGGATTGGTGGTGTACTTTTCGAGTTTATCTGGCTCAAAGGACACAGTTCTCTCTTTATAATAGTAGTATATATATATATATATATATATATATATATATATATATATATATATATATATATATATATATATATATATATATATATATATATATATATATATATATATATATATCCAACCACCTGAGTCGCTGTGGAACCCTGCCGCTTTTCAAAGGCGGGCCTCGAACGGGATAGCGAATCCCAGAAATATCCAGCCAGTACTTCTCCAGTAAGGAAAAAGGAATCCGGGCCACTTTGAAGTGCAAAGCGTGTTTATTTTTGGCTTTCTCGACGCATTTCGCAGTAACTACTGCTTTTTCACAAGATCGAACCAACCAGGAAGTGCATGTTAAATACAATCACATGGTACAGTCACATGGTATTACGATCATACACATGGAAAACAGACTACCAATTCATATTAGGGCTGTGTCCAATGTAAATACTCGTTGTGCAAAAGAATGAACAAAATAAAGTTTTCATTGAAAATAGAATAAAGTGCACAATGCAGTCCAATGATTTCTCATACACCTCCTTATAAACTAGGCAGTAATCTAGATTAAGTGCTTGAATACCTGAAGGTTTCTCGGCGCCCCAAAGTACGGTCGCTGCGTGCAGTGCAGCCCAAGTGGGCGTAGTGAAATTCATGCGTGGTAGATGCAAAAGGAGGTGGTTTTCATGCAAATGGCACGAGGCAGTCGTGAATTGATTCATTCATACTGTCAAAAACTGGGATTGCGCCCAAGTGGGCCAAACAAAAGTCCCTTATACAATATCACAGTATAGTCCATTCATACATTTCATGCTCATCCGAGATTTAGATTCTGGACAGATTCCCAGGCAATTCTGTAAACAAAGTGAGAGACATGCGGTGAGTGAAAGTACTAAAAGTGACAAATTAAAACACAGAATTGGTTAAAAAACGGCAGACATATACACAGGCAAAACCGCAAGTTAACCTAAATGTACATTCAATTCCTCATGTAGATTATGCCCATTAGGTTGGGTTGTCCTATACTTGATGATCAGTCTGGATTCCAGTCTTCTCATCTCTTTAATACGGTCTCCCCCTCGTTCTCTTACAGGGACTGTTTCAAGGACACAGAACGAAAGTAGATTGGCATTACTCTTGTGGTGTGTGGCAAAATGCCTAGCAATGGGATATTGCTTGTCCCCATTGGTTATGGCTCGCATGTGTTCAAGCACTCTTTTCTTTGCTTGATGTTTAGAACTGCCAATGTAGTGCAACTGACAGGGACATTTCAGTGCATATATCACATGGTCAGTTAAACATGTCACATGTTTAGTAATTTTGAACCTGTTGGTGTCTTTTGACAATTGAATCTCCTTTATGTTTTTACTGTTGCGACAGGCTTTACACCTGCCGCACACGTAAAAACCTTGCACTGGATTTCTCTGTTTGATCGTCTTGGGTAGCAGAGTCGAACAGAGAAGATCTTTCAGGGATTTGGGTCTTCTGAATGTGAGTTGGGGATGTTCAGCAATACCTGGAGCCAAATCCTTGTCAAGTTTTAAAATGTTCCAGTATTTGCTGAGAGATTTCCTCACCATCTTGGAATCACAATTGAAATCAGTAATGAATCTACTGATTGTCTCCTTGTTTGAATGGCTCTCAGGCGTATTCAGACTGAGGATGCCTGTTCTGTCTCTCTCTTTGACTGTGGCCAAAGCCCTGGATATGCATTTTTGGCCATACCCTCGCTCTTTAAACCTTTTACTCATAATGCTAACCTCCTTGTTGAAGTCTTGTTCATCAGAGCAGTTCCTTTTGGCCCTGAGGAATTCCCCTACTGGGATGGAGTTGATGAGGTTGGTGGGGTGACAGCTATCAGCGTGTAACAGGCTGTTTCCAGCCGTGGTTTTACGAAATAGGGTCGTGGTAAGGGTATTGTTCCTATTCTCAACCCTGACATCAAGGAATTCAATAGTGGTTGGGTCAGTACTGCAGGTGAAACTAAGATTGAACTCATTAGAGTTCAAAACCTTGACGAAATCAATCGCCTCCTGCTAGCTGCCCTTCCACACGACGAAGATATCGTCTATGTAACGCAGCCAGCAGGCGACTTTAGTGAGGAATGCTGGGGACTGGTATACCACCGTTTCTTCCCAGAGTCCCAGGTACAGACAGGCAAAGCTCGGCGCAAAACAAGTCCCCATCGCCGTGCCAAGCAGCTGATGGTAGACTGTTTCGTTGAATAAAAAGAAGTTTTTAGTCAGGCAAGTGAGTGCCATGTCGAGAATCATCTCGGTATGAAGGAGATATGAAATGGACCGAGCCTTGAGGAAATGTCTGCATGCCTCAATCCCAAGGTGATGGGGTATACAGGTGTAAAGGCTATTTACATAAAGTGACATAAATAACCATTCGGGGTTCCAGGGCATGTTGTTAATTTTTTGCAGGAAATGGCCAGAGTCTCTGAGATAAGATGGTAAGTTTAGCACTAGAGGTTGGAGGAAGAAGTCCACATATCTGGAGGTGTTCTCCCAGCAACTGCCCCTGGAAGATACGATCGGTCTGCCAGGGGGGTTGGATATGTTTTTGTGGACTTTGGGTAGGAGGTACAGGGCGGGCAGTTTGGGGTGTCTATTGAGGATAAAGTTAAATTCCTCTTTACTGATGAGCTTTTTTTCTTTCCAGTCATTAAGCTGTTCAGTATATTTGGCAACACAGGTCATGTATATTGCCCTATTGCTTTTTTCATATTTTGTACAGTCACTAAGCTGGGACAAACCCTCATTCACATACATATCACGGGGTAACACCACCATGTTGCCCCCTTTGTCGGATTTCTTGATGACGATAGATTTGTCATCACTCAACGATTTAATCGCTTCAAATTGCAATTTTGATAAGTTTTGTCTGACATGGTTATTAGACCTAGATAATTTATCAAACTCTTTGATCATGGCTTTTTCAAAGGTATCTATGTACTCATTGGTGATTTGCGGCATAAACACGGATTTAGGTCTAAAGCCAGTTCTAGCATGCAAACCAACATTGACATCATCAGGAATCACATTAAATGATGGATTTTCGAGCGTGTCCAAGTCTCCTCCCAGTTCATGTAGCAGATGTAGTGTTTCCACATCATGGCCTGTGATACTGGTGGGTACTTGTGCAGTCTCGCGAGCCTCAGAGGAAAGTTTTGTAGCGTGCCACTTCTTGAGGCGCAACTTACGTGTGAAGTAAAAAAGGTCAATGCGACTTTGGGTATAGTCAAAAGTGGATGTGGGGCAGAAAGATAATCCTAGGGAAAGTACCTCTCTCTCAGCCGTGTTCAGCTCCCGGGTGGACAGGTTGATGATGGTGTTGGACTCCATTATTTTCCTCTTCTCTGGCTCCTTGTCCTGGATCCCACCGGGCTCGATATGTTGCTGTTGTTCATATTTAGATTGGTTCTTCCGGCGCCTTTCCCGCCTTGACCTCGTCCTTTTCCTCCTCCGGATGGCTTGTTTTGCCCAGTGAGTCTTCCCTGGGCGGTTTTGCCTGTGTATATGTCTGCCGTTTTTTAACCAATTCTGTGTTTTAATTTGTCACTTTTAGTACTTTCACTCACCGCATGTCTCTCACTTTGTTTACAGAATTGCCTGGGAATCTGTCCAGAATCTAAATCTCGGATGAGCATGAAATGTATGAATGGACTATACTGTGATATTGTATAAGGGACTTTTGTTTGGCCCACTTGGGCGCAATCCCAGTTTTTGACATAATGAATGAATCAATTCACGACTGCCTCGTGCCATTTGCATGAAAACCACCTCCTTTTGCATCTACCACGCATGAATTTCACTACGCCCACTTGGGCTGCACTGCACGCAGCGACCGTACTTTGGGGCGCCGAGAAACCTTCAGGTATTCAAGCACTTAATCTAGATTACTGCCTAGTTTATAAGGAGGTGTATGAGAAATCATTGGACTGCATTGTGCACTTTATTCTATTTTCAATGAAAACTTTATTTTGTTCATTCTTTTGCACAACGAGTATTTACATTGGACACAGCCCTAATATGAATTGGTAGTCTGTTTTCCATGTGTATGATCGTAATACCATGTGACTGTACCATGTGATTGTATTTAACATGCACTTCCTGGTTGGTTCGATCTCGTGAAAAAGCAGTAGTTACTGCGAAACGCGTCGAGAAAGCCAAAAATAAACACGCTTTGCACTTCAAAGTGGCCCGGATTCCTTTTTCCTTACTGGAGAAGTACTGGCTGGATATATATATATATATATATATATATATATATATATATATATATATATATACTGGTCAGTGACATACTGGTCAGTGACATCACTGATGACATCACTGATGACAACTCAAATGACATCACTGATGACAACATCCAGTGACTGTATGTTTCTGTAAAGTTAAAATATGTCTTACATATTGAAGAATGAGTGGATGTATAAATGTCTGGATGAAGGATTTAGTAGGTCATCAGTGATGTCACTGACCATGTCATGAATGATGTAATATGTGACATCATCAGCAGTGGATTGCGGGTGCGCGATATATAGTTAGCGCATCTAACTATATATGGAATTTCAATGGTTTTATGCGAGTAAAATAAGGTTTTGTAAATGCAAATCCCTAACTATATATGGCCTAAAACCAATGGTTTTTTCATTGAATTTTCAAGGTTTGGTAAATGCAAATTCCTAACTATATATCGACTATAACCTATGGTTTTTTCTGTGAATATATATATATATATATATATATATATATATATATATATATATATATATATATATATACATACATATATATATATATATATACATACATATATATATATATATATATATATATATATATATATATATATATATATATATATATATATATATTTTTTTTTTTTTATTATTATTTTTTTTTACCAATCCTGTTGTCTACACATCGTAAACAGGCGCTGACTCCATGGGGTCTTGTTTCAGAAACAAGTTTATTTCACCAAGTGCAAAGTTTGACGCGTTTCGACGGATGGAACCGTCTTGCTCACAACAGAGAATATTAGTGAGTGAATACTTTTTAAACATAACAGGCGCTCATTGGTCTGTAAAGCGGCTTCATTGTTGTCATAGCAACCATTGCTTCATGGCCACGGAAAAGTTACAACATTGTATTGTTTTTTGTAAAACGCGCTATACATAATATATTCTTTAAATGCTAAATACTTGTAAAGCAAAGTCGACAAAATTACACATTTGCACCGATTGTTGATTACATTGTCACAATGGTTTAAAATTTCATTTGTCAAATTTTTGTGTTTGTCAACAAGTGTAGCTGCCACCTTTAAGTGCGGGATGGCTCAGCGCGATGTGTGCATCATCATTGCTAACAATTATGCATGTATGTAAATACTTATTCTCTTGTATTGATTCTGCCCCAATCTGACTTTCAGAAAAGCCAACTCCATGGGTAACAAGTTGGTATCCAGTAGTCCGGAAATCAAATCCTCCTCAGATTGGTTAACCAAAAGTAAGGGCTTCATCAAATGTGCAACGTGCAAGGCATGTAAGCAGGGCATTAATAAGACTGAATACCATAGCCCATTCCATAGTACACCTAGGAAAATTGATAAAAAGCTTACATGCAAATCAGAATATGCAGTCTACGTATTGGAGTGCTCTTGCGGATTGAAATACGTAGGGAGCACCAGACCTCAGTGTCACAAGAGAATTCTTCAACACCTACGGGCCATTAAAAATGGTGATGAATCATACCCCGTGGCTCGTCACTTTTCAGCAGTTCACGCAAAAGATTCTAATCTGTTGAAGTATTACATTGTTGACTGCATTTTACCCTTGAGACGTGGTGGTGATAGAAACGCTAAATTAAGAAGGTTGGAAACGAAATATATTCTTGAGATGGACACTAAGAGCCCTAATGGGTTGAACTCAACAGAAGATTTTTATACGTTTTTGTAAATCAATATATGAAGTTCAAAGTGATTTTAAAACTGTATATATCTTCTGGTGTCCTTTCACTATGAATAAGTCTTATGGCCGTTTGAGTAATGAATCAATTTTAATCATTTCACATTTTTCAATAATATGTTTATTTCTCACAATTTTCTTGGTGTTCAGGGTGGTGAATACACTGTTTGATTTATATTAAGTTCATGGATGAATAGGAATATGCCCACTGGGGCTGTATTTAAGAGAAACTATTCTATTGCTCTTGCTTTGGCAGAGGCTAACTACAATCCTCCACATGTGCCAGTCACGGATGTGACTCATGTTTTTCAAGCAAACTAGATCCATTTTTTGAAACAACCTTTTAGGCCTTTTTATAGCATAGATTTTTTAATCATGCGGATATTTTATAAAGGTTCCTTCAAATGGGGTTGTATTTTTATTGATGTAATGGTTTTATCAGTAATAATGAATTTAATTATTTATTGATGCTTTTATTCGATGCAGTAGATATTTATTGTTAATGTTTACTTGAAATGCGAATTTGTACATGATCTTAGCACATTTGGCACTTTAATGTGTATTTAACAGCAATATTTGCACAGGAGGTAAATAGTAATAGCCCAACTTGATAGGTCTGTATTTCACAGATATAACTGCATTTAAGCCGGAACCGAGTCTTTCATCCATGTTTAGCACTTTAGCAATAGCACTGTCACTTTAAATAGTGTTGTTCTGCCCATGTGATGTGTCATGTGATCAAGGTCCGAGAGGGACCGAAACGCGTCATGGCGGTGGTGTTTGGGCAAGAAATGAAATAAAAAGGAATATTTGCACGAAATCTGGGTCTGCATTGTCTCTTTGAATTCGAGTCCTGTGTGCTGGAGGCTAAATCAGGATATATATATATATATATATATATATATATATATATATATATATATATATATTTTTTTTTTTTACCAATCCTGTTGTCTACACATCGTAAACAGGCGCTGACTCCATGGGGTCTTGTTTCAGAAACAAGTTTATTTCACCAAGTGCAAAGTTTGACGCGTTTCGACGGATGGAACCGTCTTGCTCACAACAGAGAATATTAGTGAGTGAATACTTTTTAAACATAACAGGCGCACATTGGTCTGTGAAGCGGCTTCATTGTTGTCATAGCAACCATTGCTTCATGGCCACGGAAAAGTTACAACATTGTATTGGTTTTTGTAAAACGCGCTATACATAATATATTCTTTACATGCTAAATACTTGTAAAGCAAAGTCGACAAAATTACACATTTGCACCGATTGTTGATTACATTGTCACAATGGTTTAAAGTTTCATTTGTCAAATTTTTGTGTTTGTCAACAAGTGTAGCTGCCACCTTTAAGTGCGGGATGGCTCAGCTCGATGTGTGCATCATCATTGCTAACAATTATGCATGTATGTAAATACTTATTCTCTTGTATCGATTCTGTACATATTTACCTCTTGAACCATTAGGTATGTATAATTGTTACTGTAATACTCACAGTTTCTTGTGCTGGAGTTGGGGATTGGCTTGAGGGTCTAGTGCCCGTTTAACCACCTTTTTTAATATTATAAAGGTCCTCCTTGTAGTGGATAGTTTTTAAATATAGCCCATGTGGGCAATTAGGTGACTATCCAATTTACAGTGTTGGACCTAATGGAGTTAGTTTTACCTACTGTACAGTTGTTCTACTCGATATCTTTGCATGTGAGCAATGATTACACCGGCCTTACCATTATGAAGCCACCAAGAAACTCAATTTGATCATGTTTTTTGTTTAAGTGTATATTACCAACATTCTACTTGCAATAACTTTGGAGCTGGTTGACGAATCTTTGCTAAATTTTCAAAACATGTGGAGTGTTCCTGTCCACTCCTATTCTGAAAATTTGGGGTGATTCGTCAAGAGAGGACCGAGAAAAAAGGGGGTCCCATGCATTTTTCTATAGGAACCTTTAATCGCAGCTGCAGCGCGAACTGCTGAATGGAATTACACCAATTATGGCAAAGATGTAGTCCTTGGTTCACACTTGTGCCTTTTGGTTAAATGGTGTAAATCTGTTCAGTAGTTTTTTAGATATTAAAGGAAAAAATACAGATATATCTGGGCGGAGTCTAACGACACATCTCATCGTGAGATCTGATTGACTGTCAACACTTCAACCAAGAAGTGTAGGCAGCCATCTTGGGACCAATATACATGATAGCACCTCATTGAATTGCATTGCAGTAAATAGAAAGTCGGTAGACTTTAGTTACATTATAAATCATTTGTTGATGGTACCATACTCATTTTAGGAACTGTGGTGTGTTCTAAGGTGATTTTACCATGTGAAAAAGCCTTCTGTTGGGATATAATGAATCATGTTTGAGAGAGAACTATTTTCCGATGCTTTTCCCACAGAAGTTTGGAAGGTGATCTATAAGCTAAACTGAGAGCATATTTTCTGTAAATTCACATTATCATTCTCAGCCATGTAAGAATGAAGTCTGACATTCTCAGTAAAACATTTACATCCAACAAGGGCAGAGACTGCCAGTTGATTCCTTTGTGTTCTACTGTAGCTTCCCAGAGTGTTCTAAAGAACAACTAGAATGCTAACAGCCTTACTTATGACAAAAGTATAGCACACCCGTAGCCATCTTGATTGGAATAAAGTGGTAACTCTTAAAACATTTAATTTAAAAAGGAACAAAATGAGGGGGTTCATTTTGCCATTGAAAGTATGATTAGTGCTGCAGAAAGAAAAATTAGGGAACATATTGAGTGACTTTTCAAATCCTTTTGTATTTCATTAAAAAAAAATCTGACATGCAGACTGAAACATGTAATTTCAATACCAGCAGCAGACTTCCCTGGTGAGCAGTAGCTTTACTACAGTGATCTAATGAGCAACTAGAGTGCTAAAATTCAGATATTATGGCAAATGTGTGACGCTTCTGAATGCCTTCTTGATGGAACCAAAGTAAAAAAATGAAAGCCTTTCCTACTGAGGAGACTGCAGTAAATGAGGATGTTAGGAAACTTCATAACAAATAAATCTCCCAAGATAGCCACCAGAGACAAAAGAGGCCAAATGTAGCACAAATATCACCCAGGTGTAGCCAACATGCAGCCCAATGACAGAAGTGTGCAAAACACTTTTTATTTTTTGTATTTTTGCAGTTTTATATAGTGCAGACTTGTCAGATATTGGAGTGCTTTACATGAGCATTGGTTACATCACACAAGAACAAATTTGTTTTGGTTTTAGGCATGGGGAGATTAAGTGATTTGACCAGAATCACAAAATGTCGAGCTGAAGCAGAATATCCAACCTGGTTTCCCAGTTGCAAAGTCTGCAGCTCTGGAAGTACCACCACATCCTCTCCCCTAATTGCAACATTTATTCAAGTGGTCAACCGGATAAAAAAAACATAAAGATAACAAATAATTTAAAAGTGCTTTGCCGCTGTTTGAAAACTCAGAAAATATGTCCTCATTTTAGTTTTTTAGAGCAGTAACCATAATCTTGATGCAAATAAGACCCTCTCATATGTAATTTCTAAAGGAAATGCTCAAGTTATTACAGTTTTGATTACATTAAGATGATGTCAGGAATTCCACACTTTTGTAATAAATATAGAATGTCAGCAATCTAGTTGTTCGTTAGGATACTGTTGAGAGGCAGAGGCCAGGGGCACGGACTCTGAAAATTAGAGACAGGTAAGAGGGTGCAGAGGTAACAATTTGACCACAATGGGCTGGCAGGAAGGGCAGTGGCAGCACAACAGAATATGGAGGGCATTGGAAAGGGGGGCAGGGGCAACAAACCAACAATACAAGACTGGCAAGAGATGCTGTGGCAATATAATAGTCCATTGTGGGCAGAAGGAAGAGGCAGTGGTAGTACAACCATACATGCCAACAGACCCGATTGAGCCAGGAAATGTCCAATTTTTTTAAACCCAAATGAGCTTTATTTGACCTGTCTATAATCTCCTCTTTTTCAGTGTAAGTCAAAGGGGAAAATCAATACCCTAGTTTTTTTTCAAAATCTCCCCCTTACCAAGTTCAAATTGTTAGCAAGTATGGTACATTGGATCATGGAAGGCAGGAGGAATTGGGTTAGGGACATTCACTCGGATAACAGAGGACAGGAGGGACATGGAGAGGTGCACCAAACTGACTCTACAGGGTGGGCATCAGGGTTTGCAGCAGCACAATACACCACACAGGGCATGCGGGATGGGAGTGCAGCACAACAATCCATAGAAAGTGTTAGACCTGGCATCTTTGGCGTGGTTTCCCCCCTATCTTTTTGCCTCTACCTCCTGTATTTTTGATGCTGAGCTGGATTTCGTTTTTGCTGGTTTAGATGGTTTGGGCACTTTGCCACTGCTGTTCAGTGTCAGTGTGCAAGTGCTCCCTGTGCAAATTGTTAAGGTGATTGGTTATCTATGATTGGCATATTTGTGTCACCAAGAAGTCTCTAGTAAAGTGCACTGAGTTTGCCAGGGCTGGTGATAACAAATGCTACTAGTGGGCCTGCAGCACTGATTGTGCCACCCACATGAGTAGCCCTAAAGTGGTGTCTCAGGCCTGCCACCGCAGTGCCTGTGTGCAGTCTGTGAACTGCCATGTCCTCCTGGTCAGTGTCCCCACTGGCCAGGCCTAACCCTTCCCTTTCTGTTTACATTAATCACCCCTATGGAAGGCCCAAGGTACCCCCTTGAGCAGGGTGCAGTGTATGTGAAAGGTAGAACATGTACTAGTGAAGGTGACAAGCTCTTGTAGTGAAGTACAGCCATTTTGGTTTTTCACTATTGTAAGGCTATCCTGCCCCATAGACTATCATGGGGAATGCTGGCTACAGTGGCTACCAGCTTATCTTCCCATAGGAGCAAGATAGGAAATAAAATCTGGTATCCCTGAACTCGGAATTTAATAACACATCTTTTAGGAAAGGTTGTTTTTAAATCCTGCGTTTGAGAACAGCACTTTTAGAAAGTTGCTGTTCTCTTGTCTGACCTTTCTGTGTGCCTTGGCCTGTTTGTGAATTGACTGTCTGGTTTGAGAGTGACAGAGGCTGGGAGTCCTCAGGAGGCTGGCTGAGTCAGCCCTAGGCTGAATGACTGCATCTGCATCTTGAGTGGTAAGAGGGCCTAGCAACTGGGCCTCAATAGGGCTGTGCCTGCCTCCCACAATGCTGGCTCCACCCCCTGCTGGGCGGCTGACGACCATTACCCTCTCCCTGAAAGGAAAGGAGAGGCCAGGAAAACAAAGTGTTTAAGGAACACCCAGAACTGGTTCAGACCGGGCTCAGAGCCCTCCTGCCAAAGGGCTCAAAGACTTTCAGGGGTATAAGTATAGGACCCCTGACTACAGAAAATAAGATCATCCTGGAATCAAGAAGGAACCTCTGCCAAGGAGAAAGCGGAAACTGAAGAAGAAACACTGACCTGCTGTTGCTCTGCTGGACTGACCTGCTGTTGCTTTGCTGCCAAGGATATGGGAAGGACTTTGCTTTGTGCTGTGTCCCCTTGCTTGAAGGAATCTCTAAGGGCCTGAGAAAAGCTGGCTCCCTGTTAAGAAGTCCCAGGAACATAAGGCCTTCACCCCAGCTTCCCTGAACTCTGCTGAGAGAGTTCTGTCCTTCCTAGAGTGCTTGGGCCAGTTGTGGTGCCTCTGGAAGTTGTACCTGTGCTGAGATGCTGGAAAACAAGATTAGGAACTTTCTGCAAGTTTTATTGCATCCCCGGCATAGCGAGAAAATTCCCGCCGCTATGAAGACCGAGTTCGTCACTGCGCCTGTCGTCGCTGCCTGAAGACGTTGCACCCTTCTTTTACGGGAAGATTACCGTTGCTGCAAACATCATCGCAGAGCCTGTCGCGGCTGGGTGAGACCACCGCATCACATTGCTGCGAGAATCGTCGTCGAGCCATCGCATCTAGGAACTGCGAGTGAAAGATCACCACTGAGACGCGCATCGTCGCCCCAGAGATCGTCGCAGTCCCTCAAGAATGTTGCATCGTGCCTTTGCGAGCATTTTCCTACGGAACCTCCGCACCGGAATGCATACAAGGTATCGCCTCCCTCCCCATACAGACCGGATTCGTCGCAACATGCTGTCAGAAGGTACCTGAAGATTCTGGATCCGCTGGAGTGTCTGACCGAAGATGAAGCTAGCTCCCAATTCCCCTTCACCACTGCGCCGGATTTCTCTTGCAACAGTGATAACAGGGAAAGGGGAAGTGGATAGACAGACATAGAGACTGCTCACACAATCATCTACTCCCGCTCAAGGAATGGTGAAGAGTTATTCTGCAAAACATAAGGACAACATTACTAAGTTCTGACCTCCTCGATACACTAGTTTCCTGAAACTATCTCTCTGGAACCTAACCCCAATTACCTGTGTGTGTGTGAGCCTTAGCTGCTCTCTTGTAGGTCTAATAAAACAGCTGTGTAGAAGATGGTAGCTGAGTTGATGAAATGAGCAGGAGAAAATGGTGGTACACAAGAATATATATATATATTTTTATCTACATGAGGACACAGTCTTTAGGATATGAAATGCAGCTCCTGAACTTAACAACAAGCTTCCAACTGGTAAGTTCCAAAAAGATCTTGAATAAAGTCTTTTGCGGACAAGCGAAAATTCTTGTGTTCCAATTAGTCTCAACGAAAACTGAGGGGAAGTGAATACACAGTTCAGAAATGAAGAGAAATCGGTTCGAGCTCACCGACTAAATGCTACTTGCCGCTGAGGGAACCTCTCCGTGTGACAAGTCTCTGGTGCCTCTGCAGCGCACAATGAACCGCTGCCAGGATGACGAGGAAGCCGCTGCTGCCGACCCAGAATGAGGAAATGGATAACTTGCCAGGAGTTGAAGGGGAGTTGCTGGAAGAGTGACAAGGGGACAGCAGGAAGCCAAACTAAAGTCCATGAGGCTAACGAGCAATAAACGGGAAGAATGTCGCAGCTGACAAAGCCGCCGAACTCCGGGATTATAAACGGGCAGGTGACTGGGAAAGAGAGTAAACCTGACCAGACAGAACTAAACCTAACTATGACTGAAATTATCTACTGTGAGAGAGCGCGAATGAAAATACGTTCGCCTCTCGGGGAAATTCAGTTGAAGTGCGACGTTTACCGAACGCTCGCGCTCCAAGTCACAGAGCCAGCGTTCCAAGCAAACACTAGAACGCTAACTGGCCCCACTACACTGGCAACAGGGAAATGACTGATCCAGGGCGAAACGATACTTCGCCACAAGCTGAGTCCAGTTGAGGGAAGGGGGGGAGGATTTAGTGATGGAGGAAACCTGCAATGTATTGTCTGCAATAGGTCCAAACCTGACAGTACCCCCCACCAAAACCCCCTTCCTAGGCTTGTGTGGATAAGTCTTGTGAAACTCTCTCACTAGTCTGGCTGCGTGAACATTAGAGCTGGGTTCCCAGGATTGTTCTTCTGGACCAAAACCCTTCCAATCCACTAAATAGAAAAGTTGTCCCTTCCTGATCTTAGAGTCTAGTATTCTCTTAACTTCATATTCCTCCACTGAGTCTACCTTTACTGAAACGGGTGGAAGAACCTTACGAAGATTAGGTGGGCTTTTCCGAATCAACGATACATGGAATGTTGGATGAATTTTCAATGTTTTGGGCAATTGGAGTCTCACACAAACAGGATTTATCATTCTGTCCACTGAGTAGGGCCCCACAAACCTAGGTTGAAACTTTCGATTTCCCCGCAAGCGCATATGGCGTGTGGAAACCCAAACCTGCTCCCCAGGAAGATAAACTGGATTAGCCTTGCGACCCTTATCAGCTTGCTGCTTAAAAGCTGACTTCGCCTTGACCAAGTTTGCAGTTGCTGACTGCAGGGCAATCTGTAACTTATGAATGACTTCTTCAGCAGCTGGGACTTCTCCTACAACTCTGCCCACCAACATATTGGGGTGTCTACCTGAATTCAAGAAGAAAGGAGAAAATCCAGTGGCGGTGTGCACTGAATTATTATAGGCAAATTCAGCTGGAGCTAGTAAAGATGGCCAATCTCCCTCCTGATCTAGTAGATATAGACGCAAGTACTGTTCCAAATCTTGATTTACTCTCTCGGTCTGTCCATCGGTCTCGGGATGATAACCGGTGGATAAACGAGAGTCCACCCCCAGGCCACTTAGGAAGGATCTCCAAAATCGGGACACAAATTGGGATCCCCTATCTGAAATCACTACCTTCGGGATTCCATGCAATTTGACTATGTGTTGAACAAACAAGGTGGCCAAATCTGTGGCATTAGGAAGACCCTTGAGAGGAATAAAATGACTCATTTTAGAAAATTGGTCTACCACCACCCAAATGACTGACATCCCTTGACTAGATGGTAACTCAACAATAAAGTCCATGGATACTGTGTGCCAAGGATAAGGTGGTACAGGTAAAGGCATAAGAAGACCTTGTGGGGATTGCCTGAGACTTTTCCCTTTTAAACATAGTTCACAAGTGGCAAAATACTGTCGAACCTGAGCTTCCATACCTGGCCAAAGACAATTTCGCTTTATCAGTTCCAACGTCTTCAAGACTCCCTTGTGGCCAGCCAAAGGCTGATCATGGAAACTTCGAATGATCTCCTCTTGTAGTTTCTCTCCGGGGACAAACATTTTTCCTTGAAAATAAGGTTTCCCATCTTCCACAATTCGATCTGGACCCTTATTTTCCCAATTCGAGTAATCATCTTTTTTGAATTCCAAGACAATCTTCTCTTCCAGCTCATCCACTACTGCAACTGCCAAGATCCTTTCTGCGGGGATGAGGAATTCCTCTGTCTTTTCCTTTGCATTCTCCCCCACATTTAGTCGAGAGAGGGCATCTGCTTTTCCATTGGTTATTCCCGGCTTGTACGTGAGAACAAAATCATAATCGGCAAAGAATAAAGACCATCGAAGCTGTCTCGGGGTCAAGGTTCGCGCAGACTTTAGAAACTGCAAATTCCTATGATCGGTAAACACAGTCACCACGTGCCTGGCTCCAAGCAAATAATGTCGCCATTCGAGGAACGCCACTTTTACTGCCAGCAACTCCTTGTCGGCGATGGCATAATTTATTTCTGCTGTGGTAAGTTTTCGAGAGTAAAAGGCTACTGGATGAAGTTGCCCAGTCTTCTTATGGCGTTGGGACAGAACTCCCCCAATAGCAAGATTGGAAGCGTCTGCCTCTACAAAAAATGGTTCCAACGGATCCGGGTGTTGCAAGATGGGTGCTGTGACAAAGGATTCTTTTAGGAATTGAAAAGCGTCTTCTGCCTCAGTTCCCCATAAAAACTTTTCGTTCTTCCGCAACAAACGAGTAATGGGGCTCACCTTTTCTGAAAAATTCTGAATGAATCGCCGATAAAAATTGGCGAACCCTAAGAAACTTTGGATTTCCTTCACAGAACCTGGAGCTGGCCAATCTCGGATTGCCTTGAGTTTGGAGTCATCCA
Source organism: Lissotriton vulgaris (assembly GCF_964263255.1). Classification (NCBI taxonomy): domain Eukaryota; kingdom Metazoa; phylum Chordata; class Amphibia; order Caudata; family Salamandridae; genus Lissotriton; species Lissotriton vulgaris. The sequence continues at coordinate 1,219,268,837 of NC_141685.1, read as the reverse complement.
TGGAAACTCCCTCGGGGGAGAGTATGAACCCCAAAAACTCCACTTTAGTTGTATGAAATACACATTTCTCCAATTTCACTAAAAGTTGATTCTGCAACAGACACTCCAAGATGGTTCGAACATGCTGGATATGCTCCTCAGTATTCTTGGAAAAAATAAGAATATCATCAATATACACCACTGCGAAGCGGTCCAGAAATTCTCGAAGTATGTCATTTACAAAATGTTGAAATGCCGCAGGCGCATTGCACAACCCAAAGGGCATGACCTGGTATTCAAAAAGCCCATAACGAGTTCGGAAAGCCGTTTTCCACTCGTCTCCTTCTGCCATCTGGACCAAATGGTAAGCCCCCCTCAAATCCAATTTTGTGTAGATCTGGGCCTCCTTCACCTGATCCAAAAGTTCAGAGATAAGTGGCAACGGGTATCGGTTCTTTCGGGTCACCAGGTTCAAGGCTCGATAGTCAATACAAGTCCTCAGGCTTTTGTCTTTCTTCGGAATAAAAAAAAGAGGGGAGGAAACTGGGGATTGAGAGGGCCTGATGAATCCATTAGCCAAATTCTTGTCAAGGTATTCCTTCAAATGCACATTTTCTGATTCCGAAAGAGCATATATGCGACTACAGGGTAGCGAGGCTCCTGGTTCCAACTCAATTGTGCAGTCATATTCACGATGGGGAGGAAGTTTTTGCGCCTCTCGCTCATCAAAAACGGATTTTAAATCTTGATACTGTGCAGGAATTTTGGGGAGTTCCACCAAGCAAATTACTTGCGGTTGATTGGCCAAACAGTAAGGTTCTCTAGACTCTGTCTTCACAGTATGAGGATGAAAGCAGTGTTCCAGACAGAAGTCTGAGGTCAAATCTACAGTTCTCCTTGCCCTGTCAATCTTCGGGTTATGTTCTGTTAACCAAGGCAATCCCAAAATCAGTTGAAACTGAGGAGCATCAATTAAACTGAATCGAAGGTAACTTTTATGTTCTCCAGGTCCAATCACTGAGATTGTTTCTGTATCAAAAGCTATCGGACCGGAAGATAAAGGGGTTCCATCAACAGCTCGCACTGGCTCGGGCTTGTCCTTCCTCACAAAGTTAATGCCCAATCTCTTTGCAAACAGAATATCGCAAAAGTTTCCTGTAGCTCCTGAATCAATCATGATTGCTACATTTGCACCTTGTTCCTTTCCAAAAATTATTTGACAAGATAGGATGAGATGAGGAGCCGAAAACTGCATGGTGTTAGACAATGACTGAAGTAGAGGAGTTGACTTAGATTCAGCTTCCACCAGGGCAACCCCTTCTACTGGTAAAGCTTGTCTTTTACCCATGTCGATGTCTTGGGTCTGCGTGGACACTCCTTGACAAAATGTCCCGAACCTCCACAGTACATACATAACTTGCCTTGTCTTCTCTTTTCCCGTTCCTCTGTACTAAGCGGTCCCCGAACCGTTCTAATTTGCATTGGTTCTTCTACCGTGACTTCTTCCTTGGGCTTAACACTCTCTGGACGCATGCGATCAAATCTTGGAGGATAAGTTCGAGTTTCCTTTCGCCGCTCCTGACGCCTCTCAGATTGTCTCTGGTCAATTTGAAGAACTAAGTCTATAAGTTCAGAGACGTCCGTGGGTCTCTTGGGAATCTGGGAGAGTCCATCCTTCAATTCGTCACACAGACCTCTGTAGAAAATTGCTGCTCTTTTTTCTGTTGGCCAATTTGTCTCAACTATAAGCTTGTTGTACTGCGCTAAATATGCCACCAACTCTCGATTTCCTTGTTTTAGATCCAGAAGCTCATTGTCGGTGGTTTGAGAGATTGCTCTCCGATCAAATATTCGTAAAAATTCTGTCTTGAATTCCTGAAAATTGTACAGCACCGGATCATTTGTAGACACCAAGGGCAATGACCAAGAAGCGGCATCTCCACTCAGGTACGACAGTATGAACGCCACTTTGGATTGATCTTCTTTAAATATTATTGGTTTACAGAGATAATGCAATGAACACTGAGTGACAAAAATCTGTGCCTTATTTGGGTCCCCCAGAAATCTTTTGGGAGGGGCTAGCGGAATAGTGGGAGACATAGCATGTACTACCTGTGTGGAAAACTCACTAGTGGCTGGTGTAGGGTTAAAGGTTTGGGACTTAGCACCCCCAAAATCAGGACTTGGACTAGTAGTGAATTCATTTATCTTTTGACGAAGAAAGTTTGTTTCCTGATTAGATTTCCTAACTTCCTCTCTGGTTTCTATCAATTGCTTTTGTAAATCTTCCAAAATGGATCCCAGGGCTTTGAGGTCTAATCCTTTGGCCATGACACCCAAGCGGATAATACAGCGGGCACTTCAATCTGTCAGAAGGTACCTGAAGATTCTGGATCCGCTGGAGTGTCTGACCGAAGATGAGGCTAGCTCCCAATTCCCCTTCACCACTGCGCCGGATTTCTCTTGCAACACTGATAACAGGGAAAGGGGAAGTGGATAGACAGACAGAGAGACTGCTCACACAATCATCTACTCCCGCTCAAGGAATGGTGAAGAGTTATTCTGCAAAACATAAGGACAACATTACTAAGTTCTGACCTCCTCGATACACTAGTTTCCTGAAACTATCTCTCTGGAACCTAACCCCAATTACCTGTGTGTGTGTGAGCCTTAGCTGCTCTCTTGTAGGTCTAATAAAACAGCTGTGTAGAAGATGGTAGCTGAGCTGATGAAATGAGCAGGAGAAAATGGTGGTACACAAGAATATATATATATATATTTTTATCTACATGAGGACAGAGTCTTTAGGATATGAAATGCAGCTCCTGAACTTAACAACAAGCTTCCAACTGGTAAGTTCCAAAAAGATCTTGATTAAAGTCTTTTGCTGACAAGCGAAAATTCTTGTGTTCCAATTAGTCTCAACGAAAACTGAGGGGAAGCAAATACACAGTTCAGAAATGAAGAGAAATCAGTTCGAGCTCACCGACTAAATGCTGCTTGCCGCTGAGGGAACCTCTCCGTGTGACAAGTCTCTGGTGCCTCTGCAGCGCACAATGAACCGCTGCCAGGATGACGAGGAAGCCGCTGCTGCCGACCCAGAATGAGGAAATGGATAACTTGCCAGGAGGTGAAGGGGAGTTGCTGGAAGAGTGACAAGGGGACAGCAGGAAGCCAAACTAAAGTCCATGAGGCTAACGAGCAATAAACGGGAAGAATGTCGCAGCTGACAAAGCCGCCGAACTCCGGGATTATAAACGGGCAGGTGACTGGGAAAGAGAGTAAACCTGACCAGACAGAACTAAACCTAACTATGACTGAAATTATCTACTGTGAGAGAGCGCGAATGAAAATACGTTCGCCTCTCGGGGAAATTCAGTTGAAGTGCGATGTTTACCGAACGCTCGCGCTCCCAGTCACAGAGCCAGCGTTCCAAGCAAACACTAGAACGCTAACTGGCCCCACTACACTGGCAACAGGGAAATGACTGATCCAGGGCGAAACGATACTTCGCCACAAGCTGAGTCCAGTTGAGGGAAGGGGGGGAGGATTTAGTGATGGAGGAAACCTGCAATGTATTGTCTGCAATAGGTCCAAACCTGACATACGCCCCCTAAGTCCAGCGGGGTAGTCGCATCGCCTCCCCAAGGTCTCAGGAGTAAAACATCACTTGTTTCCCACCACACCAGCTTCTGTTTTGGAACTTTGAAGCATTTAAAGGTACTGTTGGCTAAACGTGACGCAACTGTGAACTTTTCACGCAACCGTGGATTATTTTATCGCAACTTTAAGAACTCTTATGAAACCATAATTTTGAACTATGTATGTTGGATTTTTGTGGTGTTGGTCTGGTGTAGTTTAGATTAAATACCTTTATTTTTCTAAACTGTTGTGGAGTCAGTTTGTGGTGTTTTCACTGTGTTACTGTGAGTGCTGGTACAAATACTTTACACATTGCCTTTGATAAGCCTTGACTGCTCATGCCAAGCTACCAAGGGGGTGAGCAGGGGTTATCTAAAGAGTGTATCCTCCTTACCCTGACTAGAAGCAAAGGTCCCTATTTGGACAGTGGTAGCTACCTCTGCCAACTAGAGACCCTAGTTCTAACAGAGAGCAATAGGGAGGGGACCGTACCATGCACATGGACAACAGAGAACAGAGGGGAAATAGGCAATGGTAGCTAACTGACCATAATGGACAGACAGGAGAGAAAGCTGCAGCATAACGGACCATTAAGGGCAGGAGGGACAGATCAGGGGCATTACAAGGGAAAGGACAAGCCAGGAGGAAGGGAATAGGGGTCTGCAAATGGAAACAAGCGACTGGGGGCAAGGGAGCATGGCAGGAGCAGTAAGATGACTATGGAGGTCAGGCAGGATGGGCATTAGAAGCAAGACATACCATGGAGAGCAACGGTGAGACTATAATGGCATACACAAAGATCATGGAGGGAAGGTGGGAGGGGTCAGGGGCAGCTAGCTGGCAACACAGGGAAGTTGGGATGGGCCGTGGCAGCACAGACGACCATGCATGGCAACCGGGAGGGTTAGTCGCAGCACAATGACTATGGTGGGCAAGCAGGAGGGTGCAGGGGCATGCACAAAGTACCATGGAGGATGAAAGGGAGGATCAGGACCTGGGCACAGACAAGAGAGTTCAGGGGAAGGGGCCTCACAACAGACACGCGGGGCAGGCAGGAGGAGCAGTTGTAGCACAACAGACCAGGGATGGCAGAAGGTTGTGACAGTACAATGGACCATGGAGGACAGGAGGCAGGGGATTGAGGCATGTAATGTGGACAGGCAGGGTGAAGGTGGCAGGGACAGGTTACAGTTTTCTGACAATGCTAGGCAGGTGGGAGGGGAGTGGCAGCTCAACAGAACACTCAGAGTAGATAGGAGTGGCAGTTCCATGGAACATGGTGGGCAAAAAGGATGGAGAAAGGGCATGCACACAGACATCGGAAGGCAGGGGAAGGAGAAGAAGGACAGCAAGCTAAGCACAGAGGCTAAGCAGGAGGTCAATGATGGGGAATAGAATTGGGCAATGGAGGGCAGGAGGAGTAGACTGGTACATCATGCTTATTGGAGGGCAGTGACAGCACATCAGACCATTCATGGTAGAAGGGAGGAGGATAGTCCATCAATTTAGACAACAGAGGATAGGGAGGAGGTGGATGGGTCAGCAAGCTAACTGTTCAGAGAAGGCGGGAAAGCCAGTGGCAGAACAACGGCCACACAGGGCTGTAATAAGGGAGCAGGGACATGGATTGCTAGGAGGAGGGAAGGCAGGAGCAGCAAGCTTGGGTGGGGGAAGCACAATGCCAGATCCTGCTTCCAACCACCACCATCCATTGTGATATGCATCTTACTTAATGTTAAAAAATAACTAGAAATTTGCTAAAAAAAACAAAGATTACAGGGACTGTATAGTTAGACTCAGATTTCACTCATACACAACCAGTCACATTCAGCAGTTATAGTTACCTGAGCTGACTATAACTTAAGCCCCCACAATGTACTGCTAATGACCTCAGACATTACATCATTCATGTCATTCATGACATGAGCAGTTACATCACTCATGGCATCACTCATGACATCACTCATGACATCTCAAATCAGCTGTGAATGGAATGGAACTATAATCAGCAGAACTTTATTTAGGGATAGTGTGTGTATATTAACACCCCTGTTTTTTCACTGCTCAAGATATGCTGAAATGACATTGTGTGCATATTAACTAAGGGTGGGCGTAGTTCGCGAAGTAGCACTATGCGAAGCTACACGAAGTGCACTTCGCACTACGCGAACTTCACGTAGCACTACGCGAGCTGCGTAGTAGCATGTTCGCACTGTGCAAGATGTGTTTTCAATGATTGCACAGTGCGGACAAGCATCCGGCACTGTGCAATCATTGAAAACGGCATCTTGCACAGTGCGAGCTGTAGTTTTCTGCTGCTCGAGTAGATTATTACTCGAGCTGCAGCTTTCTCAACGCAAACTGGTAGTTTCTCATTGAAAGCGGTCGCGGACATGCGCAACCACTCACAATGAGAAACCTTACCTCCCCGCGTTGAAAATCTCGCCAGGATGTCATTTTGCTTTCTCGCGGTCGCGAACATGACGTTCAGGACCGCGAACAAGCAAAAAATGCGCGCTGCACTACGCTACGCTGCACTACGCGTGTTCGCACTGTGCTACGTGCAGCTCGCGTAGTGCGAAGTTGCACAAACTTTGCAAACTCCGCGAGCGTAGCGTAGTGCTTCGCCCAGGGTTAATATTAACAAATGTTGTCTTTTCTTTATTGTATCAATTCCTGTATTTTCACATTGTGACCAGGCCAATATGGCCACCAGCTTTTTGGATTAAAGTAATATGTAGTCCTTTGTTAATGCTGGCAACTTTAGGCATTTGTACATTTAAATAAGAATGCTACAATGACGTCTTCTATCGTTATTTATTTATTTATTTATTTCATTTGTATAGCGCAACAGCTACCCAACAAAGGGTTTCCCGGCGCTAAAGATCCAGTGATATGTTTCGGGGCAAGGCATTTCAAATGTTGAACAGCCATGTTTTTAATGCTTTCCTGAATTTCATATAACTCGTCTCATTGCATAGTGCGTGTGGCAAAGCAGTCCAAAGTGAGGGTCCAAGAAACCCATGCGCGACAGTTTTATTTTGGTGATCACAAAGTGATTAGCTGTTGCTGATCGCAGGGTCCGGGAGGGATGATAGGGACATACTAGATTTTGCAAGTACTTTGGGGCATTCTTAGTGGAGATCTTATGCATAAAGCAAAGGGATTTAAATTTGATCTGATTCTCAATTCTCAACCAATGCAACTCTCGGATATTTTTGGACGTTGATGTGTTTATGGGGATTTTCCACAACAGTCTGGCTGCTGCATTTTGCACCGTCTGCAATCTGCGGATCGTGGCCTTTTTTGCCCCTAAGTATAAAACGTTGCCATAATCAAGCCTAGATGTTATTAAGGCGTTGATGACTGTTTTCTTAGTGTGTTCCGGCAGCATCCAGCATATCTTTTTGAGCCATTTTAGTATTTGCTGGTGCATATCCAGGGAATCATCAACAATGACACCCAAATTACGAGCCTGCCTGCCCGGAACCGGAAGAGTGCCCATTTCAGATGGCCAATGTTGGGGTCCCCAAAGCTCTTTATTTTTCCCCAGGACAATTAACTCGGTCTTATCACCGTTCAGTTTAAGAAGGTTTTCTTGCATCCACTCTGCAATCTTACTCAGTCCTAATTTTAAGGAGGAAGGATTGTCATGTTCCGCAGAGGAAAGAGAGAAGAGAAGCTGAGAATCATCAGCATAGGAAAACATTTGCAATCCAGTCTCTTCTACTACTTTAGCAAGTGGGCTCATGTATTTGTTATCAAGGTTCGAAGGAGTCAAAACGCGTTGATCACATCCTTTGCAGATTAAATACTTCCAAAGTACAACCTGAGTGCTGATTCCTTCCTTGTAAGAGTGAGAGGAGATTGAATACATATATATAAAATTCACTGAAAAAACCACAAGGTTTCATAGACGTCATAGTTAGTTGCACATTTCACTCGTACAAAACAGGAGAAATTCGGCCATTATAGTTAGTTGTGCTAACTATAACTCGCTCCCCCGCAATGCACTGCTGATGACGTCACATATTACAACACTCATGACATGGTCAGTGACATCATTTAATGACATCACTGATGACATCGCAAATGACATCACTGATGACATCATCCACGTGATCATCTGATGCACCTCCTCACACTCTAAAATACAGATACCATTCTCAAAACCATAGACACACCAATACTAGTACAGCTACAATATTCTGTGCACTATACATGCAGACCTCTAACCAGCTACATACTACTGATACGCTCTTCTAAACACCCAGTTAGTCCCTATGCAGTCTAAGAATCCTACTGGCTGCCCCATGCACTTCTCCATGCACCCATCCAGCACTATCTACGTATCCTATCACTCCACCAATACCTAAGCACTTATAAATTCAGCATGCACATTCTTTGTAACACTGAAATTACTCCAGTTATTAGTCATATACTTAAGGAATGGGATAGTCACTAACACAAGTGCCGGTACAATATTTTGCACACTATGCATGCACACCTCTAACCAGCTACAAACTATTGATACGCTCTTCTAAATGCCTAGTCAGTACTTATGTAGTATAGGAATCCTCCTGTCTGGCCCATGCATTTCTCCAATAACCCATCCAGCACTATTTACTTATCCTATTACTCCACTAATACCTAAGCACTTATAAATTCACTATACACTCTGTTTGTAATACTGTAATTATTCTAGTTACTAGTCATGAACTTATGGAATGGCCTAGCTACTAATACAAGTACAGCTAAAATATTTTGTGCACTATCCAAGCAGACCTCTAACTAGCTACATACTATTGATACACTCTTCTAAATACCCAGTTAGTACTCATGCAGTGTAGGAATCGTCCAGTCTGTCCCATGCACTTCTTTAATCACTTATCTACCACTATCTACTTATGCTTTCACTCCACCAATACGTAAGCACTTATAAATTAAGTGTTCACTTTTTTTGCAGCACTGTCATCATTCAAGTTAATAGTGGTATATGCACCAACACAAGTAAACATAAAATATTCTGTGCATAATCCCTACAAACCTCTAAGCAGATACATACTATTGGTCCACTCCATTAAATACTGAAGTAGTATCCATGCAGCGTAGGATACCTCCTGTCAGTCTGTTCAATCACCCAGCCAGCACTATGTCCTTGTTGTATCTGTCTGCCAATACCTAAGAACTTATGGGGCAGATATACAAGCACCCTGCACCACCAGTTTGTCACTTTTTGTAACGTAGTGATGGCACCAGGCACTCCTTCATATTTACAAGGAGAGGAAAAGCCACCCTGTATGGTTTTTCCTCTCATTGTAAATACGACCCCTTCATATACAGAACTTTGCGTTGAAGGGGCGTTCCAAAGGTGATACTGTGGGTGTTCCCACGCAACACCCATAGAACAAGACATATCTCCAGATTTATGAGAAATCGTAAATCTGGAGATGTGTGTGAATGCTGAGCCATCCTAGAGTTGGTGTAGCAAGGCGCAACAAGGAGAACTGTTTTCATTTCTCCTAATTTTTTCCTGTTTCAATGCATGCTGCATTCCACAGCATATATTGAAAGAGGAAAATGCCTTTACTGATTGTTTTTGAGCAGGAACGTGTCCCTTCCTGCACAAAAACTATTTCCGCATGACACAGATATCCTTGCACCATGGTGCAAGGGTGCCTGTGTCACCGCATGCCTGCAGTTTGTGCAGCAGTGCAGACCGAAGCACAGATTTGCAACATATTCATGTACATATGTCACCTCCCTGTGCTTCGGAAGTGCCACAGTTCAGTGCAGCTAAAGAGCTTGCAGTGTCACGCTGCAGTACTTCCTCATAAATCTCACCTATAAATTCACTATACATACTAATGCATTCTTTCAGTCAATCATGCTATATACATATATGAAACCAAACTTTCACACATTACCTTGCAATTATAGTTCTTTCTTTAACCAGATAAGATACGTCTGATAAGAACTTTTTTCTTCTTCTTTCTTCTTTTGTATTTATTTTGTATTTTCTTTTTACAATTTTGTATTTTTTGGGTGTTTTTTACAAAAAATGAGCAAAAATAGAACGAATAACACAGGAAACTTTTGGAAATACTTATCACTCCAAAAACAACAACAACAAAAATTAACAACGATGGTTGCGTTGCGCAGCACAAACTGCATCCACTGTCTGCTCACCAAAGCATATTAGTTTCATACACTTCACGCAGTGTTGTTCATAGGTGGGTTTTCCGTGGGGGCTGATCGTGGCCGCCATGGAAACCACTCTTCTATACCAAACAAATTTGCCCCCACAGGGGGTCAGCCAGTGAGCAGGAGGGCCGACCCAGAGTCAGTTTTGTTATCTTGAAAAAAAATTACTACAAGGGGCCTTCAGGGAAAAACAAGGTTTTAAAAAAATATATACACCCCCCGGGGGGAGGTGGCCCATTCCCACAATGGCTGACCCCCATGACATCCCATGTCTCTCTTGGGATTTCCTGGCCATGTATCACAGTGCTGCGCAACCCACAGCCAGGAAACCCTTTCAGGAAGGCCTCATTTGAAAGGGGGGACTCTCCCCTTTCAGACAGGGCTTGTTTAAGAGCTGGAGAGGCATTTTTGGCCTGTTTTCCCCATTGGAGTTGAGAGTGGCCTTACCTGCCGCTATCATTGGCTCCGATGGGGAAAACTGTGATGTCAGAGCACCTCGCAGCTCGCTGAGGTCACAGATGGGCATGAGGGGGTTGGGAAGAGACGCGGAAAGGCTACCATGTCTCCCTCATGGGGTATAAAAAAAGAAACCTCCAGAGGATAAAAGGGGGCCTCCCTGGTGTGAGCCAGTGGGCGTGCACCGCACCAGGGAGGAAGTGAGTGTGCGCATGCACCAAAAGGGATAAAGTCCATGTAACCTTTTGTTTTTTTCACAGAATTTCTGAAATTTATTTTATTCTATTTCCTAACTATAACATCTTTGTGACCTTTTTTTTCAGTTAATATCTAAGGTTTTTTATATTCTATTTCCTAGCTATAATGTCCCTGTAACCTTTGCTTTTTTCAGTGAATTATTAAGGGTTTTCAAACTGAACTTTAAAAATATTATATCCTTCTAATAATTACTTTTTTATTTAATTTGTAGGGTTTATTTTTAATACTAAACGGATTTCAACTGTTTTCCTTTTTATTAATTAGATTTTTTATACTGTAGATATTCTTCTTTTACAACTAAACTTTTTATACATTTTAAAATATAAATATCAAGTTTGTACTTAATGTAAAGAAAAACAATTTTTTAATGTAATTAAACACATGTTATTGTATTTTAAATAATGTTTTTGACTTTACCATGGTATTACACAGGATCAGAAATATAGATGGACTGCTACTCTATGATTGTTACTCCTGATCGTGTGAACAGAAGGAATCAGCGAGTGCAAATCTGTTGAAGTTGATACAAATTTTACCAATTACTGTGCATATGTACAGCTCTTCATTGTCATTAATCACATCAGTGTGTACTAATTCACAAGTATAAGTAAATCACCTTAAATCAGTTTTTTTTAATTACCCGTTTTACAAGTTTCACGAATCCTTAAATTTATGGACCAGATATGCAAATTCCCCTGAAAACACACACAAACCTTATCTTTTGATTGGCTACATTGGGACCCCACCCTGCCACATGGAAAACCACACTCAAAAGTAGTTACTTGTCCAATGAAGCCTTTAGAAGGAGGATTGAGAACCAGCAGTGTTGTGCTTTTAGACAATGGCTGAAGCGACATCATCCGTCCAAGATGAGGATCCACAACCTTATGAGCCTGAAAAAGTAGACACACCACCTTGCAGAAAAGAAACGGTTAAGTGGAAACACTTTAAGATACTTTCTTGGGAAAAGAAGGTATCAGAAAAAAATATCAAGTGCATCATTTGTGGCAAACAGCTATTCAGAGGCACTGCAAAGAAGTATTCACAAGGAACAAGTTCTATGTGTAAGCACCTAATAAAAATTTATGAAAGGTTCTACAACCAGATGATGTGAAGCAAAGCATGTGCACCAGGATAGTCCACCTTTCAGCAGCCTTGGAGAACCATCTTACGCTGCACTCCTTACAATAGCAACTGTGTGTGAGGAATTCAGTGCCATGGTTATTTACTGCGTGATATGCCATGTGCTATCCGCAATAAACATTTCTTCTGTGGGTTCATTCTTGGATACAATGAAGAAGCATCGCTGTTAGTTTCTTTTTTTGCATCCAAAGAATTCATAATGCTTGATAAAAAAGCTTGATGAAAAATGAAACTAAATGTTTCTTTCCATTTCGCCATCCTTACTCTTTCTACTACCTTGTTAACTTTATGATCAAAAAAAGGTGAACAATGTAAAAACTATCCAAAAACCCTTATAGGAAAAAAATGGTTCTTGTTAGAACCACCATCTACTCAAATAAAGAGCTAACTCAGTGACTGTATTATATGAGAGTGAGTCAGTATGTGCATGAGTGCATGCCTAGGTGTGTAGGTGCATGCATTAGTGAGTGCCTGGGTGTGTTAGCATTTGCATCAGTGAACACCTGGATTTGTTAATGGATGTATTAATGTTTGACTGGCTGTGTCAGAGTCTGCATTGATGTATGCCTGAGTGTATCAGTGTCTGTATTGGTATCTCCAGGGGGTGTCAGTGTATGCACCAGTGTATGCCTGTGTGTGTAATTGAATGTATTCATGTTTGTCTGTGTCTGCATTGCTGTATGCCAGGGTGTTTCAGTGTCTGCACTGGTAAGTCTCTAGGTGTGTCAGTGTATGCCTCGGGGTCTTATTGGATTTATTATGGTTTGGATCGGTTTGTCAGTGTCTCCATTGCTGTAAGGCTGGGTATATCAGTGTGTGCATTGTTAAGTCTCTGGGTGTCTCAGTGTACGCGTCTGTGTGTGCCTGGGTGTCTTATTAGATGCCTTTGTTTTTGTCTGGCAATGTCAGTGTCTTCATTTCTGTATGGCTGGGTGTGTCAGTGTTTGCATTATTAAGTCTCTGAGTGTTACAGTGGGAGTGTCAGCATGTGCCTGGGTGTCTTATTGGATGCATTAGTATTTGGTTGGCTGTGTCAATGTCTGCTTTGCTGTATGCCTCCGTTTGTCAGTGTCTGCATTGGCATGACCTTGGGTGTGTCAGTGTATGTGGCAGTGTATGCATGGGTATGTGATTGGATGCATTATTGTTTGGTTGGCTGTGTCTCCATTGCTGTATGCCTAGGTGTGTCAGTGTCAGCGTCTGCAATGGTAAGTCTCTGGGTGTCTAAGTGTATGCGTCAGTGTCTACTGGGGTGTTTTATTCGACCCATTAGTGTTTGGATGAGTGTGTCAGTGTCTGCATTGCTGTAAGCCTGGGTGGGTCAGTGTGTGCATCAGTGCGTGCCTGGGTGTGTTTTTCAATGCAGGAGTATTTGGCTGGCTATGTTAGTATCTGCATTTCTGTATGGCTGGCTGTGAGCTACATTAATTCTTTACTTAATTATATATACTTACCTTTATGATATTGTGGTAGTCGATGTTCTGGATACAATATTTAGCATGACAATATTTAAAATTCAACATCATGATAGAATATATTTACGGAGACATTTTTTTCTTTTTATCATGTAGTCTCTAGTGGGGTCCTTTTTAATGATGTTTCACTGAAATAATTGAGGAAATCAGGATGCTTTAACAAAAATTCTTTATTTAAATGCATTCATAGAGAAGGTGGTTTACTGACCCTTGGAGGCCACAATCCCTATGATTATATCCAATTGGAGTGAATCACAGTATAAGATCTAGGATTATGACCTACTTCGATGTTAACGTTTACTTACTGACTAGTTAATACATAGGTCTTTTCACAAAATTCACTACTGGTCACAAAAGTACAGGTCATAATTTGCGACTAGTCCTTTTCAATCAATCAATCAATCATATAATTTGTAAAGCGCGGTACTTACCCATAAGTATCTCAAGGCGCTGGGGGGTGGGGGATGCTGCTACTGCTCGAAGAGCCAGTTCTTGAGCAGTCTTCTGAAAATCAGCAGGCCGTGGGTCTGCTGTAGGTGGATGGGGAGGGTGTTTCACGTCTTGGCAGCGAGGGGGGAGAAAAATCTGCCGCCGGAGGTCACTCTACAGATGGGAGGTCGGCAGAGCTGAGCTGGCTGGTGGTGGTGGAGAAGCTGAGTCGTCTGTTGAGGTACGCTGGTCCGGTGTTGTGGAGTGCCTTGGGTGCGTGGGTGAGGAGAGCAGGTCTCTCAGGTGGGGAGTGATGTGGCTGTGGCAAAGGATGTCGAGGATCAGGCGTGCAGAGTGATGTACAGTAAAAATAACATAAGAGGCTATACCTACCACATAGCCCCAATACCATTACCAAATAACCAGTCAGTCGGCAAGGAAGAAGGGTAAATCATTTATTAAACAAAATACTCTATAGAGGAGCCTCTCCAACCCTCACCCATTTGGTGCGCGGAGAAGACTGCTGGCTTACATTCAAAACTGCACATATATGCTTTCAATTCAACACATGAAGTCACAGTAAATGGAAAAATACCACTTGGCTCTTGGGCCCCAAGGAAGGACCATATATGGCGCACATGATTGGTTCAAAGCTTTACTAAGTTATTACTGTGAAGGTCAGGAGGGGTGACTCCCTTTCGTCCTGGTGCCCTGGAGTGTAGGCATGGTGCCTCCAGGAATGTGCTTATCGCACCCAAATCCAGATGCGACCTTGAGTCCCAGGACAGAGGGAGAACAGTTTACTTTCAGCTGCTCTCAGTAACTCAAATAAGACTGGGACCTGACAACTACTGCAGGGTAACACGTGATCGCAGCTCGTGTCTGAAACAGGCAGAGAAAAGATGGCGTCTCTATAGTTTCTCGGCCTACTCTTTTAGTATAGAACAATCGGACGGAATAAACCTTTTCCTACTTAGCTAAAGCAGATAGAGGTTATGCAGTGTGCATTATTAAGCATAGAGAATATATAGATACATCATGCTAACATAATATATGTCTGATACTCCTTGTGTAGGGGAAATCTGAGTTTTATCCCTCAGAACGGCCCTTTTAGCATGATGTAGCTAACTAAAAATGGTTTCAGTCTTCAAAGATCCCTTCATCAATCTGCATCATATCCTTTATTTCTATTCAACTAATTGGGCTTTTACTGCTGCTGGGGAAGGACCAGTCACAGAGGAGGTGAGTTTAGTAGCACAGTGAGAGCAGCGTGCAGGCCCACATTGTATGCAAAGGCAACATGTGAATATGATACCGACTATACCCGCCAGTACCAACATAATAGAAGGGGGTTCCCCAAAGGGATTTAGGATACTGGCAGGAAACAGGGGAAAGAACAGCTGAACAGAAACAAGAACCACCCTGCCAGGGTAAACTTCAAGGTCCCATGGGGATCCTTATAATCAAGTGGACAGTGACGAAAATGTATGTATCAGAGCCAACAATACATCACACAAAATAAATTGACCTTTTTTGTGAAAATATATATAATTTATTTGTCATTTGTTGAGTTCATATAAATGATTCATATAGACACTTGGAAAAATATACATTAATTTAAACTCTACATTACAAATAGGGTGGAGAAAAAACCGTGGTGTTTATGGTTTTGAATTGAACCATAATTAGAGTCAAGCAGAATGCAAAAACATTCAAGTCCCACACACTCCAAGAATCCCAAACTCACTCATTACAATACTATACAATCACACACACAAAAATAAATAAAGGTACATCAAGGCCTGCAGAAAAATTATCTTATAGCTGCTAGGGCTATATTTACAATATGGAGGCAAAAAGATGGAAGGGAAGTGGTTTAACAAAAACTACACTTTGAGCCATCCATAAGAGTCACGCCAAAGCGCGTTTCGATGCAGGGCCTATTAAGGGTGCACCTTCATAAGGGCGAAGATGACCAGGGGGCGGGGACACACACACACTTTCCACGCTGTACAGAAGGAGCGCGATATGAGTTTCACCAGCGTTTATAAGTATTCTCTGCGTCGGTAATGGGAGAATATCTGAGGGACAAGGTCTATTTCCGCAGGTCCAGCTACTAAAGTTCTAGGAGAGCTCGAAGTTCGTGGATGGGGATCAAATCAGGGGTCCTTGTTGAGGATGAAGAACAATAACAAGAGGGGTTAAATCAGAAGAAGGTCCTTATTCAGAGTTGAATACTCGTCGTATCAGATGGAGTCTTTCACGAATAGGAAGGATATTCCTAGATGTTCAATAATGGCGGCGCATCGTAACGCTCAAATCTTCAAGGGTCCAGCACTGTGGTCGTTTCCCATCAGGAGTGGGACATAAGCAGGATGGGTACGGAACAGGGAATAGCCCGGGATCGACGAACTTCGCACGGAGCGCGGGGCAGCGTCCTCTCCGTCCTCTCTCGGAAAGAGTAGAAGCAGACCCCAAAACCAACCAGATAGGGACCATGTACCCGTTTCTGCGTGTACTTCAGATACCAAATGATGTAACTTGTATGGCCAGATGAACAGAGGGGCGGAGTCAGGAATATATACACAACAGGAGCTGTCGATCACGCGGCATGCTCCTCCTTGGTCAGCCAGGATGACGTCTAAAACCATTCGATTCTGAAGCGAAACGAGTCTTGTTGCTTGATGGTCTACAGTTAAATTGGTCAATATACCTGCGGTTGTATTGATCACCCTTTCAACTACTCTGGGCAGACGCTGTACTTCCTTACTAGTGATGATGGGTCCCCAAATAGGAAATACCCCGTTTACAATGTCAATAAAATGCTGCTCAGGAGTATCTGTTTGATCTATGTCGGTGGTATCTATATCTCTCTTATTCCTGGAGAGTGGCAGACTCTGTTTATCTAATCGATGATCCTTATGATAATTAGATGGGGCTATATAAACTGGAGGGTACAAGAAAGACAAATAACAACGTCCGCCCCAGCCACAGGGAAGCCAGGTATATGCATTTTCTCCACAGACAAAATATACATTAGGGGGAGTTAACAATGGAGGGCTAATGAAAGTACATAACCGATAGGTGTAATTACATCGACTTTCTCCTACTGATGCGTACCCTGCTCCCTTGAACCCAAAATGCAGAGGTACTGTTCAATATTGGCACTAAAATTGCTCTATCATATGTAACTTTTCTTTCCTTAAATTGTTGGAAATACTGGGTGAAATTGAATTCTGCAAAATCCAGAATTTCATTTTTTAACCAAGTGAGGTTTTCATTTTCAGTATACAAATTCATACATGCATTCAGAACTAAGGACCCCTCCCCATCATTTCCCTTTGGGTCAAATCCTTGGTGTACCTCTATATACGCTAAAATCGTCTCGTAGTCCTTCTCCGAATATCTTTGAGTATCTACTGTATAATGCATATACATCATCGAGAGTAACTTAAACCAAGCCTCACAACTTCCTAAATAAGACAGGGGTAAAAAGATAAATAGATCATGCTTGTGCATAACAGAGATAATTCAGAAAAGGGGGTGGTGATGAACAGAGTGTCTGAATTAAGCAGACCACTCTTACCCAGTCCAAAGATCAGTGCTTGATCCATCACCGTTTTTTAGCTCACTGCACCATCCCAGCTCAGAACTTGGCTATATGCAAATTAGTCTAACCCTGGCCCAGTGCATCATGGGAACAGGGCAGACCAAACTACAGAGACCATAACAGAGGGCAGAAGGCCGTTCATAGTATTCGTAGAACTGTGTGTTTGATGAAGTATTTAAAAAATTAAATTTTTCGTATAAGTCTGACGGTGTCTCTCCTTATGTGGGACTAAGGTATAGAATATATGTTCCGGAGGCAGGGCAGTGGTACCTAAGACAGTAGGCATAGGGTGGCGAAATTCTAAATATATAAACACATTCATTTATATTATTAACAAAATCGCTATTATGACCACAAATGCAATTTAAACACGCTGTGTCCAACTGGAAAAGACAGTGATATATATAGGGTGATAACGTGGTGCAAGAGGACGTTCCTCTTCGGGAACGAAACGAGCAAAAGGGTACATGCTAGCTAAAAGTCCAAAAATAAACTCGGACAATGCAGTCTAACCTGCCAGATGGTGCTTCTTTCCTGTGTTTGTCAAGAGCCTCACAGGCAGGCTCCTATCGTTCTTCACAAAGAAAAACCAAAGCGGACTTTCACGTTGGAGTTATGTTCTCACACAACCCTTGAAGAAATCACAATCTGGGCACTTTTTAAACGGGAAATTCAGTCTTTCTTTCTGAACAGAGCAAACAAATATTCAAAGCACTCAACATGTTCAGTCCAGTGTCTCGCTCAGTACCCCAGAAATGTTTCTAACAAACCCTATTACTCGAGTCTCTCCCTATCTCCTACCATCTTCACCAGGGGTACCGTGTCGTTTTCTGGGTCGTAGATTGTATCGAACATGGCCAGGCATTTCCTGATCAGAGAACAAAACAGAGGATGGTGAATCCGTTGCAATAGGAATATCACAAGCCTTTCGCTCAACTGCAGGGGCAACAGAATCCGGGGCAATCACTGGTGCAGAAGACAAAACCCATTCCGAACCAGGTGCTCCTTCTCCTTGCCTTCTCCAACTTCCAGGGCATCAGAAAAAGGGACAAAACGAGGGGCGCGTTCACTCTCCTGGCTCAAAATTCCTTCCTTGTTTTACTGATATTAAGGAAGTGGGAGGGGAAGCTTTTTGACGTGGGAGACATGGATCCAATGTCTCTTTCCGTTCACCTTCACCATCGTCCGCGTGGCCAGTAGAATCTGATGAGGCTCGGACCAACGAGGGTCCAAGCTGGATTTGCGCTGATAGTTGCGGACCAGGACCCACTGTCCTGGCTCCAAACTATGTCCGGGACCCTCCAGCAGGGGCTGCAAGACTGCTGAAACCTGTTGATGAATGGAACGAAGATCTTTAGTCAAAGCATACAGATAATCTGTCATCATAGGATATTCAATATCACGAAACGTTCTGGGTCTCGGGACACCCCAAACATTGGCAGGCCGCCCAAAGATGACTTCATAATGTGACAAGCCAGATCGAGAATGTGGGGTAACTCATATTGACATTAATTCTAATGGTAAGGCATCTGGCCACCTCCACCCAGTACTCTCTTGAATCTTTGCCAGTTTGAGCTTCAGTATTCCATTATACTTCTCGACAAGTCCAGCAGACTGAGAGTGTCGAGCTGCATGGAATTTCTGCTTAATTTGCAAAACTTTACAAACATGACTGATAATATCTGCATTAAAGTGCCCCCGTTATCACTCCAGATCACCCAAGGCAATCCGTAGCATGGGAAGTTTTCCTTTTTCAGAGTCTTTGCTGTTGCCAGAGCAGTATTTTGTTTGGTCGGGTAGGCCTCCACCCATTTACTGAAGGTGCACACCATGACCAGGACATACTTCAAATTGTTCACACAAACCTGCTGGATATAATCCATTTGGAGCACCTTAAAAGGCAAAGATGGTGGTGCAAAATTCCCACTCAGAACAGGTTCCCTCCCTCCAGGATTATGTCGTAAACAAACCATGCAATATTGCACCAAATGAGCAGCAGTTCTTGGGATATTAGGGTTATTCCATACAGGGTCTAAAAGTGCACAAATACCCAATGTATGCTGAGCCATGTGCCATGGTCACTATGGCATGCACTAATGCATTAGGCAACAACCATCGCTGTTTTTCGGTTAAATCAACCCAGCAATCATTTGCATCTAATCTCCCCACTTCCTTTGTCCCAGTGAGCCAGTTGAGCGGCAATGGCTTCTTTCTGTATCTCTTGGACACTCTCCATAGTGTTGTCAAACATTTCCGTCTCCACCACCCACATAGCAGAAGTCACAAACATTGAGGACATTTTTAGATTTTGCAGTTTCTTTAGCTATCTGATCGGCAAAAGCATTACCCTCACCTACTGTATCCACCACTGCCTTATGTGCACTGCATTTAACAACAGCCACCTTTTCTGGTAATGTCAATGCGGTCAGTAATCGTAGAATCAAAGGGCCATGTTTTATTCTCTGACCATGGGAAGTAAGAAAACCCCTCTACGCCCACAGTCGGCCACAGCTATGAGCCACACAGATGGCGTATTGGCTATCTGTGTAAATATTTACTCTCAATCCTTCACTTAACTCACATGCCCGAGCAATGCCACTAACTCCGCTGCCTGTGCTGACTTATAGGGTACTCGAGAGGCCTCAACTACAATGTGAAGGATTGTGATCGCATATGCAGCTGTTGTCGTGCCATCTGTTAACTTGAAACAAGAGCCATCCACATACAACTCCCCTTGGGGGTCAGATAGAGGAATGTCTGTGTGATCTACCTGTCCCTTCGTCTCTTCCTCCGTCCGAAATATACAATAATGTACATCATTGTTTTTCTCGTCCGAAGGGAGGGGTAGTAACGTGGCAGGGTTCAAAGTGCACACCGTTTGATGGTAATATAGGGAGCAAACAAAGTCAATTTGTATCCAGTAAGACGCGCACTCGTAAGGTGCTGGGTCTTCATTTTGTTCATTAATGTATCCACAGCGTGCAGTACCATCACTGTGAGGTCAGTATTCAGAACTAGCCCTTCCAACTGTCGAATGGCCACCGCTACTGCAGCAGTTGCCCTTAAACAGCTAGGAAGCACTCTGGCAACGTTATCCAACACCGCCTAAAAATAGGAACAAGGTCTTTGCTTACCACCAAATCCTTGTGTTTACACAGAAAGCGAGCAACCGCCCACCGCGTGTACATAGAGCACAAAAGGTTTTCGGTAATCGGGAGTACCCAAGACGGGTGCAGAGCAGAGATAAGATTTTAAAGAATCAAAAGCTTTCTGACACTCATCAGTCCAAGGTAGAGGTTCATGCACATTTTGTGTGGTTAAGTTCAGGAGAGGTTTAGTGAGAAGAAAGAAATTTGGAATCCATTGGGGACAATAGGAAGTTATGCCAAGAAATGCACAAACATCACGCTGAGTACGAGGTAGACATGTCAGAAATGGTAGTCACACGCTCAGGGGTTAGTCTCCTCCCCTCTTTCAACAGTAGATGACCAAGGTAGGTCACCTCCTGTCGACAATATTGAAATTTCAAAAAAGACACCTTATTACCATTAGCCGCCAAATGAGACAATAATTTAACAGTGTCGTCCTTACAACCTTCTTCAGTATCATAAGCCACCAACAGACGTCAACGTACTGTAAGAGCACATTACCAGGGGGCAGGGTCAAATCATCCAATAATGCTTTCAGGGCCTGACTATAAATGCTAGGACTCTTGGTATACCCCTGGGGACGACGACAAAACCGGAAGCTGTGACAAGATAAGGAGAAGCCGAAAATTTGACGGCTATCAGGGTGAATCGGAATGCTAAAGAAAGCATTCTTTAAATCACTAACGGAAATATACTTAGCAGTGGGAGGGATCATAGTGAGAATACTAGTGATGTCAGAGACCACAGAGTATTGCAGCACCACTATCTTATTATTTTCTCACAGGTCAATTACAAAACGGTAAGTGTCAACATGGTCAGGGTCGCTTCCAACAGGGACCTTTTTCAAAATCAGCAGAATGGGACTGTTGCATACATTGGCAGCCGTTTCTTCCACCACACCCTTGTCAATCAAATCTTGTATAATAGAGAGTAAAGCCTTCCCACCTGGCGGTGAAATTTTGTATTGAGGTATACGTGGTAAACAAACATTTTGTTTCAGAGTAATAGAAACAGGCGGAATCTTAAGTAATCCTACATCTGTTTCTCCCTTGGCCCACAGTGTTGCTGGGTTGGCAGCAAACTCAGGAGGGAGGGGTTCATTTTTAGCAAAACACAGCAATGTATGTGTACCAGGAGATAGTATAGTAAGATAATCACCGTCAGGAGAACAATGAATCTCCACATGCAACTTTTTTAACAAATCCAACCCTAATAGATTTTCCCCGCAATGTGAAGTCAACAAAAACGGAGAATCCACTGTGACCGGACCAATTGTGAACAGAATAGGTTTAGAGATGGGGCTCACCAGAAAAACCCACCCAAACATTATTGTGCCCGGACAGAGCAGCCCCTGGGACCAGTAAGCGAGAAATAGAACTATTCATCGCACCCGTATCAACTAAAAAGTTTTCAGATGTCCCCATCAACTGCCCTCGCACATAAGGACCCTGCTGATCAACGGGCACAGATACCTGGCCCCCACTCTGTCCTTGGCTGTCCTATGTGTAAGCATACCCTTCGGTCCCATCAATTACACAGTCTTTATTATAGTACTGCCTACCTCTTGGATGATCAAAATAATTCTTCTCAGATTCACCATGTGCTGCTTCCTCTCTCCGCATATCTCTTCGATCTACACCACCTCAACCTCTTACTCTCCCTCTTACTGCCCCATTCTGAGCCAGCAACAATGGACACTGAACTCGCCAATGCCCTTCCTGTTTACAATAAGTGCATTGGTTTATTCCCAAAACAACAGCTGGTCCTCCGCCTCGTCCTGTTCCCGACCCCCTCTGGACGAACCGTCTACCGCCTCCCTCTCTGCCTCTTCCCCTGATGACTTGCTGTAAAAACATTTGTGTCTTAAGGTCCTTTGCTTTCTTTTCCGTCTTATCCTTACTCTCATTTTCCCTATGTTCGTAATACTGAGCCATACTCAGTATAAGCGAAGGTGTAGAAGTAGTCCAAGTACTCTCAGTGGCTTGTAGCCGCGTGGAGACTTCCGGTAACAGATTTATCACAAAACGAATAACAAATAATTGTATGCCACCCTCCACTGACAAATCTTGCCCACTAAAGTCAATGAATACACCCTCAAATCTAGTGAAGAAATCCGAAACACTTTCGTCCTTCTGCTTACAGGCTGTCAATTTGTCCACCTTATGGGGTGCGTTTAAGGAATGCATGTATGTAATAATCCGACCCGGTAAAGCCAATATTTCGGGTTTCGGCTTATCACTAGGTTTCCGATCCTTGTCCCAATCTTTGATCTGATCCCAAGTCCCTCCCAACTCTGTGGCATGGTCCTGGTCATGCACCTGACGCCACACGTCAACAGGGACTAGTAATCCAAAAAATAGCTCTATATCAGCTAAGGTCATAACAGCTGAGGAAGCCCCTTCTGTAAGCTCTTTATAGTAAGCAGTAGGGTTTTTTCGGGGGTCAGGCAATTGTGATTTTAGTGAAAGAACTTGACTCCTTTTCCAAGGGGTATAAACCCATTGCTCTTGGAATCGTGCCTCTACGCGAGGTATAGTTACTTGATTTTGATCGTCTCTTAATTCTGGTATTTCAGGATGGACTTCCCACATAAGGTGCTGGGAGTACCAAGTTGGACATTTCAAGTGCATCCGTCCTCGATAATTCAATAAAACCTTGACATTCCTGTACACTTCCTCTAGTCCTAATTCAGATTTATGAGACCGGTCCCGAATATCATACATTACTTATGGGGCCTTTCCTCCTGGGAAACACTTCTCCCATAGAGAAATAAAATGTATGGCCATGTGCTCTAGGGCATGCTGCTGCATGATGGGTTCATAATCTCGAAGTCTACTCCATACATCAGCTAAAGTATAAATAGGATTGCACATCCACTGGGATTACTGATTCACAATTGTCTGTTTTTCTTCTAGTCCTACTGCTGAACGAGTAAACAATTTTCTTGCGCCAAGATCCCCAAGAGTACGAGAGGGAGTAGGGTCAGCTAGAGTTGGGGTAGTGCTTGAGGACTGAGAAGCCCAAACGGAAGGTGAGGGAGACAAAACAACTGTGCACACAGTAGGAGATGGCAACGCATTGGGCCATAAAGTGGCTGTTCCAAATGCTGAGGGAGATAAAACAGAGGACGTTCCCAGAGGGGCGGGGGGAGAGGAAACAACAGGCGCAGAAGCTGTTGGAGCCGTTGCTGGAGTTAAAGGAACCACAGGATATATGCGTTGTGGAGCATAAGGGGGAGATGGATGCGCATCCAATAAATCCTCCATCTAATCATCTGGCTCAGTCCTAGTTACGTAGCTTTTATCCACCTGTAATCTGAATTGTCTATCTGTACAATCAATTCCTTTTTCAGTTTGAGCTTTATCGTAAGCAATTGCTTTCTGTGTAATCGTCTGTCCTCCTTTCATTTTACATAATTTTTCCTCCATGATATGTCTACGCTTGGCTTCCTTCTGCCACATGTTTAAAGAATCAAACATTGCCTGCTGACTTTGTTTAGAAAATAATAGATCTTGTAAGAAAAGTATCTATTTCTCATCAAAGGACCCAGTTAAGGGCCATTGTAGTTCCACATTGTCTTTGGTATATTTATGTCATAGTGCATTAAACAGAATGGGTGAAATACCATGTTTAACATACATATTATAACTTGGGCTGCCCTCAGGCGGGACATGCTGATTTTTATCCAAACGTGTGCCTCCAAAACATACTTTACTAAAACACGGCATAATAATGATTGACAGTTAAGTCTTATCCAAGAAACAATCTTTCAAACATGGCCATGTTCACACATTCTCACCATTGTCACTTATTCTCAGAATCAAACACAGACAAAACGATACATACATATATACACCAAGAAAGAATTCTCAAAACTACATGTCTTTTTCCAAACAAAAGAACGGAGCCCATCGACTCCCGTTCATGGAGAACCAATTAATTCATATTCCAGACCAACAGATACCAAAATCAAGCAGTCCAAAGACTACCAGGAGACCGTCGGACAGGTATCAACCACAGACTGTCCTACAGACCATCCCGAAGCCTATTCTGACTAAGCCCGCGGCCTTAGTGTAACTTCAGATATGTCCCAAAGGCTACCCAGGTACAACCAAGGGCCTTTCCGAGACTAGTCCAGCCGGGTGCGCACCGCACAAGCAACACCAAGGCGTCCGATCGACACCTCTAATATTCACAAAACAAGTCCGTGGAGCATCTACCCATGCAGCCACAATGCTGCCCTGTCGGACCCCCAAAGTTCTCCATGGTACACCGACCACCAAATCCAATACAGTTAACTGTTTCAAAAGCACTGCTCAACAGCGCGTTCCACAATACATCAAAAACAATTCACTCACCTGGTGCACACAGGTGTAATTGCCTATTCTCCACTGCCAACTCCTGAAGACCAACACGGTCAGCTCCCGGGGGGCGCCCGTAGGACTCCGGCGATAAGACTGCTGGCTTACATTCAAAACTGCACATATATACTTTCAGTTCAACACATGAGTCACTGTAAATGGAAAAACACCACTTGGCTCTTGGGCCCCAAGGAAGGACCATATATGTCACATATGATTGGTTCAAAGCTTTACTAAGCTATAACTGGGAAGGTCAGGAGGGGTTACTCCCTTTCGTCCTGGTGCCCGGGAGTGTAGGTACGGCGCCTCCAGGAATGCGCTTATCGCACCCAAAGCCAGATCCGACCTTGAGTACCAGGACAGAGGGAGAACAGTTTACTTTCAGCTGCACTCAGTAACTCAAATAAGACTGGGACCTGACAACTACTGCAGGGTAACACATGATCACAGCTTGTGTCTGACACAGGCAGAGAAAAGATGGTGTCTGTATAGTTTCTCGGCCTACTCTATAAGTATAGAACAATAGTTTCTCGGCCTACTCTATAAGTATAGAACAATCGGACAGAATAAACCTTTTCCTACTTAGCTAAAGCAGATGGAGGTTATCCAGTGTGCATTATTAAGCATAGAGTATACTTGCAGCGAGCTCACTTACCATCCTGTCAGCACGCCAGCACGCAGCCTCAGCCCCTGGGTGGAGAACGCTGTAGGTCTCGCCGCCATCGTCCTTCCAACGCGGCTGGAGACTACAGCTCCCAGCGGGCTTTGCGTGCACTTCCTGTCTCCCGCTGTCTTCGCGCCCGGAGGCGCTACAAAGGCCAGACGATCCCTCGGTGGAGCGGGGGTCTACTTGCAGCGAGCTCACTTACCATCCTGTCAGCACGCCAGCACGCAGCCTCAGCCCCTGGGTGGGGAACGCTGTAGGTCTCGTCACCATCGTCCTTCCAACGCGGCTGGAGACTACAGCTCCCAGCGGGCTTTACGTGCACTTCCTGTCTCCCGCTGTCTTCGCGCCCGGAGGCGCTACAAAGGCCAGACAATCCCTCGGTGGAGCGGGGGTCTACTTGCAGCGAGCTCACTTACCATCCTGTCAGCACGCCAGCACGCAGCCTCAGCCCCTGGGTGGGGAACGCTGTAGGTCTCGCCGCCATTGTCCTTCCAACGTGGCTGGAGACTACAGCTCCCAGCGGGCTTTGCGTGCACTTCCTGTCTCCCGCTGTCTTCGCGCCCGGAGGCGCTACAAAGGCCAGACGATCCCTCGGTGGAGCGGGGGTCTACTTGCAGCGAGCTCACTTACCATCCTGTCAGCACGCCAGCACGCAGCCTCAGCCCCTGGGTGGGGAATGCTGTAGGTCTCGCCGCCATCGTCCTTCCAACGCGGCTGGAGACTACAGCTCCCAGCGGGCTTTGCGTGCACTTCCTGTCTCCCGCTGTCTTCGCGCCCGGAGGCGCTACAAAGGCCAGACGATCCCTCTGTGGAGCGGGGGTCTACTTGCAGCGAGCTCACTTACCATCCTGTCAGCACGCCAGCATGCAGCCTCAGCCCCTGGGTGGGGAACGCTGTAGGTCTCGCCGCCATCGTCCTTCCAACGCGGCTGGAGACTACAGCTCCCAGCGGGCTTTGCGTGCACTTCCTGTCTCCCGCTGTCTTCGCGCCCGGAGGCGCTACAAAGGCCAGAAGATCCCTCGGTGGAGCGGGGGTCTACTTGCAGCGAGCTCACTTACCATCCTGTCAGCACGCCAGCACGCAGCCTCAGCCCCTGGGTGGGGAACGCTGTAGGTCTCGCCGCCATCGTCCTTCCAACGCGGCTGGAGACTACAGCTCCCAGCGGGCTTTGCGTGCACTTCCTGTCTCCCGCTGTCTTCGCGCCCGGAGGCGCTACAAAGGCCAGACAATACCTCCGCGTCGCGAGACGCGCGCAGGCGATGCCGGGCGGAGCCCGGGCAGAGGGCGGGCCATCTAAGGCCGTCCAAGGACGAACAGGGACGGGATGGGCCACATCCCTAACATCATGGGTAAGCGCAAACTAGTTACACCGGTGTTGGGAGAAGCTAAGGCCAAGGTTCCCAAGTACACTACTAGTATAATCACATATCTGACCACAAAAGTGGACGAATTATCTACCCAGATTGCAGTTTCAGAACGTGCGCTGGGCCTGGAAACAACTCCTGCGGGCTCAAGCACCACAAACACTTCTCCCATTAGCTGTGTACCACTGGAGCCGAGGGTCATTATTGAATCATGCAGACCTAACATGGCTCAGTCTCCCACAGTTTTGCCCTTTCCAGAGCTGCCTGTCACTGTTATACCTCCCACATCTGCGGATACTGGTGTTAAAGAAAATACGGCAAATATTCAGACTGGGGATCAGCGCGCTACTTATATCACTGAGGAGGGACTTTCGTCTTTACTGGAAAAACTTTTTTCAGATAGACTTGAATCCGCCTTAATTCAGATTGCGACGGATATAACTGAGACTCTGAAGGATTGTGTTAATGACCTGTTGAAAAAATGCCAACGCATTAATGTTTTTCTAAACAACCAGGCCCTTGCACTGCCATCACATATCCCGATATGTCCCCCAGTTCCACAGGTTTTTGCACCTAAAGAAATTGACCCCCCCCGACTAACTCAGTAATTAACCCGCCCGCAGAAAACTCTGTGTATAATAAAGGGAAAGTTGTAAATGGTAGATACACGCCCCTTCCGCAAACAGTGCCTAATCCTGTTTTATTGGAAAGGCCTCAAGGTCTACTGGGAGAACGGGTGGGTAGGGTACCCCCGGTGCACTTACCCCCAGATGCAACTCCTTTTGTAGCAGTATTGGTAAATGTGCCTAAATTAGGCGTGGGGGAGGTAGAACATCATGAAACCCTTCTCAACCACACGGAAAAATGGTGCAATGCGAATTGTACGGGTGAAAGTAATATTGCAGCTAATATATTGATGTGTAGAAGGGTTAACTGGGTGGGAAAAACTAAGAAATGCGTGGCAGGAGACTGTGTTATAGTCAATTTTAAATCTTGCGATGTCACTAGCCGTCTTTTCTGGGATGCTTCTCCCTTGGATCCCGTAGGTAAGGGTGTGCGCGCCATGCCTCTGGGTTTTTTCTATCCACCCGCACTCATGACAGCTGGCGGCGGGTATAGTAGGCCGCAGCATAATAACAATCACTGGGTAGAGGGTAGACCAAATATTTCTCCTCAAGGGAATGAATGGGTGACAAAGAAACCTAGGGGCGGCGGGGCAGCCACTACTGTAAGGAATACGCACACAGATGACTTAACCCTGTCAAATAGATTTGCGGCACTTGCAAATCAGGTCTATATGGATTGACTAGAGCCCAATCAAATAAATTTGATAGCTAATGACCAGGATGACAATGCTAACATTTTTACCCCCTGTAACATACCATCTAATGACGGGAGGTTCCAATAGAGCAAGGTAGAGGAAAAGTTAAGGTTTTGTCCTGGAATATTGTGGGTTTATGTGCCAAACAGAATGATCCAATTTGGCTGGAAAAGTTAAAAGAACACGATATAGTTGCCATGCAGGAAACCTGGTCAAGGGATAATTCCTTCTGGTTGGATGGTTACTCTTCATTTTTTGTCAAAGCACAGTGTACCCCGGTGGGAAGGGACAGAGGTGGCCTGCTGTTACTGGTGTCTGTTAATATAGCTGGCAGTGTGAGGGAAATTCCTAGCTCCTCACACTACTTTCAGCTCCTGGAAATCCTCCATCCGGACAAAAATAAGACAGTTCTTATTAACTGCTATAACTCTTTGCAGGGGGGGCCCCCAAATTTTGTTTTAGAAAGTTTATCCTTGTTTTTAACTGATTATATGTCAAAACAAACCACTTTTGTACAACTCATATTAATGGGCGATTTTAATGTTAATTTGTGTGGGTCACATTGTCAGATTAAAGACTATGATGGGCCTGATCTTACGATTCCTCCTCATTTTGAGCATAGTTTGAAGGGTTCAGCTATGGAAGATCTGTTATTAGCAAATTATCTATATGAACCGGGCTTTTCTGATCCAAATGACCGTGTGGTCACATATAATGCGAGGGGTAGTGAATCTATTATTGATTACATTTTCTTGTCTCCTGGACTCCTCCATTATGTTCTGTTTTACAACGCCATTGAAAGCGGATTTAGTGATCACAATCCGGTGTCTTTAATTATGGATGGGTCGCTTGGTCTACTCAAAGGGGCCCTGCTGGCCACTTCTGTGAAGAATGTAAAGAGTAAAGATCAAGGGAGGCGACTAAAATGGTGTAAAGTCTGCCCAGAGGACTTTTTAGATCTTATCGAACAAGATATGATGGTAGAACTTCAGACTTGTAGGGACCCTGACATGGGGGAAAAGAGATAGTTGCTGCCTTTGAGGCTATCTGCTCTAGGGTGGAAGAAGAGCTTACACTTAGCCCAAAGAGGGGACCTGCCCCAGTCTTCGGTTGGTTCGACCATACTTGTTCTAAAGCTCACTCTGCATTGTTGGCAGCGCTTAAACATTCTCCCAGAAATAAGTTACTGGTAGCGCAGCTAAGGAAAAAATATGCTGAGGCGGTGAAGACACGTAAAAAAGTCATTAAAGAAGAAGCCTGGGACGCTTTAATGGATTCGACCACCCTTAAACAAAGCTCTAAATTCTGGTCCATAATAAATAACCCCATATTTGTCCAATCACGTAACATAGACCTTGAGGCACACATACCAGAAGCAGAGTGGCTTAATCACTTTTCTGTAATATATGGGAGTAATGAAGATTATGAAATATTCCATACACCCTGCTATTCTGATACGCAACCTAATTTAGATTTCAGTGAAAATGAAGTCAAGGTCGCGATAATTGGTTCCGCTAAGAATAAAGCCCCTGGACCTGATGGGGTTCCTCTGGATTTATATAAATCAAATCCTGAGATGTGGGCAACGATATTAATGAATGTTTTTAACCATGTACTTGTAGGGGGTTTTCCAAAAACCTGGGCATGCTCAATCATAGTCCCAATTTTTAAAAAAGGGCTAAGAAGTGACCCTAAATGCTATCGCCCTATATCCTTGT
The DNA here is from genome assembly GCF_964263255.1 of Lissotriton vulgaris. Lineage (NCBI taxonomy): Eukaryota > Metazoa > Chordata > Amphibia > Caudata > Salamandridae > Lissotriton > Lissotriton vulgaris. Next base: position 1,219,239,061 of record NC_141685.1, on the reverse strand, counting down.
TGGATTCTTCTATGAAGATCCTGGGTAAAGTACTGTTGGCCAAAATTAATAAGTGGACACTAGAAAATGATATCTTGTCCAATGCCCAGTATGGTTTCCGGTCAGGAAGAGGGACAGAGGACCAATGCCTAAATCTGCATATGATAATTTCAAAGGATCACTGAAATAATATTGAGGGACAAAATATCGACTTGCCAAAATATCGTGGACAAAATATCGACAGTCAAAATATCGAGTTTGTATCTACAAACAGGTAAGTACAAAAATATCGAGTACAAAATATCGTTAACAAAAATATAGATGTAAAAAATATCGACTTTATTAAAAACAGTGTTAAATTAAATTAATATTAAATTTTAATTACTAAAATATACTTAAAACGACTTAAATTAAATTATAATAATTAAATAATAAATGAAAATAATAAAAATAATTTTTTTAAATCTTATTTGTTGACCCTGAACCCTAAAAATACCCCTTTACCCAAAAACCCAAAACTGACCCTGAACCCTAAAAATACCCCTTTACCCAAAAACCCAAAACTGACCCTGAACCCTAAAAATACCCCTTTACCCAAAAACTGAAAACTGACCCTGAACCCTAAAAATGCCCCTTTACCCAAAAACTGAAAACTGACCCTGAACCCTAAAAATACCCCTTTACCCAAAAACTGAAAACTGACCCTGAACCCTAAAAATACCCCTTTACCCATGAACTGAAAACTGACCCTGAACCCTAAAAATACCCCTTTACCCATGAACTGAAAACTGACCCTGAACCCTAAAAGTACCCCTTTACCCATGAACTGAAAACTGACCCTGAACCCTAAAAATACCCCTTTACCCATGAACTGAAAACTGACCCTGAACCCTAAAAATACCCCTTTACCCATGAACTGAAAACTGACCCTGAACCCTAAAAATGCTCCTTTACCCAAAATTTATCAATATTATTTAATTACCAATTAATTATTAATTAACAATAACAATAAAGTAAATATATTAGAACATTAGCTGTAATTATTTTAATAATCAATATTATTTTTTCCAAATTAATTACTTAAAAATAACACAAAATTATATATATTAAAAATGTACTCTAATTAATGTAATTAACTAATTACAATTAATTAATTAACAATTATTTACTAATACAAAATATGTTCAAAATTATATTAAATAATTAACTAATTAAAAATAATTAATTATCAATTAATTATTAATTAAAAATTTTAACAAACATATATTAATTAATTAATTATTATTAAATTACTTCCCACCCTATTCCCCTATAAACCCACAACCCGCTACAGAATTACATTACACAATTATTATAAAAACAAAATTCATGTAATAAAATATTTTATAACATTAATACACACTATTCACACATATTATTACATAGAAATACACTATAAAATATTATATATTATTAAAAAATCGATATTTTTGCTATCTATATTTTATACAGTCGATATTACTTCACTTACCTGAAAAACGATATTTTTGTAGTCGATATTATGTCCAGTCGATATTTTGTCCAGTCTATATTTAAAACTCGATATTATGTCCAGTCGATATTTTGGAGTCGATATTTTGTCTCTATACCAATTTCAAAATACACAAAGGCAAAAAAGGGGGCAATCTTTGTTGCTTACATGGATCTATCCACAGCATTCGATTTAGTTAACAGAGCAAAGCTGTGGGCCATGTTGTTAAAATTGGGATTGGACCCTCCTCTGGTCCACTTTTTAGCTGAACTCCACAAGGATTTAAAGGCTTCTATTAGAATGGATCAAGAGGGACATTGCACAGCATGGTTTAAATCAGGTAGGGGTGTGCGGCAAGGCTACATCCTTGCCCCTATGCTGGTCACTTTATACATAAATTCTCTGGAAAAAAACCTTTTGGCTGCCTCTGTGGACACACCGCGTGCAGGAGATACTCATATCCCAGTGCTCCTGTACGCGGATGATGCCGCTTTAATAGCTAGGACACATTTAGGCCTCCAGAGACTTTTAAAGGCATTTAGTGACTTTATGTCTTCTCTTGACCTAGTGGTTAATAATTCTAAATCGCACGTTATGGGTTTTGGGGCTGCTAAAAATAATATTAAATCTTTTTATTGTAAGGGGGAAGTGATTACTAATGTTAAAGTTTTCACTTACCTTGGTGTAATTTTTTATTCCAAGGGCAGTTGGATTCCTCAGATAACAGCAAAAACTAAAGCGGTGAGGAGCTCTGTAAACGCTATTCTAAGCTTCTCAAGGAGACTTGGGGGGAAACCAAGTGGTGCATTACTAGCTTTGTATAGGGCGAAAACATTGGCAATAGCAAGGTACGGAGCTGGACTGTGGGGCTACGTAAAAACTGAAAGTATTCAAATAGAGGCTAACAAGTTTTTCCGCTCTATGTTAGGGCTCCCTCCGTCGACAACCACCTTTTCAGTCCATCAGGAGCTTGGAGTAGGGTATATTACTGATATCCTCTCTATGGCACCTATTCTTTTATGGATTAGGGTCTGGATCAATAACAACTTAGCCCTAAATCATAAAATGTTGATGGATTGTTAAAAACTTGATAAATATAAAGATATTGCTTGGCTGTCATATATTCACAAGTGCTCAGTAGAACTTGGACGCCCGGAGATATTCTCCTCCCCGCTTGACCTGAAAAAAGCAGACCTAGACTGGGTTAAGCAAAATTTTTACAAACTTAAGACCTTGGAGAGAGAGCAACATCAACTAACTAAATCCACGGTTAGAGCCCATTATATGACAATTACCTGCATAGCCATTCAACCGTACCTTGCCATAGTTAATATTTCTTTTCACAGGTGGCTTCTGGTTAAATTTCGATTTAACCAGATTTATCTGGTACTCTGTGATAGTCAGGGTTGGTTTAAGCCTGAGGACGCACCTGTATGCAAATGTGCAAATGTGATAACTTTTCCCTTCAAGACAATATGCACTTAATGTTGTTCTGCCCCTTTTATAATGTCCCAAGACAGAAGTATTTGGTACCTTTACTGAAAGGGAAAGCTTTCATACAGGCAAAACCAGCTCTCCTGTATTTACAAATGCTAGAATCCCCCTTGGTGATGTTCAGTGTGGCAAATTACCTTGTTGCGGCTGTTAGGATTAGGAAGAGGAAATGACAAGTCCAACATTGGGGTCTGTGATGAATGTTGGTATGCTTCGCCTTTTTGCACATGATGATTTTTTAAACCTGACATTTTAACTGCTTTTATACTTGATATTGATATTGTATTGTATGAAATTTTTTATATGTATCTGGATTGTCTTTTTTTTTATTGTTTGTAGCATGCTTTTATGATTTTTAACAAAATCGAATAAAGTGGTTTTTGACTGACTATATAGATACATAATGCTAACATAATGTATGTCTGATACTCCTCGTGTAGGGGAAATCTGACTTTTATTCCTCAAGAGGCATTCTGGATGTGTTGAAGCTGTTTCAGGAGTTTGGCTGCGGCTCCTGCGTAGAGGGCCTTTCCCTAGTCCAACCTGTTGCTGACGAGGGCCTGGGTGACCGTTCTTCTTGTTTTGGTGGGGATCCACTTGTATATCCTGCAGAGCATGCGGAGGGTATTGAAGCATGAGGAAGAGACAGAGTTGACCTGCTTAGTCATGGAGAGGGTGGAGTCGAGGATGACCCCTAGGTTGCGTGTGTGGTCGGTGGGTGTTGGAGCTGTTCCAAGTGCGGTCGGCAAACAGGAGTCATCCCAGGCCGAAGGGGTGGATCCAAGGATGAGGACCTCCGTCTTGTCAGAGTTCAGCTTCAGTCGGCTGTTTCTCATCCAGTCGGTGACAGCCTTCATTCCTTCGTGGAGGTTTGTTTTGGCAGTGTGGGGGTCCTTGGTGAGGGAGAGGATTAGCTGGGTGTCATCGGTGTAGGAGATGATGTTGAGGTTGTGCAGTCTTGTGACGAGGGTGAGCGGTGCCATGTAGATGTTCAACAGCGTTGGGCTAAGGGATGAGCCCAGGGGTACACCCATGGGGTGTGACCAGTATATTGATACATCTGGCCTTTAACGTCTGAAGCCAAGCAGCTTCTACGTGCTGCATGCCAATGAAACCATCATAAAATAGAAAATGATCTTACCTTAAAATTCAGTTTCACTCACCAGGAGACAGTCTAGTATTGAAATCAGTGAAAAACAAAGCAAGGTTCGAGTATAGCTGCACATAGGAATTTAAATGTGGGATTCCCGACCGAAAAGTAATGACACAAAATACAGATTTTTATGAGACAACAAAACCATCAATATCCTTTCCCCGCTTCTCTTTTATCAAGTTAATAGAATAGCCACACTCATAATCAAATACTCTTGTAAATGTATTTTCTGAAATATCCAATCGTGTTAACTAGACCCCACGATTAAGAGACGCGTCTCATTTATCTTCTAAATAACAGCTTGAGAACATTATTAAAACCAGAGAGAGTAATCTCAGACCTAACAGACAGCATGCCGTATATTACAAGAACACACACAGAGATACCATCACTCATCAGTTGTATGTGCCATGTTGAACAGAAGATGGTTACAGTGATGCTGATCACCGGGAAGAGATGGGAAAAAAACCACGTGGCTGTGATTTATAATTCATTTTGAACGTGCTGCTGAGTTCTCAGTGTATTTAATCACGCCAAGGAGGAAGGGAATAAAGACAGCAAAATTACCCCACAATCCGATTTAAACATTGAGAACGTGAAATTTTAGGAATGCCATCCTCTAAAGAAAAGGATGTAATCTACAGTGTGTTGTAGGCTACCCTAAGACCTGGACGTTATGCGCAGTAAAAGCTAAAAGATACACATTTTTAGTAATTAGTGAAAACAAAAAGAAACAACACTTCACATTCGTCAATGTCCTCTTGGGTGTTTGGTTCATCAGACCCTCTCATAATGGCAGAGACAGAAAACTTAGCAAAAAACAGCTACTTTGAGATAAAAACATATTATACTATGTACATGTGTGGCTAAATGTAATACCGGCCTTTGTTTTCCTTACTTCTTGTGAACCTATAGCACTGCTCAGAAACGTATTTTTGCTTCACAAACTCGCATCAATTTAGGCTGTAGGATTTGAGTATTCTTATTGTCTCCTGTCAAGCTTCATTTAGTAGCTCATCTCCCGTTTTTTTCTGAAACCCTTGATCACCAGTGGTTGTATGTACTATGGTTCCCTTCTAGTACCTTCTTTCTGTCCCACGAGGGCACTGTAGTATTAAGGAAGGGGTTGCAGACCCTTGTGTGACGCCTTTTGTAATACAAATAGAGCAGTCATTCTGGTTGTGCACTATTTAAAGGCAGAGCAACGTTTTGTCTCTCAATCACACTGGGGCACGCCTCAATGCAAATGAGCGATATAGGATTGCACTAGCTCGTAATGTACACTGGTAAAATCTTTATTAAAGAAGGACCATACAAGCATCTTCGGCCCCGTCTGTAATAACAAAGTGCTCTGAGGGCACTGAAAGTGGTCTAAATTGCCCATTATAATGCTGGGCTGCCAGGGCACTTTATATTATGTGGCCCTTGTTTTCAATCATCTCATGTATTACCTCTTCCTGTCTACCTTTTTAATCCAATACAGTCTGGCTTTGCAAATTCCCCTCTGTTGAAGCCACTCTTATCCACATACCATGCTCACCTTTCATCGTGACAATCTCCTTGCTTTCATCCTTATTCTTCTCCATCACATACAAGATGGCTGACTCCTTCAACATTCAACATCCATCTACATTACATTCACTTGTCTCAGTAGTAAGGCTCTGGGGCCTTATTTATGAACGCCTTGCGACAGTTTTGCGCCGCCGGTGCGTCACTTTTTGTGACGCACCAGCGGTGTAAAAAATGCGCCTCGTTGCGCCATATTTAAAAAGTGACGCATCTAGGTAGATGCGTCTCTTTTTAAACCCCCTACGCCACATTATACCTGCGTCAGGTATAATGTATGCAGAGGGGGCGTTCCCCTGCAAAAAGCCTCGTAATAGTGACGCAGTGAAATCTATGAGATTTCACTGCGTCACTTTTAGGACCGTGTTGCGTCAAAATCTTGCGCCTGCCTCACAGCAGGCGTAAGACTGACGCAAGCCCTTTCACATGGGGCTTTCCCCATGTGAAAGGACGCATTGCTGGAGTTGCGTCACTTTTGTGACACACTCCAGCAATGCGTCACTTTTGCGCTTACAGATACGTCAGAAATACTGACGTATCTGTAACTCCTTGCGACATGATGCGTCATACATTAAATATGACGCATCAGGAATGTCGTAAGGAGTGCGCAGTGAAAAGTGACGCATCGCTGTTTTCATGCAGCGATGCGTCACTTTTCATAAATGAGGCCCCTGGAGTCTTATCCTTCTACTTCAAGTTAGTGTACCACAAGGCTCACAACCATGAGTTGCTCTTTAATTTTGAATCCTCCAAAGCAGAACGTCGTTACTTATCTGGTGCTGCTGATCCTACCTCACCCTGTCTCCTTCTCCTGGCATCTGAGCTCATTCTGGATATTGAGTTACTTAGATTTGAACATCAATCTTTTTATAAGGGTGCGACCAAGCCTTTTGGCTTTCTGCTAAAAGCAGGAACAGTACAAGATGTTTTCACTTGCATGTAAAACCATTGATGTTATTGCTCCTCTTTATCTCTCCCAACTGGCCTCTTGTTCCATCCCACCACACCCAAAATAATCTGGCAGTCTCCACAGTGCCTTTCTTCAACCCCTACGTGTTGACTTCCTACTCAGATCTTTCAAAGAGAAAAGTTTCCTACTCTCCTGAATTTATAAGTCATAAAACCCCACCTACCTAATATGGGAACACCATACCTGTATAGCTGACCTCCCATTTGTACCACTCTTGGTATAACATTTGTATACATACTGTTTAAAACGTATTGCTAATGTATCTCAGGGAATTATATTGTGGATCAAACTCTTCTTTCAACATAATCACTAGTTACAACGGGGATGTAATCAGGGTGCACATTGCACATCACCACTTATTGTTTGCGTGGGGTATGGCAATTAGCATGTGTGCAATCTGCACTCAATTGTTTGTTGCATTCCCAGCAATGAGGAATAACTCTCTGGGTGCCCTTTCCCTTATTCTGAGCTGTGCTAACTGAGAATCTGGGATGTTTGCCCTCCTAGATTGTAGAAGAGTTTACATACAGCAAATTGGAAGAGTGCTGCGCTGATTGTGTCAAAATTCAAAAAACATTCAGGCTCAGATAAGAGTTTATGAAAGAAATGGGATTAACACCTATATGTGATCTTGACCTATATCCCTTACACGTCAGCAAGCAGAACATTTATCGTGGTCACCAAACCAACAGGAATCCCATCTGTGAATCTTACCCCAGTACGCTTTGGCGGCATCTACGTGACCAACAGCACACATAAGAAAGCACTTCAAATAATCGTTAAGGAAAGAATTGCCGGACACTGCCTTCGCAGAGGAATGAATAAGCAAAAAAGCTGTCATCAAATTACACGGAGCTCTTATTTTTTTATCCACACCCTTGAAACGTCGCAAAAGACATTTACATCAAAACTCAACATTTCGCGGGTCCTAGAGATAGATGCAGGTGGTTGATGGCGCCACATGGAGGTAAGCCATTACCTCACTCGAACTGCGTAAATTAGGTCTTTCTGGCTCTTTTGTCCTATGGCCTCCTTAGTGGTGGACTCACTATCAGGCACCAAGTCCACCCCTTTGGCACGTGAACCCCAACAATCCGTGGGTAGGCACAAAGGAGGTATGGGCTAGCAAATCAAAATCCAATGAGCGTACCTGCAAAGGCTAATAAATCGGTGGCCTTTTTAAATAAGAGGAAAGTACTTTATTTTCTATGTACAGCAAGTAACTAGCACACAAAAACAATAGCCTCAGAGTCGATACAGCGGAATTGCAAAATGGTAAGTAACACTCTAGTGCTGTCTCCGGAGACTGTTTACTGTACTTAATGGCTGCCGGGGTGTGCATTTCAGTTACTCTTGCATTTTTAGCTCTTATTTTCACTTAGTTTGCATCTGCTTTAGTCTTTTCTCTGCATTCTGTTGTTCTCTGCATGTGTGCGCCCTCTTTTGTACCTGTGCATATGACCACATTTGCACTTCAAGGGAAGTTAATGTGTAGACCAGTGACAGGGAGTAGAATTGGCTGCCAGGGAGATCCAATGCTGGTTAGGACCCTCCATACTTCTCCAAGACCTTTTGCCAGGTTCACGACAGCTGAAGAAACCGAACACATACATAGAGCCAAAGAGCTACCACAGTCCCCAGCAACTGAGATGCATGACTATAGTGTGTGCTGACGGGCAAATACAAAACCTATAGGGACATGCTCTAAAGAGACCCTGGGGCACAGGTGCATGAAGGTGGACATTTCCCTTCTAACATTGTAAATGACAGGAAACCTCCTATCACACAAATTAAAAAATCACCCTTAACTCCCACTATCTCTTCACGATCCAAGCCAATAACAGGAATCTGGGCTTATTCAAACAAATCTTCCACATATGGTCAAAGATCAAAGATAACAATTTGGCTTTTAATTTACAGCCACCTCTAATACGTTAAAAAAGTAATCTTTGTACTGGTGCATGGATTCTCCTGGTAAAGCAGAACTGTGTGTTAGGGCGATAGGACATCAGCGCGTAGGGACTGAGTCTCTCTACAATGTCAGCACATGTCAGCCCATTACTGGCTCCCTCACAGTGCCTTACCTGAACTCTTAACCTTCCCAGAGTAACAGGTGATTTTAACAACCTCATACATGACCCACTAGTCTCCAAGGGAACCATGGAAACAGATCTTCCCCCTTCGTTACTCACTTACTACCTCATGTATGCCCATAGCAAGCATAAGAAAAGCACAAAGAAAGCCTACAATACATTTAATGAAACTAGCGTAGTCTATTATGAAGCAATTGTACTGCAATCATTAGGCAGATGCAACTAAATAAGGTAATTACCAATCATCCCAACCATGTAAAATTATAAATCTATCTATGTCTACTCTTACTATGTGAGCACAGGGATATATTTGCAATCTCTGGCATTAGCCTAAGACCCCGTACCTGGTGTATGTATTTAGGTGGTCTGCATCATGAGTATAAACTTTGGGCCTCATTTACAAGAAGCAATTCATTGCTGCGTTGCATCAGCAATGCGTCAAAATGACCTATGAGTCACTACATAATTTCTAAACACCATGGATGCACCATATTTACAGTATGGCACACCATGGCATCAGCTTCCGACTACAAGAAACAAAAATTATGCTGGTGTGGGCGTTATGGCAGAACAAAAACTGAAGTATCGGCAGATAAAGTGTTGTAAGGCAGATTTGCATCACGTAACACAACCCAAACCACCTTAGAATCAATTTTCAGTGCGTGTAACATAAAAAAAAAATATGAGAATGACGCAAAAATCTAATTAAATAATGCCAAACTACACAGAAGGCATCCATGGAGTGGGGAGAAGATAGCAGCAGGCAATACAAAAGCCCCCAACAACCCCAGCATCAGCCAGGATGTCCATACAGACTCGAAGAGGAAGTGTAATTTCAATGAGGAAGAGAATGAGATCCTAATTATTGAGGTGACATACCACCAACATCAGCTATTTGTCACCTCAAAATTGGCATTAGAAAAGAAGAGACCATGTGGCAGTCCATAGCGGACAAGGTCAACTGTGTCAGACAATAATATTAATTATATTTCAGTAGTGGGTATAATAAATTATTGCCATACGTTATTCAACACTTTACTTACTGTTGCACTCACTGGAGTAGGAATAGTAATTTTTACCCTTCCGCTATCCAATGCTTTCCCTACTGTTGTTCTCACTGGAGTGGGTATAGTAGTTTTTACCCTCCCGCTATCCAACGCTTTCCCTACTGATGCACTCGCTGGGGTGGGAACAGTAATTTTTAGCCTCCCGCTATCCAACGCTTTCCCTACTGTTGCACTTGCTGGAGTTTGCATAGCGATTTTTACCCTCCTGCTATCCAATGCTTTCCCTACTATTGCACTCACTGGAGTAGGAATAGTAATTTTTACCCTTCCGCCATCCAACGCATTCTCTACTGTTGTACTCACTGGAGTGGGAATAGTAATTTTTACCCTCCTGCTATCCAACGCTTTCCCTACTGGCTTTCCCTACTGTTTCACTCTCTGGAGTGGGAATAGTAATTTGTACCCTCCCGCTATCCAACGCTTTCCCTACTGTTGCAGTTGCTGGAGTGGGAATAGTACATTTTACCCTCCCGCTATCCAACACTTTCCCTACTGTTGCACTCATTGGAGTGGGAATAGTAAATGTTACCCTCCCACTACCCACTGCTTTCTTTACTGTTGCATTCACTGGAGTGGGAATAGTAATTTTTACCCTCCCGCTATCCAACGCTTTCCCTACTGTGGCACTCGATGGAGTGGGAATAGTAATTTTTACCCTCCCGCTATACAGCGCTTTCCCTACTGTTGCACTCGCTGGAGTTTGCATAGCGATTTTTACCCTTCCGCTATCCAACGCTTTTCCTACTGTTGCACTCGCTGGAGTGGGAATATTAATTTTTACCCTCCTGCTATCCAATGCTTTCTCTCCAGTTGCACTCTCTGGAGTGGGAATAGTACATTTTACCCTCCTGCTATCCAACACTTTCCCTACTGTTGCATTTATTGAAGTGGGAATAGTAAATGTTACCCTCCCACTACCCACTGCTTTCTTTACTGTTGCATTCACTGGAGTGGGAATAGTAATTTTTACCCTCCCGCTATCCAACGCTTTCCCTACTGTGGCACTCGATGGAGTGGGAATAGTAATTTTTACCCTCCCGCTATACAGCGCTTTCCCTACTGTTGCACTCGCTGGAGTTTGCATAGCGATGTTTACCCTTCCGCTATCCAACGCTTTTCCTACTGTTGCACTCGCTGGAGTGGGAATATTAATTTTTACCCTCCTGCTATCCAATGCTTTCTCTCCAGTTGCACTCTCTGGAGTGGGAATAGTACATTTTACCCTCCTGCTATCCAACACTTTCCCTACTGTTGCATTTATTGAAGTGGGAATAGTAAATTTTACCCTCCCGCTATCCACCGCTTTCCTTACTGATGAATTTGCTGAACTGGGAGTATTAAATGTTACCCTCCTGCTATTCAACGCTTTCCCTACTGTTCCACTCGCTGGAATGGGAATAGTAATTTTTATTTACCCGCTATTCAACATTTTCCCTACTGTACCACTTGTTGGAGTGGAAATAGAAATGTTATCTTTTACGCTATGCAATTTTTTAGTACTGTTATATTTAATGTAGTGGTAATTATTCACAATATCGAGAAAAGAAATATCGACTTGACAGAATATCAAGCTTTTGATGTCAAATGGACAGAATATCAAATTGTAAAAATATAGTGGTGCAGAATATCGAAATGCAGGTAAGAAATATCGAATTCAACAACATCGAAGTTTGTAATATCGATTTTTTTGTGTGTTTTAAGTGTTAGTATATGTGTTAAAAGAATGTATTTTTTTGGGAATGTGTGTTTGAATTTTGTAAAAGTAATACATTTTATGTTAATATTTTTTTGTGTTATTGATTCCGTACGGTTTGTGGGTTTATAGGGGAATAGAGTGGGAAGTAATGTAATTATAATATATATATTTAGCATTATTTAGAATGAATTAATTACATATTAAAACATTTTTGTGTAATTTAATTCTGTTGAGGGTTGTGGGTTTATAGGGGAATAGGGTGGGAAGCAATTCAATTTAAATACATGATCTTATTATGTTATTACTTGATAATTTGATATTTAGAAATGTACATGTTTTATTAAGTTGATTAATGTATTAATAATTTTTACCCTCCCGCTATCCAACGCTTTCCCTACTGTTGCACTCGCTGGAGAGGGAATAGTAATTTTTACCCTCCCGCTATCCAACGCTTTCCCTACTGTTGCATCACTGGAGTGGGAATGGTAAATGTTACCCTGCCGCTTTCCAACACTTTCCCTACTGTTGCACTCATTGGAGTGGGAATAGTAAATTTTACCCTCCCGCTATGCACCGCTTTCCTTACTGTTGCATTCACTGGAGTGGGAATAGTAATTTTTACCCTCCCGCTATCCAACGCTTTCCCTACTGTTGCACTCGCTGGAGTTTGCATAGCGATTTTTACCCTCCCGCTATCCAACGCTTTCCCTACTGTTGCACTCGCTGGAGTGGGAATAGTAATTTTTACCCTCCTGCTATGCAATGCTTTTCCTACAGTTGCACTTTCTGGAGTGGGAATAGTAATGTTTACCCTCCCGCTATCCAACGCTTTCCCTACTGTTGCAGTCGCTGGAGTGGGAATAGTAAATTTTACCCTCCCGCTATCCAACACTTTCCCTACTGTTTTACTAATTGGAGTGGGAATAGTACATTTTACCCTCCCGCTATCCACCGCTATCCTTACAGTTGCACGCAATGGAGTGGTAATAGCAATTTTTACCCTTCTGCTATCCAACACTCTTCCTACTGTTGCACTCATTGGAGTGGGAATAGTCATTTTTACCCTCCCGCTATCCAACGCTTTCCCTACTGTTGCATTTGCTGGAGTGGGAGTATTAAATGTTACCCTCCCGCTATCCAACGCTTTCCCTACTGTTCCACTCGCTGGAATGGGAATAGTAATTTGTATTTACCCGCTATCCAACATTTTCCCTACTGCACCACTTTTTGGAGTGGAAATAGAAATGTTATCTTTTACGCTATGCAATTTTTTAGTATTGTTATATTCAATGTAGTGTAAAATATAAAAAAGAAAACTTATTATATATAATTTATTTTTATATGTATGTAAATATATTTAAAATTATGTTTTTAACATTGAATTATTAAAATAGTAATTACTTTTTTATAATATTAACTTAATATATATGTAATAAAAATAAAAATCTATGTTTATTTTTCTTACTTAAATGTATTATTTATTAATTTTAAGGTTATTCAATTATTTTTAAGAATGTTTTACCTAATTACAGTTATTATTTCATTAATTTTACATTAATTTTAGGAGATATAAAAAAGTCAATATTTTAGCAAACTATATTATTTACAACGATATTTATGATTCAATATTTTTGTACTTACCTATTTGTAGATAGATATTCGATATTCTGGTAATCGACATTTTGTCGGTGATATTCTATCAGCTCGATATTTTGATCGCTGATATTCTGAAGTGATCCTACAAGGATATGAAGTTGATGATCAAACCAGACAGGTGCAGCAAACCAAAGTCATGAGCAGAGCTTGAAACAGATACCTGCTTCTTAGCTCGCTACTTTGCTTTAGGTGACATGTACTGTGTATATTAGGCTATGTTCCAGGAAAACCTATGAAAAAGAATGAGCCAATGTCAAAGTTGAAACAAGGGCTTACCAACAGAAGACTTGAGAGACTCTAAGTGGAGGCCCGGGGGGGGGGGATGACCCTGCCCTTCCTCTTCCTGGTGATGACGGGTGCAAGACAGGCCTACCCTTGGCCTCGGCTGTGCCCAGGCATAGGCAAAACCAGAAGGACTGTCCACGGGCTATATAGTATTGTTGGAGGCTGCAGGTGAGGCGAGTAAAATGATTACGAAGAGCCACCTATTTGCTCTCAGCGCTCCCTGGACCACTGAGTTCTTGACTCCATTTGCTGAAGGCTCCCACACAATAGGGACTGTCCACGCACTATATAGTATTGCTGGAGGCTGCAGGTGAGGAGAGAAAAGATGATTGCCAAGTGCCGCCTCTTTGCCCTCAGAGCTCTCCTGACCCTGTGGTCCCTTACTCCACTTGCTGAAGGCTCCATTGTGATGTATGTTTGGAGAGGCTCCTGACCAGTCTACGTTATGTGCTCCTTCTATGTGTGTGAAGTGGCTGATTGTGGATCTAATTGTTGAGTGGTTGGTCCTCCCTAGGTAGGTAATGACATAGAAGACATGCCTTACACTGACACATGCATATGTACATGGTAAATCACAGATGTTGGTGCTGGGAAACATGACCTACCTTAAGAACCATGGGAGTAGCATGTAGACACCCCCACCACCCCATGAAACCCCTCCCTTGCACACAGTGATGCTGCACAGCATTGGGCCCAGCAATGCATTGCTCTTCACCCTTCCACCATTAAAGGCCAACCATAGTGACTTTGTGTGTCTTAACCCCTTGACTGAGGCCACCCAGCAAGCAAGAGGTTACTTGTGTAGATCCTTCAAGGTTTCCCTATAGAAAAGAACAGTTGAAATTAAAAAAATCTTGAAGTTGAGTTGAAACAAAATGGACATTTGTGCCTGTGTTTTTAATGTAACTTCATCTAAGTATGGAATATTTTTAAAAGCAATATACCGTTATGTCTGATAGGCCCTTATTATTGCGGGTATATAAAGGACTTGGAGGCTCACCAAGTATCCGAAGTGCCCAGAGGCTATAACAGAGCTGTGCCTTGTAAGCGTTTTTCATTGTGTACCAGGTATACATCAATTCATTTGGTAAAATATAAAGAAAGAAAAATAGGTATCAAGGAAAGCTATGTATTACTGAAATGGGAATAACATATGGAGTTTAGAAACAGTGGTTATTTGCACATCTCCGAATTTGTGGATACCATTGCTGGCATGGGAATTAGAGGGATTTGTTCAAAATTACTTCTTTTTTTACACATTGTCTTACATTTGTAAGTCAGAAATACATTAAAAAAGTCAATTGGTAAAATAAAATGTTCTGTGTTCCCTTAAGTCTCACAATAAAAATGGTACCTCTCTTGTTTGGGTAGGCCTAGGGCCTGCAACAGGAAACAGCCCAAAAGCAAACTTGGACATATCACATTTTTTCCATGGAAAACTGACCCTTTTTTTGCAATGTACCTAGCTGTGGAAAATTGTACCCTAGCTCAGCTGGGTCTGAGTGAAATCTAGAAAACTTGTACATGTTTTAAATCTAGACACCCAGGGGATTCAAGGATGGGGTGATTTGTGCGGCTCTCACCAGGTTCTGTTACCCAGAATCGCTTGCAAACCTCAAACTTTGTCAGAAAAACAAATGTTCCTCACATTTCTGTGATGGAAAGTTCTGAAATCTGTGGGGAGCCACAAACTTCCACCAACCCTGCATTTCCCCAAGTCTTCTGATTAAAAAGGTACCGTACTTGTGTGGGTAGGCCTAGTGCCCATGACAGGAAATTTCTCAAAACTCGACATGGGCACAACTAATTTTTCAAGTGAAAACTTTTTTTTCAATGTGCCTAGCTTTGGATTTTGGCTCCTGGCTCAGCTGGCACCTACTAAAACCTAGTAAACAAGCTCATGTTTAAAACTAGACACCAAGGAAAATCCAGGATGTGGTAACTTGTGGGGCTCTCACCAGGTTCTGTTATCTAAAATCCCTTGCAAACTTCAAACTTTGTAAAAAAAAAAAAGAAAAGAAGAAATTCCTCACATTTCTGTGATGGAAAGTTCTGGAAATATCTGGTTAAGCCACACACGTCCACCATCCCACATTTGTGTAGGCCTAGTGCCCATGACAGGAAGTGGTCCAACACACAAAGTGGACACATCACACTTTTCCAGTGCAACCTGGCCCTTTTTTTGTAATGTTCCTAACTTGGATTTTGGACCCTACCTCAGCTGGCACTTAGGGAAACCTAGCAAACCTACACATTTTTACAAACTAGACACCCAATGGAATCTAGGATAGGGTGGGTTGTGTGACTTTCATCAGGTTCTGCTACCCAGAATCCCTCGCAAACCTTTTACTTTGCCAAAGAAAACACATTTTAATCACATTTCTTGATGGAAAGTTCTAGAATCTGTGGAGAGACACAAAGTTCCATACACTCAGCATTTACCCAAGTCTCCCAATAAAAATGTTATTCATATAAATATTCATATTCATTTATTTTATTCATCGGTGGGGCCCGTAGCACCGCAAGTCACACACACACACCCTGCCCCTGAATCAGGGACAAGTAGACGAGTTGCAATACATGCCAAATACCTTATTAACTTATACAGTAACTTTATACATTATATACATTAGGATTCTAAATGCCCAACAGTCAGAAGGACATCATGAAGGTATTCCGTTATTTGGTCGATGGACCAACTAGTAGGAATAAGTTGATGGCGATTAAGTCCAGCTGAATCACAATATTCTCATAACTTTTAATATTTAATCGTCATGACTTTAATAAACACAGACTCGAGTTTATATTTTATAGAATTTTATCTAGATTCATTAAGAGAGAATTTTATGTTATGAATAATTTATTAAACAAGTACATTCTAAAACACTATTCAATTAATTTTAAGTAAAGAAAATTAAAAGTACTCATTACCCCTTGGGCATGGGGCGATGATACAACTGCAGAATATAGAATAGGTTCCCAAGCTGGCTGACTTTCTAACCTCCTCGATGTCTCCTTCCCGACATAGAATCTCTGCGACAGATCTCGTTTCTTTTCCCCATCAAAGTTGAAAGTCCAAAAATGTCAAAGTCTCTTGCACCATAAGAAAAATCGTCTCCACCGCTAACATGTTGTGGTGCGAAAATGACAGCCACACCGAGATCATTTACACAAGCTATTTTATACCCTTTCACTAAATATCTAAACCCAGAATCAAACCTTTTAGGGGCTACACTCATCTCTCATTGGTCCATTGGAGGGGTGGTGATGATCACCTCATGTCCTCCTTGCTTAAACTAGTTCGTAAAAGTGCAAATTCATACCACAGTTTCTCATGACTTCATCAAATGTTCACATTTGTACTTGTTTAGCATCTTGAAACAGTTCCTCACATTCAGGTTTCATTGTCCATTCTTTCCCAGGGTTTTTAATGCAGGTAACTTTGGCACAACTCCAGTTTGCAGGCCAGGCTGGCCCTGACATTGCTTGCTCCGGGCATAGGCCTTACACTCGTGACTTTCTCTTTTTAAGCATGCGTGGGGGCCATCTTTAATTTTATTTCTACTATTGAGTTTTAACAGAAAATTTTCAGACTAGGCAGATCAGGCCATAATGGGAACTAATATGAAAACAAACACAACAGAAATTAGACATAGTAAATAAGCCCTTCTGTTTACACCCCGCCATTCTAAATACCCATGTTAGGTGTTACCTAGCGAAGCAACATGTACCCATTTTTACTTACCATCTTCATTATTTTGCCACAATACATTTTTACTATAATCACAAATACATGCGTTCACTCTTTTATATCTATGTTATCACAGTTCTATATTAGTTTGACTCATGATTTATTAAGAAATTAGATTTTTGCAAATAGCAGTTAGTTTTCCCACGTGTAGTGTCTAATATAATGTGCATTTTGTTGATTACTTTACATGCTTCACACAATTAATATTATTAAAGTTATGAGGGAACAATATTGTACATAAATGTGTATTTCTCCCCTGCTCCATCAACTGCTTTCTGGGCTGAACTAACCTGCTACTGTTGCCCCGCTGCACAGACGGTGCTTGCAAAGGGACAGCACGACTGTCATCATCTCTCGCAGAATCACTGGAAGATGCGTCATCAAATGGAACTGCATTAATTGAAAAATCTCCCCATGATTCTGGTCCATTGTCCTCTCCCCCAGATGCTTGTCTCAGTATCTGCTGTCTCAGTCTCTGATTATGCCTCAGAACTGGCCTCCATAACCAGATATAGGACCTGGGCAGCATTCATCCAATAATACACCATTTCTGCTTCTGCCTAAAATCTTCCTTCTAAAAGACTATCCTATGTAGAAGGCAGATAGGTTGTTGTTTTGAAAATATGGGTAGGTGTGCTTGAGTGAGTGATGTGTGCTAGAATCGAAAATCACAAAGTCCCCTTACCTTGCCTTTCCAATCTCAGCAGGCTCTCCAAAGACACTAAAAAATACTAAAAAATACACAGTAGTACTTCACCTTGCCACATACCCATCATTTCAGTCTTTAGCGCAGGTGGCACCCATTGTGACAATCATTTTGGTGTCCCCCTCCAGTGACCTCGAATAAACATCTGTTATTCAGTGCCAAGATGCGCACGGGTGTACGTGTTCTTTACAAATATAAGTTGTTATGACATCCCTGGATTCCCTCACTACCACCCAGAAAAGATTAACCTCATCTCTTCATAGCCCCTCTCTCACATACATTTCATTTGTTTTAAAGTGTTTTAATGACTAGCTTTACTAATCCACTCAGCTATCCACTTAGCAATTCTCAGAGAAAAGAGAAGTTGTCACCCTCAGCTCCAACCCCTCTGCATGGAATGACACCTGGTGGCCCCCCATCCTCGGAAACCCACTCACCTCAACGGACTATGCACGCAACCTCTGCATCATACTGGACTCACCATGAATCACCAGATCAATGCTGTCCCCTCTGCATGCTTCAACACCCTCTGCATTCTATGCAAGACACTTCTCTTCCCTCTTTCTGTGCATCTCTTGCTTCTTTCTGCACCCTTCTTCCCTTTTACTGTGCCTCTCTTGCCTTTTTCTACACCTCTGTTGGCTCATTCTATGCCTCTCTTGCTTCTTTCTGCACCTCTCTTGCTTTTTCTGAATCTCTCTTGCCTCTTTCTGTACCCCTCTTGTCCCTTTCTGGACCTCTCTTGCTTCTTTCTGCACTTCTCTTCCTTCTTTTTGCAACCCTCCTGCTTCTTTCTGCACCCTTCTTCCATTTTGCAATACCTCACTTGCCTCTATCTGTACCTCTTTTGCCTCTTTCTGCAACTCTGTTGCTTCTTTCTGCACTTCTCAAGCCTCCTTTTTCTGCATCCCTCTTCTCTCTTCTGTACCTGTCTTGCCTCTTCCTGCAGGTCTCTTGCCTCTTTCTGCACATCTCTTGCTTTTTTCTGCACTTCTCTAGCTTCTTTCTGTACTTTTCTTACTTCTTTCTGTACCTCTCCTGCTTCTTTCTGTACCGTTCGTCCCTTTTTCTGCAACTCTCTTGTCACTTTCTGCACCTCTCTTGCCTCTTTTTGGCACCTTTCTTGCTTCTTTCTGTACTTTTTTTCTTCTTTCTTCTTGCTTTTTCTCTATTACTGCACCTCTCTTGCCTCTTTCTGTATCTTGCTTGTTTTTTCTGCATCTCTCTTGCCTCTTTCTTCACTGCTCCTGTCCCTTTCTGTACCTCTCTTGCTTCTTTCTGTACTACTCTTCCTTCTTTTTGGAGCCCTCCTACTTCTTTCAGCACAGTTCTTCCCTTTTTCAATTCCTCACTTGCCTCTATCTGTACCTCTCTAGCCTCTTTCTGTAGTTCTCTTGCCTCTTTCTGTACCTCACTTGCTTCTTTATGCACTTCTCTTGCTTCTTTCTGCACTTCTCTTGCTTTTTTATGTACCTCTCCCGCTTCTTTCTGCACCCTTCTTCATATTATATACATCTCTTTTGCCTCTTTCTGTACCTCTCTTGCTTCTTTCTGCACTTCTCTTGCTTCTTTCTGCACCTCTCCTGCTTCTTTAAGCATCCTTATTCCCTTTTTAACACCTTTCTTGCCTCTTTCTGTACTTCTCTTGCTTCAACCTGCACCTCTCTTGCTTCTTTCTGCATCTCCCTTGCCTATTCCTGCACCCCTCTGGTCCCTTTCTGCACCTCTGTTGCTTCTTTCTGCACTTCTCTTGCCTCCTTTTTCTGAAACCCTCTTTCCTCTTCTGCACCTCTCTTACCGTTTCCTGTAGTTCTCTTGCCTCTTTTGGCACCTCTCTTGCTTCTTTCTGCACTCTTCTTCCCTTTTACTACACCTTTCCTGCCTCTTTCTGCACATCTCTTGCCATTTCATGCACCGCTCTTGCCTTTTTCTATACCTCTCTTGCTTCTTTCTGTACTTCTCTTGCTTCTATCTGCTCCACTCCTGCTTCTTTATGCAGCCTTCTTCCCTTTTTCTGCACCTCTTGCCTCCTTCTGTGCCTCTCTTACCTATTTCTGCACCTCTCTGATTTCTATCTGTACTTATCCTGCCTCTTTCTGCACCCTTCTCATTCACTCTGTGCAGTTCTTCCCTTTTTCTGGACCTCTATTGCCACTTTCTGCATCTCTCTTGCCTCTTTCTGTACCTCCCTTGCTTCTTTCTGCACTTATCTTGCCTCTTTCTGTACCTCTCTTGCCTCTTTCTATACTTCTCTTGCTTCTTTATGCACTTCTCTTGCCTCTTTCTGCACCTCTTTTGTCACTTTCTACACTTCTCTTGCTTCTTTCTGCATATCT
Source organism: Lissotriton vulgaris (assembly GCF_964263255.1). Classification (NCBI taxonomy): domain Eukaryota; kingdom Metazoa; phylum Chordata; class Amphibia; order Caudata; family Salamandridae; genus Lissotriton; species Lissotriton vulgaris. Next base: position 1,219,218,799 of record NC_141685.1, on the reverse strand, counting down.
CTTGCTTCTTTCTGCACCTTTGCTGCTTCTTTCTGCACCCTTCTTCCCGTTTTTACACCTCTCTTGCCTCTTACTGTACTTCTCTTGCTTCTTTCCGTACTTCTCTTGCCTCTTTCTGCACCTCGTTTGCCGCTTTCTACAACTCTCTTGCTTCTTTCTGCATTTTTCTTGTTTCTTTCTGCACCTCTCTTCCTTCTTTTTGCACTCTTCTTCCCGTTTACAACACCTCTCTTGCTTCTTTCTGCACATCTCTTGCCTTTTTCTGTACCTCGCTTGCCTTTTTCTAAACCTTCTCTAGCTTCTTGCAGTACCTCTCTTGCTTCTTTCTGTACCCCTCCTGCCTCTTTCTGCACTTCTTTTGCTTCTTACTGCACTTATCTTGCTTCATTCTGCTTCTCTCCTGCGTCTTTATGTAGCCTTCTTCCCTTTTTCTGCACCTCTTGCCTCCTACTACACCTCTCATGCCTCTTTGTGCACATCTCTGATTTCTATCTGTACTTATCTGGTCTCTTTCTGCACCCCTCTTATTTACTCAGTACCATTCTTCCCTTTTTCTGCAACTCTCTTGCCACTTTCTGTACCTCTCTTGCCTCTTTCGGCACCTTTCTTGCTTCTTTTTCTTCTTTCTGCTTGCTTCTTCTCTTTTACTGCACCTCTCTTGCCTCTTTCTGTATCTCGCTTGCCTCTTTCGGCACCTCTGTTGCTGCTTTCTGCACTTCCCTTGCCTTTTTCTGCATCCCTCTTCCCTCTTTTTGCACGTGTGCTGCCTCTTCCTGCAGTTTTCTTGCTTCTTTCTGTACCTCTTTTGTCTGTTTCTGCTCCCCTGTTCCATTCTTCTGCATCTCTCTTGCCTGTTTCTTCACCTCTCTTGCTCTTTCTGAAGCTCTGTTGTTTCTTTCTGCACTTCTCTTGCCTTTCTGCACTTCTCTTGTCTCTTTGTCATCTTTCCCACCCCTTTCTGCCCCCCTATTTCCTCTTTCTGCACCTCTTCTGCCTGTTTCTGTATCTCTCTTGCCTCTTTCAGCACTTATGTTTCCTATTTCTGTACTTGTCTTGTTTATTTTGCACTCTTCTTTTTTTTTCTGCACTCCTCTTGCCTCTTTCTGTACCTCTATTGCCTCTTTCTGTACCTCTCTTGCCTTTTTCTGCAGTTCTCTAGCTTTTTTCTGCACCTCTGTTGCTTCTTCCTATACTTCTCTTGCCTCTTTCTGCATCCATCTTCCCTCTTTCTGCATCTCTCTCATCTTTCTGTCTTTCCCTTGCCTCTTTCTGTACCCAGTTCTGGCATTCTGCACCTCTTCTGCCTGTTTCTGCATCTCTCCTGCCTCTTTCTGCACCTCTGTTGCTTGTTTCTACACTTCTCTTGCCTTTCTGCACTCCTCTTGCCTCTTTTGTACCCCTCACACATATTTTTACACTTCTATTGCCTCTTTCTGCACCTTTCTTGCCTTTTTCTGTACCCATGTTTCCTCTTTCTGTACATCTCATGCCTGTTTCTATACATGTCTTGCCTTTTTGGCAAGTGGAGAAGTGTGGCTCAATGGTTAGAGTGGTAGACCCTGATGCAGAGGTCTGGCCCGGGACCAGGGTTCAATTCCCGTCTCGGCGGGTCTTGGGCTCAATTTCCTCGGATCTGATAATTCTCGCCTCGATGCCTATCCTAATCATGGGTCCCACACTGCAACTCTGGGCAATAGCTTGCTTAATCTCCACAACACCCCCAATAACGCTGGGATGCCTGGCTTCACCTTGGGGTGCCCAGGAGTGGACTTTTCACAGGGAAAAGCCAGGAAGGGTTCCACAGCGGTATGCGCTACAGTGCCAGGACACCCCAGTCGGGGTATTAGTGCGCTTTACAAGTACAAATTACATTTACATTTCTGAGCATCTCTGTTGCTTTTCTGCACCAATCTTGCCTCTTTATGCATCCCTATTGCCTCTTTCTGCATTTCTCTTGCCTCTTTCTGTACCTCTCTTGCCTCTTTCTGTACCCATGTTCCCTCTTTCTGTATCTCTCCTGCCTGTTTCTACACCTCTCTTGTCCCTTTCTGCACCTCTGTTGATTTTTTCTGCAATTCTCTTGCTACTTTTTGCACCCCTCTTGTCTCTTTATGCACCCTTCTTGCCTCTTTCTGTACCTCTCCAGCCTCTTTTTGCACCTCTCTTGCCTTTTCTGCAGTTCCCTTGCCTCTTTCTGTACATATTTTGCTTCTTTCTGCAACTCTTTTACTTCTTTCTGTAGTTCTCATGCCTCTTTCTACACCACTTTTCCTTCTTTCTTCACCTCTGTTGGTTATTTCAGCACTGCTCTAGTTACTTTCTTTATCTATCTTGCAAATGTCTGCAATCCTCTTGCCTCGTTCGTCAGTTCTCTTGCCTTTTTTTACACCTGTCTTGCCTCTTTCTGCACTTTTCTTGATTCTTTCCGCACCTGTTTCTTCTTACAGTAATTTTCTTACCTCCTTCTGTACTTTTCTTGCCTGTTTATGCACCTCTCCTACCCTTTCTGTACCTCTCTTGTCTCTTTCTACTCCTCACTTGCTTCTTTCTGCACTCCTCTTGCCTCTTTCTGCTCACCTTTTCCCTCTTTCTGTACTTCCCTTACCTCATTCTGCACCCCTGTTCCCTCTTTCTGTACCTTTCCTACCTGTCTCTGCACCTCTCTTGCTTATTGGTACATTTCTCTTTCTTCTTTCTGCTTGCTTTTTCCCTTTTACTGTTCTTCCCTTGCCTCTTTTTGTATCCCTCTTACTTGTCTCTGCATCTCTCTTGCTTCTTTCTGCACTTCCCTTGCCTTGTTATGCACCCCTCTGTCCTCTTTTTGCACATGTGCTGCCTCTTCCTGAAGTTCTTCTGCCTCTTTCTGCACTTCTATTGCCTCTTTCTGCTCACCTGTTCCATCCTTCTGCACCTCTCCTGCCTGTTTCTGTACCTTACTTGTCTCTTTCTGCAGCTCTTTTTCTTCTTTCTGCACTTCTCTTGCCTCTTTCTGCACTTACTGTAGCCTATGCGGATGACACCCAGCTGGTATTTACTTGGAGCGGTTCGGATCTGGATACCAAGATCGCTCAGACCTGCCTTTTATCTGTTTTATGCTGCCTTGCACATGCTCAACTTAGGAAAAACGAGGAAAAATAGGAAGTAATCCTGTATGGCCAGTTCCCCACTGCATTCAGAGAATTGCTGTGGCCTCCCAATGTTCCTTGCCTCAACTCCGTGGGTGATCCAGCAAATAATTTGGGGGTATGGTTTGGGGAAGATCTATGGTTTGAAGAACACATTAAAAAACGTACTGGAGTCTGCTTCGGTACCCTCAAGGCCCTACAAAGGTTCTTTCCCCTGCTTCCGAGGGAGGTTATAGAAATGGTAGTGCGTGCCCTCATTCTCTCCCGCCTCGATTATGCCAATGCTCTGTTCATTGGCATTGCGGACTATCTGGTTAAGAAACTCCAGATCATACAGAACACCGTGGCTAGACTCCTGTTCAACATCTCTCGAAGATCTAGTGTCTGGCAACATTTGTTTGATCTGCATTGGCTACCGGTGGCCAAACGTGTGCAATTTAAGGCCCTCATTCTATTGAACAGGGCAATTCATGGTCAAGGGCCAGAGTATCTCAGGAGACGTTTTTTTCTATATACGCCGAACCACTGGGCGGCCAGTCTCTCTCTGTTAAAGCAGCAGCTGCCTGGAATGCCCTCCACATGGAGTAACAACATACACATGACGTCTGTCTTTTTAAAATAACTTTAAAAACCTATCTCTTTAAAATGTTTATTTAATTTTTATGTCCGTCCGCCCACAGCCCGCGCACGAGCCAGGACACTCTAGAATATTTGAGCGCTGAGGAAAAGTGTTCTTCTGATCAGCATCATTTTTACCGAGACTCCATTGCTTTTTCATTGCCATCTCATGTCAACCACTTCCACACGACCCACCTGGTTGTTTCTGCTGATGCCTGAGGAAAATATAACTAACGCGACAACAGCCATATTGCAGCCTGCATTTCTGGCCAGGAACTGTCGCACACCCAACCCCCCCTGTTCTTGCTGTTCAACAGAAAGCCATGAGACACTCACACTCTGTGTAAATGATTTGTTTTCCATCTCCCGCTCCCAGCCTGGTAAACATCCTTGACACTGTGATCAGGTTATCTGGACAATGGTCAGACTGCTGGGCCTTGATCAGGGTGAATAAACAATGACCTGAAAGACCGGGTTTTGATCAACGTGATTAAACAATGACCTGAAAGACTGAGCCTTGATCAAGCCGAGTGAACAATGATTTGTGTACCAAGCCTTGACCAGGTCACCATTTACAAACGTCATCTGGATCTGGTTATCAACTACAAAAACTGCCCTGATTGAACAATGAACTAACAGCCAAAAGACTGGGATGAAAAAGTATAAAAGGCTTGTAAGCTGTGGAGTAAAGCAGCAGCCTCCTCTGTCTTGTTTCTGACAAGCTTGGGACTCTGTTCCATAGCCTGGGCTATTTGAATAAATCGTGGTTCCTCCTGCAGACAAAGGCTCCTGTGTCTCCTTTTACTACGTATGAAGGGTATGGAAGGCTTGGGCGGTTCCCCGCCGCCGAGACCCAGTAAGTGGGTTAATCCGGTTCTTCAAATGGTGCCTGACCAGGGACTCCACGAGCACGAAGGTCAGGCCCTGTGGATGTGAGGAGGTGCACAGAGAGGCTCTGACAGAGGTACCCTACCCGAGGGATTCTTGCAATCCGGTAAGCCGAACGACTCGCCCGCTGTTACTCCCCACCTGGTCTGTGCCACATGACCGCGTTCTCGCATGAGTCCCCTAGCAAATAATTTCTGGAGCAGGACACAGCCCTGCGTCTGCAGAAGAGAACTACCCCTGGAAGGTAAGGGTGGACGGATTAACCACCAAGTCTGCATAATTCTGTTATTGAGTTTCGCAAAAGCCAAGCTGTTATTGACTTTTGCCAAAGCCAACCAAGCGAGGTGAGTTTTAAAACCCGCTGGTGTCTGTTATCTGTTTTCAAGCATGTCAGTCAGTAGTAAGTTCAAGAGAATATGTTGTTGTATGTGTACGCGGGACTCCCAGCTGGAGGCGGCTTGTCCGCTTCCTCCAGAAGGGACCCCTGGCCATAGGATGTATGTTAAACATGACCCTTCTGCCATAATGTTTTCCTCATTCTGGATAAAATATACGAAACAAAGTAACGTGGAATTACAATGGCCACTTTATGGCTCCTTTAATTCCCAAGTTCTCACCAACCTTATTAGACTAGCTATCGCTTCCATTTCTTATCCAGTTTGTGGTTCGATCACACACTTGTATGGCTTGTATCTTGCTTTTCATTCTCATTCATTGTTTCTCTTTAGCTTTTTCTCATCCTCTGAGCATTTTGGTACCCCTTCATCAGCTTGCTCTTAGCCTCTTTTTCTCATCCGGCTAGTGTTTCACCAACAGCTTGTACTAGACTCCAGACTCCTCTGCAGCTTCCTCCTTTCATCAGCCCTGAGCCTTTGTCTCCCTTCTCTTATCCTCTCTCTCATTCCATTAATGCTTCACTGCACACTCAGTCAGCATTCGCCTTATCTGTGTTTACTTTTTCATAGCTTTTGTAATTCATATTTTAATTGAATAGAGAACTACATACTTACAAATAGTTTTCATTAATATCGAACAATACACATGCCATTAAAGGTACCATAACAACATAGAAACAACGAACGTATGCAGGTAATGGGAACAGATTTCTAACATCAACTGTCTAGTTCTCGCACTAGCTTTAATTATCCAGATATTCCTTTTATTGGAATTTGGTTGTAGCCAACATTTTCCTAGATTTTTGAGTAGTGCCACTGGAAAGTTGTTGTCTCAAATTAATGTGGTTACATTTTTCAAAACAAAATATCGTTCCTGAGCAAAAGGCAAGCAAAACAATCAGAAACAATAGTGCTTCAGTCCAATGAGGTGTCAGTCCAAAATATTAACAGTTATTATTCTTCTTTATTTTCTTATTTCTTCCATTCTGTTCATAATCATGGATGCATTACGCATAGATTCATAATAACAGATTTGCATAGGTTGTATAACCAAGATCTAGACAGTAGGCAATGTGTATTTCGGCCAGCGAGTTCCTCAGGGAATACGAAATTTCTCAAACCAGATTCGCCACACCCCAGGTAAAAACTGTATCTGGCCCCATACAAAATGGGTCTAAATATCTCTCAGACCCTTCAATGGTCACGTGTGTATGTTTACAAAATATCTCGATGGGACTTAAAATCTAGTCTCAGCATGTGTAGGAAAGGTATCATTTGTCTGAGAGTACTCCCGTCGCCATCATGATCCTGTCTCCCTTCAATCATTCAGCTTGAACATTGCTCTCAGTTCTTATCTGACTTGCGACTCGAATTTCTTTTACCTGTGTGGTATCTTTTTCCACTTTCTCATTCTGTGAGCGATTTGGTCCCTCTCATTGTAGAACTCCTTTTCCTCATCTGGCTGGTGCTTTGATGCTGATCTCTTATCCATCTACTCCTTGTCTCCATTCTTTCATGGAGCCTCTCATCCAGCTTCGCTGCTGCTTCCATTTCTCACCAGCCTTCTGGTGTTGTCTCCGGACGTCTTTTTTGTGCTAGGGGTCCTCTTTCAACTTGTGCCTCAACAGGCTCTCTTAGCTTGTGCTTCCCTCCTTGTCATCCATCACTCTTGTGCTTCTTGTTCATTACTCATCCTGATACACGAGTGTTAAGATAAGATAAGATAAGATAAGTTACATTTTTATTATGTATAGTTAATTAAAACCAGTACAATCGCTGCATTTAAACAATTTTTTAAAATGTGGTAAAAAACACGAGAGTTGCATTTCTCATCTCTTGTTCATGAGTCTCATTCCTCCACTGTCTTCAGCTGCTTGCTTTACTCCTCCATTGTGTGCTTCTGCACCTTGGTCTAAAATGTACCTCGCTCTGAACAGTAAACATAACTCTACCGCTTATCTCTCCCACTACATATAGTTCTATGTAACTAAATAACATTTCTAAGTTTAACCTTGCCCCAATGGTGCCTTCTTCCGTTAAAATGAATTAACATTGAATTGAATTGAATCATGATTAATATTAAATTACTTTTAAAATTGCATGAACCTAAATGAGAAACCAAACCTTAAATTTAAAATTCCTTATAGCAGTTATATGAAATTAAATAGATCACATGAATAGTTAGTAGTACAAGTTATTTTTAATGCAAATAAATATGAAGCCCTTATGCTCATCATTCTTAAGTTATTTACTGTAATTTTACTCTTATATGAAGCATCACCATAAATTGCATGCATCCCTTTTTAAAGATTCATTTAGTTTTAATTTCCATCTGGCTACATCTTGCTTCTTTCTAGATTTTGTTTTCGTCCCTGTGCCTCGGTCTTTTCTCATCGGCCTTGTGCCTTGATACACTCTTGTCCACCCTGTGCCTCATTTCCCTCTTTCATCAGCATTGCACGTCCCTCTTCTCTCTCATCTGGCTTGTGCGTTCTCCTGTCTCGTCAGTAATGTGCTCGCTTCACTATTTTTTCTTACACCCCCCCCACCCACTTTCATCCATATTGTGCCTTGGTACCCTCTCCTTTCTATCTTTTGCTTTGTTCCTCTCTTATTGGTCTTGTGCTTCGCTGCTTTTCTCGTCTTTTTGCCTGCACCCCTCATATGACTTGCGTTTATCTCTTCTCCATCATCAGGAGTGTGCCTGTGCTCCTTTTCTCATCTGCAGTTTCCAATGGTTCTCCTATCATCTGGCTTCAGACTTGCTCTCATTTCTCATCTGGCTTGCACCCTGCCACACGTCTCATCCAGCTCCCTTCAAGATCCCCTTTCGGCTGATCTTTTACTCTCCGTTCTCATCCAGATTGCACTTTGAACCATCCACCCATTTCACTTTCCTGCTGCTCTCTTCTGTCAGCATTTTTGTTTGTGTCTCCTCTCATCTGTTGTGAGCTCTGGTCCTCACAACCTTTCTCTGTATTCTTTGTTCTGAACTTACTCAAATCCCTATCCAATCTCACCCACTGTGTGCCTCTGATTACTTATATTTTATTATAAGATTAAGCCGTTGATACACAGCTGCACATTCGCCAAAAATACTTGCACATGCTTCTGTGAGGAAGATCTAACTGCTTTACTAGGTAGAAACAAGCGATCTAGCATTAGCGATTCTTGGAGGGAACTGCTGGTTGGCTGTAACCTTAACTACTGCATAGAATTGCACTGAATTAAATTTGTACGCTGTTTGTTTTTTAAAAAATTGTACTTTGCTGAATTTCAAATTTCTTGTGTGCTGTGATCCGATTAGCTAGTTCCATGCAATCCGGTCCAGCCTGGGAGGAGCCAGTTGTCCCCCCCAGGTACGAAATGCATGCTGCAGCACAGACACCCAGCGGATGTGCCCGGAGTGTGTGCCGCTGGCACGCCTAAGGTGCACCAAATGCAGTCTTGTCTGTGACCGTCTATGCCTAGACGTTCCAGGCACCTGTGACCCTGTCTCTGGGTTACCCCATAGGCTAGTCTATACACGAGAATCCCTGTACACCTTGTGACCAACAGTTGCCTGCGGGCATCACAGCTGGTAACCTGATTCCTGTCCCTTGCAGTGTAATAAATGTGGGCTCAGGGTAAGCCCCTGCTTGCGACTAGAGCCCTCAGCCTCTGGGCGGAAGGAATTTACCATCTGCACTCCAAACTGTTTTTCCCTAGTTTAAACGCCATGCAGTGGTGTTGGACCTCCTGCAAGAGGCTCCCCGGACAATCGATTCCTCGCGGAGACATGGCTCGCTGAGGATTCTTTTGCCCTACCGGCCCTGGCCCTTCCCGTAGGCTACGTGATGCCCACTAGGAACAGAGCGGTTTGGAGGGGTGGGGGAATTAGCCATTATATTAAAATCTGTTTAACTGCAACCTTACCCTGAAGGCTATGCCGGACTGTGAAAGTGTTTTTGAAATTTCATTGACAGACTATTTTAGGCTATTTGGGGGTTATTCATTTACCTCCTTCAAAAGTTTTTCAAGAAGCCCTAGCTAACTCTGCATCTACATTAGTCTTAGAGGCAGCCAATTCCAACATCTTAGGCAACCTCAACCTACACCTGGAACTCCAAGAGTCCTTAGACGTCGCCAATTTCTTTGAGGATATGGCAGCATGTCAGTTGATGCAGTTAGTTTTTAGAACCTAAACATGCTGCTGGCCATCTCCTTGACCCTGCATTTTAGAATCTCCAAATTTTGGATGCTGAGCCCCCTCTCCCTTTGTCCTGGACGGATCATTTCCTTACAGCTCTGTCTAGAAGGCCCCATACTTCAACTTCCTCGCCTGTCATCTATGAAGCACCAGTGGCATAAATTAGATTTGACTGCCTTTACAGCCATTTTAAACTCTCACCTCCCAGAATGGCCAATGGACATTTAGGCAGCCAACACAGCCGTTCAGGGATGGGTCAAAGCACTGGAAATCTGTATTCCAGAAAAACTGACGCATTTCAAGTGTACACATATTAATGCCTAGTATGATGAGTCACTGATTGCAGAAAACAAAAATCTAAGCTCTTAGAACGGACCTGGAGATGGTCATATGATCCCATAGCAAAGGCTAACTAAAAAAACACAATCCAAGCATTCCATAAATCGGTCCGGAAGACCAAGGCCACGCATTATGCTAATATGATTACCACTAGCAGCAACCCTACCAAAACAATCTTTGCACTTCTGAAAGATATGCTAGAATCCCTGTCTGCTGCTAACAGTACCATATCCTCCAATTCACAATGTGAGACACTAGGCAATTTCTTTATTTGTAAGGTAGAGCGCATTTACAGCACTTTATGCCAGGGGAACGCCACCTCTGGCCTTTCGGAGAGCCCATAATCTTGAGACTCACTCCCTCCTCATCCTCCCACCTATGTTTTCAAAGGACATGGAGGCTTAGTCTGCCAATGTAAAGTCAGGGTCTCCTGATGACCCTCAGACCAGACCTTTTTGTAAAATGACAACAATGCCTCCTGTAGGAGTGCCGGGAGCAGATTAATAGGTCATTATCGTTGGCCACCATCCCAAAGTCCTGGAAGCACACTAAAAATGATCCCCTGTTAAAAAAAAAGATGCTAGACGCGTCTCAGACGGAAAATGTTTGACTAATATCTCTGCTCCCATACCTCTCTAAAATCATGGAATCCTATGTCAATACCATCAGGACTCAATATCTGTAAGCAAACCTAATTCTGGATCCAACTCGAAATGGCTTTCGAGCGCGGCCTCTGACACTGTCTCCCATATGATCTTGCTATATCGACTGGGTGAGATCGGTGTCAAGGTTAAGGCCCTCTTCTAGTTTTCGTCCTTTCTGGCTTACCGGTCCTACCAGGTCTCAGATCCCCTTTTTCCTTTTGTGTCCACCCTTTACCCTGTGGTGTACCTCAGAGCTCTGCCCTGTACGGGGGCTCTGTTTACATCCGGCCTCATGGCTAAAGCCTGGAACATTGTACCTTCTCCAGCAACACCAACCATGATTCGGTGAAATTTCAAGCTCTCATGGCCATCTCTAAATGGATGTCCAATATTTACTTACAAATGAATTCCACCAAATCAGAAGTCCTCATGGTGGACAGATCCTCCTCTGTGGGGCAGTCAGTTGTGGTCTCGGACTTTAGAGTACCTCCCCAACCAAAATCTGTGGTCAAGACACTGGGTGTGCTGGTGGATGGTGCCCTCACATTTGAGGGGCACGTCAAGGCAGTGGCAGGCACCTGCTTTGGCTTGCTACGTGGCTTAAAGACTATCTTGAGGCTGTTTGGCGCACATACGTGACAGTCGATTGTCCAGTCCACTGTTCTTACAAGGATAGACCAATGTTACTGGCTGCTCCGGGGCGTTAACAAGTCAGTGACCAAAAGGCTCCAACTGGCCCAAAATGCAGCCACCCGCGCTCTTTACCCTCCCGAAGTACTGCCATGTTTCGGACCTTCTCTGCCGGCTCCACTGGCTACAAATAGAGCAGAGTCTCTGCACTCTTCATAAGATCCTCTATGATCTCTGTCCTCAGATCTTGAGCGGTATGTGTTTCCGGTACGTCCCCGTATGGGCTTCGCACTCTGTGGATTTGCACCTGGCCGGAGTACCTCGGGTACGCAGGGTAAGAGCAGGTGGTCATTCATTCAGGGCAATTGCACCTGTCCTTTGGAACGCAATTCCCCTTGCTGCCCACAGTGCATCAGATCATTTGATCATCAGGGAAATTGTCACATTGTGGTTCTTATCCAGTCACTAACCTCCTATACACCTATTCTGCTAGATGTAGCGCTGGGATGCCCTGTTGCTGGGGCAGCCATGCAGTTTGAGTCTATAAACAAAACATCACAAACAAGCTACTTTCTAAGATGCTGCAAAAGATACTTTATAATAACCTACTGAGTGGCGTTCTAGTAAAGTCCAGCTTCAGAAAATTCGGAAACTTGCACGCTGCTGCCTCTACTCAATTGTCCATAGGCTCCTTTTTAATTTTATTGAGTTCTTTAAAAAAAGACAAGGCTTCTTTAAGAATGTATCTTAAAATAATGCTCTTGGGAGAAATAATTGTGTAAGTGTATTGATTTTCATCTGGCTTGCTTAAGTTCACTTCGCTCATCTATATTGTGCTCTTTTCCCATCCATTGCATGCTTAGGTTCCCTCTCATCACACTTGTGCCATGATTTCCAGTCCCTCATATTCTTCCCTGTTCCCTTCATCTGTATGTTCTTTGGTTCTCTTTAACGCCCATCATGTACTACAGTCCCTGCTCTCATTGTGCGTGCATCTGTTTCCTCATTTAGTGAAGCTTGGTCCCCTGTACTTTAGATTGTCCTTTGCTGATAGATTTCATCCAGTTTCCACCTACCATCATGTCCCTTCATCCACTTTCTCTTATGTCCCATTTTGCGTGCTCCATTCCGTTCATACTACAGACTTGTTTGTATTCATCACACACTCCACTGAAGATCACAAGCCCTGGGAGAACAGACCCCAGAGCTGCTTGAATAGGAGCCGGGAGCCATTCCCTGCTCTGTGCACGTGGATTGTGCAGTTGGGCCTTTTAATCAGTGAGGATCCTGAGCTGTACCCCACCCTAAAATCAAGAAGACTGTTTCCTGCTCTTTAGAACAGAAACTTGTAAACCTGCCAGCAACCTTGAAACATGGCTCTGGTGTTAACACTGCACCTCTCATGCTCCTGCTTGAATCCTCCTGGAGTCAGCAACATCTCTGAGGTCTCGGTAATACACTGATCTCCTGTACTTTCCTATCATTTTTTGCCCCATTAGTCACTTTCCATGCCCATAAAGTGAAATTTGGGCTTCATGTGGCTCCTCATAAGATTGGAGGTGCCTGAAGGATTCATGTGTATAACAGGACATTGCTAAACAATCGATGATTAGCCCATATGGTTGTTCTCCTATATGGAGCTTCAGAGGTAGTTTACAAACTTCCGCGCTCTACAATGGGGATAGAAAAGGATTATATTCTTTCCATTTCCCATGGGTATGAGCAGGTTTGTCACATCGCTTGAGTTTTGGCTTACTGGATATGTAGTTGAACCATATTTCTGATAGATCATGGAAGACTGAATCCATGGCTCTTTCACAGCTATTCTTGCTCCCAATTGACTGGCAAGGAAAAGGCATTACATTTGAATTTAGTGTTCAAGTTCAATTTGCAAATTTTTTTGGGGGGGACTTCCTAAAACAAGAAAAGGTTAATAGGAGACTGGCTTATGTATTGCTCTGTTTGATTTTACTGGAACTACCAAAATAGCCCTAGGTGTGCAATGAAGCGCTGGATAAAACCTTGGTTATGTGCTATGTCATATGGGAATTCTGCTTATTTTGGAACTTAAACAATCAAAGGGAAACATGGTAAAGGCTTGCCTTTACTGATTGAACAGAACCAAAGTAGTGCCTCAATACAGGATGGTCTACCATGCTCCTTATTTGCTGGGTAAGACGCCATACAGAATGTGTAGCCTCTATGTGGGTGCCTGGAATTTCTTTAGTGAATATATTTGTCTGCAAATGTCTAACAGGGTATGTGGGCTATATTGTAATCATCTAACCTCTGTTTTCCAAGGGATTCTTGTCATTTATAAATACCAATAGGGGTTCTGGATTGCGGCAGATTTTATCCTAATATTTTGGCATTTCGTCTTCTCTTTATCTTCAAGAATTATTACAAGTGTTCCAGGCTCCTCTCATCGAGGTGAATCTTGCTTGACACATCCTTCATCACGCAAGTTCCTCGCTCTCCTCTTTCAGTCTTGATTTGCTTACACTTTGAGTCTTTGCCCCTTCTATCATCAGTTTTGTTTTTTACTCCTTACTCCCATCAATTTTACTCCGCTCACTCATTTGTATGCATTTTCCCTCGTTACGGTTTCATATGCCTCCTGCCTTCACCATTTACCACTATGAACCACCACTGGGTCTGGGCTCCCTACAGCACGGCCAAGCCACTGACCAATAATTAACAAAAGAAAGCCAATACTGTGTATTTCTTTCCTTTTCCTGATTTTGCATACAACATACGAATTAAACAATATGCATCACTGAATTTTTCACTTGCATAAATCACATTTATTTATACACGATTTTACTTCATTAATTTGGTTGTAATTTCACCAATTTTTAGTTTTTTGGACACCATCTGTACAAAACATATACAACTTTACCTGTGTGTGCCTTTTTCCGCTTTCTCACTCTGTCCGATTTGGTTGTAGAACTCCTTTTCCTCCTCTGACTGGTGCTTTGATGCTGCTCTTATCCATCTATTCATTGTCTCCATCCTTTCATAGAGACCGTATTCCAGCTTCACTGCTGCTTTTATCTCTCACCAGCATTCTGTCTCCGGTCGTCTTTGTTGTGCTCCGGGCCTCTCTTTCAACTTGTGCCTCAACAGGCTCTCTTAGCTTGTGCTTCTCTCTTCCTCATCCATCAGTCTTGTGCTTCTTGTTCATTACTCATCCATATATCCGTGTTGCATTTCTCATCTCTTGTTCATGAGTCTCATTCCTCAGCTGTTTTCAGCTGGTCACTTTACTCATCCATTGTTTGTTTCTGCACCTTGGTCTAAAATATACCTCGCTCTGAACAGTAAACATAACTCTACCACTGACCTCACACTACATTTACGTAACCAAATAAAATTTCTCAGTTTAACCTTGCTCTAATGGTCCCTTATTCCATTAAAATAAAGTGACATTGAATTATGTTTAATATTAAATTACTTTTAATATTGCATCAACTTAAATGAAAAACCAAACCTAAAATTACTTTTAACAGTTGTATGAAATTAAATAGATCAAAGGAATAGTTAATTGTAAAAGTTAGTGGAAATTACCACATCGAAAGTACAATTAAAAATTGTTTTTACAGCAAATAAATACAAAGCCCTTATGCTAATCATAACTCTTTCTAAAGTAATTTACTGTAATCTTTTGTTAAGCCTCAACATCATTTGCAATTAAAATAAATGAATCCCTTATGAAAGATATATTTTAGTTTTAATTTTCTTCTGGATTGGTCTTGCCCCCTGCTATATTTTGTCTTTGTCCCTGTGCCTCAGTCTTTTCTCACCAGGCTTGTACCTTGATATACTCTTGCCCACCCTGTGCCTATTTTTCATTTTTCATCAGCCTGGCACATCATTCTTTTCTCTCATATGGCTTGTGCTTCTCTCTGGTCTCATCAATAATGTGCTTGTTTCATTCTTTAATGCTTACACTTTTTTTTCTCTCTTTCATCCATATTTTAGCTCTCCCATCTTTGTTCCTGATCTTCTTTTGCACACCGGCCTACACTTCACTCCTCGGTCATCCAGCTTGTTATGATCCTCTGCATCATTCACTTTGGCCCTCTGTGCCTTTTCTCATCTAGGGTGCCTTTTCACTCATTTAAACACTATCATGCCTAGGTCTTTTCTTATCCATCTTCTTTCCTGTATCCCTCCTCTATCTTGCAGAGTATTCTTTCCTATCCGAATTATGCCTCTGCCTTCCTCCCACTCTTATCCATTTTGTGCATTGCTCTGCATTAGCAGTCTTGCCAAAATCTCCTCCCAATATCTCCTCTAACTTGTCTTTGTCATGCCTCCTTTTCAGCCCCGTATGGTCGTCTGGATTGTCTCATTCTCCCTGTCATCCACCTTTGCCTTGTTTGACTCGCATCTGGTTTGCGCATAACTCCCTTATATCATCTATCTTTTGCTTGTTCCTCTCTCTTATCGGACTTGTGCTTCGCTGCTTTTCTCATCTTTTTGCCTATGCCCCTCATCTGACTTGCGTTTATCTCTTCTCCATTATCTGGAGTGTGCCTTTGCCCCTTTTCTTATTTGATGTTTTCACTGGTACTCCTATAATCTGGCTTCAGACTTGCTCTCATGTTTCCTCTGGCTTGCACCCTGCCCCTTGTCTCATTCAGCTTCCATCCAGATCCTCTTTCGGCTGATAGTTTACTCTCTGTTCTCATCCAGATTGCACTCTGAACCATTAACTCATTTCACTTTTCTTCTGCTCCCTCTAGTCGACATTCTTGTTTCTGTGTCTTCTATCATGCGTTGTGAGCTCTGATCCTCGCAACCTTTCCCTGTATTCTTTGAGCTTACTCGAATCCCTATCCAATCTCACCCACTGTGTGCCTCTGAGCTGTTTATATTTTATTCTAAGTTTAAGCCATTGATTCACAGCTGCACACTCTCCTATAATACTTACACATGCTTCTGTGAGGGAGTTCTAACTGCTTTACTAGGTAAAAACAAGCTACTTTCTAAGATTCTGCTAAAGATACTTTATAATACCCTACTGAGTGAAGTTCTAGTAAAGTACACCTTTTAGGAAATTCTGAATCTTGCATACTGCTGCCTCTACTCAATTGTCCAGAGGCTCCTTTTTAATTTTAGGTTCTTTAAAAAATGAAATGGTTTCTTTAGGGATGTATCTTACATTACACTTTTACACAAATATTTCTCCCAAAGCATCATTCATTTTCATCCGGCTTGCTTCACATTCACTTCTCTCTTCTATATTGTGCCCTCTGCCCGTCCATTACACGCCTTGGTTCCCTCTCATCGCCCTTGTGCCATGATTTCCACTCTCATCTTCTTCCCTGTTCCCTTCATCTGTATGTTCTTTGGTTCCCTTTTGCATCCATATTGTGCTACAATCCCTTCTCTCATTTGTCCTTTCCCCCCTTCTTTCATATGGCTTGTGCCCAACTTCTTTCTCTTATCTGGTTTATGCTTTGCCTCCCTTTTTCATGTGGATCACAACTTTCGCCCATCACTCACATTGGCATGTGTCTGTTTTCTCATTTAATGATGCTTGGTCCCCTGTACTTTAGATTGTGCTTTTGCTGATTGATTTCATTCAGTTTCCACCCATCTCTCGACCCTACTTTGGCTGATTATTTGCCACCTTCTCCCTCTCCCTACCGTCCTGCACCTTGTTATATTTGCTAAATAGGTTCATTCACAAATGTTATCTATTATTCAGTGTTCTAATTCCATTAGAATCTCTTTGTAGAATGTTTTACCCCTGGGTATTCAGTTGCACTGGCACTCTGGAGAAGTTCATTCTTGTTGCTGTGCTGCCTATCTATTTACATTAAATATTTTCAATTAAAACTGGATTCTGGAAGTTTTTAACCCCTTCGATGCGGCCGCTTTTTTTCCCGTGTGCGGCCGGCCGCCGGCCGAACACGGGCGGGCCATGACGAACCCCAGCCGTCATCAGCACACGAGCACCGTAGTGCATGACGGCTGGGGTTCGTCACCAGCATGGAAGGGGTTAATGGCGATAAGGAGAAGAACACTTCTCACAGCAAAAGGAAGCAGCACAGAGGAGTTCTGTTCTTGAAAAAAGTTGAATTGGATTTTGTACCATTTTATGAGCAAAGAAAATTTACAGGACGAGTATTTGTATTCTCCGATAAATCAAGAAGCGGATGATTAAGAAATTCAAGTCAAACGGATTGTGAGGAAATTGTAGATGTAAAGACAACGAAAATAACAAGGAGATGAAACGGAAATTTAAATGAACAGAAGTACAAGGAAAATAACACAAGGCATTTCAGTTAGAGGCAACATCTTCAAGAAAAGGTACTGTTTATAAGAATTATATTTTATGCAGTGTATGCTTAAAATATACGATGTCTAAGGGCATACCGTTTTATGGAAGCCTCACCTTTTGACTAATGCCCCGAGCCATCACGGGCAATTGCGCCTTTTAAAATTGCTGCCATGACTCGTCACGAGCATTGGTTACAAGAACCGAACCCCGCAGTGTGACGCCATAGTAGTATCTGCATTCGTTTGTTAGAAGTGCAATCATCATCTCCAGGAAGAGCCTGAAGCATTATGGGAATTGCGAGGCATTCTGGGAAGAGGTGACGCTAACATGTATGCGTGGCTACCATTTTGGTTTATCTTGGAAACAGCCATAGCAACCAAAATGCGATACGCTGTTAAGGTAAACGATTCAATGGTCGGGAAAGTCAATTGAAGTCATTACAAGCCTACATGATACTCGACATTACAAATAAGTGGATATATATGTTAAAGGGAAGAAATATAAAGCAGATGCTCATTGGAAAACGTTATGGTTAGTTTAGAGATATATATAACCTTACCCTACTACGATGTTTCGTCCTGCTGCATTCTGGTAGCTGTGGTCCCACATTGAAGCACAGCTGCTACAGGTTAATAGGGTCAGCTGCTCCGCTACTAATGGGAGAGTCTACTAACTTTTGAGGAGGGATACGGTGCTTTTTAGCTGGCAAAGAACTTCGCAGAAATCATGGTATTGATATTCCCCGATCGCCACGAAAACCGGCCACGCAAGCAGCTACTGCCAGCAGGCAGCCTGTGACTTCACGGGGGGAATGCTCACTGCAGTTGCTCTCCACGGCCGGCCTGAACTTTATCTGTGGCTTGGGCGTTGGGGACCAGAGGGAAACTTAACACGCAAATAAGGATGGCACCCGCCACTAGATGGCCACCCCTCACAAGACACCTCAAGCGTGCATTTGAAGCGCAAAAACTTACCCTACTACGATGTTTCGTCCTGCTGCATTCTGGTAACTGTGGTCCCACATTGAAGCACAGCTACTACAGGTTAATAGGGTCAGCTGCTCCTCTACTAATGGGAAGGTCTACTAACTTTTGAGGAGGGATATGGTGCATTCTGTTGGTGCACAGCGTCTGAGGAAGGCTCTTATAGCTGAAATGCATTACGCAGTGCCACAACGGGAATTAAAGGTTTCTGATGGTATCCCAGCTGTGTCCTTGGTCTACTTCAAGTAAAGTGGTTTTTCTCTTCATATTAACGTGCCTGCCAGGAGCACGTTTCAAGGACCCGTCCAGTAAAGATTCTGGGATTTTAGCTGGCAACGAACTTCGCAGAAATCATGGTATTGATATTCCCAGATCGCCACGAAAACAGGTCACGCAAGCGGCTGCTGCCAGCAGGCAGCCTGTGACTTCACGGGGGGGAGTGCTCACTGCAGTTGCTCTCCACGGCCCGGCCTGAACTGTATCTGTGGCTTGGGCGTTGGGGACCAGCGGAAAACCTAACACACAAATAAGGATGGCACCCGCCACTAGATGGCCCCCCTCACAATAAACCTCAAGCGCGCATTAGAAGCACAAAAACTTACCCTACTACGATGTTTCGTCCTGCTGCATTCTGGTAGCTGATGTCCCACATTGAAGCACAGCTGCTACAGATTAATAGGGTCAGCTGCTCCGCTACTAATGGGAGGGTCTACTAACTTTTGAGGAGGGATACGGTGCATTTTAGCTGGCAACGAACTTCGCAGAAATCATGGTATTGATATTCCCGGATCGCCACGAAAACAAGCCACGCAAGCAGCTTTTGCCAGCAGGCAGCCTGTGACTTCACGGGGGGAATGCTCACTGCAGTTGCTCTCCACAGCCTGGCCTGAACTGTATCTGTGGCTTGGGCGTTGGGGGCCAGAGGAAAACCTAACACGCAAATAAGGATGGCACACGCCACTAGATGGCCACCCCTCACAAGACACCTCAAGCGCTCATTTGAAGCGCAAAAACTTACCCTACTACGATGTTTCGTCCTGCTGCATTCTGGTAGCTGTGGTCCCAGATTGAAGCACAGCTGCTACAGGTTAATAGGGTCAGCTGCTCCGTTACTAATGGGAGGGTCTACTGCTACAGGTTAATAGGGTCAGCTGCTCCGCTACTAATGGGAGGGTCTACTAACTTTTGAGGAGGGATACGGTGCATTCTGTTGGTGCACAGCGTCTGAGGAAGGCTCTTATAGCTGAAATGCATTACGCAGCGCCACAACGTGAATTAAAGGTTTCTGATGGTATCCCAGCTGTGTCCTTGGTCTACTTCAAGTAAAGTGGTCTTTCTCTTCATATTAACGTGCCTGCCAGGAGCACGTTTCAAGGACCCGTCCAGTAAAGTGTCCGAGATTTTAGCTGGCAACGAACTTCGCAGAAATCATGGTATTGATATTCCCGGATCGCCACGAAAACAGGCCACGCAAGGGCCAGCCGGCAGCCTGTGACTTCACGGGGGGGGAGTGCTCACTGCAGTTGCTCTCCACGGCCTGGCCTGAACTGTATCTGTGGCTTGGGCGTTGGGGACCAGAGGAAAAGCTAACATGCAAATAAGGATGGCACCCGCCACTACATGGCCCCCCTTCACAAGACACCTCAAGCGCGCATTTGAAGAGCAAAAACTTACCCTACTACGATGTTTTGTCCTGCTGCATTCTGGTAGCTGTGGTCCCACATTGAAGCACAGCTGCTACAGGTTATTAGGGTCAGATGCTCCGCTACTAATGGGAGGGTCTACTAACTTTTGAGGAGGGTTACGGTGCATTCTGTTGGTGCACAGCATCTGAGGAAGGCTCTTATAACTGAAATGCATTACGCAGCGCCACAATGTGAATTAAAGGTTTCTGATGGTATCCCAGCTGTGCCCTTGGTCTAGTTCAAGTAAAGTGGTCATTCTCTCTCTCTCTCTCTCTCTCTCTCTCTCTATATATATATATATAAATATATATATATATATATATATATATATATATATATTACCTACTGGCTATCGCCAGTAGGTATATATAGTTAGGATTAATTCCCTATGGGATTTTTGAAAATTCTATGTCTAATAACTTTGGCGTTTGTGGACGAATCGGCTGAAATTTTCAGGTAAATGGCACATTTTGTTTCTGAGCAGCCCCTGAAAATTTGGTGGGGTTTCGTCAAGGGGGGGGCTGAGAAAAAAGGGGGGTCCCAAAACGCGTTTTTTACATTGAGTTTTCCATAGGGCGGTTGGACTCACTTTTAGCTCGAACGGCTGAATGGATTTGCACGAAACTTGGCAAAATTGTAGGGACTGTTAGCCCGATGTGCCTTTGCTAGGTCTCAATATATGTGCTTCAGTGGATTTTGAGAAATTAACGTTTAAATCAAGATATATATCTGTAACAGCGCTCCAGGCAGCGATCCGGTCCGCTTACTTTTCGCGTTTCGGAACTTTGCGCGCAGAAAGCTGATTGGCTCTCCGGTGTCTGTCAACATTCTAAACAGTCCGGAGCGGCCGCCATCTTGTCTCTCGGTAGGATCGAGAGAGAAGAAGAGGTGAAAAACGAAGGGGGAATTTAATGAAAGGGGGCAAGGTATCCCCCTCTTGACCCCCTAGGAATGTTGTTGGGGTTATTAAAGGGTCCCGTGGGGAAAAGAAAAAAAAAATGATTTTTCACGGTAGAAGCGCTTCACGGGCCGCGAACTGGGCCGCAAACTGGTAGCGAAACGGGAATTCGCCATTTTGTGCTTCGTTAATTAAATTACTAGGTATAAGGGGGTGCGGGAGACGTATCCTAATCCCCTATGTTTCCTGAGGGTGGCTGAGGAGGCTGATATATGTTGATACATCTCTTCCAGCGGCTGTGCGTGAGCTTTTTTTTTTTTGCTGCGTGACAGTCCGGAGCGGCCGCCATCTTGTCTCTCGGTAGGATCGAGAGAGAAGAAGAGGTGAAAAACGAAGGGGGAATTTAATGAAAGGGGGCAAGGTATCCCCCTCTTGACCCCCTAGGAATGTTGTTGGGGTTATTAAAGGGTCCCGTGGGGAAAAGAAAAAAAAAAGATTTTTCACGGTAGAAGCGCTTCACGGGCCGCGAACTGGGCCGCAAACTGGTAGCGAAACGGGAATTCGCCATTTTGTGCTTCGTTAATTAAATTACTAGGTATAAGGGGGTGCGGGAGACGTATCCTAATCCCCTATGTTTCCTGAGGGTGGCTGAGGAGGCTGATATATGTTGATACATCTCTTCCAGCGGCTGCGCCATCTTGCCTTTTTTCCAATGCCACAATTTTGTCGTGCACGGCAGCCATTTTAGATGCCAGGCTGGTCCCAGGCTATCACCTACCCCTGCGGATGTAGTTTATGGCCCCAGCTGTAGAGAATTCAGACATGCCAACCCTCCCGATTCAGGCGTGTGACTACTGATTTCAGTGCTAGTCTCCCGCCTCCCGATTTCTGCAAGCAAAAACCCGGGGGCATATTACGAACAACTAGCGATAATTTTTGTCTCTAACTTGTTTAGAGACAAAAATTATCGCCGCACATCTGCGATTTTTATCGCAGATAAACCTTGCTATTATCGCAGAAAAGTCAGCGATATTCATGTATTATCGAGCAAATGATCTTAGCCATGTTATCCACCTCCCATTGGATAACATGGCTAAGAACTGCTCAGGGCAGGTGTTAGATTTTGGAGATATTCGCGCTTAGCGCGAATATCTCCAAAAGTTGGTAATAGGAGAAAGCGATGTTAGGGACTGTTTCCAGTCGCTAACATCTTGGCACGCCACTTTGCATGTTATTAGTGATAAGTATCACTGACATGCAAAGCGGGGCCCAAGATGGTCGCTATCTCCTTTTAGCTGTCACTAACTGGTGTTAGCGACAGCTTGGTAATAGGGAGATAATTTTATCTCCGCTTTCATGGCTTTTAAAGCCAAAAAAGCGGAGATAAACCCCCTTGATAATATGCCCCACGATTCCTTGGGGGTTTCAGCTGACAGGGCTTGGTATTGTGTTACATGGTAATTTTTCCAGGAAACGTCAGAGGGTCGATGCAGGGGTTCTAGAAGAGGTGATAAACCATTTAAGCCTCATGAACAAGCGCATGGTCTTTTAAAGATTTGTGAAGTACTCGGGGCGGCGGTGTGTGTGTGCCCTCTTTCAGGAGCGGGCGGGGGGGCACTGCCAGCAACTTGCCAGGTCAGGTAGTGTTCAACACGTGCATCACCCTTTCTCTGCCTGCTATTGCGCTCCATGCTTCGGAAAGGTAAGAAAAAGAACGTGCATTTGAGTTTGAAATGTCCGATCCTGCAGCAGCACACTTCCAAAGCCCACACATGACAATAACCCGATTCAAGGCCCTATTCACCCGTTTTTAAAAAAATAGATAACACTCCAACAAAGTAAGATTATAAAACTTTATTAACTTTTAACTATAATGAACAGAACAAAAACTAAAATCATTTAAACATTTTTCAACTCAAAAAGCAACAATGGTTAGAAGCTGTCTTTTGTGCAAATAGTCCCAAGGCAGCACAACGTGCAGAGTTCTGGACGGCACCCAGGTGATGTCGCCTGGGTGCCGCACTGGTTTTGGGATCCTACAATGCAGCACAGAAAAACAGCGTGGGGCGTCCTGGGTGGTGCGGGGGGAGGCCTCGTCAGTAGCGGTCTGTTGTGCGAATAGTCCCAAGGCAGCAGAACGCGTTGAGATGTTGATGGGACTGTGTCCAGTGTCCCATGGCTGACACAACATGTACGACAGGCACCCAGGTGATGTCCAGTAAACTGCCGCACTGGTTTTGGTATCCTACAATGCTGCTCCGAAAATTGGCGTGCGGCGGCCCGGTGGGGGGGGGGGGCGTGGGGGAGGCGGCGTGAACGGGCCTCCCCAGGTGGCGGCCATCTAGCTGAGTTGCGCCCGCTCTTGCGGCTACAGCGTCTCGCTCACCATGTTGTTGAGTTGCTCCCACTCTTGCAGTGCAGCGATAGGCGGCTGCCACATGGCTCTTAAAATGGCGGACGGCTCCTCGGTTTTGGGCCTGGTCCACTGAAATGGCCCTGGGACACCTTGGAACTCGGACGCTTGCCTGCTAGGGCTTGGGCTCCATTCTCGAAAAGCGTCCCCTCAGCCGTGAAGATTCTACAAAAGTCTTGGGGGCCCCCGACTCCCGCAGGCTTCCGGTGGGGAGCGGCTGCCATGATTGCTCGCGGAATGACCACGACGGAGCCACGAGATGGTGGTGCTCTCATGCTGACGCCAGCTTCAGTCTGAATGATCCAGAAACAAGGTGGGGCTTTCATCGTTTGGGAAAAAAAAATGTTCTAAACCAATGAAAAGTGTTATTTTTAGGTCATATGACCAAGACTTCCATCTTTAGGAAACCAAAAGTAAAATGAACCAATGAAAAGTTTTATAAACAAGTCACATGACCTGTTATGCGGCATAGGGCTACAAAAAGCGTAGAAAATCCGTTGGCACGTGAGGCGGCGTCAGTAGCGGACCGATGTGCGAATAGGCCGAAGGCAGCACAACGCGCCGAGATCCGGATGGCACCGAGGTGGTGTCCAGCAAATTGCCGCACTGGTGTGGCCATCCTACAATGCTGCGCCGAAAGACGGCGTGTCCAGCTGAGTTGCGGTCACTGTTGCGGTACAGTGACTCGAACGCGCCGAGATCCGGATGGCACCGAGGTGGTGTCCAGCAAATTGCCGCACTGGTGTGGCCATCCTACAATGCTGCGCCGAAAGACGGCGTGTCCAGCTGAGTTGCGGTCACTGTTGCGGTACAGTGACTCGAACGCGCCGAGATCCGGATGGCACCGAGGTGGTGTCCAGCAAATTGCCGCACTGGTGTGGCCATCCTACAATGCTGCGCCGAAAGATGGCGTGTCCAGCTGAGTTGCGGTCACTCTTGCGGTACAGTGAGTCGAACGCGCCGAGATCTGGATGGCCCCGATGTTGTGTCCAGCAAGTTGCCGCACTGGTGTGGCCATCCTACAATGCTGCGCCGAAAGTCGGCGTGGGGTGCCCCGTTGGCTTATGAGGTGATGTCAGTAGTGGACCGATGTGTGAATAGGTCGGAACCAGCACAAGGCGCCAAGATCCGAATGGCAAGTCCTGGATGTTGAGTGCCTCAGTTGAGAGTTCTGAGCAGTGCTTGTAAGACTGTCTGAAGCTTATTTGCACCTGCTGCAGCTTCACTATTGCCCTGGTGTGGCCAAAGGTCGCACATGACATAGGCGGCCGGCTCCCGAGGTCCGGCGGAACTTTTTTCCTTTTCCTTTCTGCTTCTTTTCCTACAATCCGTTTCATCTGAAGACACGACCAGGTCCCTGAATGTGTGCAGGGGGACGCTATTGATTGAATGAAAATGGCGGCTTGACACAAAGCTGACTCAAGCGTTACTGTTGATGCTATACAGACAAAAATTGGTTTTCAGTTTGTACATTCTTCAGGTTTTTTTTTTCCATCCAAGTCTGATTGAGAGTTTGTAGAAAAATGGCTTCAGATTTTCCACATACTACTCTTCAACATTCTTCCTAAATGTAACAATGTGAAACTCACTAGGAGAACGGCTGTTTCTGTTTCCTTTCAAAATGCTGCCAACAATATTTTCTGAATGGAAGACACCATCTTGTAGCATAAAGGGCCGAAAGGGGTTCTGGTCTGGCCGATGGTTGGTGGAGACATTTTGACTATATCTTGGACCTGCCCGGCCTCGCCCAAAATGGCGCCGGTATAAATGGGACTCGTAACTCCTTGCCCGCAAATGTATATCTAGAAAATTTTATTGTAAGTGGCCCTGTCGTATTTTAATTACAAAATGTACGTCCACCGATTCCGCAACTGTTAGACACCTTTGTTCTTGCAACCTAATGGCCCGCTCGTTACGTTCTTCTACAGTGTAAATGTCTCCTCATCATATACGATTTCAGTTTGCTCCGTGGCCGGCCCACGTGGTTATAGGCCCGTATTTGTATACTGACATTTTCACAATAAAGGTTTTTAAAACAAAACACGGTAGTAGTATTTACATTGGTAAAGTTTTTACTTTTAGTCACTGTTTTCGAATCAGTAAAAGGCAAGTGAAATAAAGCAGTCCAATTACATGACGGATAAAAGGTATAATATGTAGGAACGCAGTAAAGATAAATGGTCAAGGGCAGTTGTGTTTTTCATGTCTGCAACATAAAGTGATCGATAAGAATCTGATAATCAGGTGTATCGGCGACTAAGACAGCAGGCCGAATCTCTTTTACTCAACGGCTCCGTCATGGAAGGAAGAAACGCCCTTTTTCTCGAAAAAGGAATATATTTTACTTGCAAGACAGTTGTAAATTTTCCGGGAAAGTACATTAGCCTGGAATATTATAACATATGTTTGAAAAAAAAATATTGTTCGAAAACAATAAAAAGCGTAATTTTTAGGTCATATGATCAAGCTTTTCATCATTAAATTAACAAAAGTAAAATGAACCAATGAAAAGTTTTATTAACAAGTCACATGACCTGTTATGCTTACATTACGCGCTGCGCGCCGCGCCTCGGATCACTTCCGGGTGCGCTAACGCGGCGTGTCATATAACGCATTACGCGACAACGTAGGTCAAGAATATAGTCAAAATGTCTCCACCAACCAGCGTTCGGAACACAACCCCTTTCAGCAGTCCAAAAAGTTCTGTTAAATGACAACAGAGGGGACAGGCAACAAGAACCATCAGTCAAAGAGGGGAGGGCAAGTTCTTCTCTTCCGGGCCATGTTGGGGCGCTACCGGAACTGATCGAATTGGTAGTCTACAGTGTTTCTGGATGTTTCAGACTAAAGCTGGCGTCAGCATGAGACCACTACCATCTCGTAGCTCCGTCGTGGCCATTCCACGAGCAATCATGGCAGCCGCTCCCCACCAGAAGCCTGCGGGAGTCGGAGGCCCCCAAGACTTTTGTAGAATCTTCACGGCTGAGGGGACGCTTTTCGAGAATGGGACCCAAGCCCTATCAGGGAAGCGTCCGAGTTCAAAGGTGTCCCAGGGCCATTTTAGTGGACCAGGCCCAAAACCGAAGAGCCGGCCGCCATTTTGAGAGTCCTGTGGCAGCCGCCTATCGCTGCACCGCAAGAGCGGGAGCAACTCAACTACATGATGAGCGAGACGCTGTAGTCGCAAGAGCGGGCGGTAAACAGCTGAATGGCGGAAGAGGCACAGTGTAGCAAAAGCGGGCGGAATGGCAACTGAAACGGTAAAGGGGCGCCCCACTACAGCGTGTCTTCAGGTCAAACGGATTGTGGGACAAGGTTCAGAATTGAAGAGTCATCAAAAGGCAAAAAGTTCTGCCGGACCCCGGGAGCCGGCCGCCTATGTCGGGGGCGATCTCAGGCTACACCAGTGCTATAAGACTTGGGGAGGGTGTCGGAGCCAAGCGTCTTCTCCGAGTCCATGGTCATCACACCGCCCCTCAGGGGCCTCCGTCAAGCTGTTTAGGAAGGTAACATATCACATTGTTTTCTAATGCAGTCAGGTCCACAAACGACACTCACTTACTTTGAGAATAGTGAAGCTGCAGTAGGTGGAAATAAGCTTCAGACAGTGTTACAAGCACTGCTCAGAACTCTTAACTATGGCACCCAACATCCAGAACTTATGCCATTTGAGAATGGCAGTGACATCGAAGCATCTCAGGGACCAAAACCATTAACGTACTTTCACGTATGAAAATCTTACTTGGGGAGGGGGCAGGAGCGAAGTGCCCCCTCCCAGTCAGCGCCACCACACCGTATGTTGAAAATTTGAAGCCATCGTTCTACAAAGTCAACCAAACTTGGATTGAAAAATCTAGAAAAATGTACAAACTGAAAACCAGTTTTGGTCTGCATAGCATCAGTAGCAACGCTTGAGTCAGCTTTGTGTCAAGCCGCCATTTTGATTCAACAAAGCACAGGCATTGAAAAAGGCTCAAACTCAGAACTCTGAACTATGGCACCCAACATCCAGGAGGTTGCCATCCGGATCTTGGAGCCTTGTGCTGCTTTCGACCTATTCACACATCGGTCCACTACTGACATCATCTTATAAACCAACGTTATGTAAATAGTTTTTTAATAAAATGTTTTACCCTGTTTCTTTGCTGGTGTGTTGTCTATATTTTTAATATTTGCATAGGGTTTGTCGTTATTTTGTGCGGGATGGGTGATGGAGCCGAGCTGTCTTGCAGCCCTCATGGTGTGGAGCTCAGTTCATCTCACTATTTTCGTATTTCTCATGAAGGGTTGTTCCTAATATTTCTATTTTAGCGAGGTCAAAAAGAGATCCAATTAGTGGCCTACTGATTTTGCTCGATTACTTTTTTTTTTTTACACGATTTTTCACTATCTGCAAAGACTAAACAGAGTATTGCGACTTTGTGCTTGTTTGTAAATAGAGAATGATCCAAAGAGAACCAATTCTAAAACAGTAAATGCTTGGACAACAATCAATCAAATGGAGAGACAAGCAGGCACGACGGATTACAACGGGGGTAAAGGCCTGCGTTAACTACCCTTCAGTATCTGCAAAGAGAGAGTACTACTAAGACAAAAGAGGGGAGGGGGGGGTGCAGCGTTCAAAGCACATCAGCGTGCATAAATACGAAAATGTTTTTATCTATCACGTACTTGACATTTTAAAGCTTTTCATATTTGCTATTAAAAAACCAATGAAATTCACAGAAAAAAACATAGGTTATAGTGGATATATAGTTAGGAATTTGCATTTACAAAACCTTGAAAATTCAATGAAAAAACCATTGGTTTTAGGCCATATATAGTTAGGGATTTGCATTTACAAAACCTTATTTTACTCGCATAAAACCATTGAAATTCCATATATAGTTATAAGCGCTAACTATATATCGCGCACCCGCAATCCACTGCTGATGATGTCACATATTACATCATTCATGACATGGTTAGTGACATCACTGATGACATCACTGATGACATCTCAAATGACATCACTGATGACATCACTGAAAACATCTCATTTGACATGACTGATAACATCACTGATGATATCATTCATGTGATAATACGATGAACCTCTTCAGACTCTAATATAACCTTAGAGACAATCAGTGTAAACAGACACTCACAGACTGTCACTCATCCATGGAGTTACTCACACACCTAGTCAGTCATGCAAAGAATCAATCACACCTCCATTTTCTCAACTATACAGTTATACACACCTTACTTATTCAAACATATACTAACACATATTTACTTTACTCTCTTATACAATCCCTGATACATGTTCATAATGATCCATACAGCCACTCACACATTCACTGGCTCTTATGCACAGTTATTTATAGATGTCAACTCTCACATGTACTGTGTTTTACATATGTACTTACTTTGACATGTAGCACTGAGATATCCATTCACTCACTAATACACTCATGCACAGTCAACCGCCCATACAGCTGTTTCCACATACACTTTTGAACCCATACATATAGTGAATCAACTACTCACACATCTATGTACAGAGTCACACACCTCCCAGCCACCCATACACACACACTCAGTTTCCCATACAAATACTTGGACAACCAATGAATAACCCATACAGTTACTCATATAGCTACTGATCAACATATGCAGCAGTTTGTAGAACAACAGATAAAATGATGCACAAATTAAAACAGTTTAGTCACTAACCCATGCACTCAGTGAGACACATTTAATCACTCACTCATACAGTCAGTCATGCACCTACTAAATCCTTCATCCAGACACTTATACATCCACTCATTCTTCAATATATAAGACATATTTTAACTTTACAGAAACATACAGTCACTGGATGTTGTCATCAGTGATGTCATCAGTTATGTCATTTGAGATGTCATCAGTGATGTCATCAGTGATGTCACTAACCATGTCATGAATGATGTAATATGTGACATCATCAGCAGTGGATTGCGGGTGCGCGATATATAGTTAGCGCTTATAACTATATATGGAATTTCAATGGTTTTATGCGAGTAAAATAAGGTTTTATAAATGCAAATCCCTAACTATATATGGCCTAAAACCAATGGTTTTTTCATTGAATTTTCAAGGTTTTGTAAATGCAAATTCCTAACTATATATCCACTATAACCTATGGTTTTTTCTGTGAATATATATATATATATATATTGTTGCTCCAGGTTGTCCACCTCTTGAGTAGCACACGAGCAGCAGCTTAATTTATGTGTAGGTGAGGACGGGGATCCGCTTGTAGATGCCGCTCCGTAATGGATCTGCCCAACGCGTTTCGAAGCTCCATCTGCTTCTCTTCAGGGGCTTTAACGGAAGCGGTGTGTGCACCCGCTGACACACTTCTCCAATTTCCATATGACACACCCGCCGATGGGAAGCTCCGATGAGACTGTGCATTATGGGAAGTGTGGTGCGGAAAGCACACAATCAAGTTCTGTATGGACCCCACAAGTGGGCCCGTCTTCGATTCCATGTACGGCTGCTGCTTCATTTTCATGACCCCCAAGGCTAGCGGGGTGGTGCCTACTCTGCGGCTGGACGGCCACATGTATCTTCTCGCTCCAGGTTGTCCACCTCTTGAGTAGCACACGAGCAGCAGCTTAATTGATGTGTAGGTGAGGACGGGGATCCGCTTGTAGATGCCGCTCCGTAATGGATCTGCCCGACGCGTTTCGAAGCTCCATCTGCTTCTCTTCAGGGGCTTTAACGGAAGCGGTGTGCGCACCCGCTGACACACTTCTCCAATTTCCATATGACACACCCGCCGATGGGAGGCTCCAATGAGACTGTGCATTATGGGAAGTGTGGTGCGGAAAGCACACAATCAAGTCCTGTATGGACCCCACAAGTGGGCCCGTCTTCGATTCCATGTACGGCTGCTGCTTCATTTTCATGACCCCCAAGGCTAGCGGGGTGGTGCCTACTCTGCGGCTGGCGGCCACATGTATCTTCTCGCTCTAGGTTGTCCACCTCTTGAGTAGCACACGAGCAGCAGCTTAATTGATGTGTAGGTGAGGACGGGGATCCGCTTGTAGATGCCGCTCCGTAATGGATCTGCCCGACGCGTTTCGAAGCTCCATCTGCTTCTCTTCAGGGGCTTTAACGGAAGTGGTGTGCGCACCCGCTGACACACTTCTCCAATTTCCATATGACACACCCGCCGATGGGAGGCTCCAATGAGACTGTGCATTATGGGAAGTGTGGTGCGGAAAGCACACAATCAAGTCCTGTATGGACCACACAAGTGGGCCCGTCCTCGATTCAATGTACGGCTGCTGCTTCACTTTCATAACCCCCAAGGCTAGCGGGTGGTGCCTACTCTGCGGCTGGACGGCCGCATGTATATTCTCGCTCCAGGTTGTCCACCTCTTGAGTAGCACACCAGCAGCAGCTTAATTGATGTGTAGGTGAGGACGGGGATCCGCTTGTAGATGCCGCTCCGTAATGGATCTGCCCGACGCTTTTCAAAGCTCCATCTGCTTCTCTTCAGGGGCTTTAACGGAAGCCGTGTGCGCACCCGTTGACACACTTCTCCAATTTCCATATGACACACCCGCCGATGGGAGGCTCCAATGAGACTGTGCATTATGGGAAGTGTGGTGCGGAAAGCACACAATCTAAAGTGGCTCATACACTACAATCACTCAGCAGGAGATGGGTCAATTGGTTTATAGTATCAGCACAGGCCTTTTCACCTACCGGGCTTCTCCCCCCTACTCTCCTGATGCAGGGCAGCCTGGTGCCATCTCAACCCCTCCCTGAGCAAGACCTGTCCCAGCTCCTCTCACCTCTCAGTTCCAGACAGTCAATCCAAATTTCAGCAGAGACTCACAGAAATGCCTACAGCACACAACTCAGCCACTTTCTTAAATTGTGGTTTAAAACCACCTTCACAGAAAGATGTGCTATGACACTGTGCGTTCATACATACTAAACTTCACCATGCCATTATAAACGTACAGGAAACTAGGCTAACAAACACAACACCCAGCCTCCCCCATTCAGTCCTATGGGCAGGATGGCCTTTCAGCAGTGAAAAACAAAATGGAGTGTTATTCACTGTCAGGACATAACACACCTTAGGATATGTCCTGCCTTTTACTTACACTGCACCCTGCCCTGGGGGTACCTGGGACCTACCACAGGGGTGCCTGACAAGTGGTTGCACTTGTCAGGGCAACATGCTAACTTAGCAAACTACGCGCAGGCCCTACACTGCAGGCCTAAGTTCCCTTCTCTGTGTGCCTTTGCATTACTAGCCCTGGCACACACAGTGCACATCACTAAGGGCTTTACTAGTGAGACAAACATACCATTCATGGCGGACCATTATACCATTACACTTTACATAGGGAACACTTGTACTTTGACACTGATCAGCAGTGACTAAGGACCCAAAGCATCTAAATGGCAAAGGAGGCAGAGGTAAAAAATCAGGGGTAATCACGCCAAGATATGCTAGGTCTAACACTTACCAAGATAAGATCTATTGGTTTTAGGAAACCCATGTTAAGCTACTAGAGTGAACAGCATTTGACGAAGACTTTGTGAAGTAGGAAATGCCCTGACATAGGAGTTGAGGCTTAGTCAAAATTTTTCAATGCCACTTTAATACAACTAGTAGGGTATGCAGCACAGATCACAAATTGAACAGAATACCTTTGATATTTTAAACCACATAATTATTGATATCAGAATAGAGTTCCAATGATATTCTTTACCAACGATATTCTTGAGTCCACATTGAGGTAAAACACCACCCGCCATCGGAGGATTGCGAGATGAACAACATCCCTTGCCTTGGTCACGCTGTTAATAGAGAGTCATGAAAGAGATTTCAGCCAGAACTTGTTTTGAACTAAATAACCTAATACATACTAGGGACAAACCTTTCCAAAAACGTTATGGCTATTTGAATGTTCAGGAATCTATGCAATGGTTTGTTGAGATGACTAGAGATGGACAAATTATTCAATCAAGAGTATAGGAGAGCATGTTATTGTCTGCAAACACCAGGGGATTCGGCAGGAGGGGACTGGGAAACTGTTCACAGGTGAAATGGTGGTAGGGGAAGCCGAAAACAAAGTCTGTTGTGTGCACATGAAGTGAGGTTTAGTGATCTGTGCCAATGGGACGGTGTATGATGTGTTGTAATAGCAGTCACTGGACAAGGGGCCTCAAAAGTAAATGGACAGTCAGGGTCTTTATTGCCTCCCAATGTTTGGGCAGCCTGATTAGAAAAAAGTAGACCTTCAAGGCTCATAAGCTGAGGAAAAGGACTCCCCATAGGAATATTTGTGCCTCATTGTTTCAAGGGCAGGATATATCCTTCATTAAATAAGCACACAGAAGGTCCTCATTAGGTGTGTACAAAATGTGCTTAATTGCGTGAAATGCAAATCGGTCATTTTGCACTATATTATTGCGCACAATGTATCCTTGCTTCAATTATTCAGAAGAGCACACGTTTATAGAAAGCACCGTGAACTGCAGATGCTCTCGTTCTGTTCCTATGCATTTGTGGTGCATTTTTACAGTGAACATCACCATTTGCAGTAAAGTATTGCAGCTGATGGCGCATAATTATTCTAAGTGGCATATTGTTTCAAATTATGCATAGACAACAATTATGCTGCTGTAATTTCAATTTTGTCCAGGCCTAGTCTTCCTCCAGGGCCTCAATGAAAGCTCAAGGTGAAGTGCTAAAGCCCTTACAAGCAGACATAAGTACCGACAAAGATCCACACCTCTCACAAACTCTCAATTATGCACAAGCAGACCTCACACGCTTTACACACTACCAGTTTCGCACCACTAACAGCACTCCCTTACCAATAAGTGCAGCAGTTACACCAACAGCATTCTCAAACTTACATCCCTCACATCCCTTAAAGACAAGCCGTTGCACTATCAAACCCTATGCGGAATATCGGTCACATACTGCTAGAAACATTCTCACCCTCTTAAAAATCTTATATCAAAGCATATGTCAATTCAATATTTATTAAAGATTTGGAACTCCTGGGAACTCCTGGGAGGTCCACATAAACATACTTGCATATTATTACAAATAATAAACATAACAGAGCTCTTTCTATGAATCATTATACAATTATCAAGGAGTCTACTTTAGCTAGGCTATAATTCACTTAAGTAAGAGCAGGCAATATTGTAAATTGTCCCAGGACAAATGTTCAACATTAAAAATCGTATGCCGAAGAGAATCCACAGTGCTGATTCAACCAAAGGATCAATTGAGAATTAGCAGCAAATTGTGGGACTTATAGAGCATACTTAAAATATGCAAAGGCAGTAAGTGACAGTCAGTTCATATGCAGATAAAGTCCATGATTCAGTTTCAGCTGAAATATTCAATTGGAAATTAGTAGCGAAAAAGAAATAGCTTAAGAAAATGCAACATGTGCAAATAGCAATTCAGTAGCAGCTGATTCATGTGCAAATGAAAAGAAATACAACCAATATCTTACTTCAAATAAGTTTTGAGGAAAACAACAGGAACATAGTGGGAAACAAATGCATCATATCCTTGATATGCAAAGGATATGCACATGGCTGATAACTGAAAGTGCGTTTTCACTGAATGGTAGTTTGTGTGTGCCTGTTAATGTTAATGTGTAGAGGTCAGTGGGTGGCTGCAGGAGTGGGTCAATGGTGGATGTGTGGATATGGATGCTTGACTGCATGGAATCCAGGCATTTCATACATAAGCAAGAACTGTTGGCCTTAATAATATTTGACTGTTAATGAGTTTCACATTATAGCAGCTTCTACTGATGAAGAGTGACCCCAGAATGTGACTTTTTGAAACCTGCACACCATTCTCAACAAATAATTTGCACATCTGAAAGCCAAGTTATGGGAGTAAAGCGACTAACTTGGAAATAAGAAGACAGACCGAGGTTTAAAAAAAAAAGGTGAAAGCATGACACAGAATGCCTTGAACTGGATATATATTTTAACTGCCTACCAATGAAGCTATTTGACCACAGGACAGATGACAGACCTTCTGTGAAGGTACTTTGGAGAAGAGAGGTACAAGCTTCCGCTGTGATCTGCCCTAGATGCTATACAGTGGCCAGAAGGACAGAGGATTAGTTGGGATGAAGAACGTAAACACAGAACGCAGGACTTTAGAAAGACAACAGGAGGAATTGCTAAGTTAAGAATTATAATAACATAGTGGATAATACTGGATATAACGGGGTAACATGTACTCTTTGCACCCAAACGCAAATAACATCAAGCATTGGCATAGCCAATAGGTCTCGCTTTTGGGACCTTATAAGTATTTTGTTATGCAGCAAAATCTCCTTGGTGCAACAACATCAACTGTTGCATGGCTAAACACTTATAAGGTCCCAAATGCGAGACCTATTGGCTATGCCAATGCATGTTTTTAGGTCGAGCAACAAAGGCCTGATTTTTGTGAAGGACGAAGTGAAGAGTGAAGAATTTCTCTCCCTCCACCCACCCCATACAAACCCTTCTGGGTCCTGGGGGGACGTCATTGACTCAGGGCAGGCAGTGGCCTACGGCACGTCTGCAAAGCCTCCAACGTGTGAGTGGGACAGTGCCAGGGCCTTCACCAGAGCGGCCCGCTGTCAGGAGAACGGTACTAACACCTGCAGCAGAAGCTCGGCGTTGTCAGGACTTTACAAACACCTGATCCCCAGCAGGAGGACCGTACTCCTGTACTGACGCCAAAGGCGGATCCCTGATGGTGTCAGGAGGACAGTCAGTACTGATGCCCACAACAGAGCCTCTGTGCTTGTGAAAAGGCACATGTGTGTGACGTTCTCTTGGTCCAGTGGGCTTAAAAAATTGCACACAATTTTTCCAGCTGGCCCGTGTGACACTGCCAGTCTGGTACTGGTGACTGCTAAACACAACAACACTGCTAGTTTTCAGCCAGGCCACAAAAGTGGTTACAAGCACTTCAGCCACATGGGGTTAACCACCGCCGTTTGCTTTCACTTTTCCACTCAAGGCTACAAGGGGAGTGATATAAATTCCCATCAAAAAGTAACCTGAAAAGGCGATCTCTCCATAAAGACACCTCTGCACCCCCCAAGTAGAACAAAAGTGAGATGAAATACCCACGTGCTCTCATAAAGGCCCTTACCTCCCTTCAGCACAAAAAAGAGGCGCCTCACCCTTTCAACCCCCTCCCTTAAAAACAATCCCCACGCGGGTCCCTTTTGAGTCGGAAATGACAAAAGCCGGCCCTTCACTGGCTATAATGGCAGAGTCAGATGTGATGGCGCACCGGGGTTCCCGTCGATGTGTGTACGCGCGGGTCCAGAGCGAGCAAGCTTCAGCCCTCTGGGCACATTCACCCGCGTGGATTCAGGTGGATGGGAGGAGACGGGCTTCAGATCCCAGCGGAGAGAAACTGCATGCCACCCTGGAGCTTGCGGTGAGCCATGGTGGGAACTCTCGGGGTTAAGGGGGTTTCAGAAGAGGGCACACAGCGAGTGGCTTCAGATGACATTATACAGGGAAGGTCAGATTCCAGGGCACACCTAGCCGGGGGGCTTACCCTCGAAGCACAGGGAGAACCAGGGCCAGGTTTCAGGTTTCGGAGCGTGAGTGTACACACGTAGTGATGAAGAAATATCGCAGGGTTCACCTTGTCAAGAGGGGTTCACAGCTTAGTGACCGAGAGCCCTAATCACATGTTGCGACACACGTCCATCTAGGGTGCTTTACCAAGTGTACCTTGAAATCTGCCCTACACAGTTGTTGCTGCCAACTTGGACCGCGAGTAAATAGGACTATTATCTCCTCGCCAAGGTAAGGGTTCTCGACCTCCCTCGGTCCCAGGGACATTCCCACCATCTGTGCGTCAATACCATGGGCCAGTAACATTCTCTTGCCCTAACGCTCTAATTCCTTTTTAATTGCAGACCCTCGAGTCTCAGTGTATATGCCTAATAAGGAATACACACGACTCAAGTTCCAAGATAATTGGATTCTTCATTCATCATAAGATAGGAACCTATGGCAGCACCCCCTAAAACCTACCAAATAGGACACCGAGGTAACGTCGTGTTCCCCCCTGCTCTAATCATTAGCGCATATTACCAGCACTGTTGGCTAATTTGTTTTGATTACTTTAGGTACCAGCCTTTGGATTCATTATTCCTTATAACTACTAGGAGGCTGATGTAAAACGCCTGAAAAGGTGCGCCCTTTAAATTATCATTATGGCATCACTATGGCCATGTTAAGAGACATGCAAAGAACCCAGGCACACGTGATGCATGATTTTACCACCCCAACACCTTAGCCACCACTGCCACGGTCCTCAAAGTGTTTAATCTCACTTAATGCCAGCTACAGAACTAGCGCCAAACACGGCTTCACCACTATGTCATCCTTGAAAGCGACACATATAGTCACGTTCGCTCTAATAGGCGCAACAACGTTAACGTTTAAATGCTCACGGTACTATTTTCCGAGTCGGCTTTGACTTAAACGGTTCTTGCACTTTTTGGATAAAGCATGTGTTTTGAACACTAAAGGACGTGTGGTTGACATCAACATGATCACAATGGCATGACATAAATGAATACTATGTGCATTTTACCTGTAATTAGTGCTGTATTTAAACAGAATTTTCTTCTTTCTTCTTCTTTTTCTCATTTCTGTAAATTGTAATTCCTAACAGGTTTTAAAGAAAGCACATACAGGCAATACACTCTTACTGTCCTGATGATGATCCCAGTTCACTAGGAGCCGGGGATCGAAACGCCGTCGACACTCATTCCGATTGTGTAACCTGTCCATTGTGTTTATACTGTTACATGAATTGGTTGTCTGAACTTGCAGTGCTAATATGTTATTGATGCAAGGGACAATTGGCTCTGCAGCTCTTTTTGCCTGATATTCTTCACCTTCTTTTTCCTTGCTCTCTTCCTACTCTTGAATTTTTCTTGAGTGTACTTTTGGATAGGTACAGGCTTGTACCCTATTAACTGTCACATTAGACCTTCTTGATGGTCTTTTAAATTTACCTATATTTGAAAATAAAAATTCAGGCCCGGCTGGGTACTGATAATCTTGTCAATATAGTACTGATTGGAGTCTATATTTCTATTTGTCTTTGTGAAAACTCAATCCTATGGACCACTGTTTTTCATAATAACTACACAGTTAGCTAGCACGGCCTCCCAAATAGCAGCAGAGCTCGACCACACACACGTTACAGCTGGCATCTGGAGCTCCGAAGAAAAAAAAAACATGTTCATGCTTTGGTCTAAGGCTTCCCTCCACTGCCGGGGTAATCCGGGACTGCCAGGAAAACACAAAACAAGCTCAACATTGACAATAACTGCTACTAATGCCCTGAGCACGGTAGGGTGTTAAAATATCGATTACAAAAATATAGCTGACATGAATATAGTTGTAAAAATATCGTTTACAAAAATATCGACACCATATACTTAAACAGGTAAGTACATAAATATCGACTCCAAAATATCGTTGTAATTAATATAGATGTAAAAAATATCTACTTTTTAAAATAATTAAAATTACATTAAATAATAAATAAATATAAGTACTATTACCAAAATACATTACATTACTTTTATTTTTTAAGTATTTAAAACAAATTTACTACACTTTTTAATTATAAACTTAATAAATGTGGACATATAAATTGATTTTACACATTACTTTATATAACAAAAATAATACATACATATAATTAAAATATACAATATATTACTAATTAAAACATTTGATAGCGTAGGAGTAAAAATTACTATTCAAACTAACGATATTACTTACCTGTCTGTCGATATTCTGGTCAGACGATATTTTTGTCATCGATATTTCTTCCTGTAGATATTTTTGCAGCGATATTTAGGTAAGTCGATATTTTTGCAACGATATTCCCGTTCTGTACCCTGAGCACGATGCCCTGCTTTCGAATTCTAAAGAAACAAGCGTGAGCGCCTCACACTGAAAGGAGGAAGCAGGCGGAGAAGAGAGAAGAGGGGGCCTGGACCTGTTTCCCTTGCGGGAGTGAGCAGGAACCATCTGTTAATTACTAACAGATGGTTTTGAAAGCTCGCTCCCGCAAGTGAATCTCCAAATGTGCATGCGTTGCCATTAAAAGCAATGCAACGTGTGCACGTTTTTGCCTACAAAAGTGAAGCGATGGCTAAAGGTCTTTTTCCTATGGAGCGCATGTGCACTGCATAGGCGAGACCTAAAAAGGGGCCGATATTGCCATGTAGTATTGTGGCAATTAACTGTTGTAAGTAGCCCAAGTTGAAATGCAATTGTAGGTGTACATAGCATAGAGACATCCCGCAATTCAAAGTAAAATGTATATTTAATTGAGGGATTAACCAGTGTCCCTAACAGAAACTTGGCCATCTGCAAATGATAAGCGCCCAGTGAGCAAATTGAAATATTGACATGCACACAAAGAGCATTAAAGAGAGCTACATAGTATAACAGACAGAACTTTCTAAAGACAAAGCATGACTGCGTAAACATATTTTAATGTTGTTCTGCATGGAGTGGCAAGGTCTGATGGATGTCCTTTCAGAACATTTAACCGCTTTTAGGTTGTATGAATTAACACCCAAAGAGCAAAATATAAATGATGGAGTAGGACCTGTTTATCAACAAACGTGCCCTTTAGTTTGTCCCATGGTAGTGCACATTTTGTCCAATACTATCAATGGTTAAAATGCCTGCTTAGAGTGAAAAGGCTTGGTATAGTCCAATTTATAGAGAAACACTTTGTAGACAAATATACTGCAGGTTCCCTAGAACCTATTTTTACTTCTGTAAGTAATTATTCACTCAACATCAGTATGCATTGATCCATTGCTATTAAACTGTTTTAATATCACTAGCAGGACTAAACTATTGCATTATGAAAGTTGTAATAAAATTGCTTTGGGCCTTCTTATCGACCACTGTGATAATTTTAGAAATTGCATTGGTGTTTTATAATCTGATGATTTGTATGTTAAGCACAGTTTATAAGGTTTTCTTAAACCTCAAATAAAGAAAGTGAAATAAAGAAATCAATGGCAATGAATATTATTGTTTAATGTGGAAATGACAAATAAAATATTATTTGAGGACTACAGGCATAAGATGCTGAAGAAGCCGAGAAAGAAGTTCAAGAATGAGAGCGAAGATTATTACTGCACATTGGCATTATTGTTTTTAGGTTTGACATGTAATGGTGCTTGTGCTCAGACACAACGTATTCAATTCACATTCCATACATATGGAAAGGGACTTTTATGATAACCTTCTTCAAGACATTGGCTTTTTGTTTCAGGCACTTCAGTCAACAGCTTGAGACACTGTCAATCACATCTTGTGCGAATGTGGTTCTGCCCATCTAATCTGCTCAGCTTGTTCCCGTCTAAATCACCTGTGTTTCTTTTACTCTGGGGAGCCTCATAACCTGTGACTCAATCATGGTAAATGGATGGTAAAATCGACTGAAAAGATTTACATCCAGTGTCTGCTTTTTAAGGTAGGTCCGCTGCAACGCAGCAAGGGTAAGGGGCACTTGACTCGTTAAATGTGAATATGTGTGCGAGTCATTGATACGCAAAATAGCATTTTCAACTCTCTCTACTAGAAAGGGGCATCCCTTCCTAATAGCGAGTCCCCATGCCATGTACTGCTGTTTTGCAACCGCATTTATGGTGGCAAAACACACAGTTTACCACCTACTTCAAGTAGGTGGTAAACCACTCGCAAACGGGAAGGGATTCCCAGGGGATCCCTTCCCCTTTATGAGTGTGTGCATAAATATTTTTTGAGAGCAGGCAGTGGTTCTTAAAAAATGAGGCAAAAAACTTTCATTTTTGTTTTTAAATGCAGCCCATTTTCCTTCATTTAAAAAAAACTGCTTTATTGAAACAGTCACAGATATGGTGGTCTACTTACCGTAGCAGGCCACCATCCAGGTGAGTGCGAGCCATTCCCAATGGGGTCGCAAATTGTGACAGCCTCATGAATATTAATGAGGCATGCAATTTGCGACCTGATTTCGAATCGCAAACCGTGTCTGAGACACTGTTGCACATTAATTTTAGCGAGTCGCAAATTGAGTCACAATTCTGTGCAATTTGCGACTCGCTAAACTTAATGGTTTCATCTCTGGCCCTACATCTGATGCTTAGTCCCATCATTTGGCATATGGAAAACTAGCAAAAGTGAGAACCGCTGGGCGTGACACAGAGGGTACGCTTATTTCTGGATGTGATAGAGGGACCGCTTGGACCGCTGGGCGAGACACAAAGGGTACGCTTGTCTCTAGGTGTGATACAGGGTCTGCTTGGACCCCTGGGCGAGCCACAGAGGGTATGCTTGGAGTGAAACAGGGGTGGGGCCTCACTGATTGGACCACTAAGTGCGACACAGGTGGTACACAAAAGCTCTAGGTGTGATATAAAGCCAACATCTCAATCTTAATTTTTTTGTCAAAAGGAGTTTTTTTTAGTGCTATTGGTTTCTTAACAGTGGTAGCATCTGAAAGAAGTGAGAGGGATTATTCACTAGGACCATGGGTGTGACAAAGCCAGTACGCATGACCCCTGGGTCATGTACAAATTGGTTTATGACACTTCATGTAATGTATAAAATTGCAGCTGAACCCATTGTGGTTTAAGACCGTCTTCAAACCCGACCCTGTTGCCTGTTCTCCAGGCCGCTGACTTAAATTAAACCAACTGTTCCTGTTTTGCCAAACGTCTCCTGTCTTTAATTTTTTCAAGGTAAATTCATATTCAAGCATCATGGGTAACCATCGTAGGTATATGTTACAGAATGTCCCGCTACTATTTTGTGTGGTTCAGCATGGCCCATAGCTCTACCATATATGTAGGCATGTTTGTCAATTGCATGATATAACAAATGGAGCTGGTGTAGATGTTCCACGAGTGTCAATGTATGATCCGGATGTCAGCAGTGTGTGAGAGGAAGTTTAGCCCCTTGGTCTGAATTGATGATTGACTGAGGAGTTATGCACAGCTATGGCTGAGTGAGGCTGAGTGAAGAGATTAGTGGATCTCTATAGAATTGCAACTTCGGTAATGAGGAAATGGTGAGTTTCAGTTGTTGCATATTTCCAAGTTTGACAGCACCTACCCCCTTCAGAGATAGTGCACATTGACTATTGTTCTGGACTCTGGAGCTGATTGTGTGCCCTAGGAAACTAAAGCACTCCACACAAATTAGCTCACTATGGTGAGTACATGCTGTTACCCATTCCTGCATTATAATATGGCAGCTTGCTGTGTAGAGTTGTTTGGATGTGTGTCAAATATGACCTCTCTGGCACATGAATGCACAAAATGCATGCATTACAGCAGAGCAAGACAGTTTGACACTGTGTACTGTGTGAACACCAGAATGCAGGCCTTAAGCTAATGGATTGCAAAAAAGTTTATTTCGTCTGTAGCTGTGGACTAAGTGATGGCTAGAGGCAATAAAGGCACCCCGGGACATTGGGAAATGTTCCCACCAGTGGTGTCAATAGGTGAATCGTTCATCAATTTAGTCCTTAAAATATACAATCAGCTAAGCAACACTATAAATGGTACCTTCACTAACCCTTGTAGACAGGTCAGGCCTGCAAGCTGCGTAACTGCCTTGCAATGGGTGATATGACGCCAAAAGGAACTCTTGACACACACTGGTTGTGTAAACAATATAAAGATATTGCCATGTGAAAGGCAACACCAGTGTAACTTGTCCTCTTTCACTTGTAGTAACACATGTTCAAGATGTGTAAAATAAAGTGAGTGCAAATAAAGTCTCTGTGTTACCCAGTTGTACTCTGATCAACATCCATCATTAACATATTTCAATTTCATTACAGAGGCACCAACAATACCTCCTGTCTAGCTGCCTGTGC
Organism: Lissotriton vulgaris; assembly: GCF_964263255.1. Lineage (NCBI taxonomy): Eukaryota > Metazoa > Chordata > Amphibia > Caudata > Salamandridae > Lissotriton > Lissotriton vulgaris. The sequence goes on along the minus strand of NC_141685.1, from coordinate 1,219,176,730 downwards.
TGAGTGACCAATCTGTTGGTAATGAGATCCTGCACCCACAGGAGGATGACCTCCTCCAGCAACTCCTGGTCTCCATAAATTATTTGTCTCCAGTCATTGCAAGGGAGGACAGTATCCCAGGGTCTCCAGAGGAATCTCCAACCACAGAACATGCCCCATATGCCAGTTCAAGCCCAGTTGTGGACTCTGATTAACCCCCAAGTGTTCTTTCAATGTAGAGTGCTAGTAGACTAGCAGCAGATGGTTGATGTGACAGGGCAGGGAAGAAGACCATAGCGGGCAGCCTAGAAGGATTCCATAGGTACCGCGCTCCTAATAAGGATACGTCTGAGGCAAATAAAAGCACATACCCTTATCTCCATAGAATGGATGAGATCTTGGCTGACATTGCTGGTGTCATGAGGGAGAGGCAAAAAATAACAGGCCACAACCTCTGACACCAGTGAGGTTGCCAGCAGGCTGGGGGCCATCATTAACATCAGGTCATATATGGAGTACAAGTTGCACACATTATATCTATGGTACATTGCACAAACATATTGCTGCATGGGAGACAGAGCACAGAAGCAGGCAGAAAACAACACCTCCCCAGGGGAAGATGACAAGGGGTGCTTATGGCCATGAATCAATAAAAGTAGTTGCCCAAAGTGAACTGTATGTATTGCAAACACTTACCCAATCAATGGCAATGATGATGGAAGTTCTACTGGCAGGTGTAGATACATTCATGATTGGAAACCAGCCAACAACAATGAGCAACTTGCACGATAGTGCAAGGGTGTGTATGCTACTAACTAGCACCAGTGGTCCCAGTGCAGCTTGTAATCTGTATTGCTAAAACTGTACCAATGATACTTGCTTATCACTTTCACAGAGTGCAACAGTAGTATGCTGTGAGACACGTTTCAAAAAGAGCCTCATTTGCAGTGGTTAATGTTCTAAAAACACCACACTTGATTCAGTTGTCAGGTAGACTATCAATTGCCCATAGGCCTTTGTTTTTACATACATGTATATATATATATATATATATATATATATATATACATATATATATATATATATATATATATTACCTACTGGCGGTCGCCAGTAGGAAGTTAAGGAAGTTATAGTTAGGATCTATTATCCATAGGAAAACCGCAATATTCTATTGGCAATAACTTTGGGGTCGATTGATGAATTTTCTTGAAATTTTCCAAACTTTTGGCCAGCTCAGTTCCGCTCCTTCCCTGAAAGGGGGTGATTGGTCAAGCGGGGGCTGAGAAAAAAGGGGGGGTCCCAAAACATGTTTTCCCCATGCAATTTCCCATAGGACCTTTAGCCACGGCTACAGCCAGAACGGCTGAACGGAATTACACCAAATTTGTGTCAGGGTTACCAAGGCACTCTTACCTGCTTATCCTGGTTTCTTACCTGTAAGTGGTGATGTTTCGCAGAGACGCTATGGGCCAAACTCCCAGGAACCCTATACTGCAACCTGTGATTTTATATTAACACTATAAGTTGATTATAGTAGTTGGGGAGGAGGGCCGGATTCGAACGCTAATGAAGCTCTTGTAGTCGACCTGCGAAGCAACAAGAAACACCCTTAGCAAAAAGAACCCTTTTACTGTTTTTGCTTCCTTCCAACTTCTTACCACTCATTTTTATTAAAATTGTTTAAATTGTTCCTCCCTGCGATCTAAATAATAGGGCTTTGCGTTCTGTTGGTGTTGTGAGTGAAGTCAGGCGTCTTTTGAGGATGTTGTTGTGTGAGTGATAGCCTTATTGTTGTCCTAATAGATATCGCTCTTTAGGAACACTGCAAGTTTGGTAATTCAGTCCTGAGAAACAAACAGCAAGTAAAATAGTGATTATTCTTCTTACTCTTTCAGAACTAAAATTTGCTCACATGTGCTTTCAGAACTTACTTCAAAAATCTTGTTCATATTCGCCTCACTACCTTTTAACTCTAGAGACCCTAGAAACAAATATTGTTAACTCAAAAAACTTCCACTAACTTGGAAAGCTATAAAAAATGTCTCTTTCAATTATTCTTATGGAGAAAATTCCACCGAACAAATAACACTTTAAATGTGTCCCAAGGTCTGAATTATTTTTCTTTAGAAAGGATGGTTCCAAAACTTGTTCATCAAAGTCTTTCTTGCAGTGGGCACATAGGAAACCAAATAATGCACTTAGCTCTGTTTTCTTGGTGCTCCTGTAGACTGCACTTGATCTCATATTACAGTACGCAATAAAATAATACAGATCTCTGCCGAATCACAAGTCCATAGACCCAAACATAAACATGCTAGACAGTGCAGGATGCACGGGATAGGGGTGGGTTTCAAAAGGGAATGATGACTACTTCCTTGCATTAACATGGGACAAGGCAGGTTCATGGCAGTACCACCCTTGTAGAATCCCCCCTAAAACCATTGGGACTGGTTTTGGCTTATCTGGATATTTTGCATGGAAAATCTTCAGAATCTTTGGAGCATTTTGAAGATTACCAAGTGCCCATGAGCGTTATTCTGGGCCATACCCTTTCCAATCTACCTAATAAAATATTTTGCCTTTTATCCTTTTGGAATCAAGCACAGCTTTAACTTCGAACTCTGGAACTCCATCCACCTCGATAGCTGGGGGACGATTTATTACTCTTGATTGATGTTTAAATGGTTTTAATAAGTAAACATGAAACACTGGATGAAAATGATACCGTGGTGGAAGGGTTAATTTTACACTAACTGGATTGATTAACTTTTCTATGGCAAAGGGACCTATGAAACACGGGCAAAATGTTTTGTGACTCTTAATCTTCAAATTTTTTGTAGATAACCAAACCTTGTCTCCAATAGCATAAGATGGTGGATTCAATCAATGTTGATCAGCAAACATTTCTTGGTTTCTTTTGCTTGGGCTAAATGTTATCGAGCTTGCTGGTGAACTGTTATTAAGTGTGATACATAATCATCAACGGCTGGGATTACATTTGATGCTTTGTCCAGGCCTACAATATCTTTGGGATGAAAACCATTTGAATAGAAAAAAGGAGACATTCCTATGGAAGAATGATCTGATTAATTGTATGCAAATTCCATAGCCCATAGAATATCTGACCACTCTTGATCACAAGTGGCTAACATGCTTCGAAGAAATTGTTCTATGGTTTGATAGGTGCATTTAGTTAAACCATCCGTTTGGGGATGATAACTGGAAGAAGTGCGCACCTCCATGTTCAAGTTTTTCCCCAAATTTCTCCAAAAGTGAGAAATGAATTGGGAACCTCTGTCTGAAATCTCAACAGATGGTATTCCATGCAGTCTCACAATTTATTTTACAAAGGTATTAGCGAATTCAAAAGCTGATGGAAGTTTCTTTAATGGGATAAAACGAGCTTCACGTGAAAAATGGTCAAAGACAGTTAAAATTGTAGTGAAACTTGTTTTAGCACTTGGTAATTCCACAATGAAATCAAGGGAAATTGTATGCTGTGGTTGAGGTGGTGTAGGCAAAGGAGTAAGTAACCCACAGGGGGCATGATGACCTGCTTTATTCTGCAAAAGTGTCCACATATGAATGAACATCCTTGAACATGGAAGGCCACCAACATTTTATTTTGATTAATTAGACCTATTTGAAAATGTTCTGTAGGAAGAATTGGGTGTAGCTTCTCTTTTTTTGTACTCATTTCATCACTTATATCAATTCTGGTTAAAGCATCCACTTTGTTATTATCTTACAAAGGACGATAAGTAATGATAAGATCATAGTTATTAAAAAAAAATGTCCAGCGTAATTGTCAAGTGGACAAAGCTTTAACAGATTTCAAAGATTGCAAATTTCGGTGATCTGTTCAGATGGTTACAGGGTGTCGTGCACCTAATAGATAGTGTCGCCATTCTTCGAACACAGCTTTAATAGCCAATAGTTCTCTATCAGATATGGCATAGTTTTGTTGTATGGGAGACAATTTTCTAGAATAGTATGCTATTGGATGCATTTGGCCGTATTTTTATCTCTTTGGGATAGCAGGCCTCCTATCGCAAATTGAGAAGCATCAGCTTCAATGATAAAAGGCTGAGTAGGGTCTGGATGTCTCAAGACAGGGGCTGAAGTGAATTGTTTTTTTAAAGCTTGAAAGGCTAGTTCTGCCTCTGGGTTCAATTCAAAGTTGATGTTTTTTCTCAGTAATTTGGTAATGGGAGTGAATATTTTGGGAAAGTTGTCAATGACACACCTATAAAAATTGGAGAATCCCAAAAATCTTTGGACCTGTTTTACAGTAGTTGGGCTAGGCCATTCTGTGATTGCTTGAATATTTTTTGGGTCCATTTCTTTTCCGGAAGGACTGAGGACATTGCCTAAAAATTCTACCTTAGTGACGTGAAACATACTTTTTTCCAATTTCACATATAGCGTTGAAGAATGGCTCTCACTTGCTGTACATGATCTGATTATTTTTTGAGTAGATGAGTATGTCATCTATATAAACAACACAACATATGTCCAGGAATTCTCTCAAAACCTCATTTATAAAAAACTGGAATGCTGCTGGAGCCTTGCAGAGTCCGAAGGGCATGACCTGATATTCATATAAACCAAATTTTGTATGGAATGCTCTTTTCCATTCATCTCCCTCTCGGACTCTTACTAAGTGATATGCTCCATGCAAATCTAGTTTTGTATAAATTGTAGCTTCTTTAATTTGATCAAGCAAAACCGGAATCAATGGTAACAGATATCTATTCTTTACTGTGTCACTGTTAATAGCACGATAGTCTATACACAAACGCAACTCTCCCCTTTCTTCGGAAATAAAAAAAGGGGGGAGGAGACTTGAGACTTTGAGTGTCTTATAAAACCATTTTCTAAGTATTCCTCAAGATAGTTTCCTAAATGTTCATTCTCTTTTTCTTTCAAAGCATATATGCGACTGCATGGTTAGGTCGCTCCTGGTATTAAGTCAATTTGACAGTCATAGTCTCTATGTGGTGGCAGAGTGTTTACCATTTTTTGTCGAAGACATCCACTAGATCACTATAGTCATCTGGGACTCCCTGAATTATCAAAATACTTTTTGATTCCTTCGGATAATCCTAACCTTGTATAGGAAGTTCTGGGACTGGATGGTGCTGAAAACACTTTGAATGACAATGATCTGATTTTTATAATATGGTTTGATGTGACCAATCTATGTAAGAATTGTGGAGCACTAACCATGGGATTCCTAATATTAAACAGAACTGAGGAGCATCAATGATATCAAAAGTTATCTCTTCAAGTGTTTTGATACACCCATCATGTTTAATAACTCAGTATGATATTATATGGGACCTGAGGTTAATTCCTTACCATCAACTGCTCGCACGATTTCAGGAGTGTCTTTTACTATTTTCCTTAATCCTAATTCTAGGAATAACTGAGTATCAATAAAGTTACCCGGTGCTCCTGAGTCAATTAGAGCGTCTATAGACCAAGACCTAGCTACATCCTTCTGAGACTGAAGTAATATTCTAATAGTAAGATGACAATGAGAGGCTGTTGGAGTTGTGGAGGCCAAACTAGTTTGTTCCCTCGATAAATTGACCTCTTTATCTACAGAGTTTCTTAGTTTTCCGACTGCTGTGTGGCAGCTAACTCTGTGCTTTTTGCTCTAGTTTTATTTGGTTATGTTGGATAATCTTTTACAAAATGTCCTGTTTTCCCACAATATAATCATTGGTTCACTTTTGACGTTTTTCTTTCTCTTTTTTAGTTAAGGGGCCTCAAATGGTTCCTATTTTCATCGGTTCTACAGTATCTAATTTAGTAGGGGTCTCATTCTTACCGCTGGGTCTTTCTTTAAATAGAAACATTCTATGTTCTGACTTCCCCTTCTCACCTTATCTTTTTAAAATACGATGATTGAGTTTTACAACTAGGTCAAAAAATTCTTCCTTATCAGTTGGCTGGTCCAAAATTTGAGTGACCATGTCTTTTAGTTTGTCCCTTAATCCATGATAAAACACTGAAACTCGCTTTTCTTCTGGCCACTCTGCTTCAATTACTAGTCTATTAAATGTGGAAATGTAATGTAATAAATCTGAAGATCCTTGTTTTAAATTAAGCAATTCATGGTCAGCGGATTGCACAAAGACATGTTTTGCAAATAGTTTTTTCATAGTGCTTTTAAATCTTCGAATGTCATATAATATTGGATTGTTTCTTTCCACATATGGAACAGACCACAAGGCCGCTTCACCTCCTAAACAGGATAAAATAAAAGCGACTTTGGAAGAGTCATCGGGGAATGCTGTAGGTTTTGCTGCAAAATGTAAATGAAATTGATTTAGGAATATAGTAAATTTGTTACAATCCCCAAAAAACCTTTCCGGGGGTGCCAGGGGTACTGTAACAGGAGTAAATACTTGAATTTGAGTTGGGGTTGAGGCCTCGGAAGCAATATTCCCACTATACAAAGTTTGCATATTAGGTTGAAAGGTGGGTGGTTTTTTCCTGAGGGAAACTCCATGTAGATGGACTTGGTTTTTGCATATTAGTTTGTAACTCGAAAATTTTTATACGCTCTTATGCGTTCTCAGACTTAATTTCTGTTAACGTTGCAATAATATCTTGCAAAGACACCTGATGTAAGGGTTACCAAGGCACTCTTACCTGCTTATCCTGGTTTCTTACCTGTAAGGTGCTTGGTGACGTTTCACAGTGATGCTATAGGCTAAACTCCCAGGAACCCTATACTGCAAACTGTGATTTATATTTACTCTATAAGTTGATTATAGTAGTTGGGGAGGAGGGCCGGATTCAAACGCTAATAAAGCTCGTGTAGTCGACCTGCGAAGCAACAAGAAACGCCCTTAGCAAAAAGAACCCTTTTACTGTTTTTGCTTCCTTCCAACTTCCTACTACTCCTTTTTATTAAAATTGTTTAAATTGTTCCTACCTGCAATCTACAGAATAGGGATTCACCTTCTGTTGTAGTAAGTGAAGTCAGGCGTCTTTAGAGGATGTTGTCGGGTGAGTGATTTGCAAACAAGAGTGATGTCTTTATTGTTGTCCTAATACATATTGCTCTTTAGGAACACTGAAAGTTTGGTAATTCAGTCCTGAGAAATAAACAGCAAGTTACTTCAAAAAACCTTGTTCATATTCTCCTCATGACCTTTTAACTCTAGAAAGCCTAGAAACAAATATTGTTAGCTTCCACTAACTTGGAAAGCTATAAAAAATGTCTCTTTCAATTATTCTTATGGAAAAAATTTCTTCGAACAAATAACACTTTAAATGTGTCCCAAGTTCTGAATTAATTTTCTTTAGAAAGGATGGTTCCAAAAATTGTTCATCAAAGTCTTTCTTGCGGTGGGCGCCTAAGTAACCAAATAATGCACTTAGCTCTGTTTTCTTGGTGCTCCTGTAGACTGCATCGCGCTGAAAGAACCAAAACCGAAGACTCAGGAAGCCTGAATTCCTCCAGGCAAATGATGACTCCAAAGGCGATGTTTCAATCCAAAGTGCGATGCCACCACGATGAAATCCAGAAGGCTAAGCACTTTCTGGAAGTTGGGTGTGGCTTTAAATATTTTTGCCAAACCCAACCACACCCAAGGACGTCGGCTGATCCGTGCGCTTCTAAGCATCCTTACGCTGTGAAAGAAAACCGCACGGCAAGAGAAAAAAAGCGAACTCAAGTGTTTACATGCTTTCTCCTGTTTCAGAACAACATCTGAACAGCATGTAAACGCGAGCGTTTCTGTAAAAGCCCAAATGTTGTTTTTACATTTATTACCTGATGTGGGCTTTTCTTAGGAAATAAGCATTGACAAGCCCCAGCAAACCACACAATCCTTGTCACTTGATCTCAGATTACAGTACATAATGAAATAATACAGATCTCCCCTAATCACAAATCCACACACCCAAACAGAAACACGCTAAGCAGTGCAGGATGCACGGGATAGGGGTGGGTTTCAAAAGGGAATGATTACTACTTCCTTGCATTAACATGGGACAAGGCAGTTCATGACAATTTGGCAGAGAGTAAGTCCTCAGTTCCGACTTGTGCCTTTTGCTTATATGGTGTTAATCTGTTTAGTAGTTCCTGAGAAAATTATGGTTAAAGTCATTTATATATCTATGGGCGGGGGATCAGCGGATTGTGCGTGGATTGTCATCGTATTATAAGCGCACCGTACTGATCACGCGCTCAATGCTAACTGGCTGGCAAGCGGTTGTAAACATTAGAAACTAGGAACTGTTGGCAGCCATTTTGTGCCTCGGTAGAAGCGAGGCTGAGGAAATCAGTGGAATATGTGTTCAAAATGTAGAAAGGGGGTAGGGTGGAAATAATTTTACCCTTTAGACCCCCAGGGCTCACATTTTTTTTAAAAACCAGGATGAATTTAAGGTGCGTGGACTGTACCTTAAAATAAATAAAATAATTAGAAGTTTTTTTTAAATGATTTGTCTCCGGGGGATTAAATTCCGTGGGCAAAATTATTACATTTTATGTGGGGTCCAGAGGGGATCCCCAGCCTCGGTGATCGTCAGTGCCCGGGGCTAAAAAGAAAAAAAATGGTGGGGGGAGGGGTCGAAGATCCTGAAAGCTGCGGAGGCCATCACCCGTCAGAGGTTTATGTATTGTGGGAGGGGGACTACGTGGCTCCCCTAATGGAGAATTTGAGGGCCCCGTTACCCACTGTGACTACAAAAAAAAGTATGGCTAGGTAGGGGGGCTGTAAGGTCTCCAAAGCCCCAGGGACCACCACTCCCCGGGGCTTTAAGTATTGTGGGAGGGCCGGTTCCTGTAGTGTTCTGGGGTGTCCATCCCGCCCTCCCAATGCAAGGAAATCTGTTCTCTCTTCCAAAATCAAAATCAGATCGCTTTTCCACATGGGGAGATGTATGTTAGTAGCTCGTGATGTGGAAAAGTAATGCTGAGTCCCAAACACATAGAAGTTGTGCAACAAAGGCGCTGGAGTGGCGCACCCTACAGATTATAAAATGTGCATCCAGCGGGTGCACACCAGGGGTGCGCAGTCAGCGCTGCGCTGGGTGCGCGACTTGTAATTTTACTGTAAAAAAATAGCCCCTATTAGCAATTTCTAATATCTCCGGGGACCCTATCCCCCGGGTCTTATAACAAATGTTGGGGACTGTGAGGGGAGCTACAATGCCCCCGCAGTCCCGCCGGCTTCCCGCATTCTTTGGGAGTCGGCATTGCTTTTCCGCAAGGGGAGATGCTAACTTGTATGTGGAAATGCAATCTGCTTTTTATTTTGAAAGTGAGAACAGATTTCTCTGCCCTGTCTTTCAAAATGCAAACTAAGTCTGCTATGGGAGGGCGGGAGCCGTGAGATTCCCGCCAAATCAAAGCAAATAGCAGTGTCCCGAGGATAGGCACCCCGGGACACTGCATGAGCCGGCCATCGGGCGTTGCGGGCTCCAGGGCTCTCGAGGGCTGTTGGCATAGGGTCACACAGTCTGTCTCTCACAATACACAAATTTAAGGGGGTGGTAGTTCCCGGGGCTTGAGGGGGGTCGTTGAGGATTGACAAAAAGGGACTCAGTTGTTCCTGAGGGAAGGGTCAAAAGTACAAGTAAAGGGTCAAGGAGGGCAAAGAAGGGTGGTGCTCAGTGGAGTGCTACCCTGGGCATCCCATTAGTTGGAATGAATGGCCTCACACACTTTTGCAAGTGTCATGCTTCATCATTGGCCGTTGCTCCTCGTTGGACAGGCGGTGCAATGTCCAACGGGCTCACCTCTAGGAGGGGCTCTTTATCGGAGATCTTTTTTCCAACAGCCTGTGGGTGAAGTGCAAGTGAGGGGCCAAGTAAGAAGTGGATAGTGTAGGTGGGTGAGTTAAAATATAGCCAGGGATACCGGAGAGCAATTTATTCTGGTGGTTCCCGTACTATAATTAAAATCAGTGGGTGGCCTATGATCGCCAGAAATTAGATTCTGTATCACGATCTAGGACTACACAACATTCAGTGGGGTCAACATGTTTCTCGCTTCTGCAATTATGCTGCGATTCTTCAGGACCTTAAATACATCTATCACAAGGAAAGACCTACAAGTGTCAACCTATAAACATCAAAAATTACTATTACTGTTGTACTACCTGATTGTAACCGCTCTTGCCTAGTGGAGACAAAAGGGAAGAGTTATCAACAACAAGGACAACAGCTGCCCATTCTTGACCGTGAGCACACTGTGATTAAGTGCAGAGAAGTGAATCTGTGCCTGTGACATTCAGTGAGCAGTGACCAATAAGTATCCACTAAATTCACTTTTATTACATGTCACCTCTATCACAACATAAAGTTAAAAACTAAGAAAAAATAAATTGAAAACATGATAGCAGCAGTCTAATATAAGGTATCCAATATGTCTATCTCTGGAAATACCTTAGATACTCACCTACAGGTCAAGGAGTACAGGTGTCAACAGTACCCGGTAGGTGTAACATCAAGGGAGAGAGCCAATAGGAGTTTAATGGCTAGAGAGAAGACAAAGATGTGTTCTTTTCAAAATTGTCAGGGAGTGCCCGGTGTCTAGATGTTTCATTGGTGGACTGTTTTCTCTATGCATTGCAGATCTTGCACCACCAATATGCACCAATAGCGTTATAATCATCTTGTGTAGGAATCTATGCGGGTAAGTAGGCATATACAAGTAATCAATGTCATGGATCAGCCCCAGTAGAATGATTGCCATATTCATCTTGATATTAGGGTCTCAGGGATGGATAGACACTGTCAAAGTACAGCGTTGGCGCTTAGCAGGCGCCCCTTGCAGGGTGTTAAATATTGTAGTGTTGTCCAGTCTCACACACTTCTAATTTTGTAGGGGGGGAGCATTGAACGCAAAAGTGGTGCAGGGGGGTTGTAAATCTGGTACACAGTGTTTTGTTTTAGTTTGCTTTCCTTTTTGGTCTTGTTGAGGATCCAGGGTTTTTTTTACAGCCAGTACCTTTCAACTCTACACCCAAATGGCTTTCTGCCTGTTACCATAGTAACAGTTCATGGAACACCTAAATGAGCACAGAGGTTAGAAGTTCACTACACTATGTTGGTAATGGAAAAAAAAAGTTACTGTGCTGGAGTTTTTAAACTTTTCCATAGGAACCGTTAGTCGTAGGTATAGACTCTGGTAAAGAGTTAGCCTCAGAATTAAACTTCAAATTATAAATATAATTTCTGTTGGGGACCGCTTACCCCCCCGTAAAAAAAAGACGTATATACTTTTTTTTGTATTAACTTTTATTAAAACAATTAATAACTGGAAATGTAACTTAAAGATAACAATAAAATAAATAACTAGAAACATAACTTTAACAAAATATTATTATAAACAAAATGTGATATGGAGTCCAATAGAAGTATGGTAGGTAATCTGCAGAACAAAAAAGATAATTAGTGTTTAAACTTAGATCGATGTGACTAAATGAGGTCAAACACTGCAAGTCAAATTAACAGTTGAAGATGTTTTCTTCTTTTAATGTGTGCAGTGTGCCTGATACATTTCACTTGTCTTATAGGCTTGCATTCAAGCGGTGTCTGTATGGAAGAGCCTACTGCGTCAGATTTACATTACAGATCGACAGGTCTTTAAAATGATTCAGAGATGAGACAGAATTATGTGAGAGATCAAGTCATTATGCAGGACAATATTCTTTAGGGCTTATTTACAAGACTCTTGCGCCAGTTTTGTTTTACTTTTCTCATGTTGAAAGTGACGCAAAAGTGGCGCAAGGGGCTTGTAAATAAGGTCTTTATTTTCTAATGCATTTAATCAGAGGCATTGTATATCTAGGTCGCTCTGCTTACCTAGTGTAAACACTGTGGCCAACAAAGTTCACAACTTGAACTCAGCTTTGGTTGGTCACAGCAAAGTGGACAACAGCGTCCGTAACTTTAAAAGAGAAAGAGAAATGATGTGAGAGGGAGAGAGAGAAAGAGAGAGAAAACAACATTAGAACTGTGTGAGAGTGGGAGGCAAGATGGCCGCGGACCGATCCACTGAGTGAGAGGCTGCTTTCCCTCTCCCCTCTCTTGGAGTGAACAGCGGAGAAATGCAGATGCAGGCGAGAGTTTTTCAAGCGCACAGATGTTGAGTAAAACTGGGAACAAAGGAGACACTGCTGTAACCTTCTTACAGCTGGGAAAATCGATATATAATTGAGTCGTCTTGGCAGAGCGGCTACTAAGGTTTATTGCCAGTTACCTCAGGACCGAAGTAGTGACTGAAGACATCAGGGAAGCGCTACTTCCAGTACTTCCAGAACGCAAGAGCAAGCAGAGTATGCCCTCGCAGGTTACGACGAGAAAGCAAACCACCAGAAGCAAGAACTTGGATACAGATGCCGAGATGGACTCAGCCGCCAAGAAAAGAGAGCTGAGGAAGAAAGAAAAGGAGCGCGAGGCTGAGTTGAAAGCTGAGCAGAGAGCGGAGCGCCGGGCAATTGCAGCAGCCGCCAATGCAGGTCGTGCGGAGAAAAAAGCACACAGAGCGGAGGCAGCTGAGAAAGTGACGGCGTCAAAGGAATCAACACCCAGAGCAGGAAGAGGTGCTCTGAGGCAGCCTACCTTGGTCGAATCCTTTGGCAGGGAGACATCCACAGACAGAAACAGGACCCCAACCCCAGCTGATGCAGTGGTTAACAAGACGCCATTGCCATCACCACGAGACACGGCTCCTGGAGAGACAGAGAAGGAGGTGGCAGAGTCAGAACAAGTCGGGTCAGCGCAAGTGCCGAGGGAAGCCGGGTCCAGCGTAGAGGATCACAGGGCAGAGGGCGTTACAGAGCCAGACACGGAGGTACTGTTAAGTGGCCCTAGGATCCAGATGGAAACCGAATTCGGTAAGGAACTGCCTGATTCTGTGAAGATAAGAGTGGAAGGGGAAAATGCAGGTCTGGAGGGGGGAATCCCAGTAAAATCATTCGTGAACACATTTCCAAATCAAGGCAAGAATACAGGTTATTTAAATGGGGCTAAGGAGTCTGAGGGTAACATGACTGAGCATAATAACCAGAATAACAGTGGAGCAGGATCTGGCACTCCAGGAGAAAACGTTTCTATTAACATTAATATTAATGGTGCACCACTGTCAGTCAATTCCGCCACTACCTCAGGGCTCAATCAAATTACAGAAACTACAGCTGCAGCTGATTCAGAAGACACCCCCATCACCCCCAACAGCGTCACTCCTCAAGAAGACGAAGTAGATAAGGTACATGAGCAGAGGAGGCTTGAAGGGAGGGGTAAGGCTCCAGCATTGACAGAGGGGGCAGCAGACACATTACCGAGTTTTCTACCAGGGACCCCAGGAGACGACATCTTCTTCTCTCTGAATGAGGAAACTGTTGAGATAGGCAAGACAACGGAAGTACATAAAAAGAAGGGGGACGTACTCAACTCTGAAATAACGGATTTAGATGGAAGCATAGAAGAGTCGGAGGTATCTTCCTCAGATCAGGGAACTGAGACGGACACTGAGTCAGAGACAGGTCATACAGGTCATACAGGGTATACTCAGTCTACCACTGATGATAGTGTCGAGAAGCAGACAGTTGTAAGAAGGAAACAACAGAATATTAGGAAAACGCAAAGAAGATGCAGTACCGGACTTACTGAGAGACCGAATAATCTGATATGGGACTACTCAGCTACCTCAAGGATGTACCAGGAGGAAAGGGGAGCTAGGTCTAGGCATAATAGACCCTCGGGTTCGGGTTCTCAATCCCATGGTCAAGGACAGGGCCCCACTATGGAGATGCTTTACGCCACTCTTAGGCAAATGCAGGAAGAGGTGAGGGCTGAAGCTAAAAGAGCAAAACGGACAAGTAAGAAGATCGAGGGGTCATTGTGTAAAGTAAATAAGTTATAGGCGGAGATGGCAGGCAGAATGACAGAAGTGGAAGAGAGAACTGGCCAATTGGAGGATGAAGTCTCACAGTGGAAAGAGTTTAAGACGGCACAGGAGAAATTTAATGAGGATTTACAATGGAAGGCTGAGGATGCGGAAAATAGACAGAGGAGGAACAATATAAGATTTCTAGGGATTCCGGAGGGGGTGGAGGAGCAGAATCCCAGGGCCTACGTAGTCACACTGTTAAAAGAAGCATTTCCAGAGCTCATCACTTGGAATTGGGACATTGAGGTACAACGGGCGCACAGATTTCCACTGACAATTAAGAAGTCCTATGGTGCCAATCAGAGTGAGAGACCAAGAGCTATGTTGGTATACATAGGGAACTTCCTGGCAAGACAAGCCATTATGGATAGTGCAAGACCACAAGATCGCCGGGCCTTCAAAGGGAACACATTCTTCGCTCGCCCGGATTTTTGTCATGCCACAGTGGAGAGGAGGTGGAGGTTGCGACAATTGATAGATCCATTTCAGAAAGCTGGGTGCGGGGCATACCTCCTGTACCCCGCAAGGCTGAAAGTAATAACAGAGGGCCACACGAGAATGTTCTTCTCAGAGATTAAAGCACAGAGTTTCCTGTCTGAGTTAAAGGAGAAAAGAAGAAGATAAACAATATCCAAAAGTGAAAAGGAGGAAGGGGGGGGGGAGGAGGGGGAAGGGGGAGGAGAGAAGGGGGGGGGACAAGGCTGACGACCCTAGATGATATGGATTTATATGGCTTGTACTAGGCCTGAGTTGAATTGTATTGTACTGAATAGGTTTAGATTCCAAGAGGTGAAGGGTTAGATTATTCTGTATTTTTTTCTTGTATAGACTCAGCAAGACTCAGCAAGAATCGGTTGTATGTGGGACATTGTTTTGGACTAAGCAATGAATTCTTACAGGTGAATAGGTGGAGCGCGGAGGGGGTTCGCTCTGTTTCTCCTTCTCTCTTTCCTTTTTTTTTTTCTTTTCTTTTCTTTTCTTTTCTTTTCTTTCTCCTTTTTTTTTGCAATCACATTTATTACTATAGGAAGAGAGGGGAGGGGCGGCTCCACTCAAGGGGATTGGGAACCAGTCATACATAGGTCAGGATTGACCTAGTTGCCTGTGGGCAGGGGAGGGGGGAGGGGAGGGGGAAGGGGAGCGCCAATAAGGGGGAGACAGCGATGAAACAAGAAAAAGAAAAAGTATGTAACTCAGATGATACAATTAGCACAGCAAGCTCAAGTAGCACTGCAAGTTGGTGTAGCACAGGTAGAAGGAGTAGAAGAAGTAAACACATAACAAAAAAAAAAAAAGTGGGAAGAGCTGAAACAAACAAAAGAGCATATCGACTATAACATTTGTAAAGAAAATACAATGGGATTACGAGGTCGTAAGGAAAGTTTACATAACCCTCCATGAGCGGGAGTATTAAAATTATTACTATGAACGTGTGCGGGCTGAATGACAGATTAAAAAGACAGCGTCTGGCACTGTTGTTAAAGAACACTGGGGCTGATTTTATATGCTTACAAGAGACACACGTAGAAGGGAATAGGGTATTCTTACTGGAACAACTGGGATTCAGGGTACTAGCACATTCAAAACAAGGGGCGAGAATTAGAGGAGTGGCTGTACTAACCAAACATACAGACATTAAAACAAGGAAGAGGTTCGAGGATGAGGGGGGGAGATGTGCCCTGGTTGAGTGTTTTATAGGGGAGGAGTGGGTTACCATAGGCTCTGTTTATGGATCAACCGAGGATGACCCAGAGCTGTTCCTCTTTTTGGATACTGAGTTGCCTTCTTGGGCGTCACGGGTGATCCTGGCAGGAGATTTTAATATTGACGGGGCCAAGGGGCTAGATATAGATACAACAGGGCAATATAAGGGAAGAAAGAAAAGAGTCTGCAGGGCAATACAGAGTCTAGTAAGAAATAATGGAGTATATGATGTATGGGGTGTCAAGAAACAGTCAGATCCTGGATATACATTTTATTCAGCACCTCACCACAAATGCGTTAGGTTAGATTATTTTTTTATAACCCGGGAACTATTAAACAATGCAACAATTGAGAGATTACCACGCATATTGTCAGATCACAATCCTCTAAAATTAACAATTGAAGGCGTAGGTTTTAAGAAGGTGGTGGGATCATGGACGTTCGAAAGGGGTTTGTTGAAAGACGATGATTATGTCACATACATGCACGCATGGATTAAACAATTCTGGGATATTAATAGAGGGAGCACCAACGTTGGGAATGCTTGGGATACATTTAAGGCCTGTATTAGAGGGGAGACGCTTAGCTATTCCATTGCTAAACAGAGGAGGGAAAAAATAGAAAGGGATCGGTTGAACAACGCTTTGATTTTGGCAGAAGCACGCCTTGAGTTAGCTACCATAGAACAGCGGGGACTCACTGAACGACTTCTAGAAGTAACAGCAGCTAGGGCAGCAGCTCTGGAAGAAGTGGCGATTAAGGCCGCTAGATTGTATGACACGCAGAGAGAGAGGAGCTACGAATTCAGTGAAAGAATAGGACGCACGCTAGCTGCACGAACAAGACAAAGAGTAGCTAAAAGTGAAATCAAGGAAATTAAAGACGAAACAGGACAGATAATCACTGATGATAAGGGAATCGCTGAGGTATTTAGGGCATATTATAGCAGGTTATACAAGGAGGAGTTAGTCCGGGATAGGAGTGAAATAGAGCAGTATCTAGAGAACATTCCGGGTAAAGTACTTAGTGAAGAGGATAGAGAATACCTGGATAATGACATAAGCGATGAGGAGATAAACGATGCAATACTGGGCTTACCAAATGGGAAAGCAGCTGGACCTGATCTGATTCCAGGAGAATTTTATAAAATATTCTTACCCTCAATATTCAAAGAATTAGCGAGAACTTTCAAAGGAATTCAGCAAGGGCAGGCAATCCCGGGCAGCTGGGCGGGAGCAGACATTGTAATCTTACTAAAAAAAGGGAAGGATCCGACAGAACCTGGATCATATCGACCCATCACATTAATCAATGCAGATATCAAAATATTCTCAAAGATACAGGCAGCTAGATTCGCCAGGGTAATTACTCAACTGGTGAGTGACAATCAACACGGGTTCATACCTCACAGAGATACCACAACACATGTTAGGAAAATGATAACACTGTTTGATATTCAGGAAGGGGAAGGGAAACCAATGGCCACTTTGTTACTCGACGCTGAGAAAGCATTCGATAGGGTAGCATGGGAGTATTTATGGGTTGTTTTGAGAAGAGGGGGAGTGGGCGAAACATTTATCAAAGTAATACAATCACTCTACTCAAATCCAACAGCAAGTGTCAGGATAAATACAGGTCGCACGAAACCCTTTAATATTACCAGGGGCACAAGACAGGGGTGCCCCTGTTCACCTTTATTGTTTGCAATGTATATAGACCCTCTAATATATAAATTAGAAAAAAATACAAGAATTGAACCACTACCTTCTAAGAGGGGAGATATAAAGGTTCTTGCGTATGCAGACGACATAGCGGTTATAACACCCAACCCAATGGATGCGATAAGGGAAATAGAATCAGAGGCAGAGCTGTTTGGGCGAATAGCGGGTTATGCATTGAACAAAAATAAGACACAAATTATTAAAAACGCACACACAGATTGCACAGATACACGGGTGGTTAATGAAGGTAAATACTTGGGTATTATTATCACAGCAGATTTAGGAAAGTTGGTGGAAATCAATATCACTCCTATTCTCACAAAAACGAAAAAAGACCTGGATAGGATACACAATCTGCATATGACAATTGTTGGAAGGGTTAACTATGTGAAAATGAACCTGCTCCCCAAAGTGCTATACTTGTTTAGAACAATCCCGCTGTTTTTTAATTTGATATGGTTTAAGAACTTAGAGAATATTGTAAATCGCTTCGTATGGGCACAAGGGAAGACAAGGAGGGCACTGAAATACATGTCACTACCTTATGATAAGGGAGGATGGTCTCTACCAGACCTCAGGATGTATTACTGGGCAGCGGCTCTGCAACAAATGACCTGTTTATTGGGAGGGATCGAAGGAGAGGAGGAATTACATACAGGGTCTTTAGAAGTGTATGGCTTAATTTTGGGAGATGAAGCTAATAATGCTTTTCTGAGATATACGGAGCCAAGCTACTTCAAGCGAACTAGGTTTAAGACATTGGAAGCCGCCAATAAGATCTGGAAGGCATTTAAGAAGAGTTTTGGTCTGGGTAGACTCCATGGATATACGAGATTAGTAGGGGACACAACATTACCCTCGGATATTTTCTCAGATGTAATCTTTAAAGAATGGGTTAGACAAGGAATTAGAAACATGGGTGACTTGATGGGGGAATTAGGGGTACGGCAATTTGCAGAGCTCCAACAGGAATTCGGGGTTAGTAATAGGTCTTTTTTCAAGTACTTACAGATAAGAAGTTTTCTAGGTAATAAACGTGGCGGTCAGGCGGGATTTAAGGAGAACCCAATATTACAGATGATTGAAGCAGAGCGGCCATGTACAATTAAACGGCTGTATGCAGCATTAATAGATCATAGAGGGGACGACTTAGGGAAGTATGAGACCAAATGGATGGAGGCACTAGGAATTTCTGAAGGGATATTTACAAAATCACTAACCTTGGGGCATGAGGTACTATGTCTGGCATCACTAAAAGCACAACATTACAAAACTTTGTTTAGACTTTACAATACCCCAGCTAGGATCGCTCAGTGGGGAGGAATACAGGGGGTGAGGTGCCCGCGATGCGATAGTTCAGAGGCAGACATAATTCACATGTTCGCAGGGTGCCCAATCCTCTCACCACTCATAAACAGTATTGAAATGTTCTGTGATAAATCATTGGCTTTCAAAGTGAAATTGACACCTGATGTAATAATGTTAGGCCTCGAGGCACCCAATATAGAACAACATAGTGCAGGTGGTTTCATATTTGTGGCAATGGCCGTACTACGTCTTTGTATAGCGTCTGTATGGAAAGATAAATTGGCTCCCTCCTTCCAGCAGTGGCTGGCTAAGCTATTGTATATGCACAACCTTGAGAGGGCTATTTATGCTAGAAAGGGGAAAAAAGGGAGAGCACTGGGGCTACAGCTGTGGAAGCCGATATCCGATTGGAAAGACAGGATGTTAAATGTATAAGGGGGTAACACAAGGTAGTAGGCCCTGAAGAAGCGAATGTCAAGTTTTTTCTTCTTTCCCTCCTACTTTAAATACTTAAAGCTTTAGTTGGTAGTCTTAAATTAGGATTTCTTTGCTGATTCTGTTATTTTATATCGTATTTTGTAAGAAATGTTATTACTGCAATATGTATCATCTGTAAATGAGTAATGAGAAATGAAAAATTTGTTATGGCGCGGGGTGGGGGGGGAAAACTGTTGTAAAATGTCAATAAAAATATAAAAAAAAAAAAAAAATTAAAAAAAAAGAACTGTGAGAGAGTGAAAGTTATAGATGGAGCAGTTAATAGTGGAGAAAATACTCGTAGCTCACCTTTTGCCTTGGTTGTGTGTCCAAGTATGTGCTGGTTCATAGTGCACCCTTCAGTTTAGTGATCTGAAATATAGTATATAGAGTTAGTCATAGTATAGTACATACAAAAGTGGCGTAAGGGGCTTGTAGACTTGTCTCTCAGACTGTTGTAATCTATCTATTGTCATTGCTCGGAGGTAATTGTACATTCCTGCGCAGTAAAGCTGCTGCACACTACCCACTCTCTCCTTTCACAGATGACTTGTCGTTGTTTCGGAAAGAAGCTTTTTTGCTCCTCCCGTGCCACTGGCGTGAGTCAAAGAGGGTACACCACGTGTCGTAGCAGCCCTCTCAAACTTTGTTACGATGGCCACGCATCATCGCAGAATCCTCAAACTTTGAGTTTTAGAGGTGTTGTAGGGGTACGCAATTTGTGAAACACAACCTGTAAGTTAAAAAGGAAGTTAACATTGTGTGTAATTTTTTTATCAAAGGAGAGAGGAAGTGAGAGAGTGACTGCAAAGAATATTTGCAGCTCAACTTTCTGTCACCAGTGTGTTTTTTACCACGTGCTGAGACATAATGCACCCTGAAGCTCTACATTTAAAAGATAGTAAAAGAAAGATGTTATTTTTGGTATTTGTTACTATCTTAATGTTGAGTTGAATAACATCAGCCTTTCACACACGTTCCCCCGCACATTTAAAATAACTATTTGTATAGTTTATATTCCGGACATTTGAGCAATTATGAAAACGTTCCTGCTATTGGAAAAAAAATGTACATGTAATTTGATATACTATATAGGACTGCGTTTGTCTAAATTGTTGCGTCGTTTTCTTGTATCGAGTCTGCTGCAGCCCATCGACTCCCTCCGATGCGCACCCAGGCCTCACTACTCACCTTTCCGTGGACATGACACCTTCTGCATTATGTAGTCCCGCTCTGCCACCATGAAGTCTCATATATGGTGCTGAGTCTTGATATCGGTATGGCTAACGGCATACTTGTGCTCCCATCATCATCGCAGGTTCCTCACCCGCTCAGTGCTTCTGATACCACTAATCAGTGACCAAAGAGGCCACACACGTAGTGGTGGCCCCCCTACTCGTTGGTTTGGGCCTACATGAGGCTTTTAAATCACTAGACGGGCCATCACAGTGCTTGGGGTGGAGGAAACTCTAAAATGGCATAGAGCACCTGCGCCCCGTCTTTTTTATTGGTAGGGTCATGTGTGTTGTGACGCAGGTGCTGGATGGGTGTGGTGTGGGTGTATACCAGCCATGAGGGAGTGTGTGTGTACCGTTCTGACAACTAGACCTACAAGTAAGAAATCACTACAATTAAATCTGGGCAATGTTTCGTTGTTATGTTTTCCTGGAAGCGTAAGTGTAGTGGCCTAGCCTGACGTATGCTAGTGCTGCCTGAGGCTCTGAACCATGATTTGGGAGCTATGGGCGTGGTCCCATTGTGAGCTATATAAGAAATCAAGTGATTCGGGTGTCCGTTTTGTAGTGCTGACGTCACCCGGGTCTTAAAAAGAAATGTGTCATCATATCTGTAAAGTTCCACAACTTGGCAAACATGTAAGGTACGGGGTATCACTGACTCTATATTCGTTCATAGTTGCAAACATAAAAAATGTTTGACATGACGCATTTCTGCGATTATGAATCTTTGTTATACATTCAGTGGAGTGTTGTAGCTGTAGTAATACAGGGCTGTGAAAGGTTTAAGTTGCAGTTTTTGGCACATGAAGGGCAGCTAATACATATATATGTATATGATTATTCAGGTACACTGTAGAGCTTGGTGCTGGAAATCAGTGTTCGAGCCCCGGAGTTGCGTCCACATCCTGGTATTGTAGAGTAATGACGTAATGTACGTGTGCCTGAAAATGTATTTGTTTTGAGTTGATTTTGCGCTATATAAATATGCTAAAAAAAAATTTAAAAAGGAGAAATAGCCCACACTTACTGTCACAGGTAAGATGGTTGCATGCGCTATTTATAGCACAATATAATGTGGTAGGGCAGAGGAGCAGCATTTTACAAACACAATAAATACACAGACACAGATAGATAGTTGAAGTGGGTAAGGGCACGTGTGCTCGACTCCAGTTTATTACGTTCTTGTTAAGAAGTAGAATAGTAATCATTATATCATATACAGATATTTAATCATAAACGGTTTATGACTTCTGCTGGACAAAGGTAGGAGCATCGTATATCAAATAATACACAGAAGATTCTATTGTAAAGAGTTCATGAGTTGTGGTGGACTGAGGTAGGGGCTGTTTGTGTGGAGTCTGCGATGATCCGAGGTCCAGGACGACTACACTGGTAAAAATGTGTTTTGACTATTGAATTTTGCCTTAACAAGGGCACGTGGCTATTACTTGCGGTGTACTGAGTTAGTGGTATGTCTGGTGTTTATCGTGTGCTCACCCTGCGATGATGCATGGTCTGAACAGGCTGCACTGAAATCATTCTCTGTTGCATACTGGAGTACATGAACTTTGAGGGGGGGAAAAAAACTAGCATCGATGGTTATCAATTGCTGTAAAAACTAAGTGTACTGATTGCTCCTCATGACAAATTACATGATTCCTCCTCACACAGTGCATTGTAACTTTCACAAATTGAGGGCGTATGTCTGGTGGCGATGTTGAGGGTGATACCCAAGAGGTATTTGGTATTGCTGGTGGTGGAGGTACATTTTTGCGCAATCTTGTACATTTTTTGTTATTATAGTTCACATGATGTAGCTATTGAAGGTGCTTGCACACACTAGCAGTGCAACAGCATTATTTTGTTTTCTGCTTTAAATAAATCGAGACTGAATTTAATGCTGTCTGTAGTGTAGAGGAAAAAGTAAATTCAAGTTGAGAACCCTACTGTGCACAGTGTACATAGAAGCTAGTAGTCGGTATAGTTATAGAACAATGTTTTTTTCACTTATTTTAACAAAATCTGAATGCATAAAGTATAATTGTCTCTGCATTAAATAAATCAAGGTTGAATTTCCTACTGTCTATAGTGTAGATGCAAAGGTGAATTCAATTTGTATACCCTGCTTTCTGCAGTTTAGATTTTAGGGTGGAATGCATCATCAGCAATCATAGTGGAAGTGGAAGATCGAACATGTATGCAGCGTGCATTTTATTATTCAAATAAATGTATAAGTGATATAAAATAAGTTTTTCAAGGAAGCATAATAAAGAAATATTGTGTAGGGTTAGATAGGTGTTATACTTAGTTTGGTTTCTACTGAATTAGTGGTATCTGAAACAAGAAGGTTCTGTGGAACTTGCGAAAATGCGTGGTCCGGGCAGGCTGTACCGATAGTAATGTTTTTTGTGTTGTGAATGGTGCCTTAGTTTGGCCGCGTGATAATCATTTTTGGTGCACTGAGTTACTAGTATCCTTGGTGCTTAGCATGTACATATGCTGCGATGATGCATGGTCTGGGGGGGGCACAGTAATTGGAGTAATGCCTTTTGTCGATTGGATTCTGCATGAATTCCACTTGAAAGTGATAGTATGCCTCATTGCTGACATAAAACTGTTCACTCTTCTCTCCGATGATTTATGATGCACTGAATTAGTAGTATTTTTGGTGCTGAGCTTGTACGTACCCTGCTATAATTCGTAATGCAGGGGGGCTGTACTGGGAGCAATGTTTTTTGCCTGGTGAATTCTGCTTTAATAGGGCTACAGGAAAATGACTTGTGGTGCAGTGATTTAGTGGTACCGAAAGAAGTCAGCGTGTGTGTAGCCTGTGATGATTTGTGTCTGGGGGGGGTCACAGTGGTATATTGTCTCTTGTCTACTGGAATTTGTGATGTACAATCGTCATTCTATCTGAAAAAATCTGAACACATACAATACAATTGTCTATGCATTAAATTAATCAAGGTTGAATTCCTTATTGTCTGTAGTATACATGCAAAAGTGACTTCAAGTTGTGAACCCTGCTGTCCGCAGAGTACATCCAAGGCTGTAGTTGACACACACATCAAGGAATGCTTTTTTTGTTATATACTTTAACAAGATCTGACAACACAGGACTATTTTTCCATCTTAAAAATCAAGACTGAATTTTATGTTGTCTGTAGTGCTTATGCACCACTGGTATCAAGCGGTAAACTCTTTTGATCGCAGTATACATTTGAAACCAGAACTCCTTACAGTCATTGAGGAATGTCTTTTGTGGCATCCATTCAGAAAATATTCTTTGCCTTACATTAATCAAGGATATCTTGAATGCTGACCGTAGTGTACATGGAAAGCTGAATGCAAGTTGTGAACCCTGTTGTACGCAGTGTAGATTTAAGGCAGTAGTTGACACCAAGATCGAAGCATGCTATTTTGTCACAGAATCTGAGGACAAAGTACAATTGTCTCTGCCTTAAATAAAGCAAGGCTGGATTCAATTATGTCTGTAGTGCTGATGCAAACCTGAATTGAAGTTGAGAACCCTGTTGTACGCAGTGTAGATTGAAGGCAGTAGTCGACACAAAGATCGATGAATGCTATTTTGTCACAGTTAACAGAATCTGAGGACAAAGTACAATTGTCTCTGCCCTAAATTAAGCAAGGCTGGATTCAATCCTGTCTGTAGTGTTGATGCAAAGCTGAATTCAACTGGTATCAAGTTGTCAACTCTACTGACCGCAGAATAGATTGTACGCACTTCTCAGCACAGATACTGAAGACAAATTTGGATCCAAAGTTGAATTCAAATTGTGAACCCTGCTGTCCGCAGTGTCGATGGAAACCACTAGGCTGTGGCGCTGAGTTTGCAATCGGCCTGTATCTAGGAAGCATGTGGTGATGGCGACAGCCACGTGGCAGTGTGTGGACCTTTGCTGCGGCGCATTCTGTTCTCTTTGCAAAAGTGAACCACGCCCAAGGTGTAGACTAATTATTTATGGTATTACGTTGACGTTGTTTACGTTGGACTAGCCCACTCCCCTTCTGTTTCACAGCTACATGAACTAAATATTCCCTAGTGTCTGAGATAATATGGTTGCATCCACTATTCAGTACACTACACGTAGCAATGGTATATGTACACACTGAACATTTTTTGATTTCTATAGTGAATTGTGTATAGTATTTCACCTGTAGTCTTAGCGTTGTGTACATTATTGTTGATGATCCAGTTCTTTCCCTTTTACATACTTGGTTGCCACATCTCTGTAGATTGAACTAGTGTACTGTTGTGGAGATATAATAATTTGGAAAGGTCCGTAGTACTGTTTTGCGTTGCCTCTGAGGTAGTAGGAAGGTAAGGTCTGTGGGAGTGGTTGTAGTGGTAGTGGCGCTGAGTATTGTGATTTTGTTGGGTGTCAGAAGTGTATAATTACAATCTCTTAGACATATTGCTCTTTAAACATGGGTTTGAGTTTGATGTAATTCACGTAGTACATGTTCGACGTTCTTACAGTAGTTAAATGTTGATGTCAATTTGTTAGTGGTAAGTGGAACTGTTGCCTGAATATTTACGTAGCATGGCAGATTTTGTTTCTGTATGAACATATGGGGAAGTGGTCAACATAATAAGTAGAAATTGTCACTTAAAAAACCTTTGAAATTCACTGAATAAACTATAGGTTTCAAGCAGATTATAGTTAGGAGTTATCATTTAAAAAACCTTTGAAATTCACTGAAAAAAACATAGGTTTCAGGCAGGTTATAGTTAGGAATTAGCATTTAAAAAACCCTAGATATTCACTGAAAAAAACATAGGTTTTAGGAATTTTATAGTAAGCTGGACATTTCACTTATACAAATCCATTGAAATTATTTTGTTATAGTTAGTTGTACTTACTGTAACTCTCGCGCCCACAATCCACTGGTGATGATATCACATATTACATCATTCATGACATGGTCAGTGACATCACTGATGACATCTCAAATGACATCACTGATGACATCATCCACGTTACAATCAGATACACCTCATCATACACTACTATAATCTTTCATCACTCACTGTTAAATATAGAGTACCATATTTGAATCCATTGACACACTAATACAAGTATCTAAAACTCCACTCAGTCATTCTTAGATCTACACAAACATGTCATCAATTATCTATAGATTCACTCATACATGCTGTCAATGATCAATAGAACACTATGAAATATACCTATACACCTATATTGACATTACACACCAGCACACATCCTATTTACTTATGTAGTCATCCTGCGCACTTATACAAACAATGGATCATACTTATATTTACTGAGCTACACACTTAAACAAACAGCACTTCATTTAATGATAAAGATAGTAACTCATACTTAGTGTTATAAAATTACTATTACAGGTATACAGTTATCTATGTCGTCACTCATGCAATCACTGAGTCTTATGTATACCTATTTATATACAACATATGTCATATACACTGCCTTTTATTTTTCTAGTTTTTTAGATATGTACCATTGAGAGATATATTTGCTCATCAGTACATCCATATACATATTCACTCACCCAAACAAATATTATATTATGTAGTCTTAAAATCATATACTTACTGAATCAACTATTGACACATCTTTGGGCAGTCACAAACACCGCACCAAACTACACACAGATTCACTCTCCCATATAAATAATCAGTTAACTAACCAATGACTAATATAGACTTCCACGTAGCTAGTAACTAACTGGTGCAGCAGTTTACAAAACAACTGAGAAAGTAATATAGATATTCACTCAGTTTAGTCACTATCCAATATATTTAGTGAGACACTATAAATTAGTCAAGTAAATAGTCAATCACACTGCTACTAAATCATCCTTCTAAACCATGGGTACTCCCAAACTTTTTCTCGGGGGCCAAATTTACAGTGTGGTTTGCGTCCGAGGGCTGCACCGGTGGGGGCGGGGTCAGTGGAGGAGGGGGCGGGGCTGGAGCAACAAAAAAAAACTGTGACCATGAGGTTGAACAAAGGTCCCTGCAGTGGATGCCTTCGTCCACTGAGCCACCAGACCCGGCATACACACATCTCTCTCTTTCTCCCTCTATCTCCCTCTCTTTCCCTCTCACTCCCTCTCTCTCCCTCTCTCTCTCCCTGACTCCCTCTGTCTCACCCACTCCGACTGTCTTCTTCTCTCTCTCTCTCTCTCTCTCTCTCTCTCTCTCTCTCTCTCTCTCTATCTCTCTCTCTGTCTCCCTCTCTCTCTCTGTCTCCCTCTCTCTCCTTCCCTCTCCCTCTCTGTCTCCATCACTCTCCTTCACTCTGTCTCCCTCCCCACTCTGTCTCCCTCCTCACTCTGTCTCCCTTCTCACTCTGTCTCCCTCCTCACTCTGTCTCCCTCCTCACTCTGTCACCCTCCTCCCTCTGTCGCCCTCCTTCCTCCCTCCCTCCCTCTGTCTGTCACCCTCCACCCTCCCTCCTCCTACACTCTGTCTGTCACCCTCCTCCTACCCTCTGTCTGTCACCCTCCTCCCTCTGTCAGTCACCCTCCTCCCTACCTCTTACCTCGCTCTCTGTCTGTCACCCTCTGTCTTCCTCCCTCTCCCTCTCTGTCTCCCTCCCTCTCCCTTTCTCTGTCTCCCTCTCTTTGTCTCCCTCCCTCTCCCTTTCTCTGTCTCCCTCCCTCTCCCTCTCTTTGTCCCCCTCTGCCTGTCTCCCTCTGTCTCCCCCCTCTCCCTTTCTTTGTTTCCCTCTGTCTGTCTCCCTCTCTTTGTCTCCCTTCCTCTATCTCCGTCCTCCCTCTGTCTCCCTCCTCCCTCTATCTCCCTCCTCCCTCTGCCGCCCTCCTCCCTCTGTCTGTTGGCCTCTCTCTATCTCCATCTGTCTGTCTCCCTCTGTTTGTCTCCCTCTGTCTGTCTCCTTCCCTCTGTCTGTCTCCCTCCCTCTGTCTGTCTCCCTCCCTCTGTCTGTCTCTGTCTGTCTCCCTCCCTCTCCCTTTCTCTGTTTCCCTTTCTGTCTCCCTCTCTCTGTCTCCCTTTCCCACCCTCCCTCGCTCTTCCTCTGTCTGCCTCACTTTCCCTCTCTCCCTTATTCTCCCTCTGTCTTCCTCCCTTTCCTTCTCTCCTTTCCTTCCCTTCCCTCCCTCACTCTCCCTCTGTCTGCCTCCCTTTCCCTCCCTCCCTCGCTCTCCCTCTGTCTGCCTCCCTTTTCCTCCCTCCCTCGCTCTCCCTCTGTCTGCCTCCCTTTCCCTCCCTCCATCGCTCTCCCTCCCTTTCCCTCCCTCGCTCTCCCTCCCTTCTTCAACCACTCTCCCTCTGTTTGCCTCCTTTTCCCTCCCTCCCTTGCTCTGCCTCCCTCTCCCTCCCTTTCCCTCCCTCGCTCTCCCTCTGTCTGCCTCCCGTTACCTCCCTCTCTCGCTCTCCCTCTGTCTACCTCCCTTTCCCTCCCTCCCTTTCCCTCCCTCGCTCTCCCTCCCCTCCCTTTCCCTCCCTCCCTGTCTCCCTACCTCCACCTCCCTCCCTTGCTCTGCCTCAGTCTGCCTCCCTTTCCCTCCCTCCCTCTCCCTCTGTCTGCCTCCCTTTCCCTCCCTCCCTCACTCTCCCTCTGTCTGCTTCCCTTTCCCTCCCTCCCTCGCTCTCCCTTCCTACCTTTTTCTCCCTCTCTCGCTCTCCCTCTGTCTGCCTCCCTTTCCCTCCCTTTCCCTCCCTCCCTTGTTCTCCCTCTGTCTGTCTCCCTTTCCCTCCCTTTCCCTCCATCCCTCGCTCTCCCTCCCTTTCCCTCCCTCCCTCGCTCTCCCTCGCTCTCCATCCCTTTCCCTCCCTCCCTTGCTCTCCCTCACTCTCCCTCCCTTTCACTCCCTCCCTCGCTCTCCTTCTGTCTCCCTCCCTTTCCTTCCCACAGTCTCACTCCCTCTACTTCCCTCTGTCACCCTCTTCATCTCACCCTGCCTATGTGTGCCCGGGCTGAGACAGCACACACACAGCCGCACCCGAGCCCGTCACAGGTCTTTAAAAGACCATTTGAATGTAAATGAGGCTTTTGTATTTCACCTCTTAGCGCCCCTACTGCTCCACTCTGACTATCACTGGAATGCCCGGCCCCAACAGAGCAGCAGAGTCTCAGCACGCAGTGTTTGCAGACACTCTTTCTTTTTTAAACACGGGTAAATTGTCTGCAAGGTCCGCGTGCCACCAAGAAAGGCTTGCTGTGCCGCTGGTGGCTGGCGTGCCGTACTATGAGTACCCGTGTTCTAGACACTTTTACATCCACTCATTCTTCAATGCAGATTGCTATATATATAATACATATTTAAATATGGATCCAAACCACATTCACTGGATGATGTCATTAGTGATGTCATCAGTAATGTCATTTGAGATGTCATCAGTGATGTGATCAGTGATGTCCCTGATCATGTCATGAATGATGTAATATGTGACATCACCAGTGGATAGCGGGCGCGAGAGTTACAGTTAGTACAACTGACTATAACAGAGGAATTTCAATGGTTTTGTATGAGTGAAATGTCCAGCTAAATATAACATTCGTAAAACCTATGGTTTTTTCAGTGAATTTCTTTTGTTTGAAACTGTATTCATTCTTATAAGTTGTGAGCATGCTTTTCACAAACTAACCGTGACAAAGACAGCAGAGGCTGTCAAACCGTTGTTTTTTTGCTTTGCTTTGATACCCCATGGATAAAAGAATAAACAAATAAGAACTTTTCTTGGTGTGGATTACAACTTTGTTTGTGCGATATATATATCCAATTAAAAACCGCCCAAAACAATGAAGACACCGCACAGCTTGCCCACAGAGGTGGGACTATTTGAATGCACACCAGCCATTCCTGATTGATGGCTAGTCATTCATCGCTGCCATTCGCCCGTGATCAAGAGCACCACAGTGCTTGAAATGCGTTGGGATTCTTATGAACTGGGAAGTTCGATTGTGACCCTGCTGAGCTACAAAGCGGGGTTACAGGGTGCACTCCAATTATCGAATCTTATCCAACTAATCCATTATAAAGAAAGACTGCGTGCAATCTGGTAAAGTGCCTTGCCCAGGTGGCACCTAAGTACATGACAGCAAATTGAGGCATATTTCCGCCTCAAACCATATGCACTGCATTTGTGACGCCTACTCGGCTCCAGGTTCCAATTTTTATCCATCAGTTCATCCATCTAATCAGATTAATCCATGCTTTAACTTCAAAAAATTTTCATATATTCATTCAATGTTCCACTTGCGGGGTTTATATGGCGATTTCCCAAACTTCTGATGTTTAAACTGTGCCCATCCAAGCCTCTAGTTTATACACGACAGATGCCAAGGTTCATTCAAAGCAGTGTTTTATTTAAAACCCAATGCATTTCGGGCGGGATACGCCCTTCGTCAGGGGACAATAAAAAATAACAGAAACATAACGCAATTATCTGGCTGAATATGACGTGCATCATATACATAATATTACTGATTTAACTTGTTAGTGCATTACATTATTTACGAGTCTTTGTTTACATTTTGCAGAGAATATAATTACATCACAGAAGTCTCGGTGTAAATAATGCCTGCACATGTTCTTAAATGGCGGTTTGCATGCATGTTGATACAAACGAACTGGGTATTTAATCTATTGCTCTCAGCACTTGGCTACAGACAATTTTGTTAAAACATTTATATCGAACCCACTGGTACATTCCTAACCCCTTTCATAGTTCTAAATTAGTTTCTAAGAATATTGCCCTTGAGTGTTTGCTCTCCCCCATGGCTTGCTGGTTTCTTACTATGGTGTTACAACCTTTGTTAATTGGTGTGCTTACTGCACTTTCCCTATTTTACTTGTGCCTAAATACTTCACAAGTACACCCCGTTTACTATAAGAGCACTCGGACAGCAACCTAATGCCTCTTCTAAACAGTCTCCCAATTAACCTTCTTTGCCGTACCTGCTTTGGAGATTAAAACATGCTCGGTTCCCACCTCACAAAATCTTTCTGACTATTCTTCCGTGGTTCATTTTAAATAGTTTTCCTCTGCCTGGCTGTTACCTAATTGGTGCTGTGGTGTAAATCAACCCGCCCCATTACAGCTGCACCTAACGGACTACGTGCACACACTACAAGTACCACAATACATCACACGAATGCATAACGCCATTCTTAACGGCCCCTGCTATGTTTTGTTAACATTGACAGTTTCTGAAATAAAATGTTCATGTGATCGAGTCCGTTTCCCTTTCATTAAACACCACTTTTAAGTGAACCAGATTGTTTTCTCCGTCGATGTGGAACATTTATCTTCATTATTTTTCATTTCTTCAAAACTATTCTTTTCACGGGTGCATCCCCTTGGTAGGGCAATAAATGTGGTTAGCAAAGCGGGGTTACAGGGTGCACTCCAATTATCGAATCTTATCCAACTAATCCATTATTAAGAAAGACTGCGTGCAATCTGGTAAAGTGCCTTGCCCAGGTGGCACCTAAGTACATGACAGCAAATTGAGGCATATTTCCGCCTCAAACCATATGCACTGCATTTGTGACGCCTACTCGGCTCCCGGTTCCAATTTTTATCCATCAGTTCATCCATCTAATCAGATTAATCCATGCTTTAACTTCAAAAAATTTTCATATATTCATTCAATGTTCCACTTGCGGGGTTTATATGGCGATTTCCCAAACTTCTGATGTTTAAACTGTGCCCATCCAAGCCTCTAGTTTATACACGACAGATGCCAAGGTTCATTCAAAGCAGTGTTTTATTTAAAACCCAATGCATTTCGGGCGGGATACGCCCTTCGTCAGGGGACAATAAAAAATAACAGAAACATAACGCAATTATCTGGCTGAATATGACGTGCATCATATACATAATATTACTGATTTAACTTGTTAGTGCATTACATTATTTACGAGTCGTTGTTTACATTTTGCAGAGAATATAATTACATCACAGAAGTCTCGGTGTAAATAATGCCTGCACATGTTCTTAAATGGCGGTTTGCATGCATGTTGATACAAACGAACTGGGTATTTAATCTATTGCTCTCAGCACTTGGCTACAGACAATTTTGTTAAAACATTTATATCGAACCCACTGGTACATTCCTAACCCCTTTCATAGTTCTAAATTAGTTTCTAAGAATATTGCCCTTGAGTGTTTGCTCTCCCCCATGGCTTGCTGGTTTCTTACTATGGTGTTGCAACCTTTGTTAATTGGTGTGCTTACTGCACTTTCCCTATTTTACTTGTGCCTAAATACTTCACAAGTACACCCCGTTTACTATAAGAGCACTCGGACAGCAACCTAATGCCTCTTCTAAACAGTCTCCCAATTAACCTTCTTTGCCGTACCTGCTTTGGAGATTAAAACATGCTCGGTTCCCACCTCACAAAATCTTTCTGACTATTCTTCCGTGGTTCATTTTAAATAGTTTTCCTCTGCCTGGCTGTTACCTAATTGGTGCTGTGGTGTAAATCAACCCGCCCCATTACAGCTGCACCTAACGGACTACGTGCACACACTACAAGTACCACAATACATCACACGAATGCATAACGCCATTCTTAACGGCCCCTGCTATGTTTTGTTAACATTGACAGTTTCTGAAATAAAATGTTCATGTGATCGAGTCCGTTTCCCTTTCATTAAACACCACTTTTAAGTGAACCAGATTGTTTTCTCCGTCGATGTGGAACATTTATCTTCATTATTTTTCATTTCTTCAAAACTATTCTTTTCACGGGTGCATCCCCTTGGTAGGGCAATAAATGCGGTTAGCAAAGCGGGGTTACAGGGTGCACTCCAATTATCGAATCTTATCCAACTAATCCATTATTAAGAAAGACTGCGTGCAATCTGGTAAAGTGCCTTGCCCAGGTGGCACCTAAGTACATGACAGCAAATTGAGGCATATTTCCGCCTCAAACCATATGCACTGCATTTGTGACGCCTACTCGGCTCCCGGTTCCAATTTTTATCCATCAGTTCATCCATCTAATCAGATTAATCCATGCTTTAACTTCAAAAAAATTTCATATATTCATTCAATGTTCCACTTGCGGGGTTTATATGGCGATTTCCCAAACTTCTGATGTTTAAACTGTGCCCATCCGCAATTATCTGGCTGAATATGACGTGCATCATATATATGATGCACGTCATATTCAGCCAGATAATTGCGTTATGTTTCTGTTATTTTTTATTGTCCCCTGACGAAGGGCCTATCCCGCCCGAAATGCATTGGGTTTTAAATAAAACACTGCTTTGAATGAACCTTGGCATCTGTCTTGTATAAACTAGAGGCTTGGATGGCCATCTTGCTTTTTTTCCAATGCCACACTTTTGTCGTGCACGGCAGCCATTTTAGATGCCTTGACCAGACCCACTCTCTGCACGCCGCCGATCCTCAGCATGGCTCCCCACCCTCGCAAGCATCTCCCCCACGCACTGGTCACCCCCGCTCTCTGTCTTATGCATGGGCCATAAACCTCGCCCCATCTGCGCTGCTCTTCCCTGAGAATCACACCCAGTGCCCGCCCGACACCACCCTTTCACCCTACTCACTACCGCACCCTCTGACATTCCTCTTCCTTTGTGTCTGATTGTCCAGGCCGGTCCCAGGCTATCACCTAGCCCTGCAGATGTAGTTTATGGCCTCAACTGTAAAGAATCACCTCTCTTCAAAGGAGTTACAGTAGATCAAGGCCCCCACCCGATGAGATCCGTCACACCACACGCGTTCCTACTATCTGATAACGATCCTGTATTGTGATTGGGGAGGGGATTCTCACTGTGAGGGTGTGTGGGACCGAGCCTGAAGCAGAAGATTCCAGGGATGCCGTTTTTGTACATCAAAGTCTTCACAATTATGTGTCACAATAAAAATATATAGCACTCCAACAAAGTAGTAGGATTATAACACTTTAATAACTTATAAATATATACAACGCAACAAAAACAGTAAACACGTTAAAAAACATTTTTTTAAACAGAAGCAACAATGGTCAGTAGCGGTCTGTTGTGCGAATAGTCCGAAGGCAGCACAACGTGCTGAGTTCTGGACGGCACCCAGGTGATGTCACCTGGGTGCCGCACTGGTTTTGGTATCCTACAATGCTGCTCCAAAAAACGGCGTGGGGCGCCCCGGGGGGGGGGTGGGAGGCGGCGTGAACGGGCCTCCACAGGTGGAGGCTCGTCTGCTGTAGTGGGGCGCCCCTTTAGCGTTTCACTTGCCATTCAGCGGTTTTCCGCCCGCTTTTGCTGCACTGTGCCTCGTCAGTAGCGGTCTGTTGTGCGAATAGTCCGAACGCAGCACAACGCGCTGACATCTGGACGGCACCCAGGTGATGTCCTTTACTTGCCACACTGGTTTTGGCATCCTACAATGCTGCTCCGAAAAACGGCGTGGGGCGCCCCGGGGGGGGGGGGGGGTGGTGTGAATGGGCCCAGTGATGTCACTGACCATGTCATGAATGATGTAATATGTGACATGATCAGCAGTGGATAAAGGGTGCGCGATATATAGTTAGTGGAACTAACTATATATGAAATTTCAATGGTTTTGTGTGAGTAAAATAAGGTTTTGTAAATGCTAATTCCTAACTATATATGGTCTATAACCTATGGTTTTTTCAGTGAATATATATATATATATATATATATATATATATATATATATATATATATATATATATATTCACTGAAAAAACCATAGGTTTCACACCAGTTATAGTTAGGAATTAGCATTTAAAAAACCTATTAAATTCACTGAAAAAACCATAGGTTTCACACCAGTTATAGTTAGCTGGAAATTTTACTGATATAAAACCATTGAAATTCCCACGTTATAGTTAGTCGGACTCACTATAACTTGCGCGTGCAATGCACTGCTGATGACATCACATATTACATCACTCATGACATGGTCAGTGACATCACTCATGACATCACTGATGACATCTCAAATGACATCACTCATGACATCGTCCAGTGAATGTGTGTCTTTCTGAAAAATAAATATATTTTATATATGTATATGTTAAGGTCGATGGAAGAATAAATGTTTAAATAAGTGTCTAAATGGATGTTTTTTTAAAAAAAATTGATTGCTTAACTGGCTTATTAAGTGTATCTTAGTGAATACATATATTAGCGAGTAATGTTTAAATATTTAAATATATGTATCAGTGTTTTACTTTGTGTATAAGTGGCTGCATGGGTTGGTGAGTAGCTACATGTGTGTGTATATGGGTTATTAGATGCTTTTTTAGTATCAGTATGAGTGTCTGTATGGTTTGGTGGGGCTGTTATTTAGCACATAGATGCATCAATGACTGACTCACTGTTTGTATGTGTTTTGAAGACAGCATTTGTGTAGGATTGTATGGGTGGATGAGTGTGTATATGTGTGTGTTAGAGAGTGAATGCCTCTCTCACTAGTGTCTTTATGAGTAACTACATATGTTTTAATCTTGTATATATGAGAATTGATGTATATAAGTGAGTATATGTGAGAGTGAGAGATTGAAAGAGTTCCTGTTTAAATAAGTATGTGTTTCTATAAGTGATTGTTTAAGAGAGTAAGTATGTGCAAGTTTCCTTAGAAGTAATGTGCTAATGTGTGTATAGTTGTATATGCAAATAAATGGATGTTTATTAGTTTATTTGCATGTGTGAGTATATGTATGAGTAAGTTTTTGATGACTGTCGGTGTGTAACAGAATGAATAGGGGTATCACTACATATGATGAGTGAGTATATGTATGAGTGAATACATAAAACTGTTGGTGAATGTGTAAATTTGTATATAGATGGTGAAATTACTGAATTGGTTGTTGTAACTGGTATGGGTATATCCACTTTTTTTTTAATGTTAGTTTCTATTTTTGAATATGTGTTTCAAAGGTTACTTTACAGTGAAAGGAGGTCTGTCACTGTGTCACAAGGATGTTGTCATCAGTGATGTCATGAGTGATGTCACTGACCATGTCATGAGTGATGTAATATGTGATGTCATCAGCAGTGCATTGCACGCGCAAGTTATAGTGAGTCCGACTAACTATAACGTGGGAATTTCAATGGTTTTATATCAGTAAAATTTCCAGCTAACTATAACTGGTGTGAAACCTATGGTTTTTTCAGTGAATTTAATAGGTTTTTTAAATGCTAATTCCTAACTATAACTGGTGTGAAACCTATGGTTTTTTCAGTGAATTTCATAGGTTTTTTTAATGCTAATTCCTAACTATAACTGGTGTGAAACCTATGGTTTTTTCAGTGAATTTCATAGGTTTTTTTAATGCTAATTCCTAACTATAACTGGTGTGAAACCTATGGTTTTTTCAGTGAATTTCATAGGTTTTTTTAATGCTAATTCCTAACTTTTTATACAGACTCATACCTATGTGTTTTTTAGTGAATTGCTAAAGTATGTTTTTGTAAAAATGAACACTATAATGTATATTGAGATAATATTTTTAATTTAAAATATTTTTTTTTATATTTCACTTTGGTGCGCTTTCGGTGCGCGCACCGGTGCGCGTACCGTCAGCGCACTTATAAAAAAAAAAGAAAAAAAAAATAATGAAGGAGGGACTGTGTAATAGATAGTAAGACAGATAAAAAGTGTAAAAGGAAGTAACTAAGAAAAGAAAAATGAATAAGAGAGCAAAAGAAAGAAGAAATAGGAAGAACACTAAAGCAGAGGTTAAGGGAGAATATAAATGGATATTGAAAGTAAAAAGAAGGACAGTTAAGTATGAGAATGACAGGTAGTGACGGAATCAGAGGAAAAGAATAGCAGTGATTGAGGGAAAGTAAATATCAGTGAATATAAGTAAAGAGGGGTGAAAGAGGGTACATATAAGTGAATAAGGGCAACACATGGGGAGTAATAGAGAGAAAGAAGAGAGAGAGTAAAAGAAAGACAAAAGGAAGAACTAACTGAACTACAGTATAATGAGTGTAAAAGAAAAAAAAAGGAGAAAGAGAAAGAGGGTTAGGACACTAAAGCAGTGGTACTGTGAGAATATAGAAAAGATAAAAAGTGGTGGAAGGAACTGAGGAAATGCAGATAGTCCCTATTAGATTAAGAAGTTGTGAATGAAGTGCAGTAAAGAAACAGCGATGAAAAAAGAGTGTAAATTAGTAAAGAGAGGTAAATAAGGGTGAAAAAGAAAATGAGTGCATAACAATGTGAACACAATATAAATTACATAATGCAAACTACACAATAACTTCTACAATATGTTACATTATTTATTTTTGCTGTTTTCAGAATATATTGAATTCCACTTAAATTAGTGAGTTCAAAGTCTTCATCATATAACAGCGGGAAAAAAAAAACACAATCTAAAAGATTGTGTTTAAAAAAACCCTTTCAAACATACATCTCATATATGTACACTAATCTTTGATTCACTTACTTTTCCATGAGGCCAAGTAGAAGATAGTGAAGGTCCTTTTGGTAGAAAAAAAGTCTGCTGTTCCTTATAAGTTCCATTTCATCGACTTCCTATGAAAAAAGATCTAAAAACATCATACCATACACAATCCTCACGGCCAATTTGTGTCTGATATATCGGTATTTTTTACTTTGAGATCCACTTAAAGTATCTACATGAGATAAATAATTTAAAATATTAGATTAACTAACTAACTAACTAACTTTTATTAACTATTCCCGTCTTCAAAGGCCAATTCCCTTTACTAAAACTTTGGTTTTAAAAACACTAGATAAGAATTTGTAGAGTCATAAGGCAAACGTTGTTTATAAGTTAAATGAGAATCATTGCAGTAACTCCATCCATTTTCAGATTTTAAGTAGCATGTATAATGTCCTGAGGTGGTCGAAGGTCCATCATGATAAATAATAGCTTCAGTTGTAAAGGTCCTTCCAGAAATTGATAACTGAGAAGCCACAAAATTTTTGATAGAAGTTGTCAATTTAGTTCCATCAGGTCTACATCGTTGCAAAACTAAAATGATATACTGCCCATACCTTTGTATAAATAATGTGGACAGCATTGTACAGTTACATTGGGTACACACCATATTATGATCTGCTGCTTTAACTAGATTTTTAAAAGACACTGATTTACAGTCTGGTAAAGTCAAATATATAAATCTTTCAGTGTCTATTCTAGTAGTACTTGATAAACTACAATTGTGGCAGTCATGCTGCCATTGATAAGAAAGACTGAAAAGATTATCTACATCTACTCCTTCATCTTCCAAAACACCAAACATATACATTAAAAATTCCTGACAATCCTGCTGAATGTTTTGTGAAAATGTATCTTGACCAGAACACAAATCTAAAATATTTCGAATTTCCGTTACACTTTCTATTTGTGGTGTACCACTGCTACATTTCTGAAACACAGAATTCAATAAACCACACAATCTTTGATCCCGATTTTCAACAATCTGTTCTTGTAAACTTTTAAGAAAAAAAACAACATTAACCACTACATTAGCATAGCAGTTGACACCAGAACTATTTTCAAACTGAAATCCAACAACATTTTCTCCACAATTCTTTTTCTTCCTGTTTTCAATTATAGTTTTCTCTACTTTTTGTCTTTTTGCAACTACCTCACTACAATTATCCTCATTTCTTCTTTTTCGGCCTACCACACGTTTTTCAAACAGAGGATATTGAGGCAAATGTGGAGCATACTCTCTTCTTAACCTATTGTATTCTTTAACACAATCTAGATCGGCAGAAATCTTTGTCTCATCACACGCAATCAAGTACAATCCTGATAAAGTTCTGACTCGAGATAATGCCACATATGCCATACCCTCTTTAAACACAGATCTTCCAATGTTCACCAATGCACTATCTACACTTAAACCTTGAGATTTATGAATTGTCACCGCATACGCTAAACAAACAGGAAACTGTTTTCGGCGAACATATAAGTCTTTTACAAGTAAAAATCTAGCAGAACAACGACTTATTTGTTGTACTTCTTCAATGCCATCAAATTTTATTTTTAAAAATTCAATTCCATCTCTATTTCTGTAATTCACAAAATCAACAACATAACCCATTGCTCCATTTACCAGACCGCTTTCAACATTTAAATTCCTTCTCAAAATGATACGACAATTTAAACACACATTCAGAGTCTTTTCAAAACCAGCTGTTTTTGAAATACTTTTCTCCAATGAATGCAATTTAGTTTTCAAATTTTCTGACAAAACAATTGTTGCACCCATATGCTCTATTTTATCTATTGCTTCCAGTTTCACAATCTCTTCATTTTCTAAGTCTAACATTTTTTGATTGAAGATGGAACATTCTTGCAGAGTTGGCATCAAACATATCCCAGATTTCTTCTGAGTCATTTTTTAAAAAATATTCTCTGGAAGAATGTTTTCATTTGCATACAAATTTGAAATTAATCGACTATGCAAAGCTTTTTTCCCTTTCTCAGTCATTTTTCCAATTCTTACATCTTGTAGAATATTTTTATAATCTTCATCCTTGGCCTGTCGCATATTTTGAAGCAGTTCAGCATATTTAAAATTTAGCCATATATTAACATTTCCAATGCTTCCAAGGGACTTCCTGGTATCTTCATGCGTGAGCATTTTAAACACTGGTTGTCCTTTTACTGGAGTCAACTGCAATAGATCTCCAAAAACAATAATGTGTTTTCCTCCAAATAACACATCATAGTCTGTTTTAAGAATTTCTTGCATTCTCAAATGCACAAAAGCAAGCATTAGATTTGAGACCATGCTTACTTCATCTATGATAAGAAGTTTCATTTTCTTCAAGACTCTTGAAACTTCAGAACACGCATCTCCAGATAGCTTGTTGTAATGCAATTTATTATCATGTTCAACTGGCAGCATC
Source organism: Lissotriton vulgaris (assembly GCF_964263255.1). Taxonomy (NCBI): domain Eukaryota; kingdom Metazoa; phylum Chordata; class Amphibia; order Caudata; family Salamandridae; genus Lissotriton; species Lissotriton vulgaris. Next base: position 1,219,137,513 of record NC_141685.1, on the reverse strand, counting down.
AATAAACGATGTAGAGTAATCCCTTTAATGTTATGTGCTGCCAGACCAGTTGGAGCAGTTACAACACAAGACAGTGGTGAATCAGTCCTTTTCTGCAGATAACTTGCAACGGCTTTAATTAGAAAACTTTTTCCTGTCCCCGCTTCTCCACTTACATACAGTCGGACAGGGTCAAATAATATACATGAGCACTCTTTTTTCTCATGTCTGAATCCATGTTCAATCTGCTCTGTGACTTCATCATATATCTTTTTCTGCTCAATGTTTAGTTGCGTTACCAAATCTTCTAAGTTAACTCCATCCTCTTGAGCTTGTTCCATAGCTCTTTCCACCTCATCCATGGCAGTGGCAGCTTCATTTTGGATAATTGGTCCTCCTAGTGGATCCTGGCTCAATGAAGTAGAACTCTGACTATCTTGAGAACTGTTTCTAGCTATCTCTTCAGCAATTGTGGTTTCTTGCTCCATTTCTTCATTCAACATTTGCAGATAATTTAGAAAAATAGGACATTCTATGGTATCCTTAGTTGCATTAAAAGAGTCTTCATAACAGAGAAAATCTCCAAGTAGTTCCTCTTCTGTACGCCATGGCTTAAAGAGTTGCAAAAGAGCTAAATAGTAAAATTCTCTTTTGTCTGGAACTTCACAACTCAATTTTCGATGATTAATCAAATGGCCTTTTTTCTGCTTCACTAGACATCCTTCATAGCCAATGAGTGCATATTTTCCATTATTGATATCTTCTGTGATGTTCCTCTTATAACTGTAGTTTTGAAGAACTTCATACAAACATGTGTTCTCAAGGTGAGTACTTCTATTTGGATAGTATGTATCCAACATATTTGTCTTCAAAATATCTGTACTGTTTGGTTCTTTTTCCGCCAAATATTCAATTTCTTGTACAGATTTCAAAACTCGGTTTCGTGTTGCAGCAAGACCAAGACTCACCCAAATGATTGTTCTTGATTTGGCATAGAGACTTGCTGATGATAACCGATCAGAACATTCATATGCTCCAATTTCTCGATGCGACAACATCTTCAGACTGAAACTGTATAATTTCTTGCTTAGACTCTTTTCATGTGAAATGTCCTCCCACATTTCCTTCAGTTCTGTCTTTTCTTTTTTGGTGATGTAAGATGTCACATATCGAGCCACAGCAATAGAGTTGTCAGCAACGAACTGAATATCCATGTTAGCATTCCACATGGACAAAATCACTGGGTTGTAATCGTTGATGTACTTAGATTCTTCATTTCTTTTCAAATTATATGTGTTTTTGGGAGATTTTCTCGTCACAGTATGTCGTAGAGATGACATCAAATTATTTACTCTTCCCTTAGAAATCACTGGTCGAGGAAATGCAAAACGACATTTCGTGTAGTACTTTTCCTTGTTTTTAAATTTTCGACGACAGTACTTTCCACAACGATGAGATTGAAAACGTAAAACTTGTTGCCTTAAATTGTTTTCTTCAGTAGATTTTGGAACAGCACATGTTGAATACTCTTCAATGAAACTCATCACTGTTTCATCTGAATCTGATCCAAATTTGGGTGCATCTTTAATCCACAACAACATATGTATATGAGGAGCACCTCTCGCTTGATATTCCTTCCTCCAAAAGAAATCCAAAACCTCTCCAAGGGGAGGATTTTTTTTGTTGGTAATAAAAGACATCATAGCTTCAAATCTATGATTAAAATATCTGCAAACATTCACTGGATCTAAAGAACACAGTTCTCCTGGTGTTTTCAATTCTATATTTGGTATGTTTTCATTTGCCTCTCGTAGAAATTGAAGTAAATCGTCCCATGCATACTCAGCACAGCTAAGAGTGAGGAACCATGTAGGAGTTCCTAAGTTTCTTAGCATACATTTCAATTCTCCATGACGACGAAACCAATACTCGTTGGTTCCACGTTGACATGCCATGAGATTGATTAGCTGAGATTCCAAAATACTGTCTTGCAGATTAACTTTCTCCATAAAGTCCCTTGCACAAACATTTTGCAAATGAGGTCCACTTTTTAATATATGATTAACTGCATAAGAAAGCCCAGACAAATCACTTTCAAACAGTAGATGAAATAAATATGGAATGCATTGACGAAACCTCTGCATATAATCTTAGAGTCCGGTATTCAGCTGCAGGAATTTGAACTGGTCGATCATCATATCGTCCACCACAACCTGTTGGAAATAATTGTGGAAAACAACGAGCTTCCAAACTTTCTTCCCATACACTAATGGGACTTCCTTTTGCTGCCTTCATTTGAAACAAGTCAATTGCATTTCCCATTACTTCTTTGGAATGCAAAGGATGAACAGTATAATGTTCATATATTTCTTCAGTTCTAGACACATCAACTTTTTCAATTTGACCAACTGAAGAATCACTATCTTCTTCTGTAGCTGTTTCCTCTACTCCAACACTTACATTTTTGTAGTACTCATTGTTTTTAACTAAATACAACGTTGCCTTCTTGACTTTTTTAACATCCACTAAATCTTGCCAAATTTTCTTACTCTTTGTTGGAACCCCATTAACTAGAATAACTAAAGGATCTTCTTCTACTCTTTCTACACCAATTGTATTAATATTTTTCTTTACATCTAGAGGCAAATAAACAACTCTTCCCTTTAATCCTCTCAGTAAATCTGATGGAGGCAATTTCCCTGTCTTAGGCTCCATGCGTACAATAGCCTGAAAAGGATGGACACATTGAATCAAAATAGATTCATAAGTATTTAGATCCATCAATTCAGAAGGAATATCTATCAACTGAAGATTATTATAAACTGCTCTTGCAGGCATGCTATTTTCATTTAATTTTTTCAAACAATAAGTGCAAATACGCTGATCCAAACTCAAATCAAAAGAATTCTCCACCAACAAATAACTTACAAAATCCTCCCATTCACTATTATTTTCCAATTCACTTTTTGCATATAAATCAACTAACCAAGTCTGAATTTTATAATGAGTCCGTCGACAACACACACAAGTTACATTAGGCCTCTCACTTGATTTCACCTTAAACTTGATAATTTCCTCATCAAACTTTTCAATACTTGAAATTTGTCCATTATCTTCTGCATTACCATCCATTACTATATCTATTTCTACACTGTCCTCTTTGTTCCCAAAATAACAAAACTCAATTTCTTCACAAATAGTCTTCACATCCACTTCAGATCCATGCAAAAGAGCACTATTTAACTGTTTAAGCTTAAGTGCAGGACTTTTTGCATAATACAACTTCCTCACTAATTTCCTTACGTTATTATGATGCACTGCTAACATCCTAAAATGATGAAAAACACTCCGACAAACTTTTCTAGAAAGACATGCTAGTGAATGCCCTTGCAAACCTGTGCTTTCTCTCACTCTGCAAGGATCTAACTCTTGCAGGATCTTCATTTTTTGTTTGAGACTTTTTTTACTATATGTACGTAAGAAATTTCGAAGCAAATCAATTGATTCCTGTCGCACACTACAAATACTACTGCATTTCCATGTGTACACTGGACCCTTAGTACGTCTCCCTAAAACTTCATCAGCTAACACCTCTTCTGCATCTCTAGATACAAGTTTCTCTTTTTCCATCACACAACTATCTTTCACCTCATATGCACGACCACTGGTGTCAACTGCATGCACCAAATCATTTTCCTGAAAGTAACTCTCCTCATTAAAAAAAGGCTCAGAACTTGAACTATGCATCCATTCACCAGAAAATACTTCACAAAAATTACTCCGATTAATAATTCTTTTCCATCTACTGTTCGATTTGAAAACATCCATTGCCTTATTAAGTATCCTAATTCTATTGATTATTAAAATAAATAATTTTTTCTTAACTTCAAAAGCCTGATCAACAATCTTTTCTACACTTTTCTTTTTCTTGTAAAAAGCAGCTTTTAGTTTACTTTTCTTTTCATTTTTTAGCAAATTTAAAACTACCCTATTGCGAAACATTCACCTACGAATGTCCCTAAAAACATTTACCCTTCTATTGCTAACCATTCTCTTCTCTCCTGGTCCAATGGAAACATTTTTTGTGGGCTTCTCTTTCCTTTTTAGATTTGTTGACTTTTTCTGTATATTCACATTAGCAATTTCATTTTTTTTCCTACGACATATGTTGCGAAGAAAAGACTTAATTGGCTTACCAGAAGCTTTTCTGGTGTTTTTTGAAGTAGTTGTTGAAGAGGATTCCATAAACTCTGTTGTTGATGTTCTCCTTTTCCGTATGGTATTTTTGATATTTCTTTGCCTTGAAGGCATTTTTGCTTCCTTTTCAGAAGTTGATTTGAATCTGTTGTTCTGTTAAAAAAACACATGAAAGACCACTATTAGCAAACAACAAAGTAATGTTAAAAAGCAAACAATATAAACAATAAATTGCAACATATTTAAGTTTATACAATAGCAACTCATGGCTTTATTTTTAAAGGCCTTGCGCCACCAGTGCGTCACTTATTACCCATGTTTAAAGTCAAGCATCAGCTGCACATGGCATTCATAAATAAGGGCCAAATGCAAATACCAATCAATTGCACCCAAAAATCGATTTTTCAATAACATGTAAGAAACACTGCGCAAAACCTAAGTACAACCACTCAATATCATCAAACAAAGTCAGGGTCTGATTTATAAAGGCCTTGCGCCACCAGTGCGTCACTTATTACCCATGTTTAAAGTTTTGCATCGGCTGCACATGGCAATCATAAATAAGGGCCAAATACATATACCAATCAATTGCACCCAAAAATCGATTTTTGAATAACATGTAAGAAACACTGTGCAGAACCTATGTACAACCAATCAATATCATCAAACAAAGTCAGGGCCTTATTTATGAAAGCCTTGCGCCACCAGTGCGTCACTTATTACCCATGTTTAAAGTCATGCATCAGTTGCACATGGCAATCATAAATAAGGGCCAAATACATATACCAATCAATTGCACCCCAAAATCGATTTTTCAATAACATGTAAGAAACACGGCGCAGAACCTAAGTACAACCACTCAATATCATCAAACAAAGTCAGGGCCTTATTTATGAAAGCCTTGCGCCACCAGTGCGTCACGTATTACCCATGTTTAAAGTCATGCATCAGCTGCACATGGCAAACATAAATAAGGGCCAAATACATATACCAATCAATTGCACCCAAAAATCGATTTTTGAATAACATGTAAGAAACACTGCGCAGAACCTATGTACAACCAATCAATATCATCAAACAAAGTCAGGGCCTTATTTATGAAAGCCTTGCGCCACCAGTGCGTCACTTATTACCCATGTTTAAAGTCATGCATCAGCTGCACATGGCAATCATAAATAAGGGCCAAATACATATACCAATCAATTGCACCCAAAAATCGATTTTTCAATAACATGTAAGAAACACGGCGCAGAACCTAAGTACAACCACTCAATATCATCAAACAAAGTCAGGGCCTTATTTATGAAAGCCTTGCGCCACAAGTGCGTCACTTATTACCCATGTTTAAAGTCATGCATCAGCTGCACATGGCAATCATAAATAAGGGCCAAATACATATACCAATCAATTGCACCCAAAAATCGATTTTTCAATAACATGTAAGAAACACGGCGCAGAACCTAAGTACAACCACTCAATATCATCAAACAAAGTCAGGGCCTTATTTATGAAAGCCTTGCGCCACCAGTGCGTCACTTATTACCCATGTTTAAAGTCATGCATCAGTTGCACATGGCAATCATAAATAAGGGCAAAATACATATACCAATCAATTGCACCCAAAAATCGATTTTTCAATAACATGTAAGAAACACGGCGCAGAACCTAAGTACAACCACTCAATATCATCAAACAAAGTCAGGGCCTTATTTATGAAAGCCTTGCGCCACCAGTGCGTCACTTATTACCCATGTTTAAAGTCATGCATCAGTTGCACATGGCAATCATAAATAAGGGCAAAATACATATACCAATCAATTGCACCCAAAAATCGATTTTTGAATAACATGTAAGAAACACTGCGCAGAACCTATGTACAACCAATCAATATCATCAAACAAAGTCAGGGCCTTATTTATGAAAGCCTTGTGCCACCAGTGCGTCACGTATTACCCATGTTTAAAGTCATGCATCAGCTGCACATGGCAATCATAAATAAGGGCCAAATACATATACCAATCAATTGCACCCAAAAATCGATTTTTGAATAACATGTAAGAAACACTGCGCAGAACCTATGTACAACCAATCAATATCATCAAACAAAGTCAGGGCCTTATTTATGAAAGCCTTCCGCCACCAGTGCGTCACTTATTACCCATGTTTAAAGTCATGCATCAGCTGCACATGGGAATCATAAATAAGGGCCAAATACATATACCAATCAATTGCACCCAAAAATCGATTTTTGAATAACATGTAAGAAACACTGCGCAGAACCTAAGTACAACCACTCAATATCATCAAACAAAGTCAGGGCCTTATTTATGAAAGCCTTGCGCCACCAGTGCGTCACTTATTACCCATGTTTAAAGTCATGCATCAGCTGCACATGGCAATCATAAATAAGGGCCAAATACATATACCAATCAATTGCACCCAAAAATCGATTTTTCAATAACATGTAAGAAACACTGCGCAGAACCTAAGTACAACCACTCAATATCATCAAACAAAGTCAGGGCCTTATTTATGAAAGCCTTGCGCCACCAGTGCGTCACTTATTACCCATGTTTAAAGTCATGCATCAGCTGCACATGGCAATCATAAATAAGGGCCAAATACATATACCAATCAATTGCACCCAAAAATCGATTTTTGAATAACATGTAAGAAACACTGCGCAGAACCTATGTACAACCAATCAATATCATCAAACAAAGTCAGGGCCTTATTTATGAAAGCCTTGCGCCACCAGTGCGTCACGTATTACCCATGTTTAAAGTCATGCATCAGCTGCACATGGCAATCATAAATAAGGGCCAAATACATATACCAATCAATTGCACCCAAAAATCGATTTTTGAATAACATGTAAGAAACACTGCGCAGAACCTATGTACAACCAATCAATATCATCAAACAAAGTCAGGGCCTTATTTATGAAAGCCTTGCGCCACCAGTGCGTCACTTATTACCCATGTTTAAAGTCATGCATCAGCTGCACATGGCAATCATAAATAAGGGCCAAATACATATACCAATCAATTGCACCCAAAAATCGATTTTTCAATAACATGTAAGGAACACTGCACAGAACCTATGTACAACCAATCAATATCATCAAACAAAGTCAGGGCCTCATTTATAAAGGCCTGGCGCCACCAGTGCATCACTTATTACCCATGTTTAAAGTCATGCATCAGCTGCACATGGCAATCATAAATAAGGGCCAAATAAAAATACCATTCATTTGCACCCAAAATCGATTTTTCAATAACATGTAAGAAACACTGCGCAGAACCTAAGTACAACCACTCAATATCATCAAACAAAGTCAGGGCCTTATTTATGAAAGCCTTGCGCCACCAGTGCGTCACTTATTACCCATGTTTAAAGTCATGCATCAGCTGCACATGGCAATCATAAATAAGGGCCAAATACATATACCAATCAATTGCACCCAAAAATCGATTTTTGAATAACATGTAAGAAACACTGTGCAGAACCTATGTACAACCAATCAATATCATCAAACAAAGTCAGGGCCTTATTTATGAAAGCCTTGCGCCACCAGTGCGTCACTTATTACCCATGTTTAAAGTCATGCATCAGCTGCACATGGCATTCATAAATAAGGGCCAAATACATATACCAATCAATTGCACCCAAAAATCGATTTTTGAATAACATGTAAGGAACACTGCACAGAACCTAAGTACAACCACTCAATATCATCAAACAAAGTCAGGGCCTTATTTATGAAAGCCTTGCGCCACCAGTGCGTCACTTATTACCCATGTTTAAAGTCGTGCATCAGCTGCACATGGCATTCATAAATAAGGGCCAAATACATATACCAATCAATTGCACCCAAAAATCGATTTTTGAATAACATGTAAGGAACACTGCACAGAACCTAAGTACAACCACTCAATATCATCAAACAAAGTCAGGGCCTCATTTATAAAGGCCTGGCGCCACCAGTGCATCACTTATTACCCATGTTTAAAGTGATGCATCAACTGCACATGGCAATCATAAAAAAGGCCAAATAAAAATACCATTCATTTGCACCCAAAATCGATTTTTAAATAACATGTAAAAAACACTGCGCAGGACTTATATACTAACATACAATTTCACTTCTAAAACAAAACTATCTGCTTCCAAATATTCTCCATAGAGCAAATAAATCTCTATCTAAATTAAATGAATCATTACTTACCTTTACAAATGCTTTTGGAGATTGAAAACAGTGTCAGACACACACACCAATTTTTCTTTAGCAGAGGAAAAGGTGTGCTCTCAATACACTGAAACCAAGACTGGCATAGAAAATCTCTATCTTTGTACACATATGCCTTAATTCAACCAATGAAAACTCTTCCCTCACTATTTTCAAACCAACACCCATCCCCCTCTCAAACCTTTCTATCTGTTACCATAGCAACTCCCTCCTAACTGAACTGTAAGGTTCAAAAGTTTATCTTACAATGTTGCAAATTAACTCAGCAAGGATGTTTGACCTGTCAATACAGCAGCCTATACAGGGTATTTTTGCTTTTGGTGACTTTTTTTAAACCATTCAAATTGCTTCTTTCACACAACATAACCATACACCCTAACTTTCAGTTTTCAACTATCTGAATCCACCAATCATTGCTTGTGATTCAAGAGCACAGAAACTCCACAATTATTTTTTTGTGAACTCCTACTGTTCCAACTGCCATTTCATTCCCACACTTCATCTGACTGGACCAGAACCATCTCACATCATGTACTCTGTTTGGGTTATTGGACATAGCTACATCCACTGGGCTCAAAGGTATGCAGCTAGCAGAAATTTTCATAACCTTGATTTATCAAATGTGGAAATCAAGTGGATTGGCCACAGAGGATTAAAATGTCACCAATTGATACCATTGGTGAAAACCTTTTTGCATCTGCCAGAACCTGACCTTATAATTGTGCACTGTGGTGGAAACGATCTAGGCACATTAACTGGGGTAGGTCTGGAAATGCTATTAAAGGACACCTTTCATCAATTGATGATACTTTTTCCCCACACTGCCTTGGTATATTCCAATATATGCCAAAGACAGAAATGGAACTGGTCCAACCAATTTGGTCCACAATTTGAGAAAGCACGGAAACATGTAAATAAATCTGTTTCTGCTTACATGAGAGACTATGGAATGGGTTCATTATACAATAATAACTTGCGTTACAACATGCAAGACATCTACAGAGGAGATGGAGTGCACTTCTCAGATGAGGGGAATAGAATATTCCTCCTGAATTTAAGAATGTGTATTGGAACCTACTTGTAGGTACCTAAATCAACCACAGAACCCAAAAGCTCTTTTCAGAGCTACCCTAACTCTGATCATTCAAAGCGTTTATTTTTTTCTAACTTTTTTCACTATTTTTCACCAAAGTACGCTTTCGGGTGCGCTTAACGGTGCGCGCACCGGGCGCTCCCCCCGTGGAAAATTAAATTTTTTTTTTTTTTTTTTTTACGTTTATGAGCCTCCTAAGGCCCCCTCAGAAAACCTAGAGGGTCAAGAAGTCTCTACAGTGCCCCCTTCTACCCATACCGAACATTGTTTACCCTCCATCTTGTGTCTTGATTGTACCGAAACACAAAATGGAGGACTCCCGTAACGCTGCCGGTGCGCGTACAGGAGCGCGCACCGGTAAGCGCTCGATAAAAAAAGGTGGGAAAGCAATTTACAAAAAAACCACTGGAGACACTTTCATCAAATATAGAATAGGCCCTACTACATAGCAGTCCCTACCATTTGCCCAAATTTGGTGAAATTCCATTGAGACATTTAGGCTACAGGCCTGTCTAAATATCCTGAGGTAAATTACATGACAAAAACACACTTGTAATGTTAGAATTTACAACCAATTAAAAAGTATCTCTCATTTTCTACGATTATTTCCTGACGTTTAATTGGTTAAGTACAAGAATATATATAAAAGAAGAGAGGGAAACACAGCCATTTTGACTACTGCTTCCTGAAGTACACTTGAAAACAAATTTCACTGACAACTTCAACTGATTTCTCTAAGGTAAATTGTTATTATGGAAGTATATTGTACACTTTAAGTTAATTTCAGAAAAAATATTCTGTTAGTGATATGCTATCCCTCTTTAATAGTTAGAGATAGAGATAAACTTCTCTGTAATAGTTATGGATTGAGTTAGGCTTCTCTGGTATACAGTACCCTAACTCTACTAATATAGTTAATTTGTATGCAATTTTCAGAAAGAAAATGGAAGGAGAAAATCAGGCAAATGATACTTCTATCAAAGTAAAGGTGGAAAAACCAGAAGATCAAAAAAAAGAAGTTGATTTCATGGATGACTCTTTGGATGAACAGTTTATAGAATGTTTGGAAGAAATGGAATCATGTACATATAATTATGAGGAAATTCCGGACAATATTATGTTAGAAATTTTATTAAATTATGAAAAAGAATCAGAGGAATAAATTTATCTTTAATAATTTCAAATTGTTTCAGACAATATTCTTTTTTATATGTAATTCATAAAGTATTACCAAAAATGTTTAAAATATAAAGTGAGACTTATAGTATACTGTTCAACTATTTTTCTGTTACATAGTAAGTTTACTCATAGTTACTACCTTTCTCCCACTATATTATCTCATATGAATATTTTACACCTCATTTTCATAAGTGAGCAGGATAGACTACTCATGATCCCCTAGAAATTCTCAGGGAGTGCTTAAAAGATCTGTTTCTCCTTTCCAGACAGACTATGTTATGAATTCCATATACCACAAAAACATACAATAACAACATGCAAGATATCTACAGAGGAGATGGTGTACATTAAATGAAAGTCTCTGCATTGGTACCTACATGTAGGTACTTACATAAAATAAAAAAAAACAATTAATAAACATACAATTTTTTAAAGTGATTATTTTTCCATAGTACCCTCCTTGGAGCGCTTCCCGGTGCGCGCACCGGGCGCTTCCCCCGCGAAAAACGCAAAAAAAAATTTTTTTTTTGAGGCCCCGCGGGGCCCTTCAATGGCCCCCATATCAAACCTAGGGGGTCAGGGGGGGTCTACCCTGCCCCCTTATGGTCAATTCCACCCTTTGTTTTTGCCACCTCTTATGACTAGATTTTACCGATAGACAAGATGGCGGCCGCTCCGGACTGTTTAGAATGTTTACAGACAACTGAGAGCCAATCAGCTTTCTGCGCGCAAGTCGCGTGTCGCGCCTGGAGCGCTCACTGGTGCGCGTACCGGAGCGCTGCTATAGATATATATATTTTTTTGAACGTTAATTTCTCAAAATCCACTGAAGCACATATCTTAAGACATAGCAAAGGCACATCGGGCTACCAGTCCCTACAATTTTGCCAAGTTTGGTGGAAATCCATTCAGCCGTTCGGGCTAAAAGTGAAATCGACCGCCCTATGGAAATTAACATGGGGAAAACGCGTTTTGGGACCCCCCTTTTATCTCGCCCCCCCCTTGACGTATCCCCCCTAAACTTTCAGGGAAGGACCGGAACGCCGCGAGGCCATTTTCAGGAAATTTTCAGGCAGATTCGTCAACCGGCGCAAAAGTTATTCCAAATAGAATTTTGAGATTTAACATTGAAAAAAATCCTAACTATAACTACCTACTGGCGACCGCCAGTAGGTAATATATATATATATATATATATATATATATATATTTATACTCCAAACTCCGCAGAGGTGGTAAAAGAGAGCTCAAACTAAGACAATTAGAGTCCAGCATGATCCTCAAGTTCGACAGTAAGTGGCCCAATGGACTTAATAATACAGAGGATCTGCATACTTTCCTATAAAGGTACTCGTTATATTCTGGCCTATTCCATTATTCTGGCGATATGAATTCTGTGAACCCAGGTAGTCAGGTTCCCTGTTGCCTGGGGGGTTTAAAATTCTATATAATGGTTCCCTGTGTTTCAGTATCTTGACTATTAAATTACCCTTGGCTAGTCAGGTTCCCTGTTAGCCAGGGGCAGAAGTTCTTCAGTTCCCCAGCTCCTCTGTGTAAATATATTTAAATATTCTGTTTTTTCTAATAAGTACTTTTTTTAGCACTTTTTTATACACATGGTGTTTTTTATCACTTTTAATGATAAACTCCGTGATTAATATGAAATGTTTTATCATGCTTTTTTATCTGACAAAATGAGGTTTTATCCCAATTGTTTAGAAAGCATTGATTTATCTTATTTATACAGGTTGTTTTATCATTCACTATAGCACTTTATTCCCGAATTTTTGCACGTGTTAGCCAGCTTCTTTGCACTTTAGACATAAACTGTTTTTGCACTGTTAATATCACTTTAAAATGTACCCGCCTATTCTAGTTCTAGATCCTCCACCTTTACATACTGATGTGCTCGCAAGACATATTATGTAGGAATCAGTTATTTCATTCTGCATATTTACGGATTTATCCGGTAATAGTTGAAAATGTTCAATATGTGATTTATTTTATACAGCTATTTATACTGTTAACTTTGAGTATTTTCACAGTAAGAACTACAATGTATAGTATATTGTCCATGTCCATGGTCACGTGACCAGGTTAGAGGGCGGGTGTAGGTGGGTCACCTAGCAGTATAAAATTAAAAAAGTTACAAACAGTAGTTGCATGTGAGCAAGGGCTTGCTTAGCCCAAAATGTGTTGTGCACTTTTACCAGCTGAACCGAAATAAAGAACCTGTAACTTGATCCAGTGGTCCGTCTCCTGGTTATAGCTTCGCTGATCCGAGTGGGGATTGGAAGTAGCGTGGTGGAGTTTCGAGCATGTAATTACGGAAGTGAGCTTGCTTCCGGTTACGGACCCCCTCCTCTGATGTGGTGTCTGCTCTCAAGCTATTTTGTTGCCCGATCCTGTGAGGAATTTTAGCAGACCCCCCCTCTTGCAGCCAGATAGATTCCAACAGCGTACGACGAAAACAGCAACCAGTAGCGGGATCGGAGGACATCGCTTATCGCTTGATGTTATACCGACGTGGTGAGTCTGAAATTGGCAGTGCAAAGGTGGGGAGGTTTCACCTGGTGTGGGATCAACACTTAACGAACGCTGCAAGGAAAATCTAAGGGCGGTCCGTTTAAAGACACCAACTAAGAGGAGGTTCAGCTGGGGGAAGGCATGTCTGCTGAAGCTTTCCGTGCGAGGGAAGAGGAAGCTGAGGAACTGTTCGATCAAATCTCTGCTTCATGAAATGTGATTAAAAAAGCCCCAACAAGCATAGCGGTACGGGAAGAGACGAATATCAAAACTCTGTACAAGGACTTCGAGAAACAAAGGCGCCTAGAAATCATTAAGTGGTGGGAGCACCACTCCCTGACAAAGTATGCTGCTGCTGGACTGGTTCCTAGAGGTTTACAGATTATGCTTGCTCCGAGCTTTGAAAAACCAAACCCAAAAATGCTAAAAGAACGGGGGCAAAGCAATTTGGCTGCATCGATGAACCTCGTTCATATATTAATAAAATATGCAGCTATTGACCGAGCAGAGATTTTGAAAACAATTGAAAAAATTCAGGAAGAAATTGACAAAATTACTGAAACTGAGAACATAAAGAAACTAAGAGTCAATGCTGGACAGACTTAAAAAACACGAGGATAAAATTAAAACCAGGAAAGTAAGCAAATTTGCGCGTGATCAAGCCGATTATGCAAACGGACACATTTTTACATTTGCACACAAATATAACAACACCAAACACCAACAATATAGCGAGAAGGAAAATAAACATCAGCCTCCCCTAGCAACTGCCACCGCAAGGGAAAGTGGTAGTAAAGGCGGCGATACGTCTAGTGTGGATTCCAACACCCTATCGAGTGCCTCTAGCAGTGGATTAATAATAAATGAACAACCTGAAACAATTTTAAACTTAGAGGAAGAATTGGATTTTTTAGTCGCAGAAAGACTTCAAACTTTACGACCGCGACAAAAGAATGCAGCAACAAACGAAGGAACAAAAAGCGACGAGAAAGACGAAGGAGACAAAAACAAAAATGTACAGAAATAGAAAAAACAAACATGGCAGAAGAGGAAGCAGTAAATAACAACTCTGTTATAAACATCTATGATATCACTTTAACTAAAGCGGAACAGCAATTACTTTCTCTCGGTCAGAACTTTTTTCCTGCACAACCTTTCAAATATGCCCCGACTAGAGTTAATGTTTTTTGCTTCATACGAAAGCTGAAACTCAAAAAATTCTTTACTCAACAACAATTGAAGACAAGTCCCAATATACCCACTACGAGCATCTCTAATGTGGAACCTCAGGTGTTGGCTGCAGATGTCCCTACTTTGTTCGATATGCATGACTTGAATATAGCAACTGACTTACAACCAATGGGTCCTGATGTGGACATAAGCACCCAAAGAAGACTTAGCAAAATAAACATGGCACAGTAGGGAGCAGGCGTGACTCCATTCAAAGGCAAGTCAGATTTTGTCCCTTTGATGGCCAAAGTTGCGCTAGATACATTCCATGACTGTATCACCACAGAAATCAAAGCGCTCTACAAGAAAATAAACAACTGTAAAAGGCAAGCTTTTAATCAACAATGGGCCAACTACTTTGCACTAATGAAGAAACATAGCACCAACACCATTATTGTGGTGAAAACTGCAGATAAGGGTGGAAACATTGTGATATGGCCAAAAGCTGACTATACCACAGAGGCCTATAGACAACTCCACGATACCGAGTGTTATATAAAATCTAACAACAAGGAATATTCTAAGGCCAATGAAATTTAAACAAACTCCTGTCAAAATGGCGTAGGGAGGGCCTCATTTCGGGAGATTAATTTAAATTCAATGAGTTCCCAGTGTTACCAGTTTTTTACCTAACACCAAAAGTCCATAAAGGAATCACGCCCATACCTGGAAGACCGATAATTTCGGCCATCAACAGTATCGGAGAGAAAGTTGGACAATACCTAGATTTCTTCTTACAAGATCTAGTAAAGAACCTGCCCAGTTTTGTCCAGGACACTAGTGACTTCCTGAAGAAAATAGAAGCAGTTGAGTGGCAGGACGACATGCTGCTCAAAACGTTGGACGTGGAGTCCTTGCATACCAGTATAGCCCATGAGAGTGGCCTTAACGCTGCAAGACATTTTTTGAGTCTAAGACCTGTGGAATATTATGAACACAACAAAGTTGTACTAAGTTTAATGGACTGATGCCTCAACAATAACTATTTTGTATTTGGGAAAGAAGTTTGGAGACAATTGAGGGGCGTTACGATGGGAGCCTGCTTCTCCCCCAGCTACGCGTGCTTGCACGTGGGCTGTTGTGAAGAGCAGGTTCTCAAAGCCATGCACAAGGTTTGTGTGAATGAAAAAGTAATCAAATACTTGCGGTACATTGACGATATTTTTATTGTGTGGCAAGGATAAGAGGAAGAAGCTGTCTCCTTCATTGAGGAAATCAATAATAACTCCCTGAATTTAAAATTTACATCTCATATTAGTGCAAAACAGGTAGAGTTTCTAGATGTCAAGGTGTATATAGATGACTCTAGTAAAATACAAACCACACTATTTAGGAAGCCTACCCCAGCTAATACCACTCTACATTCCTCTAGTCTCCACCACAAGCATTCCATCCATAGGATTCCCTTTGGAGAAATCTTACGATTAAAAAAAATCTGCAGCTCTGCTGATGACTTTGAAAGATGTGTGAGGGAATTACGAGACCGGCTTAAAGACCGGGGGTATTCAAACGTTATGTTTGATCAAGCTTTGGATAAAGCTAGATCCAGAACCCGAGTGAGTCTCTTCCCTGTTGATTCCACCAGTAATGTTACTGAAGAACAGAACCAGAAAGCAGATGAAAGGTCCAATGTCTGTCCCAGATTCATCACGGCCTTTAGTGATCAAGAAAGTAAGATCAGAAAGATTATCAACTAAAATTGGCCTATTGTCCTCACGGACAATGTCCTAGGGGCCATGTTACCACCCAAACCAAAGGTGACCTTTCGCAGAGCACGCAACATGGGAGCAGTTCTGGATCAAACTAGTCCAGAACTAAAACAAAAAACCATTTGGCTGCAACCTGCAGCAGGGTTTCGCAAATGCTCCAGTTGCAGAGCATGCAAGTTTGGTGTCAATAAGACCCACTACTGTACCCCTTTCAGTTTGGAAGAAATTCCGATTATTGGTAATCACACCTGTAAAACGGAATTTGCTGTGTATGTCCTGACGTGCACCTGTGGCCTCAAATATATTGGGAGCACTAAACAACAGGTGCACGTCAGGATCTTGCAACATCTACGAGCAATTTTGCACAGCGACCCTTCCTACCCAGCTGAGCGCCACATTGAAATTAAACACAACAAGGGTGTCAACTGTTTATCGTACTATGTAGTGGGAGCAGTGACCAAACTCCGCAGAGGTGGTAATAGAGAGCTCAAACTAAGACAATTAGAGTCCAGCATGATCCTCGAGTTCGACAGTAGGTGGCCCAATGGACTTAATAATACCGAGGATCTGCATACTTTCCTATAGAGGCAGAGGCAGGACTATTTGAATGCACACCAGCCATTCCTGATTGATTGCCAGTCATCCATCTCTGTCATTCGCCCGTGATCAAGAGCACCACAGTGCTTGAAACGCGTTGGGCTTCTTATGAACTGGGAAGTGAGATTGTGACCCTGCTGAGCTACAACCATTCATTAAAGGCGTTCAACTCTCTGCTGTGCGGCGTCTTCACCTACTGCCAGTAGGAAATATATATATATATATATATATATATATATATATATATATATATATATATATATATATATATATATATATATATATATATATATATATATATATTGAATATCAAATGCCCTTGAGCTTACAGAGGGCTCACTACGCTGGCCTCACCATCCGGTTCTGTGCGCCTCGCAGCTGCTTGCCATTCAGGTCTCCTGTTCATTCTCACCATGCCCGACGCGTTTCGAGGCAACCACGCCTCGTAATCATGGGCTGATGCAACAAACACTGAGGGCTCACCATTTCTTTTGACAATACTTCCATTTATTGCAAAAACGCCCACAGTGGGCGTGGCTCACAGATGACGCCCAAATGCGTGATGGTAACTGTGGTCCTTTGAAACAGTGAGTAACAAAAATCCTTGAGTAGGTTCAGTGTTTGTGCTAAATTGTTCAATGTTTTGTTCATTCCTTGAGTAGGATGGAGTGACTGTTTGGCAGCAGGATTAATTGCAGGTCAGCATTGCTTGCACAAAGTGAAAACCTTTTCACTTTAAAGCCTTCCCAGATTGCGCCTTCACAGCACTGATGGAAATGGAGCCCCTCTGCCACGGCCAGGACTGCCGCGTGTAAATAGTGAATATCAAATGCCCTTGAGCTTACAGAGGGCTCACTACGCTGGCCTCACCATCCGGTTCTGTGCGCCTCGCAGCTGCTTGCCATTCAGGTCTCCTGTTCATTCTCGCCATGCCCGACGCGTTTCGAGGCAACCACGCCTCGTAATCACTGTTTCAAAGGACCACAGTTACCATCACGCATTTGGGCGTCATCTGTGAGCCACGCCCACTGTGGGCGTTTTTGCAATAAATGGAAGTATTGTCAAAAGAAATGGTGAGCCATCAGTGATTGTTGCATCAGCCCATGATTACGAGGCGTGGTTGCCTCGAAACGTGTCGGGCATGGCGAGTATGAACAGGAGACCTGAATGGCAAGCAGCTGCGAGGTGCACAGAACCGGATGGTGAGGCCAGCGTAGTGAGCCCTCTGTAAGCTCAAGGGCATTTGATATTCACTATTTACACGCGGCAGTCCTGGCCGTGGCAGAGGGGCTCCATTTCCATCAGTGCTGTGAAGGCGTAATCTGGGAAGGCTTTAAAGTGAAAAGGTTTTCACTTTGTGCAAGCAACGCTGACCTGCAATTAATCCTGCTGCCAAACAGTCACTCCGTCCTACTCAAGGAATGAATAAAACATTGAACAATTTGGCACAAACACTGAACCTACTCAAGGATTTTAGTTACTCACTGTTTCAAAGGACCACAGTTCCCATCACGTATTTGGGCGTCATTTGTGAGCCACGCCCACTGTGGGCGTTTTTGCAATAAATGGGAGTATTGTCAAAAGAAATGGTGAGCCCTCAGTGATTGTTGCATCAGCCCATGATTACGAGGTGTGGTTGCCTCGAAACGCGTCGGGCATGGCGAGAATGAACAGGAGACCTGAATGGCAAGCTGCTGCGCGGCGCACAGAACCGGATGGTGAGGCCAGCGTAGTGAGCCCTCTGTAAGCTCAAGGGCATTTGATATTTACTATTTACACGCGGCAGTCCTGGCCGTGGCAGAGGGGCTCCATTTCCATCAGTGCTGGGAAGGCTTTAAAGTGAAAAGGTTTTCACTTTGTGCAAGCAACGCTGACCTGCAATTAATCCTGCTGCCAAACAGTCACTCCATCCTACTCAAGGAATAAACAAAACATTGAACAATTTGGCACAAACACTGAACCTACTCAAGGATTTTGGTTACTCACTGTTTCAAAGGACCACAGTTACCATCACGCATTTGGGCGTCATCTGTGAGCCACGCCCACTGTGGGCGTTTTTGCAATAAATGGAAGTATCGTCAAAAGAAATGGTGAGCCCTCAGTGATTGTTGCATCAGCCCATGATTACGAGGCGTGGTTGCCTCGAAACGCGTCGGGCATGGCGAGAATGAACAGGAGACCTGAATGGCAAGCAGCTGCGAGGCGCACAGAACCAGATGGTGAGGCCAGCGTAGTGAGCCCTCTGTAAGCTCAAGGGCATTTGATATTCACTATTTACATGCGGCAGTCCTGGCCGTGGCAGAGGGGCTTCATTTCCATCAGTGCTGTGAAGGCGTAATCTGGGAAGGCTTTAAAGTGAAAAGGTTTTCACTTTGTGCAAGCAACGCTGACCTGCAATTAATCCTGCTGCCAAACAGTCACTCCGTCCTACTCAAGGAATGAACAAAACACGAACAATTTGGCACAAACACTGAACCTACTCAAGGATTTTAGTTACTCACTGTTTCAAAGGACCACAGTTACCATCACGCATTTGGGCGTCATCTGTGAGCCACGCCCACTGTGGGCGTTTTTGCAATCAATGGAAGTATTGTCAAAAGAAATGGTGAGCCCTCAGTGATTGTTGCATCAGCCCATGATTACGAGGCGTGGTTGCCTCGAAACGCGTCGGGCATGGCGAGAATGAACAGGAGACCTGAATGGCAAGCAGCTGCGAGGCGCACAGAACCGGATGGTGAAGCCAGCGTAGTGAGCCCTCTGAAAGCTCAAGGGCATTTGATATTCACTATTTACACGCGGCAGTCCTGGCCGTGGCAGAGGGGCTACCTTTCCATCAGTGCTGTGAAGGCATAATCTGGGTAGGCTTTAACCCGTTAACCGCGGCGGTAATTCCACCGCGGTGCGGGCGCTTCCATGCGCGGGTGGGGCCGCGTCGGCCATTGGCCGACGGCAGCACTGGGGAGGTAGTGCTGCCGTCGGCCAATGGCCGACGGCAGCAAGGAAAGGGTTAAAGTGAAAAGGTTTTCACTTTGTGCAAGCAACGCTGACCTGCAATTAATCCTGCTGCCAAACAGTCACTCCGTCCTACTCAAGGAATGAACAAAACATTGAACATATTGGCACAAACACTGAACCTACTCAAGGATTTTAGTTACTCACTGTTTCAAAGGACCACAGTTACCATCACGCATTTGGGCGTCATCTGTGAGCCACGCCCACTGTGGGCGTTTTTGCAATAAATGGAAGTATTGTCAAAAGAAATGGTGAGCCCTCAGTGATTGTTGCATCAGCCCATGATTACGAGGCGTGGTTGCCTCGAAACGCGTCGGGCATGGCGAGAATGAACAGGAGACCTGAATGGCAAGCAGCTGCGAGGCGCACAGAACCGGATGGTGAGGCCAGCGTAGTGAGCCCTCTGTAAGCTCAAGGGCATTTGATATTCACTATTTACATGCGGCAGTCCTGGCCGTGGCAGAGGAGCTCCATTTCCATCAGTGCTGTGAAGGCGTAATCTGGGAAGGCTTTAAAGTGAAAAGGTTTTCACTTTGTGCAAGCAACGCTGACCTGCAATTAATCCTGCTGCCAAACAGTCACTCCGTCCTACTCAAGGAATGAACAAAACATTGAACAATTTCGCACAAACACTGAACCTACTCAAGGATTTTAGTTACTCACTGTTTCAAAGGACCACAGTTACCATCACGCATTTGGGCGTCATCTGTGAGCCACGCCCACTGTGGGCGTTTTTGCAATAAATGGAAGTATTGTCAAAAGAAATGGTGAGCCCTCAGTGATTGTTGCATCAGCCCAAGATTACGAAGCGTGGTTGCCTCGAAACACGTCGGGCATGGCGAGAATGAACAGGAGACCTGAATGGAAAGCAGCTGCGAGGCGCACAGAACCGGATGGTGAAGCCAGCGTAGTGAGCCCTCTGTAAGCTCAAGGGCATTTGATATTCACTATTTACACACGGCAGTCCTGGCCGTGGCAGAGGGGCTCCATTTCCATCAGTGCTGTGAAGGCGTAATCTGGGAAGGCTTTAAAGTGAAAAGGTTTTCACTTAGTGCAAGCAACGCTGACCTGCAAATAATCCTGCTGCCAAACAGTCACTCCGTCCTACTCAAGGAATGAACAAAACATTGAACAATTTGGCACAAACACTGAACCTACTCAAGGATTTTAGTTACTCACTGTTTCAAAGGACCACAGTTACCATCACGCATTTGGGCGTCATCTGTGAGCCACGCCCACTGTGGGCGTTTTTGCAATAAATTGAAGTATTGTCAAAAGAAATGGTGAGCCCTCAGTGATTGTTGCATCAGCCCATGATTACGAGGCGTGGTTGCCTCGAAACGCGTCGGGCATGGCGAGAATGAACAGGAGACCTGAATGGCAAGCAGCTGCGAGGCGCACAGAACCGGATGGTGAGGCCAGCGTAGTGAGCCCTCTGTAAGCTCAAGGGCATTTGATATTCACTATTTACACGCGGCTGTCCTGGCCGTGGCAGAGGGGCTCCATTTCCATCAGTGCTGTGAAGCCGTAATCTGGGAAGGCTTTAAAGTGAAAAGGTTTTCACTTTGTGCAAGCAACGCTGACCTGCAATTAATCCTGCTGCCAAACAGTCACTCCGTCCTACTCAAGGAATGAACAAAACATTGAACAATTTGGCACAAACACTGAACCTACTCAAGGATATTAGTTACTCACTGTTTCAAAGGACCACAGTTACCATCACGCATTTGGGCGTCATCTGTGAACCACGCCCACTGTGGGCGTTTTTGCAATAAATGGAAGTATTGTCAAAAGAAATGGTGAGCCCTCAGTGATTGTTGCATCAGCCCATGATTACGAGGCGTGGTTGCCTCGAAACGCGTCGGGCATGGCGAGAATGAACAGGGGACCTGAATGGCAAGCAGCTGTGATGCGCACAGAACCGGATGGTGAGGCCAGCGTAGTGAGCCCTCTGTAAGCTCAAGGGCATTTGATATTCACTATTTACACGCGGCAGTCCTGACCGTGGCAGAGGGGCTCCATTTCCATCAGTGCTGTGAAGGCGTAATCTGGGAAGGCTTTAAAGTGAAAAGGTTTTCACTTTGTGCAAGCAACGCTGACCTGCAATTAATCCTGCTGCGAAACAGTCACTCCGTCCTACTCAAGGAATGATCAAAACATTGAACAATTTGGCACAAACACTGAACCTACTCAAGGATTTTAGTTACTCACTGTTTCAAAGGACCACAGTTACCATCACGCATTTGGGCGTCATCTGTGAGCCACGCCCACTGTGGGCGTTTTTGCAATAAATGGAAGTATTGTCAAAAGAAATGGTGAGCCCTCAGTGATTGTTTCATCAGCCCAAGATTACGAAGCGTGGTTGCCTCGAAACACGTCGGGCATGGCGAGAATGAACAGGAGACCTGAATGGCAAGCAGCTGCGAGGCGCACAGAACCGGATGGTGAAGCCAGCGTAGTGAGCCCTCTGTAAGCTCAAGGGCATTTGATATTCACTATTTACACACGGCAGTCCTGGCCGTGGCAGAGGGGCTCCATTTCCATCAGTGCTGTGAAGGCGTAATCTGGGAAGGCTTTAAAGTGAAAAGGTTTTCACTTAGTGCAAGCAACGCTGACCTGCAAATAATCCTGCTGCCAAACAGTCACTCCGTCCTACTCAAGGAATGAACAAAACATTGAACAATTTGGCACAAACACTGAACCTACTCAAGGATTTTAGTTACTCACTGTTTCAAAGGACCACAGTTACCATCACGCATTTGGGCGTCATCTGTGAGCCACGCCCACTGTGGGCGTTTTTGCAATAAATTGAAGTATTGTCAAAAGAAATGGTGAGCCCTCAGTGATTGTTGCATCAGCCCATGATTACGAGGCGTGGTTGCCTCGAAACGCGTCGGGCATGGCGAGAATGAACAGGAGACCTGAATGGCAAGCAGCTGCGAGGCGCACAGAACCGGATGGTGAGGCCAGCGTAGTGAGCCCTCTGTAAGCTCAAGGGCATTTGATATTCACTATTTACACGCGGCTGTCCTGGCCGTGGCAGAGGGGCTCCATTTCCATCAGTGCTGTGAAGCCGTAATCTGGGAAGGCTTTAAAGTGAAAAGGTTTTCACTTTGTGCAAGCAACGCTGACCTGCAATTAATCCTGCTGCCAAACAGTCACTCCGTCCTACTCAAGGAATGAACAAAACATTGAACAATTTGGCACAAACACTGAACCTACTCAAGGATATTAGTTACTCACTGTTTCAAAGGACCACAGTTACCATCACGCATTTGGGCGTCATCTGTGAACCACGCCCACTGTGGGCGTTTTTGCAATAAATGGAAGTATTGTCAAAAGAAATGGTGAGCCCTCAGTGATTGTTGCATCAGCCCATGATTACGAGGCGTGGTTGCCTCGAAACGCGTCGGGCATGGCGAGAATCAACAGGAGACCTGAATGGCAAGCAGCTGTGATGCGCACAGAACCGGATGGTGAGGCCAGCGTAGTGAGCCCTCTGTAAGCTCAAGGGCATTTGATATTCACTATTTACACGCGGCAGTCCTGACCGTGGCAGAGGGGCTCCATTTCCATCAGTGCTGTGAAGGCGTAATCTGGGAAGGCTTTAAAGTGAAAAGGTTTTCACTTTGTGCAAGCAACGCTGACCTGCAATTAATCCTGCTGCGAAACAGTCACTCCGTCCTACTCAAGGAATGATCAAAACATTGAACAATTTGGCACAAACACTGAACCTACTCAAGGATTTTAGTTACTCACTGTTTCAAAGGACCACAGTTACCATCACGCATTTGGGCGTCATCTGTGAGCCACGCCCACTGTGGGCGTTTTTGCAATAAATGGAAGTATTGTCAAAAGAAATGGTGAGCCCTCAGTGATTGTTGCATCAGCCCATGATTATGAGGCGTGGTTGCCTCGAAACGCGTCGGGCATGGCGAGAATGAACAGGAGACCTGAATGGCAAGCAGCTGCGAGGTGCACAGAACCGGATGGTGAGGCCAGCGTATTGAGCCCTCTGTAAGCTCAAGGGCATTTGATATTCACTATTTACACGCTGCAGTCCTGGCCGTGGCAGAGGGGCTCCATTTCCATCAGTGCTGTGAAGGCGTAATCTGGGAAGGCCTTAAAGTGAAAAGGTTTCCACTTTTTGCAAGCAACGCTGACCTGCAATTAATCCTGCTGCCAAACAGTCACTCCGTCCTATTCAAGGAATGAACAAAACATTGAACAATTTGGCACAAACACTGAACCTACTCAAGGATTTTAGTTACTCACTGTTTCAAAGGACCACAGTTACCATCACGCATTTGGGCGTCATCTGTGAGCCACGCCAACTGTGGGCGTTTTTGCAATAAATGGAAGTATTGTCAAAAGAAATGGTGAGCCCTCAGTGATTGTTGCATCAGCCCATGATTACGAGGCGTGGTTGCCTCGAAACGCGTCGGGCATGGCGAGAATGAACAGGAGACCTGAATGGCAAGCAGCTGCGAGGCGCACAGAACCGGATGGTGAGTCCAGCGTAGTGAGCCCTCTGTAAGCTCAAGGGCATTTGATATTCACTATTTACATGCGGCAGTCCTGGCCGTGGCAGAGGGGCTCCATTTCCATCAGTGCTGTGAAGGCGTAATCTGGGAAGGCTTTAAAGTGAAAAGGTTTTCACTTTGTGCAAGCAACGCTGACCTGCAATTAATCCTGCTGCCAAACAGTCACTCCGTCCTACTCAAGGAATGAACAAAACATTGAACAATTTGGCACAAACACTGAACCTACTCAAGGATTTTAGTTACTCACTGTTTCAAAGGACCACAGTTACCATCACGCATTTGGGCGTCATCTGTGAGCCACGCCCACTGTGGGCGTTTTTGCAATAAATGGAAGTATTGTCAAAAGAAATGGTGAGCCCTCAGTGATTGTTGCATCAGCCCATGATTTTGAGTCGTGGTTGCCTCGAAACGCGTCGGGCATGGCGAGAATGAACAGGAGACCTGAATGGCAAGCAGCTGCGAGGCGCACAGAACCGGATGGTGAGGCCAGCGTATTGAGCCCTCTGTAAGCTCAAGGGCATTTGATATTCACTATTTACACACTGCAGTCCTGGCCGTGGCAGAGGGGCTCCATTTCCATCAGTGCTGTGAAGGCGTAATCTGGGAAGGCCTTAAAGTGAAAAGGTTTCCACTTTTTGCAAGCAACGCTGACCTGCAATTAATCCTGTTGCCAAACAGTCACTCCGTCCTATTCAAGGAATGAACAAAACATTGAACAATTTGGCACAAACACTGAACCTACTCAAGGATTTTAGTTACTCACTGTTTCAAAGGACCACAGTTACCATCACGCATTTGGGCGTCATCTGTGAGCCACGCCCACTGTGGGCGTTTTTGCAATAAATGGAAGTATTGTCAAAAGAAATGGTGAGCCCTCAGTGATTGTTGCATCAGCCCATGATTACGAGGCGTGGTTGCCTCGAAACGCGTCGGGCATGGCGAGAATGAACAGGAGACCTGAATGGCAAGCAGCTGCGAGGCGCACAGAACCGGATGGTGAGGCCAGCGTAGTGAGCCCTCTGTAAGCTCAAGGGCATTTGATATTCACTATTTACACGCGGCAGTCCTGGCCGTGGCAGAGGGGCTCCATTTCCATCAGTGCTGTGAAGGCGTAATCTGGGAAGGCTTTAAAGTGAAAACGTTTTCACTTTGTGCAAGCAACGCTGACCTGCAATTAATCCTGCTGCCAAACAGTCACTCCGTCCTACTCAAGGAATGAACAAAACATTGAACAATTTGGCACAAACACTGAACCTACTCAAGGATTTTAGTTACTCACTGTTTCAAAGGACCACAGTTACCATCACGCATTTGGGCGTCATCTGTGAACCACGCCCACTGTGGGCGTTTTTGCAATAAATGGAAGTATTGTCAAAAGAAATGGTGAGCCCTCAGTGATTGTTGCATCAGCCCATGATTACGAGGCGTGGTTGCCTCGAAACGCGTCGGGCATGGCGAGAATGAACAGGAGACCTGAATGGCAAGCAGCTGTGATGCGCACAGAACCGGATGGTGAGGCCAGCGTAGTGAGCCCTCTGTAAGCTCAAGGGCATTTGATATTCACTATTTACACGCGGCAGTCCTGACCGTGGCAGAGGGGCTCCATTTCCATCAGTGCTGTGAAGGCGTAATCTGGGAAGGCTTTAAAGTGAAAAGGTTTTCACTTTGTGCAAGCAACGCTGACCTGCAATTAATCCTGCTGCCAAACAGTCACTCCGTCCTACTCAAGGAATGATCAAAACATTGAACAATTTGGCACAAACACTGAACCTACTCAAGGATTTTAGTTACTCACTGTTTCAAAGGACCACAGTTACCATCACGCATTTGGGCGTCATCTGTGAGCCACGCCCACTGTGGGCGTTTTTGCAATAAATGGAAGTATTGTCAAAAGAAATGGTGAGCCCTCAGTGATTGTTGCATCAGCCCATGATTATGAGGCGTGGTTGCCTCGAAACGCGTCGGGCATGGCGAGAATGAACAGGAGACCTGAATGGCAAGCAGCTGCGAGGTGCACAGAACCGGATGTGAGGCCAGCGTATTGAGCCCTCTGTAAGCTCAAGGGCATTTGATATTCACTATTTACACGCTGCAGTCCTGGCCGTGGCAGAGGGGCTCCATTTCCATCAGTGCTGTGAAGGCGTAATCTGGGAAGGCCTTAAAGTGAAAAGGTTTCCACTTTTTGCAAGCAACGCTGACCTGCAATTAATCCTGTTGCCAAACAGTCACTCCGTCCTATTCAAGGAATGAACAAAACATTGAACAATTTGGCACAAACACTGAACCTACTCAAGGATTTTAGTTACTCACTGTTTCAAAGGACCACAGTTACCATCACGCATTTGGGCGTCATCTGTGAGCCACGCCCACTGTGGGCGTTTTTGCAATAAATGGAAGTATTGTCAAAAGAAATGGTGAGCCCTCAGTGATTGTTGCATCAGCCCATGATTACGAGGCGTGGTTGCCTCGAAACGCGTCGGGCATGGCGAGAATGAACAGGAGACCTGAATGGCAAGCAGCTGCGAGGCGCACAGAACCGGATGGTGAGGCCAGCGTAGTGAGCCCTCTGTAAGCTCAAGGGCATTTGATATTCACTATTTACACGCGGCAGTCCTGGCCGTGGCAGAGGGGCTCCATTTCCATCAGTGCTGTGAAGGCGTAATCTGGGAAGGCTTTAAAGTGAAAACGTTTTCACTTTGTGCAAGCAACGCTGACCTGCAATTAATCCTGCTGCCAAACAGTCACTCCGTCCTACTCAAGGAATGAACAAAACATTGAACAATTTGGCACAAACACTGAACCTACTCAAGGATTTTAGTTACTCACTGTTTCAAAGGACCACAGTTACCATCACGCATTTGGGCGTCATCTGTGAACCACGCCCACTGTGGGCGTTTTTGCAATAAATGGAAGTATTGTCAAAAGAAATGGTGAGCCCTCAGTGATTGTTGCATCAGCCCATGATTACGAGGCGTGGTTGCCTCGAAACGCGTCGGGCATGGCGAGAATGAACAGGAGACCTGAATGGCAAGCAGCTGTGATGCGCACAGAACCGGATGGTGAGGCCAGCGTAGTGAGCCCTCTGTAAGCTCAAGGGCATTTGATATTCACTATTTACACGCGGCAGTCCTGACCGTGGCAGAGGGGCTCCATTTCCATCAGTGCTGTGAAGGCGTAATCTGGGAAGGCTTTAAAGTGAAAAGGTTTTCACTTTGTGCAAGCAACGCTGACCTGCAATTAATCCTGCTGCCAAACAGTCACTCCGTCCTACTCAAGGAATGATCAAAACATTGAACAATTTGGCACAAACACTGAACCTACTCAAGGATTTTAGTTACTCACTGTTTCAAAGGACCACAGTTACCATCACGCATTTGGGCGTCATCTGTGAGCCACGCCCACTGTGGGTGTTTTTGCAATAAATGGAAGTATTGTCAAAAGAAATGGTGAGCCCTCAGTGATTGTTGCATCAGCCCATGATTATGAGGCGTGGTTGCCTCGAAACGCGTCGGGCATGGCGAGAATGAACAGGAGACCTGAATGGCAAGCAGCTGCGAGGTGCACAGAACCGGATGGTGAGGCCAGCGTATTGAGCCCTCTGTAAGCTCAAGGGCATTTGATATTCACTATTTACACGCTGCAGTCCTGGCCGTGGCAGAGGGGCTCCATTTCCATCAGTGCTGTGAAGGCGTAATCTGGGAAGGCCTTAAAGTGAAAAGGTTTCCACTTTTTGCAAGCAACGCTGACCTGCAATTAATCCTGCTGCCAAACAGTCACTCCGTCCTATTCAAGGAATGAACAAAACATTGAACAATTTGGCACAAACACTGAACCTACTCAAGGATTTTAGTTACTCACTGTTTCAAAGGACCACAGTTACCATCACGCATTTGGGCGTCATCTGTGAGCCACGCCCACTGTGGGCGTTTTTGCAATAAATGGAAGTATTGTCAAAAGAAATGGTGAGCCCTCAGTGATTGTTGCATCAGCCCATGATTACGAGGCGTGGTTGCCTCGAAACGCGTCGGGCATGGCGAGAATGAACAGGAGACCTGAATGGCAAGCAGCTGCGAGGCGCACAGAACCGGATGGTGAGGCCAGCGTAGTGAGCCCTCTGTAAGCTCAAGGGCATTTGATATTCACTATTTACACGCGGCAGTCCTGGCCGTGGCAGAGGGGCTCCATTTCCATCAGTGCTTTGAAGGCGTAATCTGGGAAGGCTTTAAAGTGAAAAGGTTTTCACTTTGTGCAAGCAACGCTGACCTGCAATTAATCCTGCTGCCAAACAGTCACTCCGTCCTACTCAAGGAATGAACAAAACATTGAACAATTTGGCACAAACACTGAACCTACTCAAGGATTTTAGTTACTCACTGTTTCAAAGGACCACAGTTACCATCACGCATTTGGGCGTCATCTGTGAACCACGCCCACTGTGGGCGTTTTTGCAATAAATGGAAGTATTGTCAAAAGAAATGGTGAGCCCTCAGTGATTGTTGCATCAGCCCATGATTACGAGGCGTGGTTGCCTCGAAACGCGTCGGGCATGGCGAGAATGAACAGGAGACCTGAATGGCAAGCAGCTGCGAGGCGCACAGAACCGGATGGTGAGGCCAGCGTAGTGAGCCCTCTGTAAGCTCAAGGGCATTTGATATTCACTATTTACACGCGGCAGTCCTGGCCATGGCAGAGGGGCTCCATTTCCATCAGTGCTGTGAAGGCGTAATCTGGGAAGGCTTTAAAAAGAAAAGGTTTTCACTTTGTGCACGCAACGCTGACCTGCAATTAATCCTGCTGCCAAACAGTCACTCCGTCCTACTCAAGGAATGAACAAAACATTGAACAATTTGGCACAAACACTGAACCTACTCAAGGATTTTAGTTACTCACTGTTTCAAAGGACCACAGTTACCATCACGCATTTGGGCGTCATCTGTGAGCCACGCCCACTGTGGGCGTTTTTGCAATAAATGGAAGTATCGTCAAAAGAAATGGTGAGCCCTCAGTGATTGTTGCATCAGCCCATGATTACGAGGCGTGGTTGCCTCGAAACGCGTCGAGCATGGCGAGAATGAACAGGAGACCTGAATGGCAAGCAGCTGCGAGGCGCACAGAACCGGATGGTGAGGCCAGCGTAGTGAGCCCTCTGTAAGCTCAAGGGCATTTGATATTCACTATTTACACGCGGCAGTCCTGGCCGTGGCAGAGGGGCTCCATTTCCATCAGTGCTGTGAAGGCGTAATCTGGGAAGGCTTTAAAGTGAAAAGGTTTTCACTTTGTGCAAGCAACGCTGACCTGCAATTAATCCTGCTGCCAAACAGTCACTCCGTCCTACTCAAGGAATGAACAAAACATTGAACAATTTGGCACAAACACTGAACCTACTCAAGGATTTTAGTTACTCACTGTTTCAAAGGACCACAGTTACCATCACGCATTTGGGTGTCATCTGTGAGCCACGCCCACTGTGGGCGTTTTTGCAATAAATGGAAGTATTGTCAAAAGAAATGGTGAGCCCTCAGTGATTGTTGCATCAGCCCATGATTACGAGGCGTGGTTGCCTCGAAACGAGTCGGGCATGGCGAGAATGAACAGGAGACCTGAATGGCAAGCAGCTGCGATGCGCACAGAACCGGATGGTGAGGCCAGCGTAGTGAGCCCTCTGTAAGCTCAAGGGCATTTGATATAATATATATATATATATATATATATATATATATATATATATATATATATATATATATATATATATATATATATGTGTGTACTCCAAACTCCGCAGACGGTGTAATAGAGAGCTCAAACTAAGACAATTAGAGTCCAGCATGTCAAAATGTATTACAGGTACATAGATGACCTTATCTTTGTCTGGAGTGGCACTAGAGAGGAGGCCCAGGAGTGGGTTAACCTCTTGAATACCAATAACATCAACTTGGAATTCACCAGTACTATGAGCCACACTAATATTCATTTCCTTGACATAGAATTATACATTCTTGATAACACCTTGGAAACCAAGCTCTACAGAAAGGAGACAGTGGGTAATTCTATTTTACATTACACCAGCTTCCTCCCTAAACATCTTATTCGTAGCATTCCCTATGGGAAATGCTGCGAATAAAAAGGATTTGCAGCAATTCCACTGAATTGGCAATGGCACAAAATGAATGTAAGGAAAGGTTCCTCGCCAGAGGATATCCTATCCATATAATCCAAACAGCCATCAACAAAACTGCGGAACTGGACAGAACCCTTCTCCTTGTCCCCAAATTCAAAATCCTACCTGAATCTGAATCTATCAAATCGCAAGATTCCAGTACCGTCAGACTTATCGTGCCCTACAGCACCCAAAAGGTCGATTAGTAAAATTATTAATCAAAATTGGGCCCTTATCCGTTCTGACCCTGTTATAGGCCACAATATGCCAGCCAAGCCCAGTATTACATACACAACAGCCTGGTATCCAACTGCCCCGAGATTGCACCCTCCAAATGTCACTCCTGCAAAGCTTGTACCTATGGTATTAATGAAACCAGTTACCGTACAGCCTTCAGTAAAAAAAATATCAAAATCTCCAAATCCCTCCACTGCAAAACCGAGTACGCCATTTACATCCTGGAATGTACGTGTCCCTTGCGGTAAGTGGGAAGTACCAAACTACCAGCAAGTGTAAGGGTATTGCAGTATATTAGGGCAATCACCAACTCTGACCCTACTTACCCCGTGGCGAGACACTTTCGGGAGGTCCATAATAATAACTTAATGGATCTCAAATATTACGTCATCGACACGATCCCAAAAACTAAACAGGGTGGTGATCGAGAACAAAAAATGCGCAAGTTGGAGACAAGGTACATCTTAAACTTCAACAGCAAAAGCCCTGGAGGTTTAAACAATACTGAAGACCTACATGCATGTTTATAATTACATTACTGAGCCTTCCCATGAGTTGTAACTTTCTTTCCTCTCCTCCTCTTTTGGTAACCTGCCCCTTGCGTCCTTCTCCTTTCTGCTTTCTTTGTGACTAATCAGTACGGGTGTTGTGAATTAGCTTACAGACCCAACATTCTTGTCAGACCAGCCTGTCAGGCAGTATGTATTAACATTGAAAATACAGGGGCATATTACCAACAACTAGCGATAATTTTTGTCTCTAACTTGTTTAGAGACAAAAATTATCGCCGCACAAGGGCGATTTTTATCGCAGATAAACCTTGCTATTAGCAAGGTTTATCGCAAATGCGATAAAAAACGGCCGAAATGCATGAATATCGCTGAAAAGTCAGCGATATTCATGCATTATTGAGCAAATGCTCTTAGCCATGTTATCCACCTCCCATTGGATAACATGGCTAAGAACTGCTCAGGGCAGGTGTTAGCTTTTGGAGATATTCGCGCTTAGCGCGAATATCTCCAAAAGTTGGTAATAGGAGATAGCGATGTTAGGGACTGTTTCCAGTCGCTAACATCTTGGCACGCCCACTTTGCATCTCATTAGTGATAAATATCACTGACATGCAAAGCGGGCCCAAGTTGGTCGCTATCTCCTATTAGCTGTCACTAACTGGTGTTAGGGACAGCTTGGTAATAGGGAGATAATTTTATCTCCGCTTTCTTGGCTTTTAAAGCCAAAAAAGCGGAGATGAACCCCCTTGATAATATGCCCGATACACTTTCATTGGTTTTTCTTCCCCTGTGGCTGCCATTCCCTTCTCCAAAACCAAAGCCCTCACCAGGGGTTCGTTTTTAACATTTGCACTTTACCTACACTTTAGCACCAACAGCACTTTAACTTGTATTTCCCCTCCATAACCATCTGTGTTGACCATGAGCTTTTCAAATACCCAAGAGGTTTTTGTAATATATTGTATACTCAGGTACATTATGACTAAGCATTTATGCAACAATTATGTGAAGACTTATAGGTTTCAACCATCGGGTCAAAATCCTTGTGTAAATATATGAAATTATTTTTTTATGCTGAATTTATATATTTTTGTACGAAATTTTATGGATATATATTTATACATTTTTATATGCATATACTTACATTTTCTGAATTGAATAATATGCAATTGAATATGTATTTATACTGTTATTTATGCATTTAAGCCTTGAGTATCTTTTTCGCAAAAACGATGGTTATTAACTTTTGTCATTTACATGTTTAATTTACTGAGTTACTTTGAATTTCAAACCAGATGGCAGATGCGTCGCTTTAACATTGCTTTATCTCTTGCATAGCAACGCTTTTATCAGTGGAAGGGAAAAAGTTGCATTTCACTTTTTTCTATGTCTATCACTATCACAGTCACGTGCATAGGGTGCTAGCTGTTTTAATGGTCCATTCAATGCTTGTACGTTGTCATGTGATCAAGCCACTCCGGTGGTGAAACGCGTTATGGCCGACTAAGAAGAATAAACGCTACTTTTGGCACTCAATTTGGGCCCGTGTCTGCTTATCGTTGCATGCTGGAGACCTCACGCTGCATCTGATCTTCCTGAGCGGCTCTTGGGATATATATATATATATATATATGTATACTCCAAACTCCGCAGAGGTGGTAATAGAGAGCTCAAACTAAGACAATTAGAGTCCAGCATGATCCTCAAGTTCGACAGTAAGTGGCCCAATGGACTTAATAATACCGAGGATCTGCATACTTTCCTATAAAGGTACTTATTATATTCTGGCCTATTCCATTATTCTGGCGATATGAATTCTCTGACCCCAGGTAGTCAGGTTCCCTGTTGCCTGGGGGGTTTAAAATTCTATATAATGGTTCCCTGTCTTTCAGTATCTTGACTATTAAATTCCCCTTGGCTAGTCAGGTTCCCTGTTAGCCAGGGGCTGAAGTTTTTCAGTTCCCCAGCTCCTCTGTGTAAATATATTTAAATATCCTGTTTTTTCTAATAAGTTCTTTTTTTAGCACTTTTTTTATACACAGGGTGTTTTTTTATCACTTTTAATGATAAACCCCGTGATTAATATGAAATGTTTTTATCATGCTTTTTTATCTGACAAAATGAGGTTGTATCCCAAATGTTTAGAAAGCATTGATTTATCATATTTATACAGGTTGTTTTATCATTCACTATAACACTTTATTCCCGAATTTATGCAGTTGTTAGCCAGCTTCTTTGCACTAGATGTTCTAGATCCTCCACCTTTACATACTGATGTGCTCGCAAGACATATTATGTAGGAATCAGTTATTTCATTCTGCATATTTACGGATTTATCCGGTAATAGTTGAAAATTTTAAATACGTGTTTTATTTTATACAGCTATTTATAATGTTAACTTTGCGTATTTGCACAGTAAGAACTACAATGTATAGTATGTTGTCCATGTCCATGGTCACATGACCTGGTTAGAGGGCGGGTGTAGGCGGGTCACCTAGCAGTATAAAATTAAAAAAGTTACAAACAGTAATTGCATGTGAGCAAGGGCTTGCTTAGCGCGAAACGCGTTGTGGACTTTTACCAGCTGAACCGAAATAAAGAACCTGTAACTTGATCCAGTGGTCCGTCTCCTGGTTATCGCTACGCTGATCCGAGTGGGGATTGGAAGTGGCGTGGTGGAGTTTCGTGCAAATATATATATGCATAACTGTAATAGCGATTACAGTTATGCCATTGCAAAACATCTGAAAAGTCATCCAGGCAAAACCTGGAAAGATATAAATTATGCGGCATCAATCTGGTCTACTGCAACTTATACTTTACTTAATTAAGATCGGAAGACATGTGAAGTAAACTAATTTTTTAATGATGAACTGGCATCCGAGTTTTGACAGACCAGGAGATCGACATGAATGAGCCAGTGGGGCAAAAAGTAAACAAAGGCACTTAGCCAATTATGTCAAATGACACTCAGTCATAAATCATATGTGTGAAACACGCTATCTCATGATGATGATTCCGGAATGTATCCGAGCAATCACATCTAGAGAAATTGCATACTGCTGATAACATAGATATGTTAATTACGCCCCATAATGTTTCATAAATGTCGGACACCGGTCTGCCGAAAGCTAAGGATGAGCTTCGAAAATCAGCAAACATTAAAAACTACCAAGCCCATAATGCAACGTAACACTGCTATAAGGTGTGTATGGTATAAATAAGTAACACAAACAAAGGACATTTACTGTCTGAAACGCGTAGGTGGGGAATACCTACATGAAATAAAAAAATAAAATAATCTCTGGAGTGGTGTGCGGCCAATTCTTGATTGAAGGTCTGTTTGCTTATAAATATATACATATATATATATATATATATATTACCTACTGGCGGTCGCCAGTAGGTAGTTATAGTTAGGATTTTTTTCAATGTTAAATCTCAAAATTCTATTTGGAATAACTTTGGCACCGGTTGACGAATCTGCCTGAAAATTACCTGAAAATGGCCTCGTGGAGCTCCGGTCCTTCCCTGAAAGTTTGGGGGGGATACGTCATGCGGGGGCCGAGATAAAAGGGGGGTCCCAAAACGCATTTTCCCCATGTTAATTTCCATAGGGCGGTCAATTTCACTTTTAGCCCGAACGGCTGAATGGATTTACACCAAACTTGGCAAAATTGTAGGGACTGGTAGCCCGATGTGCCTTTGCTATGTCTCAAGATATGTGCTCCAGTGGATTTTGAGTAATTAAGGTTCAAAAAAATATATATATCTATAGGCGCTCTCCGGTGCGCGCACTTGAGTGCGCTCCCGGCGCGACACGCGACTTGCGCGCAGAAGGCTGATTGGCTCTTGGGTGTCTGTAAACATTCTAAACAGTCTGGAGCGGCCGCCATCTTGTGTCTCGGTAAAATCGAGACACAAGGGGTTTGAAAAAAAAAGGGGCAAATGACCATAAGGGGGAAGAGTAGACCCCCTCTGACCGCCTAGGTTTGATGTAGGGACTAAAATAGGGTCCTGCAGGGCATTAAAAAAAATTTTTCGTTTTGCGCGGGGGAAGCGCATGGTACGCGCACCGGCGAAGCACGGGGAAAATCCAGGACCATATTTATGAAGGCCTTGCGCTGTTAGTTTTGCGCCTCCTGTGCGTCAATTTTTGTGACGCACCAGCGGTGTAAAAAAATGCGCATTGTTATGCAATATTTAAAAAGTGACGCATCTATCTAGATGCGTCACTTTTTAAATATAGTGCAACGAGGTACATTTTATTACACTGCTGGTGTTATGCGTCACTTTTCTGTGCGCACTCCTTATGACATTCCAGATGTGTCATATTTAATGTATGACGAATCATGTTGCAAGGAGTTACAGATACGTCAGTATTTCTGACATATCTGTAAACATAAAAGTGATGCGAGGCAGGTGCAAGATTTTGACGCAACAGCATCCTAAAAGTGACGCAGAGAAATCTTATAGATTTCAGTACGTCGTTATTACCAAGCTTTTTGCGGGGGAATGCCCCCTTTGCATACATTATACCTGACGCAGATATAATGTGGCGCAGAGTTTTAAAAAGTGACCCATGTACCTAGATGCGCCACTTTTTAAAAATAGCGTCAGGTATAATGCATGCAGAGGGGGTGTTCTCCCGCAAAAAGCTTTGTAATAGCGACGCAGTGAAATCTTTGAGATTTCACTGCGTCAGTTTTAGGATGCTGTTGCGTCAAAATCTTGTGCCTGCTTTACAGCAGGTGTTAGACTGAGGCAAGACCTTTCACATGCTGCTTTCCCCATTTGAAAGGACACATTACTGGAGTTGCGTCACTTTTGTGACGCACTCCAGCAATGCGTTACTTGGAATGTCATAAGGAGTGCGCACAGAAAAGTGACGCATCGCACCAGTGGTGTAAAAAAATGTGCCTCGTTGCGTTATATTTAAAAAGTGATGTATCTAGGTAGATGGGTCACTTTTTAAAATCAAGCGCCACATTATATCTGCGTGAGGTATAATGCATGCAGAGGGGATGTTCCCCCACTAAAAGCTTTGTAATAGCGACGCAGTGAAATGTTTGAGATTTCACTGCGTCACTTTTAGGATGCTGTTGCATCCTTTAAATATAGTGCAACGAGGCACATTTTATTACACTGCTGGTGTGATGCGTCACTTTTCTGTCCACAGTCCTTATGACATTCCAGATGTGTCATATTTAATGTATGACGAATCATGTTGCAAGGAGTTACAGATACGTCAGTATTTCTGACATATCTGTAAACATAAAAGTGATGCGAGGCCGGCGCAAGATTTTGACGCAACAGCATCCTAAAAGTGACGCAGAGAAATCTCATAGATTTCAGTACGTCGTTATTACCAAGCTTTTTGCGAGGGATTGCCCCCTCTGCATACATTATACCTGATGCAGATACAATATGGCGCAGAGTTTTAAAAAGTGACCCATGTACCTAGATGCGTCACTTTTTAAAAAATAGTGTCATGTATAATGCATGCAGAGGGGGTGTTCCTTGCAAAAAGCTTGGTAATAATGACGCAGTGCGTCACTTTTAGGATGCTGTTGCGCCAAAATCTTGCGCCTGCTTCACAGCAAACCTTTCACATGGTGCTTTTTCCATGTGAAAGGACACATTACTGGAGTTGCGTCACTTTTGTGACGCACTCCAGCAATGCGTTACTTTTGTGTTTACAGATATGTCAGAAATACTGACATATCTGTAACTCCTTGCGAATTGATTAGTCATATATTAAATATGACATATCTGGAATGTCATAAGGAGTGCGTCCAGAAAAGTGACGCATCGCTGTTTTCACGTAGCGATGCGTCACTTTTCAGAAATGAGGCCTCCAGTTTATTCACTGTGTCATAACTTTCTTTTCTAACACTCACCTTCTTTCATTCCTCCTACTTCACTTCCTTTCACCTCTCATACCTTTCTGTTCTTTCTTACTCATTCTCCTTTCAATTATCAATGCACTATATTTCACTTACTCTTCATTTTTTAAGATTATAGCTCTTTGATGAGAATTGGAGGTAGTTCTGAAAAGAACTTTTGGTTTTCTTCTTTTAACTGAACAGGAACAAAAACAGGGAATAGAAACTGCTCAACAGGAGCAAAAAGAAAAAAAAAAAATTAGGGGTGGGAAGGGCAGTGATGGTTCTCCAATGCCCGAACCATGAGCAGGACACTTTGCTCCCCATAGGTGAGGAGTTGATTGCAGTATCTGCATCTGACGACCCCATGGTTAAATGCAGGTTGAATGTTTGCTACCTGCCCCTGTGATTGTTCTCTTCCAGAAGAAGTTGCTCCTCCTGTTGATGTAGAGGCCCCATCTCTGGGAACCTCTTGTGCCAGAGCCCTGACACTTTCCTGGGCAAAATTCTGGGGGTGCCTCCTCTCCACATGGCGAATCATGGTGAAGTTGCCAAAAGAGTATTTTTTGGGGGGGTTACCCCGTGACAGGACCTGTTTGCAGATCCTGCACTCTACTTTTGGTGCATTCACCTTCTTCTGGTCTGCTGGAAACTTAAAAAATTTCCAGATGAAATGTTCTTTGACCTTCGGCTGAGGAGGCTCTTCATCAATGAAATCATTGGAGTCATCTTCACTGCTGGATGGTCTGGCAGCCATGATGAATCCAGGAATATGGAGCAGCAAAAAAGGCAGGTCTTTCAGTCACAAAAGTGAAAGAAGAAGTGAAGGAAATGGGTGGGGATTTCATTCATTGTAAAAAAAAACTGTTAGCAACCAATGAAAAGTGTTATTTTAGGGTCACATGACCCGACGCGTTTACGCTGCGCGCTCCGGAGCACTTCCGGTGCGTTTACGCAGCGCGATCGTAGGCGCTTCCGGGGCGCAAACGTGGCGCGATCGTAGGCGCTTTTGCGTGCGTTTATGCGCCGCGCACGTAGGCGCTTCCGAGGGCACTTACGTTGCGCGCCGAAGTGACGTCATCAATCTTTTATAGAAATGCATAATCATTTTCCTTATTAAAAAAAAACAAATTTTATTTGTATGGTACGAAATGTTTTGCATTATTATTAACTTTTCATTCATATTTTTTTTCACGAACGACAGTTGCGCTCTGGGTGCGCTTTCAGATGAGCTCTCGGAAAAGCTTACCGGAGAGCTTAGCTGAAAGCTTCCCGGAGCGCGCACCCAGAGCGCAAAAGAAAAAAATTATATAAAAAAAATGAATACTTAAAAAAAAACAGCAAATTGTAAAAAAAAAAAAAAGTTAGAAACTCGATATACAAAGGAATTAGCATTTAAAAAACCTATGAAATTCACTGAAAAAACCATAGGTTTCACACCAGTTATAGTTAGGAATTAGCATTTAAAAAACCTATTAAATTCACTGAAAAAACCATAGGTTTCACACCAGTTATAGTTAGCTGGAAATTTTACTGATATAAAACCATTGAAATTCCCACGTTATAGTTAGATGGACTCACTATAACTTGCGCGTGCAATGCACTGCTGATGACGTCACATATTACATCACTCATGACATGGTCAGTGACATCACTCATGACATCACTGATGACACCATCCAGTGAATGTGTGTCTTTCTGAAAAATAAATATATTTTATATATGTATATGTAAAAGTTGATGGAAGAATAAATGTTTAAATAAGTGTCTAAATGGATGGTTTTTAAAAATTGATTGGTTAACTAGCTTAATAAGACGTCATCAGCAGTGCATTGCACGCGCAAGTTATAGTGAGTCCATCTAACTATAACGTGGGAATTTCAATGGTTTTATATCAGTAAAATTTCCAGCTAACTATAACTGGTGTGAAACCTATGGTTTTTTCAGTGAATTTATTAGGTTTTTTAAATGCTAATTCCTAACTATAACTGGTGTGAAACCTATGGTTTTTTCAGTGAATATATATATATATATATATATATATATATATATACATACATACATACATACATACATATATATATATATATATATATATATATATATATATATATATATATATATATGAATATGAAAACACACCTCCTCCACAAGAAAAGAGCCGTGAGCAAAAGGGAGAGACAAAGGAGCACTTTAATGAGCAAAAGTCTCGGGCGAATGTATTTCAGCAATATCTGCCTTCCTCAGCGCCCCTCTCCAACCGCTCCTTGTGCTGTGATGAATCATCCTATCACGCTGGTGTTATAACATCTCATACTCCGCCCCCAAGGTGTAATGCGGCCATCCGATGTAGACCCATGTGGTGGAACTACATATCCCACAAAGCTTAAGTGTTGTGCCCCATGGTGATATTACCGAAGTGAGAATCCTTGAAAGGCACAGCTCAAGCAGTCCATTGGGAGGTGAAGCAAATGAACAGTTCGGTGCCCCCTCGAGTCCGTCTACTCGCCGCCACCTCTCCTCCTGAAATCCTTCGCGGGGTTTGGCACAGGAATCCCAGTCACTCAAAAAAAGGGATATGAATATCCCCTTACCGTGACTGTCAGCCTTTTTAGATGTACAGGTTTTTATATGTAATAATGTGATTTCCAGTACTCTTTTTAGAAAACCGACGGCAGGTAACACTCTTTTACATGCTACGAGTGCTCATCCCCAACATCTAATCAAATCAATACCCTATGGCGAGATGCTACGCATCCTCCGTATTTGCAGCAATCAGGAAGATATGATTGTCAAACAACAGGAAAGTTTTCAAAGATTTGTAGATAGGGGTTACACTGCCAAGATAGTGAACACTGCTATAAAGAAATCTAGGGTCAAAGACAGAGGTGATTTGCTGACTAGGAGAGTGAAACAAAGTGACAACATCAATGAAGTTAGACTCATTCTGACCTACTCAAAACAGGAGAAAGAACTTAGGAGTATTGTCAGGAGAAACTGGCACTTTGTAAAAGATGATCCCACGATTGGTGATGTGATGCCCCCTAATCCATCTATTACTTTTCGAAAAAAGTCTGAGTATGGGCTCCATCCTCTCTAAAAATAGTCAAGACTACATAGGCAAGGAGCCTTGGAGACCGATCAGCAGGGACTTCTACAAATGCCTGGCA
Organism: Lissotriton vulgaris; assembly: GCF_964263255.1. Lineage (NCBI taxonomy): Eukaryota > Metazoa > Chordata > Amphibia > Caudata > Salamandridae > Lissotriton > Lissotriton vulgaris. Next base: position 1,219,097,237 of record NC_141685.1, on the reverse strand, counting down.
TGTAAAGCCTGCCAACATGGTGTCAACACCAAAAAATATACAACAGTAATCCCCAGAACTACTAGGGAAATAAAACAACACCTAACCTGTAGAACGGAATACTGTGTGTACATTTTAGAGTGCGACTGCAAACTCAAATATATTGGTAGCAGCAAGCTGCAAATACATAAGCGTATTTTACAACATCTGCGCGCCATTGTAAATAAGGACCAAAGCTATCCAGTGGCCAGACACTTTGAGGCGTGTCACAACAGTAAGCCTCAGTGTCTCAAATATTTTGCCATCGAGTCTGTAGCACTTACCAGAAGAGGAGGCGACAGGGATGCATGTATGCGCAGGCTCGAAACCAAATATATTTTGGAGTTTAACTCAAAGTGGCCGGGAGGTCTTAACACCACGGAGGACCTCCACACATACCTATGACCACTTCAGGATAATGTCACCTGTAGCCATATAGTTAACACCATGACACAACCATAGTCTAAACTACAAGAGGAGTTGGTCGGCACCGTGCACTTTTTTTACATATTCATGTTTATATTGCAATATACTATGTATAATTTATATATTGAGTGTACTTAATTTGTGTGTGTAAATATATGAATTGATTGATTTTAGCCGTCGTTTTAAATATTAGGGTAATATGTTTTTTATCCTGATTTTTGATGTGACAGCTGATTTTAGTCATGTTACCGATTCCCTCTTTTTTAGACTGTTTTTATGGTGTGATAATTTTTTCTATATGTGCAATATTGATGATGTATGTAAGTATCTCGTCTTGAAAATGGAAGCAAAGCTCTGTTTTAATAGGGTTTAGACTTCCCTTCCCCTTTACCTCAGTACTGTATAACCTCAAGCACCAGCCACTTTAACTGTATTTGCACTTTTGACTGCACAATGTCACTTTAGAGGAAGAAATTATATTTATTTTTTCCAATTGACACGAGGTCATTTTAAATATAAGTGCAATAACATAGCTAAAGATAAGAATGATACAATGGAACCGGAAGTAAGTTAAGGCTCCATATTCTCTCCTCTTGAGCTTTTTCTGGCTGGCATAATTTACGTCATAAATTCATTTCTTCTTGTTTCCTTTTTTTTAAAAAAAGAGATCCACATAGATAAAATTAATTTTCCTTTTTTTGGATCCTTTTCTTTCACTACTATCATTAAATAGCAGTGACCAATAGTATAATTTTGTATTATACTTTAATACACAAGGGTGAGCACTATTGTACGCACAATAATTTCTAATAGATTTGATGGACTATATGGTATACGTCTTTCTCTACACCATCTAGAAGAGTTATAGGCATTTATGCAGTTATAATCAATTTTTATCAAATTGTTAGTACTCTTCGCACAATGAATTGAAGTAGTATATGTATAATTTTATATCTTTTGATACATTATGCAAATTGTGACTTATTTATGTATTCATACAGTTATTTTCACTTATGTATTGGTACCAGGAGAAAGTATAGGCAAAATGTATTTAAACATATAGTATTTTTTCTATGTCCATCATTTTTTGACATGTGACTGCAAGTTATCACTTTAAATGGGCAAAAAGCAATCTGTATCGCCATGTGACCAAGGCCGCTGGGATGGCCGAAACGCGTCATGACACACTACCTAATGGCTGAATAAAGAATGCTGAAGGAAAGTTGGTCCTTGCCTCGAGTCTCTTTGTAAGGAGCGCTGCTGCGAGGTATTTGCAGATATATATATATATATATATATATATCCAATTGCCCTGAAGCTTGTGGAAGCGCACACGACACCACTCTGCCATTCGGCCATTCACATGCAGTCTGCCTTTTCTGCTCCACTTAACACTCTGTTGCCGACGCGTTTCGAGGTTCCACAACCTCTTCTTCTTGGGCTGAACAAACGGCATTCAAGATGCGCATTGACTTTTTTTCAGGTAATTTATTTGTTTGTGTGACTGCCCCCAGTGGGCGTAACCTTTTTGCGGTGATTGTTCAAATGCCTGATGGGACACGGAGTCCCCAATGCAACAATAAATTATTCTTGTAGTAAGTTTGAAATGTTCCGTTTGTGATTAATTCACCTTGTTACCTATAGTAGGCAGTTTCACAGAAGGCAAACTCAATCCGCATATTGAGTGGTGTGCTGTTTCTCTTCTGAAAGGTTCAGAGCGATAGCCTCGTTCAGCTGGTTGTAGGTTTCTCTCTCAGCTCATCATATATTATATATATATAAAAACACACCTTCTCCACAAGAAAAGAGCCGTGAGCAAAAGGGAGAGACAAAGGAGCACTTTAATGAGCAAAAGTCTCAGGCGAATGTATTTCAGCAATATCTGCCTTCCTCAGCGCCCCTCTCCAACCGCTCCTTGTGCTGTGATGAATCATCCTATCACGCTGGTGTTATAACATCTCATACTCTGCCCCCAAGGTGTAATGCGGCCATCCGATGTAGACCCATGTGGTGGAACTACATATCCCACAAAGCTTAAGTGTTGTGCCTCATGGGATTTGGAAAATGCTTCACGGGGTGATATTACCAAAGTGAGAATCCGTGAAAGGCACAGCTGCCATGTTCCTGGAGGTCTTTTAGGGACGGTGCCTTAAATAGGGAGCCTATGACAAGAGGTTCTTGTAGTATCTGCGCGGCAGGCACCTGATGTGCACACAATGGGCCTGTAATGGTCTGAGGTACATCCTGAATCTGTTGGGCACACTCTGTGTTTTTTGGGGTTAGGGATAGTCCTTGTTGGTCCTGCCTTCCTGCATCCCTAGTTCTGGCCGCCTTGGCTTGTTTGTACATACATGATGTCCATCTTTTTGTAGTCATTTGTGGCATGTCAGATGTGTCTGTAGTGCTCCAACAATAAGTTAAACTGCTTGGCCTCTTTAGCAGTCATGCTGTCTGGCAAAGTAAAGGAAATACATATCAGCTAAAGTTGAAACTGTACATAATGTCACATTTTCAGACCATTACATGTGACATGAACAATATACCTTCTTTACATATACTTTTCCCAATCAAACAAGGAGAATGTACTCAAGAACTGGCAGTGTAGGTAAAAGAGATGTCAATGTCAACACAAATTTACATGGACCATATAATCCCTAGCACAAGCATAATGTTCTGTCCATATGGAATCAAACACATGGACCACATAGGCACACTTTTGTATTGGTATTGTAGCGTGCAACAGGGTTTTGTTTTGTTTATAAACATATATGAAATGAGTTATGTGATGCAAGTACAGGTAGAGTCCCTCTGCATTGGTTTATTTATTTTGAAATACACATGGTAACATATATTGCTGTCTTGACTGACCCTGTGTCAGGTGGTCAAAACATAGATGGAGATTGGGTAGCTAACACCTATTAAACATACCTGTTGTGCACTTCACCAATATAGACTGAGCCATATTACCAGGAATCGTAACATAAAGTTTCTGGTATACAGCTATAGCAATACCATGGTGATCTTAACATATCCTGGTATGTTCACACATATTTCAGCAAGGCTGCTTTCCTTGACGTGCATTAAGAATTCGGCTCTGCATGTCAGAGGTGTGTGCATGCATGCTGAAATTCTCATCTGTACAAGTACTTTGTGTTGTATTTTGCAGGTAACGTGTCCCATGAGTCACAATGTTGGTGCTTGCCAGTAGAAGTAATGCCACCAACTCCCTGCCAAGGCATAAATGCATCCCAGAAATGGGACATAGGGAATATGAGGTTATAAGTTTGGAATTTTACTACATTTCCATGGGCAGACTAGTGAAATTTTCTAAATTTACACCAACAAAATCTGTTTGCACTGAGGTAGGAGTCCTTGCATCCAGTCACAACCTTCCAGGCCATATCATATGCCCATACCCTACCATGTTGACATCTACACTCACAATGTGCATCAGCCAGGCTGTCTGGTTATGAGTTATCCAATACAATGGTAAAATAAGACTTGCTGGACTACATTCTTACAGCCTTTCTGGCATCTTTGTAATGGTTCCACTGTTACCCGATCACACATATTTATGATATGGACTACTCTGAGGGATACTAAGGTATACATGAGGCTGGATTACAGCAGCCATGTACAGACAATCTTACAGCTACACATATTGAAAAAACATACATCCTCTGCTATGACTCTAATCGAAGATTAGGAAAGACATTCCCCGATAACAACAACAACAATTACAGCATCTATCATAGTAAGAACTGTTGTATTCTGGTGAGTAGCCTGCTGACACGACTACACATGCGAGTCCAAGTTCAACATTGAAATTCACACACAGCTACTGGAACAGGTACAGATTACAAACCATTGTAGGTTAAACAGCAGAAATGTCTGATATACTGAACTCATTTTGTAGGCAAGGTTAAATATATGCAGCATGTATGAGCATAATGTAATGAAAAACAACAATTGTACATGTTGCATTAGGTCACACTTACTGTAAATCTGATTACATGACACTGTAATGTTGACTTATGGTAACTCTTTCGGGGTAATGTGTTCCACCTCACCAGCACCAGTCTAATGGACACAAATGGACATAGGCAATCATTTGGTTTCCAGGGTAGCTCAGCCTAGCTCATTCAACTTTTCTACTACATTTGTTCAACCATTGGTTTTAATGTGTGTGCCATGCTTTGGGTGTAAAATATTATAAGTTCTGACCATCTGTGGATTTAGTGTCAGATAAAGGTACATGTGCCGAACATATCCAAACAGTAGGTGATCAAACATCCCCACAGCAGGTAAAGATGCATGATTCATGTGTGCCTTCATACTTTATCCATTCATGCATACTGACATATATCCTTGTCCATTTTACATTATAATATGTACAACTTCAGTTGTGTTTGTAAATTGAATGTAAATTGATTACAGGTGATTGATACACCCCCAAGCAAATCACAAGCTTACAAAAATAAACCACACACAAACATTATAGTGCTACAACCATGTACTTCTTACACTTACTGGTAGTTCTGGAAACCTTGAAGGTCCCTACTTTGCCCCTGGTGTATGGTGCAGGTCCACCTACAAGACAATAATTAAAACATTGCTTTGTGAACTTTTCAAACAAACACTCATGACTAGTACTATGAGATCCCAGTGATCTTGTATATTCAACAAGTTGGACACACATATGAATACATTGTCTGTATTTATGAGATGCAAATATTCACCTTACATGGCAGAGGTGGTCGTAAGTTGATGCTTAGATATATCTCTGATCACATGCCTGAAGCATTCCTCAGGCATGTAATGTTTTGTGTACGGCTGGGCAGTATCATCTCAGGCTAGCTTGAGCCATGACAAAAGGGTAAAACCATTGGCCCTACCATGGCAAAGTATAGTGGTAATGAAAAAGGACAGATACATGCCATATATTACATTGTAAGGACAATATCAGATGGAATAAGGTCACTTTTGCACAGAGTGCTGAATAGCCATAATGCATGCTACCCAGCAACATTGAGCAAGGGTGCATGCCTTTGAAGATGGCAGCAATTTCAATCCTAAAAGGGGCATATTCCTCATCCAAAGAAATTGCCAGTGGCATAATAAACTTTCTCTATGTGCTGAAACAATGCAGCACACATTAGAAGGTTAACATTATAGGAGAGTAATCATGACATTTCTCCTTATATGTCACATGTGCATGTTTATTAGATACAAATTACCAATTCATGCTATGAACACGCACCTCTGTGAAATCATATCCTGTATACAAATGCATGCATGTGAAAGTATTTTATAAGACCACAATGTCTTAAACCGCCCCCCTGGGGCAGGCTATTACCATTGGTCAGATTTAACCTTGATTTTGGTATCCTACACCTCAATTGATCTCCCCCCTTACTTCTAAGGAAAATAATTTTAAATTAGTTGGATATGAACACAACTACATGCAGATAGTAAATACATACTTACCAATGCGGCCACCAACTTCCAAGCCAAGGTGATGTAGTAGACCAGCCCCAAGGCTCACCACATCCACCCACAAGTGCTTAAGCTGATGTGGGGTGCAGTTGACACCAAACACTGTTTTCATGTGCCACTGCAAACTCTCCCAGCACTCCTTAGTGGGGTAGCCCAGGCTGACTCTACCTCTAAAGCAATCATCTTTGGCAAATAATGGGAAAGCAGCCAAAGCAGGCCCGCAAACTTTCCCTCTGACAGGTTATTTGCCCTACCCTTCTCCAACATAGCCTAATCCACCTTACTTATACCCCCTAAACACAATACAAACACTACTTAACCATACCACTATCCCAAAAATAGTAAACCTCTCCATGGATAAAGACCCAAACATATATTAACAAAACAATACAATTAATAAATACAATACACAATAACCACAATTGGCACAAGACAGGGACAGAGCAGACACATACAAGACCAAAATACTCCACAATCCACTCTAGAAAATACCACCAAAGCCCAGCAGAGACTGGGTGTTGGAGTTCAGTTCCTTGCATGAGGACAGTAATGGTAATTTTGGATGTAGACATGTGGCAGGCCTGCCCTGTCCCTTAAATGTGGTACACTTCATCACATTGCATCTCCCCATTGACAGTTTATTTTTTGGGCACCATAGACCCATGTTGCTCAACGGGTCTGCCGACATGATTGCTACATTACGAGGCCTACTCCTAGTTGAGAAGATGTGAGTGGCCTGAAGTTTACAGTGACTGTGACTAAAACCCAACACAATGACGGTGTTAAAACATTTATTTTCAAGTTGAACAGTTCAGTGAATTGCAGAAATATTGTCCATCATGTAACCACATATTAACTAAAGAAATACACACTGTGTAGTTGCGTCACCATCGACTAGTCATTGTGTTTTGGATCTCTCCTCTATCCTCCTCCTCCATTGTCTTATGCTCTTCATGCTCCCACTACCAGAGATCATTAGCATGCACACATATGTTGTGGAGGATGGCACATAACTGTATTATCTTGCAGACCATAGGGGGCAAGTATAGCAATCTCCCCCTAACATGTCTAGGCATCAGAACCTGGATTTCAGTAAGTTTAGGTCTTGACACATGCCTGGTTGTACTGTCATTGTGGCTCCTTTTGAGGATGTCCAATTGGGGCCATGACCCATGGCGGCAGACCATATCCTTGGTAAGCTGAAATTCAAGAACAAAACAAGTGTTAATGATTTTGCACATTTTGAGAGCCACATTCCTGCCCATGTGTGCTTTGCGTCCTGAGAAAGTCATACACATTTCTTACAGTATTTGACAAAATATGTTATACAGCTGAACATTGACTTACACATGTCTCTTCAAGTTCTCTGTCTTAGCAAATATTGACCGTGCCCTGAATCTTTGGACACTTTTACATGCTTACTTTCATGTTTAGGCAGTAGATTACAGGTATAAATATTTTGAAAAGTTATTGAACACTCTGTTATGGGCGCCCACTACATGTGCAAATTGTAAAAATATGTATTTGTTTTACTTCCATATGTTCATCCCTTGGGAGGGTGTGTGGTGCCAACATGCTGGATTGTCACACATACATATGCCCCTGCAAAACCTTGGTTGTTGTTACTTGCCTACAGGGCATATACATACTCTATATATTGTTCTTTTACTTTAAAAGGTGATTTAGCTGGGTACAAGTGGTGGTTTTCTAACACAAATCTTGGATAGTTGTACAATTTGCTGTCAGCATTCAGCTAATGATTTTTGACATATAATTTGTCTTGGGGCAGTTAGATTGACCCTAGGTTTTGCAATGTGGGTCACCTTTTTTTTTATCCTCATCTGCCCGACACTCGTTCCATAGATGCAAAGAAAACACACCAACCACCTCACTGCCTTTGGGAGCAAGGCCCCGATAATTGAGCCGCTTCGCAAACTAGGCAGAACTTATTACGGATTGGCGGGAGCTATGGTGCACCTTGTTAACACTCCTCTAGGCAACTTCATGCCTGTTAGGCCAGTAAATAGATATCGGAGTCGGGGCAAACCACTAGACTGAGCCATGGAGTAGATGGGCATAATCATTGGACCTTTGGGGAAAAAAAAAAACCCCAACGAGCCGAAAAAAAAAGATTCACTTCCAATCTATCAAGAGTTTCCAAAAGGTGAGGCACTGGGTACTACAGGATCTAGCCAAATCTATCTTTGATGTTTCATAGAGTGACGTTAGCCAGGCGGAGTGTGTGGGGGGGATGGGATCTACCCAGTGTATACATATCAGCCGTCTTGCCAGAATAGCATAGAATAAGAAAGACCGCGCAACCCCTATGATGTTCTGATCAAAGCCAAAAATGACTAATGATAGCGTAAGAGGAATGTTGGTCTTGAGAATTTAATCCAGGGTGACTTTCACCTCTTTCCAATAAGCAGTTATGTGGGGGCATTCCCAAAACATGTGGGTATCTGAGGCTGCTGGAAGTTGACATTTGTTACAGCATTTCCCTTCCTGATATTTAGATAGACGTAAAGGGGAGAGGTATGCCCGGTGAAAAGTGAACAAATGGTTTCGTCTCAACCAGGCGGGTTTGACAAGTCTATACAAAAGAGAAAAGGATTTTATCCACAAATCCTCGTCCAATAACACGATTTCACTTCCCCATAGCTCCATTGGGAGGTTGAAATCTCCATCTATCTCCTCCAAGATGGACCAATACCAAAAAGCAACCTCCTTACCTCCTGTCTGTTTTTCGACTAAGTGCTGTTCTAGGGGGCTGGGCCTCCCAATATTAGAATTTTTCCTAGTTAGTTCTCTGGCCCAACTGCTGATTTGGACGTACTTAAATCTTGACAAAGTTGGCCCTACTTTCTCCTTAAGCTCCTCCCACTCTATCAGGACGCCCCCAGATACCAGTTCACCCCATCTTGAAAGCCCAGCTTCAATTAGGGGGTCTGCCAGGGAGTCTTGTAAACACAGTGGGAGCCCAGGAGAGTCCCATATCTGAGCATAGTTGGAAAAATATGCCAGCCCCACTCTAAGTTTAATTTGCACCCAGGACTTCAATATTGTTAAAAGAGTCTTAAGCCTCACCTTGTTAAAAAACCTTCGGTCCCCGAACTTAAATAGAAACCCGTCTTACTGAAGGTTTGCCCCCACCAGCATTGCCTTAAACAATCTACCATTTGAAGAATTATCTGGTGACTTCAAGAGCATTCTTGTGTGGGAAAGCTGGAATGCCCATGCATAGTACTACAAGTCTGGCAGAGCAAGCCCTCCTTTTTCCCTCCTCCTCCTTAATTTTTCCAGGCCAGCCTTGTAGCCTTATTGCCCCAAATGAAGGAATTAATTTCCTGCTGACATTTATGAAGTTGCTTAGAATCAAAAGCCAAAGGGATGGAATTAAAAATAAAAAAGTCAGTTTCGGGAGGATAGACATTTTCACTATATTGACTATCCCAAAAATTGACAGTCGGCGACCAGCCCAGGATTTCAATACGGCCCTACATTCTTGGAAGACCAGATCTAGGTTAGCCTTAGCCAAGGTGTCTATATCTTGCGTAATTTTAACTCCGAGGTAACAAATTGAGGGTGTCACCACAACGCTTGGATTAGCAATGTTCCACGTCATGAGCTCAGTCTTCTCAGCGTTAATATGATAGCCCGAGCAATGTGGGCCACCTTTATGTATGAGACACTGATTGTGTTAGAAGTAGCTTTCAACTTCAGACCTGGAAAAAATACTTTGAGTTTTCACATGTATGCGTATGACACCAACTTGTAGGGTATGCTGTACTTCTATACATTGATTTTGTCATCATTGATGTGGGCAGTGAACATTGGGATTTGTACTGTGAGCAGACTGTGATACCTTTCCTGGTTACAATTTATTCTATGTTAATTACTGATGTAAGACATGTTTGACAGCATTCTGTTTAAACTTGTGAGTTTAACATTTCTAGATTCATAAGCAATTAACTTGGTCAACTTACACCATACAAAACTGATGATCTATCATATTGGTCACATATGCCAATATGGCTTGATGCCTATGTGTATGAGTGCACCTAGACTGCCAGTATGGCAGAGGCATATGTGTGTTTTGTGTTGTTGGAAAAATATTGTTACCCAATATTAACATTTGTACATGTATGGATCTTAGACTTAGATTGCATGCCATGCATGGACTTTGCAAATGCATATTCTAGTGTTGCTCCTGAAACTTTGATCAACATACACCTATACAGCCATGTGTGACACACTTACTCATACACATAGGAGTTGTTCTCACACCAGTTGTGACACTTTAACTGATTCCGAGACTAGAAACGCCATTGAGGGAACGCTCATCACACACTTGTCTCTTGTGTAGACTTTGTACTCATATTGACTTGTCTGGCATACCACATGGGTTCTGTGGTGATTTTTGACCAGTGTAGAGGAAGTGGTTCTGTTCATTTACACAGTGTGGAATGAAACTTTACTATACACAGATGTTATGTAGCTACTGCCATTGCATGACTAATGGAGCAATGACAGAATAGAAAATCATTATCTACGTGTTGCAGCACAGTGTTCACACTATGTGAACATAACACTAGGACCAAAGTGCAGCACAGCAAGTCACCTAGGTGTGCTGCACTTCATCTTTGTGAAAGGGCAGTAGGGCACACAGTGTTTATGCCATATGGCACATTCCTGTTCTTTCTCACTGAAATGGCAATAAATGGGGTGCCTAGCACTGACGCAGGCACCCTTACAGCATGGTGCAAGTGTGCTTGCATTGCATGCAGGATTGTTTTAGGGCAGGAAGGGGGCCCTTCCTGCATATTGTTAGATTTGGGGGTCTCTAGTTGGCACAGGTAGGTACTTGTGACAAATAGGGACCCTCTCCTCTAGTCAGGACAAGGGGATTACACTCCTTAAATAACCCCTGCTCACCCTCTAGGCTGCGTGGCGCGAGCAGTCAAGGCTTATTTCAGAAGCGTTGTAAGTGAAGCAATTGTGACCACATACAGTAACCCAGTGACAACCCTACAAATGGACACCACACAGGTTTTATATAGAAAATAAGTAAACTTTATATAGAGTTACCACAAGACCATAAATGACAAACATACACACTATGATTACTTTAAGATGGTAGATTTAAGCTTAGTTGAATTCATTTCTTAGATGCCACACTCTGCGTCAATGTACCTTTAGTTGCGCTGCGCTTCCACGACAAGCAATGTTGCAGCGATGGGAAATGCGGCAAAGTCAGGTGCAAAGGAATAAAGACGTGAAGATCTTCCAGATGTGGCACGCTTCTGGGGGTGTGAGAAGTCATCGGTTCGATGCATGGACTGCAGCGGCGACACCCTTACAATGGGATGGCAATAGCTCCAGTGGCGATGCTCTTCTCCAACGATGCGTGAAGCTTCGGCTTTATGGGATAACTACAGCGGCGACATCCAAGATACGACAGCAGCAGCTCCGACGGTGGCGTGCTTCTCGGGGATGCGAGGTGGTCGATGCGGTGCAATGCGACAGTTTCAGCGGCTACACCCTCCTTCGGAGTTGCGACGGCAGGCACAGCGTCTGCGATATGCTCAGACCTCTTTGCAAGATTCTTCTCCTCATGCAGTGCAGTGTGAAAGCTCCAGTGGCGTAACCCTCCTTCTTCGGAGTTGCGACGGCAGCAGCAGCGACAGTGACACTCTTCCTCCCCATTGCGGCATGCTTCTCTCCGATGCGGTTCAGTGCAACAGTTCCAGCGGCGACACCCTCCTTTGGAGTTGCGACGGCAGGCACAGCGACGGCGACGTGCTTCTTCTCGTTGAGTTGCGCTTCCCCCTCCTTGCGACATGCAGTTCCTCAAAAGGCCCAAAACAGCAGCAGGCACTTCTAAAGAACTCTGAGGAGCTGTCGGATGAAGTCTCTTTTCCAAGCCCTTGCAGATCCTTCACAAGTTGAAAGCAAAGTACACAAAGTTCCTTTCTCCTTCCTTTGGCAGTAAGGCAACCACTGCCGGCCAATCTCCCAAGCATATATTGAGTGAAGTGAGCTACCCAGTAAACCTTTGGGGGCTGGGTGAAGAGTGATCAAATGGGTAAAAGGGCCTCCAAAGGAGTTTGTTTTCAAGATTAGCTTAGATTGTATAGATGAATTAGATACAGGTAACTGAATTATCCTGGGCTAAATTAATTTCAATAAATCAAGTGACTCAGACTACCTAGACATGACAGTACTTCACATTAAGACAAATATTAACATAGAAACAAGTAGACAAGTGTATATGCAAAAAAATAGATTTTATCAAAGTTTAAATTAGCAGGGAAAAATACAATAGACCAAAATGTACAGCACAGGGATACAGGACAAGTGTTAGAAAATTAATTAAACTCTCTGTATAGCCTGTGGCAAGCTTATCCAAAAACCAGAAGTGGAGATATTTCCTTTCGGACAAAGCAGAAGTCGACGTTTCGGTCTCTATGGGCAACTCAGTGAGACCATCATCAGGACAATTGAAACATAATATTGTAACTCCCTGATGAAAGATAGAATAAAACAATTTCAGTACGGCTAAAAAGGACTAAGTCCATCAGTTATTATTGCATTATACACACCAAAAAACAAGAATCACAGTGAATTAACTACATTCTTACAAAAAACAACATTGAAACAAGAATTAACAAATACAACACAAAATTCATGCAGTTCAATGATATAGTAGCATTTCTTACAGTAACAGAAAATCAAGGGATGTAAAGAATCAATATTTATCAAACATTCATTTGATATCTCTAGTCTCTGTTATTTTGTAATTATGAGTTCGACAGCAGCATATAGACAACCTGCGCTCATTTGTCTAGAGACATACCCAAGGGCGAGAATCACTGCCAGTATCTTTACTTTTTAGATTTGGACGGCTTCAATGGTGTTGATTATTCAGTCTGCAAATATTTAGAAAAATTCTAAGTGATTTGAACAGATAGGCTAACATATAGCCTTCATTATACTAGCATCAAAAAGTACCTTGGAACAGTAGCCACCGGTCGCATTCATTGGCAGGGACTCAAGTGTTACGTGAGGTTTTAATCTGTGCACTATGGGAAAAGAGGTGAGAACTCTATTAAAATACACCTCTGTGGTATTAACACAGTGATCTAAATTGCGCTCACTTCTATAGTTACCTTCAAAGAAGTGAGAAGGGAAGAGAAAGGTTGCTCTTTTAAGTCCTAGCGCACATCCAGGGCAGTTCGGTTGTGCTTGCACGATCGTCTATTAATGAACGATCTGAAAAATGAGGGTTCGCAATTAGTTAAGTGACGATCCAAACCCGAAAAAATGGGGTAACGAGGGATCAATTAATGGTTCTAATCTATAATCCACATTTACCTGTTAGGCTTCTGTAGGTTCAAATCGCGCGAAAATCTCTACCGTCACTCAGCAGAAGAACTGCTGCAAGTGAAGGTTCCGTCTATTTAACCTCACGGGTGTTTGGAGATCGAAATAGGACTAGTTTTGAAGGGCCATCTTGTAGTGGCAAAAGGTTCTAACCTAATGGGACCGAAATGGGACTAATTTTGAGGCACCATCTTGTATTGGCAAATGGTTCTTACCTAAGTAAAACCTAACTGAAGACAAAAACAAAGTCAAGCATTCTAAACTTAGTAGACCTTTAAATTTACAAGTATATCGCGGATTCACCGCAGTTCTAGTACAGACTAGGTGAGTGCATCGCGATGTGGGTGGAAGCAACGCAACTCATCACAAAATGCATTTAGCAACAGTGGGGTGGTCGCAAATAAACGTTTGTAGCAAAATATCATATAATACATACATAACACAGATGACACATTTGCGTCCCGCCAAATAATCACAAATTGGACATGGTATACCTGTTCATGATGTTAGGTGAAATCAGTTCAATGTGATTACATCTAGCGACAAACATTGTATACTAAACAACTAAACTGAACTAAATGTTAGAAACAGTTTCCTTTACACTGGTAAAGACAGTTGCAAGTAGCATATACAGTATAAATGATGTAAGTCTGTGACAGGGTGGCGGGTCCAGGGGGTGACAATGCTGTTGTACACGCAGACGGCTGGTCTGCTTTGCCGTTGACCCCCCTTTCTGTTGTCTTTATACAGACTGATGACTCTGCTGCCGTACCTGCGGATTGGTGGTCGGCTGTCCCGCGGAACCCCCCTGTCACCCCTGCACTGACTGAATACCCTGGTCTGCAGGACTGGGGCACGAAGGAGACCGATAGTATATGGAACTTTGCTCCGGTAGAAGAACACGGCCCCTTTAACTACGGACTACACGACGGCGTGGCCACGCCCCCTGCGAGCGTCGAGGAGTCAAATGCCGGAAGAGAGAAGGAGAAGACGGACGGCGTTTCCCTGGAGGCGGAAGGTGTGTTGGAGTGGAGACGGAGAGCAGTGGAGTCGAGTATTGGAAGAGGAGGTGGTGCGTGTGGAAGGAGCCCAGCTGAGAACGACAAGCCAGGAGGCCACCGATTTGGCGCTTCGCCCTGCCACGGTCCCACGGGAGGAGCGTGGCTGGACAAGGTACGGGGTACTGTGGCTGGCTGGGTGGGGAGGAGCGACCCGAAGAAACCGAGAGACCCAGTGTAAATATTCTACAGTCAGGAAAATCCCCCCCCCCTTCACGAGCACATCGAACGGCTGTTAGTAACTGAGCACTTGGTTTCCCTCACTCCCCGGGCCCTTGCAAGTTGTGCACGGACGTCCCAGTGATTGTACCTTTTCTTTTCTTTCTTTTCCGGAACGCCTCCGGACGAGTCCACGCTCCAGTACCACAGGGTGACGACATCTCCTTCCCTCCATACCGACGAGAGTGTCTCGATTCCCTACATCATTCTGGAGAACTCAGGCTTTACAAGAGGTGTCAGGACGGAGACCTCGGACTTTGCAAAACTGAGAGTGACTTCTAAAAGGCGTAAAGCATACTTAAAAATAAAACCTTCCCTAAGAGCACTATTCCCTGACTCTGCCTCATTGGATCCTACCCCCCTGACTTCTGACTCATCTTCCCCTGTGTTCCACGAACCTGACCCTTTACAACTGGTGTCAGAAGTGGGATTTCCATCCCAGTCCACCTGTGATTCCGAGATGGACGCCCTGTTACAGCATCTGATAAAGGGACAGGAGAAGTTAGAATGGGCTGTCGAGCGCCAGATGACCTCGGCCCAAGCAGACAGAGACCTCTTTAAGAACACTATAGCGGCTCAGATGGACAACATGCAGAAAACGATGATCCCTCCCACCGGTGTGGTAACCGTGGAGAGCAGAGCCCATGTTCCTAGCCCGTCCGGTATCTCATTACAGAAATATGTACATGGCGAATCCGGCTGGGAACGCAACGTATGCCATGATAAAGAACTTTATTCTAGATCACTTGGGGCTCGACTCCGAAGCATACCGCCTCAGGTTCCGCAAGGAAAAAGGGGTCCCGGGAGAAAATCCAAAAACCCTCTTCTTCCGCTTGAAGATGATGGCGGATAAGTGGCTAAAGTCTAGCACCAGCACCAAAGAAGAGATCCTGGCCCAAATTTACCTGGAGCAATTCATGGAGGCGCTCCCCTACAGCTCCCAGAGGTGGTTGAGGCAGCACTCGGGGCTTACAGTAGAGCAGGCCATTGAGATGGCCGCCAACTATGCCCGAGCGCAACCACGGGGCACTGGGTGGGAACCTGAGAAGTCCTCCAAACAACAGTCCTTGGTAAAAAGCGACAAGAAGGCAAAACCGGCTCTTGAGCCCTTCCGGCCTCGACCTCTTAGGATGGAGCCTCCTGTACCCCGGGGTCCTCAATGTTTCGAGTGCGGCGAGTGGGGGCACATTGCCCGCCTGTGTCCTCGGAGAAGACCTCCCGAGGAGCCCATGGAGGTGGGTTACCTGCCAAAGGCTGTCCTATACTACGCGGAGTTGGGGACCTCATTTCATGTAAGTATGAGGGTAAACGGGTTTAGTATTAAAGCCCTCCTGGACTCCGGGTGTAGGCAGTCTGTGGTGCAAGAGAAGTTTGTCCTGCCCTACCAATATGACCAGGATGCCTTAGTACACATCCGTTGTGTACACGGGGACGTCAAACCGTATCCTGTGGCCCAGGTACCCGTTGCCACTGACAATCAACCGGAATGCACCGTAAGGGTGGGAGTATTAACGACACTACCAGAGGACATGATAGTGGGAGTGGATAATCCGGACTTCTTAGAACTATTCAGAAGAACCGTATACGAACCGCCCCTGTCTAAACATACAGCCCATTCGGCTCTACTCACGGCTGAACCCTGGGTTCTTGACCGCAATTTCCGCTTCGCGCAGGCAGAAGACCGGACTCTCTTTAATGCATGGGAAGCGGCGCAGGCATCCCAGGATGATACCAGCGCCTCGTATCCCAGATTTATTATAAAACGGGATCTCCTGTACAGAGAGGCAGCTACCGGAAAAGAGTTACAGCTCTTGGTTCCGAAGTCTTTCCGCGAACAAGTGCTGTTCTTCGCACACGCTCATTTAACGGCAGGTCATGCGGGCAAGGAGAAAACGACAGAGAGCGTTATCCTGCATTTCTACTGGCCTGGGATTTACAGGGACGTACAGGAGTATTGTAGTAAATGCGAGATCTGCCAGAAAAAGAACACTCACAAACCCCCGGCAGCCCCCCTACAACCCATGCCAATCATAGGGGTACCCTTCGAGCGTGTAGGGATGGATCTCATAGGGCCCCTCCCAAAGACCCCCCGAGGGCATTTGTATGCACTTGTAATAGTGGACTATGCGACCAGATACATAGAGGCCTTTCCCCTGAAATCCCCTACTACAGCCAATGTAGCGGAAAAGTTCGTGGAATTGTTTTCTAGGGTGGGATTCCCGAAGGAGGTGGTTACAGACCAGGGAACCCCGTTTACATCACGCCTCATGAAGGAAATCTGCAAGTCACTGGATATCCATCATCTAAAGACATCCGTATACCACCCTCAGACCGATGGCCTCGTAGAGAGGTACAATCAGAGTCTCAAAAACACCCTAAAGAAAATGTTGACCTCCGAAGGCCCGGCCTGGGACCGGTTACTCCCGTTAGCCCTGTATGTATTCCGAGCCCAAAAACAGAGCAGCCTCGGTCACTCAGCTTTTGAGCTACTATATGGAAGAACACCCCAAACCTTGCTGGAGATCACTAAAGACGCATGGGAATCGCAAGAGGACCTAGAAAAAAACACCCCCCTGGAATACACCGCACAATTGAGGTCCAAGTTGGGGAAACTACGTAGTCTGGCCTATACAAACCTCGAACAAAACCAGAAGAAACAAAAGAAATCTTACGACAGAGGGACCCGGCTCCGGAAGATGGGAGTGGGCGATTGGGCACTTGTACTGTTGCCCTCTATCACAAAGAAAACCGAGTGGGAAGGCCCTTACGAAGTGGTAGACACCATAGGTGAGACCACATATCGGCTACGTCTCTCTCCCTCGAAAACACAGACATACCACATTAACATTCTCAAAAAGTGGATCGGTCCTCCTCCTCAGAGCGTTCACTTGGCTATCCCGAACAAACAAACGGAGGAAAACACCTTACGTCACCTCGTCATGAATCCGGAACTATCAAATAGACAACAACGAGATCTACATGAAACCTTGACGCCCTTCATGTCTGTCTTTTCGGATCTGCCGGGGAAAACTACCTTAGTGGAACATAGGATCGAGACGATTCCAGGGAAGATAGTGCGTCAGCGACCCTACAGAATCCCTGCCGCCAGGAGGGAGGCAGTGAGACAAGAAGTAAAAGACATGTTAGAATTGGGGTTGATACAACCTTCCACAAGCAACTGGGCCTCCCCGATAGTCATGGTGCCCAAACCCGATGGCACTAAACGATTTTGCATGGACTTCCGGGCCTTGAATACGATATCCTCGTTTGACGCCTATCCCATCCCCCGGGTTGACGAATTAATAGAGAAGCTGGGGGAAGCAGTGTACATAACGACCATTGGCCTGACCAAGGGGTACTGGCAGGTACCCCTTAGGATGGAAAACCGGAAGAAAACCGCCTTCATCACCGACGAAGGACTTTTTGAGTTTACGGTTCTCCCCTTTGGGCTTCATGGCGCCCCCGCCACTTTTCAGCGGCTCATGAACCGCATTCTAAAGCCTTTCCCGACCTTCTGTTCAGCCTACCTGGACGATATAGTCGTCCACAGTAAATCCTGGAAAGAACACCTACGACACCTCCAGGCCATCCTCCGGGCCCTGCAGGAAGCCGGCCTGCACATCAACACGAGGAAGTCCCGGGCGGCTTTTACCAGAGTCAAATACCTGGGGTATGTGCTGGGCGAAGGTACCATCGCTCCACAAGACGAGAAAATCAGAGCCATCAGAGACACAGGTTTCCCCTCCAATAAAAGGGAGCTTCGCGCCTTTTTGGGACTGATCGGTTATTACCGGAGATTCATTCCCCGATTTGCAGAAGTGGCCGCCCCTTTGACGAACCTCCTACGCAAGGATGTAAGGTCCAAGGAGATTCAAAACGCCCCGAAGGAGGCCTTGGAGGCCTTTACATTATTGAAAAAAGCCATCACATCAGCCCCCGTTCTGATATCCCCGGACATTAACAAGGACTTCATACTCGCCACTGACGCCTCGGAGACAGGTATCGGTGCTGTTCTTTCGCAAAAGGACGGGGAGGGGGTGGAGCACCCTATCCTGTTCAGCAGCAGGAAACTGTACCCTAGAGAACAGAAGTACTCCACTGTGGAACGTGAATGTCTTGCCATTAAGTGGGCGGTAGAGAAACTTCAATACTATCTGGAGGGCCGCCCCTTTGTCCTTCAAACTGACCATGCCCCGCTGAGTTGGATGTACCGCAACAGATCTCTCAATCCTAGGGTCCTTAGATGGTTTTTGTCCCTCCAGCCTTACTCCTTTACTGTGGTGCACAAGAAGGGAACGGACAATGGGAACGCGGACTACCTGTCCAGGGTCCAACATCTCCCCGATCGGGAGAGTCCAGGGGGGGAGGTGTGTGACAGGGTGGCGGGTCCAGTGGGTGACAATGCTGTTGTACACGCAGACGGCTGGTCTGCTTTGCCGTTGACCCCCCTTTCTGTTGTCCTTATACAGACTGATGACTCTGCTGCCGTACCTGCGGATTGGTGGTCGGCTGTCCCGCGGAACCCCCCTGTCACCCCTGCACTGACTGATGACCCTGGTCTGCAGGACTGGGGCACGAAGGAGACCGATAGTATATGGAACTTTGCTCCGGTAGAAGAACACGGCCCCTTTAACTACGGACTACACGACGGCGTGGCCACCCCCCCTGCGAGCGTCGAGGAGTCAAATGCCGGAAGAGAGAGAAGGAGAAGACGGACGGCGTTTCCCTGGAGGCGGAAGGTGTGTTGGAGTGGAGACGGAGAGCAGTGGAATCGAGTATTGGAAGAGGAGGTGGTGCGTGTGGAAGGAGCCCAGCTGAGAACGACAAGCCAGGAGGCCACCGATTTGGCGCTTTGCCCTGCCACGGTCCCACGGGAGGAGCGTGGCTGGACAAGGTACGGGGTACTGTGGCTGGCTGGGTGGGGAGGAGCGACCCGAAGAAACCGAGAGACCCAGTGTAAATATTGTACAGTCAGGAAAATCCCCCCCCCTTCACGAGCACATCGAACGGCTGTTAGTAACTGAGCACTTGGTTTCCCTCACTCCCCGGGCCCTTGCAAGTTGTGCACGGACGTCCCAGTGATTGTACCTTTTCTTTTCTTTCTTTTCCGGAACGCCTCTGGACGAGTCCACGCTCCAGTACCACAGGGTGACGACATCTCCTTCCCTCCATACCGACGAGAGTGTCTCGATTCCCTACATCATTCTGGAGAACTCAGGCTTTACAAGAGGTGTCAGGATGGAGACCTCGGACTTTGCTAAACTGAGAGTGACTTCTAAAAGGCGTAAAGCATACTTAAAAATAAAACCTTCCCTAAGAGCACTATTCCCCTGTGTTCCACGAACCTGACCCTTTACAAAGTCCAACTAAACTCCTTAGGTTAGACAAGCCAGTGCCTGCCATTCTGTGGATGAATTCAATCCTTTGTTAACAGTATCAGTGATACATATCAATTTGCCTTCTCGTAGGGACACTACTCTATCCATATTATTGTGTCTTCTATTCGGTTTAATGACCTCGAGCACCCACCATGTCATGTCCGTTTCCTTGTGGCCAAAACGTAAGTAGTGTTCCACAAGTGGTGCGTTCTCTTTTTTGCACCTGATGCGTGATTGGTGCTGTAAAATTCTTTTTTTGACAGGTTGGATAGTTTTTCCAATATAGTGCATTTGGCACGGGCACTGAATACAGTAAATCACAGTAGTGGTGTTTCAGTTAGAAAACAATTTGGCTGTAAATTTAACACCGTTGATTTCACATGATTTGACTGTCATAGTAGTAGAGCAGGCTGTGCAGTTATTGCATTTAAAATGCCCTATGATGGGGGTGGTTTGTAACATGTTGGTCAGAGAATTATTGGTAACAGGTGCTTCATAGGCATGAACAAGTCTATCTCGAATGTTAGTGCCTCTTTTGAAGGCAAACAGTGGTTTTTTTGATAGTTCAGGGATAGATGATAGTAACTTCCAGTTTCTGGTTATGATTGTTCTGATGATATTGGAGTGTGTGCCAAAAGTTGATACACATACAATCTCTTCTTTGTTTTGACGCTCACGGGTGTTTAGAAGAGCTTCACGATTATAATACCAGGCGCGCTTCATCGATTTGCGTAGAAGCCGTGAAGGGTAACCGCGTGCCATCAGTTTCATTTTAAGCTTATTAGCCTCAGCGAAATAATCATTTTTGAAGGTACAGTTTCTCCGCAAGCGGAGAAACTGACCAAATGGGAGGCCGTCCTTGAGTGCCTGGGGGTGATGACTTTTATAACTGAGAAGAGTGTTTCTAGCAGTTTTCTTGGTGTACAAAGTGGTGTATAGGAGATTATTCTCGCCATTTCTGATAATTATGTCAAGGAAAGGCATTTCTGTTGAACTGTGGTCTAAAGTGATTTTTAAGTTGGTATTTCTTGAGTTCAACCAGTGGTGAAAAAGTTCCAGTTCCTCAGTGTTACCATGCCAGATCATGAAAATATCGTCGATGTAACGAATCCACTTGCGAATATTGTCAACAAATGGATTAGTTACATCGAGGACATGCTGTTCTTCAAAGGAGGAGACATAAATGTTAGCTATGTCAGGGGCATAAACTGCACCCATTGCTACCCCCTTTAATTGCTGGAAGAAGCTGTTCTGAAAAAGGAAAAAATGTTTACAAAGAGATATTCTCACACATTCAGTGATGAAAAACGTGGGTACCGAATGTGGTCGGGGTCTTGATTCTAGAAGTTGGTTTAGGAGATCCAGAACTTCGATTTGGGGAACATTGGTGTATAAGCTTTCTATATCCATAGAAACTAGGATATCACCAATAGGGTCAAAAGTTAGGTTTTCTACTGCATTGATCACAGACATAGTATCCCTGATGTAATTGGGATTGTCTACTGCAAAGGGCCTGATGAAAAAATCGGCATATTGCGCCAAGGGCTTTAGAATCGAATTGCACCCTGAGACAATAGGGCGGCCTGGGGGGTCCACAGGATCTTTGTGTACTTTTGGCAATAAATATATTACCGGGACCGTCGCATTTTTATTCACTAGAAAGGCAGCTTCTTTATCATTCAGCCATCCCTCCTCAAGACCTAGTTTGCTTAGATTTACAATTTCTTCCATTATGTGTGTAGAAGGATTTCCACTCAATCTCTTGTAGTGAGATGGAATTGACAGCTGTTTATACGTTTCTTTTTCATATTTTGACTTTTCCCAAAGCACAATTCCTCCTCCCTTATCTGCAGGTTTTACTAGAGCTGTGGGGAGATTCTGCAAGTTATGTAAGGCCTGTTGTTGTGGTTTAGTCAGATTTGCTTTATAACCTATAGATTTTTTGAAAAGATTCTCAACTTCGATCAATGTTGCATTTTCAAACGTTGGGATCTCTTTGCGCACCATCGCATTTGTGGGATAAAAAGTAGATGGATTTCTTAAGCCTGTAATACCTTTCTTGGGATCACTGATGTTGTTGGCAAAATAATTACGTAAACGGATGGTGCGAAAGAAACGATATAATTCGAGTTTGGTATTGAAACTATCGTTTCTGTATGTAGGTACATAGCTTAGACCCTGTGATAAGACAGATGTCTCATGCTCTGACAAGAGATGGGTGGATATATTAAAAATGGGAATGGTTTGATCTGTTTCTACCATTCGTAGTATTGGTTCCGGTTTTGCCGGAATCCTGGGGTGTACTGGTTGCGGTACCATCCTCGCTTCGGAGGCTGTGGTCTCCGAGGGGTCTGGTTGGTCTTTGGTCCTGGGCTAAAAAATTCTTGTTGGATGTTGAGGGCTGTTGGTCGTACCTCTGGTAGTTGGGATTTTAGGATTTTTCACTTCCGGATTCAGAACCTGAATCAGAGAAAGTGACCCTTTTGGTGGGCTGTTGGTTGGCCCCTTGGTTTGTGTAAAAATCTTTTCTCAGGTAGGGATATGTACGTTCTTTATTATATCGCCAAATGTCGTTTTGTAGTTTTTCAGTCTTTTTATGCAAATTGAATTCTTCAAATTCCTTAACTGTTTGTTTAACCTTGTCAAGGAGCGCTTTACTGTTGGTAATTGTGCTATCTCCTGTGATCTTACTTTCAAGGGTTTCGATTTCTTTTGTGAGGGTCTTAATTTGTCTAAGAGCTGTTTCAATGCTTAGAACCATCCAGGTTCTTGAGCAGCGATTAGCTGAGAAGCTAAAACCTATTTTGAACTCCTCATCATCCACAAGTATAATTGGGATGTTGCGAATCTGAAGACCCGCGGGTATGATGTTAGAATTTAAACAGTCAGTTAGGAACTTGGCATGGAGCTAAGTTCGCACCAATTTTTTCTTAAGGCGTTCCAGTTGATTAATGTCTGATTCATAGGGAAGCTGTGTAACAGGGCCTTTGTTGCCAAGTAACGAAGGGCCAGAAGCAACTTTCAAGATGTATTCATCAGAATAGGCTAAAGTTTCTGCCTCAGACATAGATATTTGAAACAGAAAAGAGAACAACCACTTAGTTCAGCGGCTCACACCAGACAAGCGTCTGTGCAAGAATATATTGAGTGAAGTGAGCTACCCAGTAAACCTTTGGGGGCTGGGTGAAGAGTGATCAAATGGGTAAAAGGGCCTCCAAAGGAGTTTGTTTTCAAGATTAGCTTAGATTGTATAGATGAATTAGATACAGGTAACTGAATTATCCTGGGCTAAATTAATTTCAATAAATCAAGTGACTCAGACTACCTAGACATGACAGTACTTCACATTAAGACAAATATTAACATAGAAACAAGTAGACAAGTGTATATGCAAAAAAATAGATTTTATCAAAGTTTAAATTAGCAGGGAAAAATACAATAGACCAAAATGTACAGCACAGGGATACAGGACAAGTGTTAGAAAATTAATTAAACTCTCTGTATAGCCTGTGGCAAGCTTATCCAAAAACCAGAAGTGGAGATATTTCCTTTCGGACAAAGCAGAAGTCGACGTTTCGGTCTCTATGGGCAACTCAGTGAGACCATCATCAGGACAATTGAAACATAATATTGTAACTCCCTGATGAAAGATAGAATAAAACAATTTCAGTACGGCTAAAAAGGACTAAGTCCATCAGTTATTATTGCATTATACACACCAAAAAACAAGAATCACAGTGAATTAACTACATTCTTACAAAAAACAACATTGAAACAAGAATTAACAAATACAACACAAAATTCATGCAGTTCAATGATATAGTAGCATTTCTTACAGTAACAGAAAATCAAGGGATGTAAAGAATCAATATTTATCAAACATTCATTTGATATCTCTAGTCTCTGTTATTTTGTAATTATGAGTTCGACAGCAGCATATAGACAACCTGCGCTCATTTGTCTAGAGACATACCCAAGGGCGAGAATCACTGCCGGTATCTTTACTTTTTAGATTTGGACGGCTTCAATGGTGTTGATTATTCAGTCTGCAAATATTTAGAAAAATTCTAAGTGATTTGAACAGATAGGCTAACATATAGCCTTCGTTATACTAGCATCAAAAAGTACCTTGGAACAGTAGCCACCGATCGCATTCATTGGCAGGGACTCAAGTGTTACGTGAGGTTTTAATCTGTGCACTATGGGAAAAGAGGTGAGAACTCTATTAAAATACACCTCTGTGGTATTAACACAGTGATCTAAATTGCGCTAACTTCTATAGTTACCTTCAAAGAAGTGAGAAGGGAAGAGAAAGGTTGCTCTTTTAAGTCTTAGCGCACATCCAGGGCAGTTCGGTTGTGCTTGCACGATTGTCTATTAATGAACGATCTGAAAAATGAGGGTTCGCAATTAGTTAAGTGACCGAATTAGTTAAGTGACCGAATGTGGTCGGGGTCTTGATTCTAGAAGTTGGTTTAGGAGATCCAGAACTTCGATTTGGGGAATATTGGTGTATAAGCTTTCTATATCCATAGAAACTAGGATATCACCAATAGGGTCAAAAGTTAGGTTTTCTACTGCATTGATCACAGACATAGTATCCCTGATGTAATTGGGATTGTCTACTGCAAAGGGCCTGATGAAAAAATCGGCATATTGCGCCAAGGGCTTTAGAATCGAATTGCACCCTGAGACAATAGGGCGGCCTGGGGGGTCCACAGGATCTTTGTGTACTTTTGGCAATAAATATATTACCGGGACCGTCGCATTTTTATTCACTAGAATATCCTAGTTTCTATGGATATAGAAAGCTTATACACCAATATTCCCCAAATCGAAGTTCTGGATCTCCTAAACCAACTTCTAGAATCAAGACCCCGACCACATTCGGTACCCACGTTTTTTATCACTGAATGTGTGAGAATATCTCTTTGTGAAAAATTTTTCCTTTTTCAGAACAGCTTCTTCCAGCAATTAAAGGGGGTAGCAATGGGTGCAGTTTATGCCCCTGACATAGCTAACATTTATGTCTCCTCCTTTGAAGAACAGCATGTCCTCGATGTAAGTAATCCATTTGTTGACAATATTCGCAAGTGGATTCGTTACATCGACGATATTTTCATGATCTGGCATGGTAACACTGAGGAACTGGAACTTTTTCACCACTGGTTGAACTCAAGAAATACCAACTTAAAATTCACTTTAGACCACAGTTCAACAGAAATGCCTTTCCTTGACATCATTATCAGAAATGGCGAGAATAATCGCCTATACACCACTTTGTACACCAAGAAAACTGCTAGAAACACTCTTCTCAGTTATAAAAGTCATCACCCCCAGGCACTCAAGGACGGCCTCCCATTTGGTCAGTTTCTCCGCTTGCGGAGAAACTGTACCTTCAAAAATGATTATTTCGATGAGGCTAATAAGCTTAAAATGAAACTGATGGCACGCGGTTACCCTTCACGGCTTCTACGCAAATCGATGAAGCGCGCCTGGTATTATAATCGTGAAGCTCTTCTAAACACCTGTGAGCGTCAAAACAAAGAAGAGATTGTATGTGTATCAACTTTTGGCACACACTCCAATATCATCAGAACAATCATAACCAGAAACTGGAAGTTACTATCATCTATCCCTGAACTATCAAAAAAAAACACTGTTTGCCTTTAAAAGAGGCACTAACATTCGAGATAGACTTGTTCATGCCTATGAAGCACCTGTTACCAATAATTCTCTGACCAACATGTTACAAACCACCCCCATCATAGGGCATTTTAAATGCAATAACTGCACAGCCTGCTCTACCACTATGACAGTCAAATCATGTGAAATCAACGGTGTTAAATTTACAGCCAAAAATGTTTCTAACTGTAACACCACTACTGTGATTTACTGTATTCAGTGCCCGTGCCAAATGCACTATATTGGAAAAACTATCCAACCTGTCAAAAAAAGAATTTTACAGCACCAATCACGCATCAGGTGCAAAAAAGAGAACGCACCACTTGTGGAACACTACTTACGTTTTGGCCACAAGGAAACGGACATGACATGGTGGGTGCTCGAGGTCATTAAACCGAATAGAAGACACAATAATATGGATAGAGTACTGTCCCTACGAGAAGGCAAATTGATATGTATCACTGATACTGTTAACAAAGGATTGAATTCATCCACAGAATGGCAGGCACTGGCTTGTCTAACCTAAGGAGTTTAGTTGGACTTACATAATTTATACTGTATATTCTACTTGCAACTGTCTTTACCAGTGTAAAGGAAACTGTTTCTAACATTTAGTTCAGTTTAGTTGTTTAGTATACAATGTTTGTCGCTAGATGTAATCACATTGAACTGATTTCACCTAACATCATGAACAGGTATTGTAAAAGGGTGGCTAGACAACCAGTGACCAAAGACCCCTTTGTGTTGCCCGGCGGTGTCGCCTCTATTACCCACAGAATATTAATCAATGAAGAAGCAGGCGCTGGAGACTGAAAGGCAGGAAACAAGGGTTTATTCTCTCCGGAGGAGAACACATCAATTCGGACAGCAAGTATCGTCACGAGGTGCTCTAACCGCATCTCTGAGGCCTGGCCTCTTATACTCAGGTTTATTGCTTTATTACATGAAACATATACTTGTCAGTACTTTGATGTACGGAAAGGTATCCTAGGAATCCCCGCTTCAAGCCCGTTCCCACACGTTTACAGTTGAAATCCCCACCCCGGTCACAACAGGTGATGATTATCGCGCAGCTGGACATTCCGCCGATTCACGGAATGTGTGGAGTTGATCGGATCTCATGGGGTGAAGGGTGTTCAATCGACTCGAGGGTCCTTTGATAGGGGGAAGTTTCCTACTGTACGGGGGTGGGATAAACAGTATCCGCAGGGCCAGGTGGCGGCCTGGGAACAAGGGAGACAAACGGGCATACAGGAAAAGGGGGGTTTGTATCAAAGGACTTGGGATCATGAAAGGGATGAAGGGAGGTGTCGCGCTGGGAACAGGATGGGATTCCGAGGCAGAGCTGTGCTGAAGAGGGGTTTATGACCCAAAGCATGTGAGAGCGGGAGGGGGTTGTCACCGTGCGGGGGATGCCTGCAAGGTTAGGAGAGAGAGAGAGACGCGCTGGCTATCAGCGAGGGCAGGGAGGCCATGGTGCTTAAAATGGCTGCCGCTTACGCGCAAGGCATGTGGGAGCTGGAGTGACCAGTGCGTGGGGGTGTTTGTGAGGGTGTAGAGCCGTGCTGGGGGTCAGGGGTGTGCAGAGGATGGTTCTGATCAAGGCAGCTGAAATGGCGGAGGGTGTACGATAAAAAGTGTGGCATCGGAGAAAAGGACAAGATGGCGCAGATAATGTTCACCAAACCGTATTAATTTTCCACAGTCCTCCCTTTAACATTTCTAAGACATCTTGCTGGCCTATTTCCTATCTATGTCTACTGTGGTGGTCAAAAGTAAGGAAGTGATAACCCAGGTGAAGGAACTGTACATAAACATCACATTTTTAAAATCTTTTCATCTTAGTGGGCGGGCTCATCGTTAAGCTCGTTGCAGGAAAGTCATAGTAATGCAATATCAGACAAAAATTATGTAGTGAGAGCATTGGGTACAGATCATAGATGCTTATAGTCATTCGGAATAGGAGCTGATAGGTTACCACGAAAGTAAGTTCTTTTTGTACTCGGTTGGAGCACAGTCAATTCAATGGCGGTTGGGAGAGAAATGAGACGTAGTAAAAACAATAATCGGTGTTTCCAGTGTCTTGTGGTCGTGGACCATCATTAGTGAGTTCTCAGCATTCTTTGTCATCTTCTGTTGGCACTGTTGAGCACCTGCATTACAATTCGTTCTTTAGTAGGAATGTCCATGTGGGTTGGGCCGTTGGAGGTCTGCGGGCAAGAGTGTGTCTTTGTTTTGTTTCGCCAGACCTCGTGGGAGAAGTACATTACGGTTTTGGAGCAGGTGCATTTTCTTCCATAACCCAGAGCATGGTCATTAGGAGGAGACAGAAAAAGGATTGTGATGAAGAGTGCAATTGTCTTTGAGCTGTGGAGTCTGTCTGTCCTTGGGTCTCTGTAGTGGGTATTTCCTGTTGCTTCTATCATCTTCAAGGTGCTCGGTAGCGGGCAGAACCACAGACTTTGTTTAGCTTCTCTTTGGGGTGACCCTCGGTGGTGTTTAGGTCATCGTTCTGAGATTTAACAACATTCGTGGTCTACTTAGTCGGAGCTCCCTCCCTTTTGGCGCAGGAAATACCCTTCTCTAGATGGCACAGTAGGATTTAGAGGATGTTGAAAGTTCAGGTGGAGGGAGGGGGGTGTGCAAGTAGTCCTTATGGTAGGTCGGAGGAGGAGGGGATGGAGCAGGGCCAGATCGGGAACAGACCAGGGGGACGGAAAATTTAGACAGGCGGGTCCATAACCAGGTTCAGAGAGCGGGGACTTTTCGGCACATGTCGATCATAGAGCAGGGGCCTCAGGTCAGCCCTTTCCTTTCATTCTGTCAGAAACAGTGCCTCGTCCTGCGACTCCTTACTGTTGCGGTCTTGCCTTGGCCAATGTCGCTGATGTTCCACAATCTGCAGTCAGGCCGTGTGCTCCCACATCTGGTCTCTTTCTCCTCCGACAGTGGTACCCTTAAATGAGTTTGAAAAGACAGTCTTTAGAAATTTTGCAGAGGAAGGTAATCACATAAATCTATTTCTCTCCCAACACTAAGCAACTGGGTAAGCATCCGTTACATTGAGGTATTGCAGCCAATGTATAAATAATCGGTGATAGGTTTGCTGGGTTCCCTACAGCTTTCCTTCGTGACTATGTCTTTGGCGTTCTGTTGGTACTACATTCATTGTCGTGGAACGAAGTCTGATACTTATTTATTGCATTTTATCTCAGTCACGTCAATTCTTCTGGCAGAGACCCACTTTCCTAGTACGAGTCCTATGGAGCTTATGCCGTCCTTCAGGGCTTTGTATTTTACGAAAAAGTGCAACGTGCTATTCACCATGGTCTGATAGGTATCTTTCTGAGGAATGAACATAGGCTAAACGATTTTTCATTATATCAATGCATCCTATCTTTCGACTAAACAGTTTACTTACAGCAGGGTTTTCTTGCAACAAGTTCTTTCATTTTTTTTTTGACTTAATTCTAACTTCACAAACATTATTCTAAATTCTACATAGTTTCTTACAACCTGGCTACTTTATTTAAAAAAAACTCGGGGCTTGCGATGACTATTCAACTCATCCTTGGGGTGAGCGAGGTCTAACGGAAAACAACTAGGGATATAACGAACTGGGGCAAGGGACATTTTTCAAACTTTCGTCCAGGGCAGCTGATACAAAACTGGGGGCATTCTGGGAAAACGGGGATGTCCCGATCACTTTTTCTGTTTGGGTATTGAGAAAACTTCGGGACGGGGAAGGTCGCGTTTACCAGAAACATTTTTATCATGGATGCCACTAACAAGCAGTTCCCTCAAAATGGGTCAGATTAGGGAACCTTAGTCGTCTTACCTGTCCCTTTCTTATCGGCCAATCTAGGTTTCATCAGTATTTAGCAGAAAAGGAGAGGTAGTAACGTGGTATCGATGTAATGTATATTTCTTTAGGACAAATTTGTGCAAATACTTGTGGTATTTGGAGCCAATCAGGTGGTGCACCAGGGGTAGTGGTTCGCCAATTAGGTGCCAGTCGCTAGGAAGAGTGAAAGTGTGGAGGAGAGAGAGAGAGAGAGAGAGAGAGAGAGAGAGAGAGAGAGAGAGATAGAGAGAGACAGATAGAGAGAGAGAGAGATCAATAATAGGCTAAATAGTACACGTGTGACACGGAGAGTGGCCGTGTACTATTTAGGCTATTCAGTGCATTACCCAACATGAGACATTTCGGGTCTGTGTTAGAATGTAGAAAGCATGCAGTTTGGGACGGTAGAGCATTAGGCCGGGTACATAAGGACATGCATTGAGTTGGGTGTTCTTAGGTGCCATCTTGCAGCGTAGGTCTGCTTCGTGTATCGGACATGGCGTGGCTCCAGATCTTTACTATACCCTAGTCGTGATTCCAATGTAACCTGTAGAGGGAGAAAAAGGAAGAAAGGGAGGGGGAACAACATTCGAGCATATCAAAGGTACGGGTACGAAAGTTCTTTACTTACCACATACTCGTCTTATCTCCTCGGGATATAATCCCTAGGGCCATGGTTTCCGAAGTCAAGGGGGGGCGGGCAGTGTGATACGTTGTTCGTGGGGGAGGGGGTGTCCGAGGGTGGCATTATAGATCGTGTGTAGGGAAAACGCTAAAAAGAAATCAGAGGCGCCTAGCGCGAGGTATCTGGTTTGTAGATGTATCCAGCTATCGGGATCCTTAAATCACTCCCAACGCTGTGATGTTCTAAGGCATATCAGTTCTTCGGCCAACCCTGTCCCTTAGTACTTTCGAGCATCATACCTTTATAACATTCTAACATTCATACCGCTTCGCTTTTACCCATTCTCAGAAGTCGAGGTCCTTCTTCATGCGTTAGTTCCTGAGCTTAGTCGCATATTTGGAGGCAGCGTATCATACCTTAGATTCGATCATCAATCCGGGGCCGAACAGCCATTTTCTAATAACCTTAAAAAGAGAGCAAAACGGTTGCGCACAAAATAGCCCTCCCGCCAATTCCCACATTTACAAAAGTATGCGATACCTGTTCATAGCTTGGAAAGCCTTTATTTGCATAATCGTTCAGTAAGTAAATATGTGAGTGCAATCGTATTTGGCCGGACACGGCGATGGCTGAAGCACATACAGTAGGGGGCTATTTTGCAGCATTTTAAAAACATTGAAAAAATGTCTACTTAGTTATTTGCAAGGAACTAAAAACGTCTATCAATAATTGAGGGATCAGAGGGTATTTATTTCATAAATTGAAACACAGTCATACTAATTGTAATCACATTTCCTAGATGTATACCGTGGGCGGGCGTCATAAGCTACGTTATGTATCGGCTACAATAAATATCATAATAAATCGTACATTGAAATTAACATTTTAACGGGTTCCTTTCAAATGTTCGCCAAGTGAACCCTCCTCCCTTTTTCGTCAAGTGTACAAAGGTTCACATGCATATCTCAGAACATCAAGTCTTGTTAGCCAAGGAACACCACGAGGTGTTCGTAAGTTCCTATTGATACCGGCGCCATTTTGGGCGATGTCGGGTTGGTTGCACCAGAATCCCTTTCGGCAGTTCAAAAACCTGTGCTAACAGAGGGGCTGGTAATGTGGACCGTCAATCAAAGGGGGAGGGAGGTAGAATCTTCCTTACCGGGTCACGTTGAGGTTCAGCCGGAACTTACTCGAATCCGTTAGCCCACAATATTTTTGGATGATTCAAACTGAAGCTGGTGCTGACACGAGAGCACCACCATCTTGTGGCTATGTCGCGGTCATTTCATTAGTGATCAAGGCAGTTGTTCCCCACCGGAAGCCTGTGGATGCCGAGGGCTTCTGGGACTCTGGTAGAATCTTCAAAGCTGTGGGGATGTTGTCGGAGGTGGGGGCTCGTGCCCAGGCGGGCAAGCGCCCGAGTTGCAATACCGGACGAAGTTACTCCAGCGGCCTAGACCCGCTTTCCAGGGGGCCCAGACGCCGTTTTGAGACCCTGCAGCAGCCGCCCTTCGTCGTGTCTTCAAGAGTGGAAGAGACTTTTCTGGGGCGAGAAAAAATGGAACACCGTGTCGTTGGAGCAGGACATTGGCTCGGGGCACTAGGATGCAGCTGTGGCTCTTCTACCTGGGGAGGTGAGGGAGGCTTGTTCGCGCCGCCTCCCTTTCCCAGTGTATCCCACGCCGTTCCTTCGAATCAGGGGTGCACATGATAACCACCCTACACCCCTGACTCGGCGAGTACTCTGGAGGACCATTGCATGTCCGGTGCTGCGCAAGTATGCCCGTCGGACATTGCATGTTCTGTGCTGCGGAAATAGGTCCGTCGGACATTGTATGTTCTGTGCTGCGCAAATAGGTCTGTTTGCCCGGCTGGAGGACTTCGGCGCCGGGCCGGGGCTGGGAAACCTCCTACCTGTGGAGGTGGAAGAGGCTCTCCGCGTCGCCTCTTCCTCCCAGCCCACCCTGCACCAGTTCAGCGGAGGAATTTGCGATGGCCGGACCAGAAGATACGAGGGAGGGGGTCATCTGCATCCGCCCCCTCCCTACTCGTGGCCCGGGCCGCGGCGGAGAAAACCAGGATTCTCAACCGCTAGACCATATGGGAGAAGAGGATGGGACGTGCCTGGCCCGTGGAGCCTCCTGTACATTCTCGCCGGCGACCTCTTTGGTCTATGGCGGTCGGCAGGACCCCGCCCCACACGTGCTGAGTGTTTCACCTTCCGGATGGGCGTGACCGGTGACCTGTTGCATTTTGGGAACTTCCGGAGTGGACGTAATATGTTCTGTATTGTTCCTATTAGTACAGTTTTACTTTAAAGAATGTTTTACTAGTTTTTTTTTTCTATTTATCGTTGGTCGTGTGTTTATCTTTATTGTAATTAAATCTTAAATTATATAACAGAGACTTGGCTTCCTTGAATTCTTTTACTACGAGGACCTCATTACAGTGGGGGTAGGTATTTATGCCTGGGTAATGGGGGCGGGTATCCATGAGCACAGATTTCTTGCATGGGGGGTTGTCTATGCAGGCCTGTAATTGCTTTTGTTTTTCAGAGTGAGGGGGAGAGTAATCAGTCCCAGAACTCCAACATGTCGTTGAAATTGGTCTGACGAAATCTGTGCCATCGGGCATAATCAAACGTCGTAGTCCTATCTGTCCTGTCCGTGTTAGTCTGATTCGTTTTTGTCTCGCGCCTTTTCCCTTTCTGCCGGCTTGTTATTTCTGTCGGCCCTCCGCTCTTACCTATGTTCCGTAGAGTCGGGCATTGGGCTTTCCAGTGCCCGAGTCTTTTACAAAAAGCACATTGGTTTTGCCTTAAGTCCGTTCGCCCTGCGCGTAGTGTCGGGGGGTTACTTTCGGGTCGTTGTGTCTCGGGTTTGCCCTGTCGGTACGTCCCTTTACACTGTTCCCTTTTTGTGCCTAATCTTTGGAACTGTGTCGTCGCTGCCCCTTCCTTTTGCCTATCAGACGCTTGGAAGGTCGTCGGTCGCGTTTCTTTACCTACTCTGACTTCGTCTCTTTCCTTTCGTTGCATTGCTTCTTTGCGCCACATACCGAGACTGTCGAGCATAATAGGCGTTGTCTTGCTACTACGAAGGGCTATTTCTAACGTCTCTATTTTGTCAAGATCGAAGGATCCTACCAGTGGCCACTGTTTCTCTTGATTTGCTTTGGTATACTTGTGCCATAGCTTACTATAGGCCATGGTAATTAATCCATACTTTGTGAACATTTCTTTATTAGGGGTGCCTTCCAGCGGAGCTGGATGGTCCACCTCTAATAAACGGTCCGGGCTGAACCAGCTATCAATCAGTGGGGAGAAGACAGGCATGACGGGTCACAATGGGGACAATAGTCAGCACTACCTATCTTATCACTGTGTGCAAAGACTAGACAGAATATTTCTATTCTACGTTGTTTGCAGGCAGTGAATACCTCAAGAGCCAATATCAGACAGTTAATGTTTGGTCAATAAAATGGTCAATGGGGAGAATAAGTAGGCCCGCAAAGGTCTGCATTACCTACCCTTTCACTATCTGCAAAGAGGGAACCTATTCTTTCCTGTTTGCGGACAGAGAATCTCCAGAAAACAATCCGTAACAGTTAATCAATGGGGAGGGGCAATTGATCAGTGGGGGAGAAAGATAGGCACGACGGGTGCGTTACCTATCCTTCACTGTTTGCAAAGGGAGAGCCGGTTGTTTCTCCGTTTGCCGACAGCGAAACTCCAAATAAATTAACAAAGAGTAATACTAGTATTTTTTTTACAATCAATCAAACAATTTCTTAATTCGTCGTGTCTACACGACCTTACCCGGACCGCATGGACAGTTTCTTGTCTTCCGAATCCAGCGCCCGATCGTCCTCTTTTCTTCGTAATCCTCGCGGCACTCCTGATGGTTCCCAGTCAGGACCGTAGATCACTCGAGAGAGAGGTCTGTTCGGAACCAGTGAAGTTCGGATGATCGGCTGTCAGACGAGGGTCAATCGGACAGGTTACCTCCCGATCGTTGCAGTCGTTCACTCTGTCGTCAGGACCTCTCCCACTGGCTGATGGGCCCCACGCTTGGGACGCCAATTGTAAAAGGGTGGCTAGACAACCAGTGACCAAAGACCCCTTTGTGTTGCCCGGCGGTGTCGCCTCTATTACCCACAGAATATTAATCAATGAAGAAGCAGGCGCTGGAGACTGAAAGGCAGGAAACAAGGGTTTATTCTCTCCGGAGGAGAACACATCAATTCGGACAGCAAGTATCATCACGAGGTGCTCTAACCGCATCTCTGAGGCCTGGCCTCTTATACTCAGGTTTATTGCTTTATTACATGAAACATATACTTGTCAGTACTTTGATGTACGGAAAGGTATCCTAGGAATCCCCGCTTCAAGCCCGTTCCCACACGTTTACAGTTGAAATCCCCACCCCAGTCACAACAGGTGATGATTATCGCGCAGCTGGACATTCCGCCGATTCACGGAATGTGTGGAGTTGATCGGATCTCATGGGGTGAAGGGTGTTCGATCGACTCGAGGGTCCTTTGATAGGGGGAAGTTTCCTACTGTACGGGGGTGGGATAAACAGTATCCGCAGGGCCAGGTGGCGGCCTGGGAACAAGGGAGACAAACGGGCATACAGGAAAAGGGGGGTTTGTATCAAAGGACTTGGGATCATGAAAGGGATGACGGGAGGTGTTGCGCTGGGAACAGGATGGGATTCCGAGGCAGAGCTGCGCTGAAGAGGGGTTTATGACCCAAAGCATGTGAGAGCTGGAGGGGGTTGTCACCATGCGGGGGATGCCTGCGAGGTTAGGAGAGAGAGAGACGCGCTGGCTATCAGCGAGGGAAGGGAGGCCATGGTGCTTAAAATGGCTGCCGCTTACGCGCAAGGCATGTGGGAGCAGGAGTGACCAGTGCGTGGGGGTGTTTGTGAGGGTGAAGAGCCGTGCTGGGGGTCAGGGGTGTGCAGAGGATGGTTCTGATCAAGGCAGCTGAAATGGCGGAGGGTGTACGATAAAAAGTGTGGCATCGGAGAAAAGGGCAAGATGGCGCAGATAATGTTCACCAAACCATATTAATTTTCCACAGTATACCATGTCCAATTTGTGATTATTTGGCGGGACGCAAATGTGTCATCTGTATTATGTATGTATTATATGATATTTTGCTACAAACGTTTATTTGCGACTACCCCACTGTTGCTAAATGCATTTTGTGATGAGTTGCGTTGCTTCCACCCACATCGCGATGCACTCACCTAGTCTGTACTAGAACTGCGGTGAATCCGTGATATACTTGTAAATTTAAAGGTCTACTAAGTTTAGAATGCTTGACTTTGTTTTTGTCTTCAGTTAGGTTTTACTTAGGTAAGAACCTTTTGCCAATACAAGATGGTGCCTCAAAATTAGTCCAAACACCCGTGAGGTTAAATAGACGGAACCTTCACTTGCAGCAGTTCTTCTGCTGAGTGACGGTAGAGATTTTCACGCGATTTGAACCTACAGAAGCCTAACAGGTAAATGCGGATTATAGATTAGAACCACTAATTGATCCCTCTTTACCCCGTTTTTTCGGGTTTGGATCGTCACTTAACTAATTGCGAACCCTCATTTTTCAGATCGTTCATTAATAGACGATCGTGCAAGCACAACCGAACTGCCCTGGATGTGCGCTAGGACTTAAAAGAGCAACCTTTCTCTTCCCTTCTCACTTCTTTGAAGGTAACTATAGAAGTGAGCGCAATTTAGATCACTGTGTTAATACCACAGAGGTGTATTTTAATAGAGTTCTCACCTCTTTTCCCATAGTGCACAGATTAAAACCTCACGTAACACTATAGTCCCTGCCAATGAATGCGACCGGTGGCTACTGTTCCAAGGTACTTTTTGATGCTAGTATAACGAAGGCTATATGTTAGCCTATCTGTTCAAATCACTTAGAATTTTTCTAAATATTTGCAGACTGAATAATCAACACCATTGAAGCCGTCCAAATCTAAAAAGTAAAGATACCGGCAGTGATTCTCACCCTTGGGTATGTCTCTAGACAAATGAGCGCAGGTTGTCTATATGCTGCTGTCGAACTCATAATTACAAAATAACAGAGACTAGAGATATCAAATGAATGTTTGATAAATATTGATTCTTTACATCCCTTGATTTTCTGTTACTGTAAGAAATGCTACTATATCATTGAACTGCATGAATTTTGTGTTGTATTTGTTAATTCTTGTTTCAATGTTGTTTTTTGTAAGAATGTAGTTAATTCACTGTGATTTTTGTTTTTTGGTGTGTATAATGCAATAATAACTGATGGACTTAGTCCTTTTTAGCCGTACTGAAATTGTTTTATTCTATCTTTCATCAGGGAGTTACAATATTATGTTTCAATTGTCCTGATGATGGTCTCACTGAGTTGCCCATAGAGACCGAAACGTCGACTTCTGCTTTGTCCGAAAGGAAATATCTCCACTTCTGGTTTTTGGATAAGCTTGCCACAGGCTATACAGAGAGTTTAATTAATTTTCTAACACTTGTCCTGTATCCCTGTGCTGTACATTTTGGTCTATTGTATTTTTCCCTGCTAATTTAAACTTTGATAAAATCTATTTTTTTGCATATACACTTGTCTACTTGTTTCTATGTTAATATTTGTCTTAATGTGAAGTACTGTCATGTCTAGGTAGTCTGAGTCACTTGATTTATTGAAATTAATTTAGCCCAGGATAATTCAGTTACCTGTATCTAATTCATCTATACAATCTAAGCTAATCTTGAAAACAAACTCCTTTGGAGGCCCTTTTACCCATTCAATCTTCTAAGCAGCACTTCAGGTTGGGAATAGTCTCTCCTCAGTTTCTTCAGGTTCCTCTCCTCAGTAAAGGTTTCTTCTTGGAGTCAAAAGTAATCTAATTTCATGGGATCAGGGTCCCAATATTTATACCCCAAAATCCTTTATTCTCTGAGGGGAGAGGGGCCTTTGCCCAGTCCAAACCAGTTCTGAAGCACTCTGTTTACCAGACTTCTTCTTTCCTTTCACAGTGCAGGGCATACACATCAGACGCCCCACAGGAGGTGGAGGTAGCATTGTGGAACGCAAGTACAGTCCTGGAGCACTTTGCTTACAGGACTCCTTCTCTTCTTTTAGTGTGCAGAGGAGAGAAATCAGCCACTCCCCAGGGGGTGGAGCCAGCATTGTGGAAGGCAGGCACAGCCCTATTCAAGGTTCAGGTGCACTCCTCCCTCTCATCTAGATGCAGATCTCTCTATTCACCACTGGGGTGACTCAGCCTGTCTCCTGGAATTCCCCAGCCCTGTCACTCACAAAACCAGACATAGGAATGCACAAACTAGCAGAGGGAGGTTTGAATGGTTAGACAAGCAAATACCTACTTTCTAAAAGTGGTATTTGCAAACACAGAATATCAAAACAAACTTTACTAAAATATGTATTTTATTATTCTGAGTTCAGGCATCCTAAACTCGAATTTCTACCATGTTCTCTGAGACAGTTAGGATTATAATATGTAATAACTCTTACAGCCCATTCTGGCCTATGGAGAACAGGTAGCCTTGCAATAGTGAAAAACAAAAATGGCTGTAATTCACTATTATGACATGCCACACACATCAGGGCTTGTCCTACCTTATACTTACAATGCACCCTGCCCTTGGGCCTACCATAGGGGTGACTGATATGAAGAAAAGGGAAGGTTCAGGGGCTGGGAAGTGGGTGCACTTTCCCAGTCAGCATGACAGTACCAGACTGCATGCAGGCTCTGCAATGGCAGACCTTTGACACATTTTACAAGGCTCCTTCTGTGGGTGGCACAACCAGTGCTGCAGGCCCACCAGCAGCATTTGGATTACACGTCCTGGCACACTCAGTGCACTAGACTAGGGTCTGACAAGTAAACCAAATAGTCAAACATGGAACCACTGATTAATACATCAATTTACAGTAGGGAGCACTTGCACTGTGGCACTGGATAGCAGTGGCACTGTGCCCAAGGCATATAACACCAGCAAAAATACATGAGGCAACAGCAAAAGTGGAAGGGAGACCCACGCCAATGGTGCCAGGTCTAAAACATATCAACAATCGTTAGAGTCACATTCCTTTCTCTATGTGTGCCACAGAATGCAGCACAAATAAGGAGCTGAAGTGAGTTGGATATCTTAGTTATATGTCTGTTACACATCAACTGGGGAGACATATTATTTTGAGGCCTTCACAGTTTTACCTTGTTTGCTATACATGACATGCATCATTAACCATGGTAGTTGCATGGATGCACCCCCCACAACCCCCATAAACACCTCTGTTGGCACATACATGCAACACAACATTTTGCCCTGCATTGCATTAACCAGAGTTTTGACCCCATCATTTGCCAGGCAAAGTAGTTTTGCATGTTTTCAATTATCTGACTTATGGGTTTACATCACACATGTACTTTGATGCATTGGGCAATTATGAGGCACACCTCTCATACATATGGCCCTAGCTCCAGCCACAGCTACATAGATGGCTATTATGTCATACATTAAAAGATTTTGGGCCTCATTACGATGGTGGTGAGACCGCCACTGACAGCCTGTCAGTGGCAGTCTCACCGCCTTCGTAAGTATTAGGATAGAAGGCAGGGGTGGTAGTCAGAGAAACTGACTGCCGTGGTTCTGGCAGGCTCAAGGAGGCTGACAGACCATCGGAGGGCACTCAAATCCCTACAATGGTGGCAGTGCCTGCTGGGTGCCACCATATGGATTAAAGATGTCCCTCCCCCCAGCCATTTGATGGCGGGATACCCGCCATGAAAATGCTGTTGGAAAGGAACATTGGGGGCCCATAGTGGGGCCCCCTTCCCCCTAGCTCTCAGTGTTGGGATCTGGGGGGCACCCTACATATCCCTGCACCATGTGGCAGGCACCATGCACATAGTGCCAGCATATGTACATAGTGCGTTTTTGGACTGAGGCATGTACTGCAGCCAACAGTCAAACCACCTGATGTACCCATGAAATGGACACAGGTGAAAGTCTACCTGTTATGAATAAAATCTACAGTCAGCCTGACCATGTCAAAGATTGCATCAGGACGGAGGTCCAAAAGATACTGGATTAGGGAGCAATTGAGTCCTCAGATAGCCCTTGGGCTAGCCCAGTAGTCCTGGTACCTAAACCTCACACCAAGGGTAGAAAAAGAGAAATGAGGTTTTCTGTAGACTACAGAGGTCTTAATGCAGTCACTAGGACTGATGCTCATCCAGTTCCTAGGGCAGGTGAACTTATTGATACTTTGGTCACAGCCAAGTTTCTAAGTACATTTGACCTAACTGCTTGTTACTGGCAAATCAGACTAGCTGAGGATGCCAAACCAAAAACTGCATTTTCAACCCCTAGTGGGCATTATCAATTTATTGTAATGTCTTTTCGCTTGAAGAACGCACCGGCCACATTTCAGAGGTTGTGAACAAAGTTCTCACAGGCCTGGAAACCTGTAGTGCAGCATATCTAAATGATATTGCTGTCTTAAGCTCCACCTGGGAGGATCACCTGGTCCACCTCAAGAATATTTTGGAGGTTCAACAGAAAGCAGGCCTCACTATCAAGGCTACTAAGTGTCAGATATGGCAGAGTAAGGTTGTGTACTTGGGCCATCCAGTAGGTGGAGGCCTGGTTCAACCATTACAGAGCAAAATCCAGACCATAATGGAATGGGTTGCTTCAACTACCCGACTCCGACTCAGGTCAGATCTTTCTTGGGCCTGACTGAGTATTACAGGAGATTTGTAGAGGCCTATGGGTCCATAGTGACTCCTCTGAATAATCTCACATCAAATAAAATGCCCAAGTAAGTTCAGTGGACAGTTTGCTGTCAAACGGCATCTGATGACCTTAAGCAGGCCATGTGCATTGCTCCCATTCTGCAGAGTCCTGATTACTCAAAAACTTGAATTGTGCAGACAGATGCATCTGAGTTAGGGGTAGTGGCTGTGTTATCACAACTGAATGCAGAGGACCAAGGCCAGGAACAACTAGTAGCTTTTATCAGCAGAAGCTTGACCCCAGAGAGAAACTTTGGTCAGCTATAGAGAGGGAGGCCTTTGCTGTTGTCTGGGCCCTGAAGAAGTTGAGGTCATACATGTTTGGCAATCACTTCATTGTTCATACAGACCATAAGCCCCTCTTATGGCTTAAACAGATGATGGGTGAAAACCCCAAACTTTTGAGGTGGTCCATTTCCCTACAGGGGATTGACTATACAGTGGAACTGACCTGGGAGAAACCATGCCAATGCAGATTGACTCTCCAGATTATTCCTCTCAGACTATGAAGACTCAACTGGGCACGGTTAGTCTCATTTCCTTATGTTTGGGGGGGTTGGGTAAGAAAGTAGGATATGCTTTTATGATTACCCCTTCTTTTTGCCTGGTGCTAAGCGGTTACTGACTAGACTGACTGGGATCCTGCTAATCAACACCCTAGTCTATTTGCTTTCTCCCTTAAATTGTTATGTTCAGTCTTTAGGTAAATCCTAGATTGGATACTGGGACACCCTAATCAGTCCCTAGTATATGGTACTAAGGTACACAGGGCATAGTTACCCCAGAGGTTCCCCATGGTATGAAGCATGCATTATGCCACTCATGAGAGACCATTCAAAATGGAACTACAGACCTGCCATTGCAGCCTGTGCAAGCTGGTGCTAGCACCACTTACTAAAGATATAGGTTTCCTATATCTAGTGTCACTGAACTTAAAATCTATAAATCACCCCTATAGCAGGCCTTATCAATCCTGAAGGCAGGGTGCTTGGTTCTAAGTGTGAGGGTGCTCATGTATGAGCAGGACACCCCTTCAGCCTATGGAGTCCATTGTTTAGGGTTGTAAGTGAAGCAGCCATAAACTATATAGAGGGGCACCGCATAATGTCACGATGACCATCTCGAAACTGGCTGAAATGCATCCTATCATGTTTGGTATCAAACATGTTGGAATCATAACCCCACACTGTAAACGATGTGGGAGGTACGATTCCAAGCATAGAAAGAGCCCTCCATTTGGCTCTCAGTGCTCCCGGTACCAGCCTTCTTGACCCAGACAGCACAAAATTGTTGCTGCTGACCAGAGACACTATTCTGCCCCTCTGCTGCTGAGCCAAGTTTAAGCGGGGGAAGGCAGAACAATAGGCATCGTGTCAAAGGGATATGTGACCACATCCCAGACAGGATTTAGTGTTTTAGGGTAAGGTGGGTGCCCTTGCCAGCACCACTCAGTCTGTATGAGGGGCACATTTGGCTCCTGCTCTGGTGCGAAACTGGACAAAGAACATGGGAGTAACCTCCCCCCCTGTCCAGACCCTCCTCTGGGAAGGTCCCCTGAATTGTCTCAACCCTTTCCTTAGGGTACTTAAGGGCTTACCTCTGTGTGGGTCCCTTGATTCCTCATGGGGTGTTCAGACAGAATATCGAGTAAAATAATATTGAGTAACACAATTATCGAGTAATAAATATTGTGGTTCAGAAATATTGACAGCAAGAATAGCGTGGTCAAGAATATCAACTTAAAGTAAGAATAATTTTAAAAATATCGATGTGTTTAATATCACCCCTATAGCAGGCCTTATCAATCCTGAAGGCAGGGTGCTTGGTTCTAAGTGTGAGGGTGCTCATGTATGAGCAGGACACCCCTTCAGCCTATGGAGTCCATTGTTTAGGGTTGTAAGTGAAGCAGCCAATATCGTTTACAAAAAAACCTATCTTAGTATATATTTTATATGTATGTGATGCATTTTTTTGTATAAGAATTGTTTGTGTTTTTAATATATGTGTTACATTTTTAATAGTTATTATTTATTGCATTTTTAGCTTTCATTTCCGTAGCAGGTTGTGGGTTTATAGGGGAATAGGGAGGGAAGTAATTTAATTATATTAAATTAATTGATTATTTATCATTTATAAATATTTGTTTGATTGAGATATTATAGTTTTAAATGTGTAAAGTAATTTACTATTAATTCATTAATAATAGGTTGTTAATTAATTTTACTTAATTAATTGGTAAATAAATATGGTAATTGTGTAATTAGGTTCAGGTGTGTGTTGTGGTGTTTATAGGTGTAAAGAGTGGGAAGCAATTTATTTTTAATGTATGCATTAATAATTGGTTGTTAATAAACTTTAAATCCTTAATTGGTATTTAATTATGGTAATTATGTAATTAAATTTAGGTGTGTG
This sequence comes from Lissotriton vulgaris, assembly GCF_964263255.1. NCBI lineage: Eukaryota > Metazoa > Chordata > Amphibia > Caudata > Salamandridae > Lissotriton > Lissotriton vulgaris. The sequence goes on along the minus strand of NC_141685.1, from coordinate 1,219,054,869 downwards.
TTGTGGTGTTTATAGGTGTAAAGGGTGGGAAGTTATGTATTTTCCATTGATTAATTAATAATTTGTTGTTAATTAATTTTAAATAATTAATTGGTAATTAATTATGGTATTTTTGTAATTAACTTTAGGTGCATGTGTTTGGGTTCGTAGGGCTAAAGAGTGTTAAGTAGTTTATTCAATTTTTTTATACATTTTCTGTTAATTGATATCGATTAAATTCATTAAAATTGTATTATGCTAATTGTGTAATTAGTTTTAGGTGTGTATTGTGGTGTTTATACGAGTAAAGGGTGGGAAGTAATTTGTGTTTAAATAATTAATATATAGTAAATTACTGTTAATTATTTGATATGTATTCAATTACTTTATCAGTAGTTATTAGTAATGTTTCATTTAAAAATAAGATTCAATTGTGTAGTTTATTGTTTTACAGTTTAATTTAGGTGTGTGTTGGGAGAATTATAGGGTTAAAGTGTTTAACAAAATGAATTTTTGTTAAATATTTAGTATTAATACTATTTTTCATTGCCACTTAATTATGTCATATATGAAAGGAATTGTGTTTTATTTATTTTATAGTTTAGTTAGTGTGTGTTGTGGATATTATAGCGTTAAAGTGGGTGTAATCAATTCATGTTAATTAGTCTTTTTTTATTATTATTCTGTTTTTTAGTTGATTAATAATTATGTTGATATTGGAAGTTAATTGAAGATGTTGAAGTGTTTTGTTTTTGGTTGGTGTTATAGAGTAGGTAAGAAAAGACATACAATTATGTATTAATAATTGTTTTTGTTTGTCAATATTTTCTAGTTTAAAAAAAGTATTTTTAAATGTATTTCATTTTACATCATATTTGAAAGTTTTTGTTATGTTATTAATATTATTATATGTTTTCTTTTTATATATTTAATACATTTGATTTTCCATTTTTAAATATTGTTAATTTGTATTATTTTTATTAATTGTTAATATATATTTATACATTTTTGAGCGTGAATAGTAATTTGTGTCCCTCTGCTGTCCAACACTTTCCCTAATGTTGCACTCACTGGAGTCGGAATAGTAATTGTTACCTCTCCACCATCCAGCCCTTTCCCTAATTTTGCACTCACTGGAGTGGGAATAGTAATTTTCACCCCTCCCCTATCCAACACTTTCCATACTGTTGCACTCATTGGAGTGGGAATAGTAATTCTAACCCCTTTGTTATCTAACATTTTCCTTACTGTTGCACTCACTGGACTAGGAATATATTTTTTACCCCTCTGCTATCCAACACTAATCCTACTGGTGCATTCAGTGGGATGAGAATAGTAATGTTTTACCCCTCTGCTACCCAACACTTTCCCTACTGTTGCACAAACTGGAGTTGGAATAGTCATTTTAGCCCTCCACTATCCAGCGCTTTCCCTAGTGTTGCACTCAGTGGAGTGGTAGTAATACATTTTACCCCCTGCTACCTAACACTTTCCCTACTGTTGCTCTCACTGGACAGGGAATAGTAATTGTTACCCCTTTGCTATCCAACACTTTCCCTACTGTTGCACTGATTGTATTGTGAAATGTAAGTTGAAATATTTTTGAATAGTTTGTTTTAATTTATTATAGATTTTTGTTTTTTAATATTTTAAATCATTGATATATATTTTTATTTTGTATATTATTTTAAAATGGTAACATCAAATAAAAATAGTTTATTAATTGTTTAAAGTAAATATATATGTATAAATCATTGTTTGTGTTTTTATTTTTTTATTAAGTCTATTTTTTATATTAAAATGTATGTTTAATGTATTTTATTTTGAAAAAATGATATTTAATATTTAATATATTTAATATTTATTATTTTATTTTATATTTATATACATTTGATATTTTATAAATCTATATTTTTTACATCGTTATTTTTAAGTCGATATATTTGTACTTACCTGTTTAAGTAAAGAAGTCGATATTTTTGTTGTCTATATTTTTTACTCAAAATTTTTAACATTGATATTTTTTACATCAATGTTGTCAGTGACCGTCATAGTGGGACAAGATTCATATCAGACACCACTGCTTCTACAGTATGGGAACTATGGACTTCGCTGGTCTTCGTTGGGCTCAACTTATTCTCCCTTCCAGTCCGCTGCATCGTCTGTGATTGTGCACCAAACAGGAACCTTCCAAGGCCTGTAGGCATCAAAGACACCTGAAGGAATATTCCTTAATGGGAAGGAGTCACTTCTCTGCATTCGCAGGCACCGCAACTAAGTCAACCGGTCTGCTGATCCTGATTTCCTCCAGAGTCTATAAGGTTCTGCAGCACAGGTAGTAGTTCTCAACAGATCTCAAGGCCTGCCCTGCCCTCTTACCAAGTTTGAGGCTAGTATCCCTCGTGGGGGTTGCAATAACGGAACTCCTGTGTACCACATTAACTTGCAGTTGGGAAGGCTTGTTGGCTTCCTTCCAAGAATACCTTTGGTCTCCAAGTAGCCTCAACCTCGAGCTCCTTCATTACTGGAATCTTCAGCATACACAGCATCGTGGCTTGCATGTTTTGGTGAGCTGGTTGAGGTCCTCTCACAACTCCAGTGCCTCCGGCCTGTGGGTCCAATAGAGGGTCACCTTTGTTTCTTTTGGGCTCCCATGATTGCTCAGGCCTGCCCTGACTCCCCGGCTTGTGGTGGTTCCCCTGGACCTTGCTGGTCGCAACATTGCACCTTCCTCGACATCTGCATTGGTTGCACTTGCCAAGGCTTGTTGGTGCTCCTGCCAGACACCGACCCCTCAGCATATAGACATCCTACGTGGTACAGCTTGTGCATTGCTCCTGGTATTCCTCGACATCACCAGGTCCTCACAGCTCCAGAGTCAAGGTCATCATCCCCTCTCCTACAACACCCAACATCAGAGACCATTTGTCTTCCAAGTCTCCTTGTCACTCCTGAGTAACATAGACTCTATCCCCTCTGCTTTCAGGTACCTCTCATCTAGAATCCACCTTTGGATTCCACCGGAAACGTTCTCCTCCTTCAGCAGTGGCACTTTCCTGAAGTCATCCATTGGGTTCGATGGCAGTTCCGACCCCACTTCACACCTATGCATCGGCTTCCCTGGTTTAGGTAACATTGGTACTAGTGTATCCACAATTGGGGTGGCTTTCCAACCTTCTGTCTTCTATCGGGTTTCTTCTGGGACCACTGGAAAGGGTCCTTAATCTTTAAAATTCCAATTGTGACTTACACGTATAGTTATACGGAGCACGCTGTCCTGTTCCCACACTACACACGCTCTTGTGTGGTTCCTAGTCACCCACATTGAGTGGTCCCTTTGTTCCCCTGCACTTCTACCTCCTCTCAACTTTGTCTTGACCCGAGTCAAGGATCTTTTACCACTATCCTAGTATATGGTTTGGTCACTCCATCGGGGCCTACTGTGTATTCTTTGCTATTTACCTTATTTCTTTGCAAAATATTTTGTGCATTGTGTTTATATCCATGTAAGAGGTATCTACATGTAATTAGAGAGTATTATATAATAAATATAACTACCTTTGATGATTTTTTTTATTGAATCAATACTATAAAATTGCTATCTGGTAAAAACAAGCTGCTTTACACTACTTCTGGACTAAGCCTGAAGGCTGCTCTCCACAGATACCACTTTCTAAGGTTGTGTAAGACCTTATAAATCATCATAAGGGTTGTCCGGACTGGTGCAGGGTGCCCACTTACATTAGTGCTACGCAAACATATGATGGACGGAGTGCTAAATTAATCATACATTCACCCTCAGTCAAGAGGTCTGGGTTAAATCCATTGTTCTTTTGCTCACCGTGCCATCTCAGTTTGGTCCCAGCCATATGCAAATGAGTCTTGACCCTGAGCCTCATGGGAACAGTCCAGACCGAACTGCCCAGATCTCTGTAATTTGGTGAATGTATGACATTGTTCTGCATTCTGTCCATTTTATTTATTTATTTACTTTAAGAGTTTTATATAGCTCTGGCTAGACCCGAAAGTATCAGAGTGCTTTACATGAGGTTCCACAAAAATTACAAGATTACATCAGTTCCATTTTACATCAGTTGCTAGACAAACATTACAAGAGCATAGAAGACAAGATAAGTGAAGTGGAGAGGGGAAGGGGGTAAGGGTAAAGGGGTAGGAGGGAGAAATGGCAGAGAGACAAAGGAAGGTCTGCCCAAAGTCCGGCTGGGAAAGTGATGGTTGAGGGGGAAGTCCCAAAAACCCATCTCCTCTATAGCTATCAGGTAGCTCCACCGGGCATGTTCCAAACAGCTTGGTCTCAATGGGAAAACATTTAAAGAACATAGAGGGAAAAATATTTGTATGCCCAGACGTGGTCCCATGCTCTCCTTTCAACTGGAATCAAGCTATCCTGGCTCATGAGGGCTGAAAGCCTGAAACCGATCCTAGGATGCCTGTTTTCAGTCCAGGGAGGACCTTGCCTGGCAGATCGGGCTGGACTGTTACTATTGGGTGCAGGGTCAAGACTGATTTGCATATGGCTGGGTCCAAACTAGAAAGGTATTGTGGGCAAAATAACAATGGATTTAGGCCTAGAACTTTGCACCGGGGTGAATGTATGACATTGTTTGGCATTCTGTCCATCAATGTTTCTTTTTGCACTTACATTAGTGGACATCATATACCAGGCCAGCTTCTTTCATTGGTGTGGAGTGGTTGCGACGCTAGCCTGCATTATTTTACCAGATAAATCTTTGTGTTGCTTAATTGAAAAACCATGACTATTTCTAAGCACATATAATGCAACTTTAGGATAGTACGTTCTACTGAACTTAGGGTTGGGTAAGTCAAGGGTCTAGCACACCCTTTCTCCAACCTCAGAGTTTAGTTCCGACTAACTTTGGTAGGTGCAACACCACACCTCACTTAGGGTACCATTAGGATGGCGGTCAGAAAACCACCCCGACCGCCATGGAGGCGGGAAACAACCGCCCGCCAGGACCGCAGATAAACCGGTGGTCAAATTACGAACAACCGCCAAAAAAGACCGACCGTGGCGAAAGCGAGCCAACAAAAACCACCCTATGCAGGCGGTGAAGTCCAAAAATCGACTGCGGCAGTTGGAAACGCAGTGGAAAAGCAACAACCTGCTGCAAGCAAAGCTGAGACACCGCACAGGAAATAATTATTAAGCATGGGCGGAATTGCAAAAAAAAATCAGTGAATTAGAGAATTTTCCAGCGAAATCGTGAATTTTTTTGTGATTTGCCCTGGAGTACTTTCTACTGGCTAATCCAGTAAGTGCTCCCTCATTGGGTAAATGTAAAGTCCTTTGATTACACTGCAGCTGCGTAAAGGGCCAGAAGATTTGTCTCCAGTGACCATGTGTGCCTGTAACACATGGTCACTGGAGACACATCTTCTGGCCCTTTACGCAGCTGCAGTGTAGTAAAAGCACTATGGGGCAGATTTACAAGCCGCTTGCGCCTCTTTTGGGCCGCAGTTGCGTCACTTTTGTGATGCAGCGGCAGCACAAAAGAAGCGCCATAGTGCTGGGTATAAACAACGTGACGCATCTGAGAGATGCGTCACGTTGTAAAGCCCTGCGCCATCAGGAGGCCTTCCGGCGCAGGGGAGGGCGTTCCTGCGCAGGAACGCCTCCTAAAAATGGTTGAGTGAAATCTACAAGTTTTCACTCAGTCACTTTTAGGCCAATGCTGCGTCAAAACCCTGCGCCTGCTTGAAGCAGGTGCAAGGCTTGATGCAGCATTGGGGAGATAGGGCTCCCCAGAGCATTGCTGGAGCTGTGTCGCGCTTGCGACGCAGCTCCAGCAATGCGCTGCTTTTACGGCACAGATGCGTGATGCATCTGTGCCGTTTTTGCCACATGGTGCGCCGCATTGTAAATACAAATAACAAACACGGGTCTTGACTCAAAACTCAGCAGGGCTGAGTCAACAATAACTGAGAAAACAGTACACCTGCCTGTGCTGAGAGACTATTTTTTAGAACACAACCGTTAATAAAGCATACATGAAAATAAAGCATGAACACTTGCTTTTAGAATTGCAACTTTTACTTTAATTCTTAGCTGAAGACTGTTAATTATTTATAGTCTTTTGTTTTTTGTTTTTTAGTGCATGAGAATACAAACAACATGAATAAATTTAAATATAAACAAGAAAAACACAAATTGGTATGTACATATTTCCAACAAACACTCAACACATTCTTGGCCATCCAATCATACAAAAACATTCATACTGGTCCCAATGTCATGAAAGTAATTGTGTAAAATGAAATACAATCCAGTTTGATGATTTTTGCACATAAATCAAAATATTTCAAATTTTCGAAAAAGCAATATTTCAGTCAATTAGTGCATTACATGTAGGACACATGACAGGGGACCGGGTCAGGTCGACGCGTTTCGAACCCTAAAATTCTGGGGGTTCTCTTCAGGACCACAGTCTAACTGGAAAAGAGAGGAAAGAATCATCACTAACTAAAATCTGCGGAATCAACATCTCAACCGAAGCAAAGCTTCCCTCAGCCTACCTTGAGAAGTGGGGTGAGTCTCCATAGAAAACGAGAGGAAATGAATGTATTCCCAATGAAAAAGGGGGAGCGAGAGGTGCTGCAAGAAAAATGAATGAAGTGCTTTCAATCTCACTGCGCGTCTCAAACATAGTTGTGCCTAGGCTGATAGTAGTGGATGTATGCGCTTACCTTGGCGTAGCGCGTGTGTGCTCAAAAAAGATGCTTCACAGTCTGATCGATCGCGATCCAAGGGATCGAGTGCAGCGTTGCTGTGGCTGGCGGAAGGAAGGATAGCGCGGGTTACCGACATGTGAAAAGCGATCGCGTGACAGTTTACGCGTTCGCCGGCGCTTTGGTTCAAGCTTACCTTGCTTGATGCTCAGTATCAGGAAATGGATGGTACTCGCTCCTCACCCTGCAGACAATGGCGGGTTACCGGAGTCAAAGCACCGTGTACCATGTAGGTTAGGCCTCATGGAATGCTGGGAATTGTAGTCCTGTAGTCCCAACAGGAATGGCAGAATCCAAGCGTGAAAAAGAAGTGGAATTCTGGGAAATGAAGTCCATGAATGAAAACTCAAGAGTAGGTTTTATAAATCTCGGAAATTTCATTTAATCCATTGACTGCTGTATCATATTTCATGATCAGCAGTGCTTCCCTTTGATTCAGTCTTGTTTCCAGATCACCGCCTCGAGGGTCATTTTCAATTTTTGACAGGACTGTCCACTTGAAATTATTCTTATCATGTTTATTATTCAGCCAATGATGAACTAAGGGCGCATTTTCCACTTCTCTGCGTAACCTTGATTTATGCTGAGTGATGCGTTGCCTGACCTCTTGGGTAGTTTTCCCAATGTATAACTTGGGGCAGGGGCATACAATGGCATAAACAACATTCCTTGTTTTGCAATTTGTGAAAACTTCGTGTTTCCAGTGGATGTTATTAAACGAGAACAATGTCTCTTCTAGAGTATCTGAGCAGCAGATGCAAGTTCCACATTTATGTTGTCCTTTAACCTGTGGAAAGCCGAATAGACTTCTTAAGGTCGGTGGTTCTTCCGTGGGCAGTGCTGCCCGTACAATATGGTTCGCCACACTTTTTTCTTTTTTAAAGGCAAACAATGGAGGATTATTGAAGTCCTCATGCAGGTTTTTCACAATGTGCCAATTTACATTTATCAACTTCTTGAGTTGATTAGCAGCCGGGCAAAAGGTTGATACACACACCAATCGATTTTGCTACGCTCTGGTTTTCTTGTGCATCAATGTCTCACGTGGCGTCCACCATGCTCTTTTCAGAGACATTTTTAGTAGCTTCCTCGGGTATCCTCTTTGGAGAAGCCTCTCCAAAAGTGAATTCGCATGTGCAAAGTATTCCTCTTTGCATGAACAATTTCTACGAATTCTAAGGAATTGCCCAAATGGCAAATTCTGTCTCAGACTTCGAGGGTGATTACTTGTGAATAACAGAGCTTTATTCCTATCTGTTGGCTTTCTGAATAAGGTTGTTTCCAGGCGTCCATTACAAGGGACAACTTGTACGTCCAAAAATGTGATGGATTGGTTGGAGGACGTGCAGTTAAACTTAATGTCACCTGTGCGCCCGTTCAGCCATTCAACAAACATATTAAGGGAATCGAGGATCCCGGTCCAAATAAGGAAGACATCATCAATATATCGCATGTAATGCGAAATTTGGTGCACAAAGGGATTGTCATTATAAATGAATTTTTCTTCGTAGAGACCCATGAACATGACCGCCAATTCCGGGGCAAAGGGACAGCCCATAGCTACTCCCTTAACCTGAAAGAAGTATTCGGAATTGAACGTGAAAAAGTTCTTTTTCAATGCAAAGGATGCCAGCTGAAGAATAAATTCTGAAGGGACCTGACACGGTCTAGCGCGTGTGTTCAAGAAAAATGAAAGTGTCTCAAGGGCTTGGTCTTGGGGTATCTGAGTGTACAGAGAAACGACGTCTAGCGTTACTAAAAGCTGAGTGCTTTGTTCAAATGATATTGGACTGATTCTATTAAGGAAAGACGTGGTATCTTGAAGATGTGCTGGGATATCTTCAATGAAGGGTTTTAAGAAGAAATCTATATACTTAGCGACTGGTTCTAGTAAAGATTCGCACCCCGAAACTATGGGGCGTCCTGGTGGATTCACTTCGTCCTTATGAATCTTTGGTAACAGATAAAAAACTGGAGTTCGTGGGTTCTTATTCTGTAAAAATTCCAGTTCTTTAGGTCCGATGAACCCTTGATCAAATCCCTTTTGAATCGTTGAAAACAATTCACTTTGAATTTCGACTGTGGGATTTTTTGTGATGCGTCTATAACATGAATTGTCATTGAGTTGGCGATAGACTTCCGTTTTGTAATTATTAATGTCCCAGATAACCACCGCTCCTCCCTTATCTGCTTGCTTCACTACTATCGTTTTGTCATTTTTTAGAGTTGTTAGGGCATCCTTTTCAGCTTTTGCGAGATTAAATTTGACGAAGTTCCTCTTCTTTTCAAGGGCTGATATTCCTGAAAGGACCGTTCTCTCAAAAGTCAAAATCTCCTTAGGAATTTTTGAACCTGCTGGACAGAAAGTTGATTTTTTCCGTAATCCAGTTACTTCAAGTTGGTGTTCCTCGGATGTTTCCGAAAAAAATGTTTTAAGTCTTATCTTGCGGCAAAATTCAAGTGTTTCTAACTTCATCTTGATGAAGTCTGTGGGTCTCGACGGGACAAATCCAAGGCCCTTTGTCAGAATTGACGTTTCGGCTTCAGTCAGGGTTCTATCAGATAAGTTAAAAATCGATGGCAGATCTAACTCTTGTAGAACCGGGATCGTGTCCTCATTTCCCATGGCTGGATGGGTCGTGAGCGACCTCTGGTCTTCTGTGGGCCTTGTCCTAAAAAAGGAGCCTGATTCTGTTGTTGTCGTTGTCCCTGGTCTTGTTGATTGCCTTGCCTGTTCTGAAAGGGTCTGTTTGAGTTGTTTGAATCACTTCCCGATGATGATGTGTCTGAGAATGAGACAAATTTACGTCGTGAGCGTCCTTGATTGTCCTGGAGGAATCTCCGTGACTCAGGGTTTGAATAAAAATCTTTCCTTAGATATGGGTAAACGGATTCCAACGAGAAATTTTTCTTATCCAGCTCAAATTTATTGTTCTTTTGGGCAACAGTAAAGTCTTTAAATTCACCGATTTCTTTTTCCACCTTTTCAAGGAGTCCTTTAGAGTCAGTTATTAGTTGATTGTCCTGGATCTCTTTTTCAAGTGCTGCGATTTCTTCAAGTTCTTTTACAGAAATCCTATGTGCTGTTTCAATAGTAAGGACCATCAGGTCCCTACTACACTTTGTTTCAACACCACTGAAACCTTTCTTGTATTCAGGGTCATCCGTGAACACCACAGGAATGTTGCGAATTTGAAGTCCTGCGGGGATCGTGCCTGATTTTAAATGCTGGAGCAAAAAATGTCCGTGAAGATCCGTTCTAATTTGTTTTTTCCGTAAACGTATAAGTTTTTCCGATTCGTTTAAGGTGTTTGCCGCGATGCTAAGGGTTGCTGATGCAAAGGGAGGCGGATCCCTGATCAGATTTTGAATATGTTCCTCTGTGTACGCTACCGTGTCATGTTCAGCCATACCACAACTGAACACACGTGCAAAGAGAAAGTAGAGTTAAAGAAAGTGTAAACCCAATGGAAAAAGGTAAAAGACAAAGAAGTTGAAAAATACTAAAGCTACCAGCACCAACAACAAATGAGAAAGTGACCAATCAATGATGGACAATAATTAGTCCCGTGGCAGCTCCTTCTCTGCCCAACAGAACCTCGCGAGCGTGCGCCCGCTAACAGATATAAATAACAAACACGGGTCTTGACTCAAAACTCAGCAGGGCTGAGTCAACAATAACTGAGAAAACAGTACACCTGCCTGTGCTGAGAGACTATTTTTTAGAACACAACCGTTAATAAAGCATACATGAAAATAAAGCATGAACACTTGCTTTTAGAATTGCAACTTTTACTTTAATTCTTAGCTGAAGACTGTTAATTATTTATAGTCTTTTGTTTTTTGTTTTTTAGTGCATGAGAATACAAACAACATGAATAAATTTAAATATAAACAAGAAAAACACAAATTGGTATGTACATATTTCCAACAAACACTCAACACATTCTTGGCCATCCAATCATACAAAAACATTCATACTGGTCCCAATGTCATGAAAGTAATTGTGTAAAATGAAATACAATCCAGTTTGATGATTTTTGCACATAAATCAAAATATTTCAAATTTTCGAAAAAGCAATATTTCAGTCAATTAGTGCATAACATGTAGGACACATGACAGGGGACCGGGTCAGGTCGACGCGTTTCGAACCCTAAAATTCTGGGGGTTCTCTTCAGGACCACAGTCTAACTGGAAAAGAGAGGAAAGAATCATCACTAACCAAAATCTGCGGAATCAACATCTCAACCGAAGCAAAGCTGTGAGATTGAAAGCACTTCATTCATTTTTCTTGCAGCACCTCTCGCTCCCCCTTTTTCATTGGGAATACATTCATTTCCTCTCGTTTTCTATGGAGACTCACCCCACTTCTCAAGGTAGGCTGAGGGAAGCTTTGCTTCGGTTGAGATGTTGATTCCGCAGATTTTGGTTAGTGATGATTCTTTCCTCTCTTTTCCAGTTAGACTGTGGTCCTGAAGAGAACCCCCAGAATTTTAGGGTTCGAAACGCGTCGACCTGACCCGGTCCCCTGTCATGTGTCCTACATGTAATGCACTAATTGACTGAAATATTGCTTTTTCGAAAATTTGAAATATTTTGATTTATGTGCAAAAATCATCAAACTGGATTGTATTTCATTTTACACAATTACTTTCATGACATTGGGACCAGTATGAATGTTTTTGTATGATTGGATGGCCAAGAATGTGTTGAGTGTTTGTTGGAAATATGTACATACCAATTTGTGTTTTTCTTGTTTATATTTAAATTTATTCATGTTGTTTGTATTCTCATGCACTAAAAAACAAAAAACAAAAGACTATAAATAATTAACAGTCTTCAGCTAAGAATTAAAGTAAAAGTTGCAATTCTAAAAGCAAGTGTTCATGCTTTATTTTCATGTATGCTTTATTAACGGTTGTGTTCTAAAAAATAGTCTCTCAGCACAGGCATTGTAAATACGGCGCACCATGGGTGGGGTAGCTGCGGCGCACAATTAAATAATTAATTAATTGTGGGTTTGTAATGCGCTAGAATCGACTCCCGAAGGAGTATCTCTGCGCAGTAGACCGCTGGGGAACCCGTTCTGGCTTTCCCTGTGAGATGGTCCCTACTGGGTATCTCCAAGGTGAAACCAGGCATCCCTGGTGTATGTGGGGGGCCGTTGTGGAGATGAGGCAAGCTAATGCTCAGAGTTGCCGAGTGTGATCCCTGTTTAGAGTAGGCACCGAGGTGAGAATTATCGAGTCCGCTGACCCTGGTCCACGACCCTGCTGCGTCAGGAATTGAACCCTGGTCCCGGGCCGTCCTCTGCTCCCGGGTCTGCCACCTCTAACCAGTGAGCCACACCACTCCACAATAACTGGCACATCCCTGGGGATGCGCCAGTTATTGTAAATCTGTCCCTATACATTTAGCCAACGAGGGAGCACTTACTGATTAGACAGTAGAAAGTACTCCAGTTGAGGTATTGCACTAAAAGGTGGCATCTTGGTGGACAAACACGCAGGGCGGGATTCATTCTGCCCCCTGTTAGACTCGTTTTTTGTGCCCTTCTGCCCCCTGTTAGACTGTTTTTTCCCTTGTTTTTCTGCCCTTCTGCCCTCTGTTAGACTGGATTTTCCCTTTATTTTCTGCCCTTCTGCCCCCTGTTAGACTTGTTTTTTGCGCCTTTCTGCCCTCTGTTAGACTCATTTTTCCCTTGTTTTTCTGCCCTTCTGCCCTCTGTTAGACTCTTTTTTGTGCCCTTCTGCCCTCTGCTATTCCCTTGTTTTTGTACCCTTCTGCCCTCAGTTAGACTCGTTTTTTGTGCCCTTCTGCCCTCTGTTAGACTCGTTTATGTGCCTTTCTGCCCCCTGTTAGACTCGTTTTTTGTGCCCTTCTGCACTCTGTTAGACTCGTTTTTCACTTGTTTTTCTGCCCTTCTGTCCTCTGTTAGACTGTTTTTTTGTGCCCTTCTGCCCTCTGTTAGACTCGTTTTTCCCTTGTTTTTCTGTCCTATTGCCCTTTGTTAGACTGCTTTTTGTGTTTTTCTGCCCTCTGCATCACAGCATCATCACTCATCGCTACCCCAGCATCACTCAGCACCACCACATTATCACTCATCACCACCACATTATCACTCAGAACCACCACAGCACCACTCAGCACCACTACAGCACCACTCAGCACCACCACAGCACCACTCAGCGCCACCACAGCATCACTCAGTGCCACCACAGCATCACTCAGTGCCACCACAGCATCATTCAACACCACCACATTATCACTCAGCACCACCACAGAACCACTCAGCACCACCACAGCATCACTCAGCACCACCACAGCATCACTCAGCATAGCCACAGCACCAATCAGCACTACCACAGCACCACTCAGCGCCACCACTGCATCACTCAGCACCACCACATTATCACTCAGCACCACCACAGCACCACCCAGCACCAACACAGCATCACTCAGCACCACCACAGCATCACTTAGCACCATCCCAGTATCACTCAGCACCGCCACAGCACCACTCAGCGTCACCACAGCACCACTCAGCACCCCCACAGCACCATTCAGCACGACCCCAGCATCAATCTGCGCAACTATTCAACAACAACGGATTCAAATATGTTCTCTCAACGTTTCAAGCTTTATTACAAATGTCACAAAAAGATGTTAATATTTCACTTCTGTTCTTGGATTTTCATCACAATAAAATACACTGAACGTAATCTTCACAAAAGCTATTTACAAAAGTTTAAGCTATTGCCATTATAATTTAAAATCACTTTAATTTAAGTATTAATTATTTAAAAAAATTAAAAGCCATTGTAATCTGTAATATCAATACATCTAAGTCACGAAAATACAAAACATGTTGCATTACAAATGCTATAGGTGTCACATTTGCGAAAGTTGTAACTATTGGCATTGTAAATGACAAAGCTATTAATTTAGCTATTTTCAAAACCAACACATAAATGAAAAAAATTGTCATTTACAAGACCAATAGCTCAAACCTTCCTAATGCGAGACCTATTGCATTGCAAATGCTTGTTTTTATATCTGTCAGTGCTTCCTGTTGAGGTTTAATTTTCGTGACAGGCGCCTCATTGCCTACTTGTAACTAACTATTCTCTGACCCTGCTTCAAGGGTCAGAGCAGGGTCAGAGAATAGTTGCAAGAAGGCAACGAGGCGCCAGGAAACACTTACAGGCTTACACCAGCAGGTGCCCAAGTTGAAGTTAATTTCTTTGTAACCCTTTTGTAAAAGGTTACAAAAAATTAGCTTCAACTTTTGCACCTGCTGCTGTAACCCTGTAAGTGCTTGGCTGAAAATAGGTCCCCGCTGATTTGCAGATTTTACCGCGATTTCGTGAGATTCGCAGATCGCAAAATCGTGGCAAATCCGCAAATTCCGCGAGCGGAACGAATTTTCAGCCCATGCTTAATAATTATATCCCCGATGGTCCTGTGGTATGAACCGTGTGAAGGGGAGAGCCAGCGGAGAGCTGCAGCATGGCCACCACAGCGGACGATCCTCACAAAACATGGCTGACGATGCAAAAACATCACAACAAAGGCAAACATTGCACACAAAAAAGTAGCCATGCCCCCCAAATACACAAAACACATACAAATGAAATAAATAAATGCCAAACAAAAACATACATTTTCCAGGACAACTCCCACAACACACCTGATAGCAAAACCCCATTATGACACACCCACACAGCAGAGTATAAAACCAGCCTCTTCACTGACCACAATCCTTTGCAACACTCCAGAAGAGAAGGGCACAACACCAGACCTGACAGGAGAGGCAAGACAACAGAGAACACCCACCACCCACCACCCCCAGCACCATCACACCAGCACCAACAATCCCCCAGCACATAACACACCTCACACAAAAACCCCAAACCCATCCCCCACACCCCTGCACTCACAAACACCTCAAACACCACACACCATGGCATCACAGAAAAATCTCAAATTCACATAGAGTGAGTTGACAGTCATGGTAAATGAGATAGTCAGAGAGGAACCACAACTGTTTGGTAGTCTGGTTCAATAGACACCATTAGCCACAAGGACACAAATGTGGGAAAGGATAGTATAAAGGGTCAATTCTTTAGGGACAACCCCGTGATCCAAGAAGGAGATCATGAAGCGGTGGCATGATTTCAAGAGGGTTGTCAAAGAGAGGAGAAGCAAGAACCGGTAGCTGGCTGACAGGACTGGCGGTGGCCCTCCCATTCCACCAAGAACATTTACACAATGGGAGGAGAAGGTGCTTGCCATACTGCACCCTGAGAGTCTCACAGGAGTATCCGGGGGAGTGGAGGCGTGTAAGTACAAACAAATGTTAAACAACACATTGATATGTACTGTATTGCACATCCAAAACACACACACCACACCAGACAAATCACATCCATCTGCAAAAAAACAAAAAAACCTGCCCCACAGATCCAACAGACACCCACTCCCATGTACCCTAAACATCTTTTGCAATGTAACCATGGGAGCATAAGCACAGTCAGCCTGCACTACCACTCCCTCCATGCCCCCTGTCCCACACCCCAGCAGCATGGAGCACCCCCTCCCTCCCACGAGCCCCTGGAAGCCATTGCAGTACACCAAACAAACTTACAGGTAGGTAGCCATATTTCTTGAGAGGCCTGTTTGGGGGAAGAAGGCCTGCACTCCTACTCCCACCATTCCCCCTATCCCATACCCCAGCAGCATAGAGTACCCCCTCCCCTCCAGGAGCCCTTGGAAGCCATTGCAGTACACTAAACAAACTTATAGGTAGGTAGCCATTTTGCTTGTGAGGCCTGTTTGGGAGAGGAAGACCTACACTCCTACTCCCACCATGCCCCCTGTCCCACACCCCAGCAGCATGGAGCACCCCCTCCCTCCCAGGAGCACTTGGAAGCCATTGCATTGTCCACCCTCACCTCACAGGTAGGTATCCATCTTGCTAGGGAGGCCTGTTTGGGTGAGAGAAGCCCGTACTCCTACTCCCACCATGTCCCCGTCCCACACCCCAGCAGCATTGAGCACTCCCTCCCTCCCACAAGCACTGTGAAGCCATTGCACTGTTCAACAAATGAACTAACATGTAGGTAGCCATCTTCTCTGGGAGGCCTGTATGTGGGAGGGAGGACTGCACTACTACTCCCACCATGCCCTCTGTCCCACACCCCAGCAAGATGGAGCCCTCCCACACCACCAAGGAGCACATGGAAGCCTTTGCATTCTTCATCCTCACCTTACAGGTAGGTAGCCATCCTGATTGGGAAGCCTATATGTAGGAAGGCGGCCTGTACTCCTACTCCCATCATGCCCCCTGTCCCACCCACCTCAGCAGGATAGAGCCCTCCCCTCCCAGGAGCACTCGGAAAGCATTGCAGTACACCAAACAAACTTACAGGTAGGCAGCCTTCTTGTTGCGGAGGCCTGTTTGGGGGAGGGAGGCCTGCACTCATATTCCCACCATGCCCCCTGTCTCACACACCATGAGCATGGAGCACCCTATCTCTCCCACAAGCGCTGTGAAGCCATTGCATTGTCCACCCTCACCTCACAGGTAGGTATCCATCTTGCTAGGGAGGCCTGTTTGGGTGAGAGAAGCCCGTACTCCTACTCCCACCATGTCCCCGTCCCACACCCCAGCAGCATTGAGCACTCCCTCCCTCCCACAAGCACTGTGAAGCCATTGCACTGTTCAACAAATGAACTAACAGGTAGGTAGCCATCTTCTCTGGGAGGCCTGTATGTGGGAGGGAGGACTGCACTACTACTCCCACCATGCCCTCTGTCCCACACCCCAGCAAGATGGAGCCCTCCCACACCACCTAGGAGCACATGGAAGCCTTTGCATTCTTCATCCTCACCTTACAGGTAGGTAGCCATCCTGATTGGGAAGCCTATATGTAGGAAGGCGGCCTGTACTCCTACTCCCATCATGCCCCCTGTCCCACCCACCTCAGCAGGATAGAGCCCTCCCCTCCCAGGAGCACTTGGAAAGCATTGCAGTACACCAAACAAACTTACAGGTAGGTAGCCTTCTTGTTGCGGAGGCCTGTTTGGGGGAGGGAGGCCTGCACTCATATTCCCACCATGCCCCCTGTCTCACACACCATGAGCATGGAGCACCCTATCTCTCCCACAAGCGCTGTGAAGCCATTGCATTGTCCACCCTCACCTCACAGGTAGGTATCCATCTTGCTAGGAAGGCCTGTTTGGGTGAGAGGAGCCCGTACTCCTACTCCCACCATGCCCCTTCCCACACCCCAGCAGCATGGAGCACTCCCTCCCTCCCACAAGCACTGTGAAGCCATTGCATTGTTCACCAAATGAACTATCAGGTAGGTAGCCATCTCTCTAGGAGGTCTTTATGTGGGAAGGAGGCCTGCACTAATACTCCCACCATGCCCCCTGTCCCACACCCCGGCAAGATTGAGCCCTCCCCCCACACCACCCAGGAGCACGTGGAAGCCATTGCATTATTCACCCTCACCTTACAGTTAGGTAGCCATCTTGCTTGGGAGGTCTCTTTGGGGGAGGAAGGCCTGCACTCCTACTCCCACCATGCCCCCTGTCCCACACCTGAGCAGGATAGAGCCCTACCCCACCCAGGAGCTTTTGGAAGCCATTGCATTGTTCACCAAACAAACTTACAGGTAGGTAGCCATCTTCACTGGGCTGGCTGTTTGTGGGTGGGACACCTGCATCACTACACACAACGCATCAATACCTGACATGTACGAGTAATTGATGTAATTGATGTACCTCTGCATCATGTAATGAGGCACAGTATTGCACTTAATAAAAACAGGGAAGATCTCTCAATTGCGTAGTGTACAGACAGTGGATGACATGCAGCTAACAGAATACTTGCACAGCGCCCAAAACTGACCATTCCCCATCTAACCCACAGGTGACGAAGAACTCACTTCTGAGGACAACAACGACCAGCAGAGCCAGTCTCCACCCCTGGTCCATGGACTCTCGGATGTAGACTCCCAGGATTCTTTGGACGATAAGCTCCAGGCCGGCCCATCCGGTGTGCCAGGGAGCAACAGGTCCCAGGACCCCATCCTCCCCACCACCACGTCTGCTGCAACAACAACTGCACAGCAGACCCCCGCAGTTACAGCCTGTGACTCCACCGCTGCCACCTCCACCACCACCACCAGTGCCACCTGCAGCCCCCTTCCTGTCCAGGGGATGACCAGCCCACACCAACAACTGTGGACAGCAGGAAGAGTGTGCGGGGACCCACAGTGGCGAGGCAACAGGTCCGTGGCAGCAGGGCAGGGGGAGGGCCATCTGGGCCTACAAACAGGTCCAGGGACAAAGTGGTCAGTCTGACAAACTATTACATGAGTTCATCCTGCTGATGAGGTCCATCGACACACGCATTGGACAAATGGTGGACCTCATGGGCCAGCAAGTGGCGTTACTGAGGAACAGGCCTGCATCAAAAACAATACCTCTGCCCTCCTCTGTTGTGCTGCAGGATGACAGTGCACCATCCTCCCCTTTGGCCACAGAGAGGGGTGAGTCCACAGACGCCGCAGGCCATGCAGCAGGGTTCCCCCCAGCCAAGCGAGCAAAGGGGCGTCCAAAGAAGAGCCTGGGAGTCTCTGGAGGCAAAGCACCAGCCAAACACCAGGCACAGAGCCAGCCCTGATGGCAACCGTCTTCCCCTTTCTGCATTGACTCTTTGGACTGTCCTTCCCCATACTGCCTTGTCAATGGCACCTGTCTGTTGGACTGGGTCACCACATCCATGTGGTGTCTACTCTTACATCTCTTTTACCATGACTGTCAACTCAATGCTCCATGCTTCATGTAAATCTGCCCGCACCCCTTACATGTCAATTTTGTCATTAAAATACCTTACACACTTCAATTGGTGCAGCTTTGTCTTTAGTGCAATATTTGCAGTGTTCAAAATATCCATAATGTATCCAAAAGATGTACAGTACGTAGGCCTAGATAATTTCGAGGCACCTAGGGAGACACAACAGAACAACAATCACTGGCGTGAGTGTGGTATCACAGACACTACACCAACCATCTACATAAGTCAATTTCAATAAACTTTATTCGGTTCACATTATAGGAAACCATAAAAGTTACAGATTACAATTAAATTCCAAATCGACTATAAAAATGCACAGTACACAATACACAGAATACATTCCCAAACATACAATATATTAATTCAAATATTTATACAATGATTAAAAGGAGGAGGGCATCACATTGATTCATTTGTTTAAAAAGAAAGAATTGATTCATAAAATACGTTATTCATAGTCCCTTGAGGTTCCAAACATTTGCGATACCTTATCGAACATTTCAGAAATCCAGCCACGAAAGGAATACATTCTGGTTTTAACAATTGTAAAAATTAGAGAGCGGGGCGTACCTGTATAAAATTTAGCTTTTTTAAAAGAGTTTTTAAAAAGAGCCTCCTTGGGGCTTTGTAAAATTTACAGAAAAACACAAAGTGCAGCAGCTCCTGTGGAGACATATTGTCGCAGCCTAAGGGTGCTTACACTTTGCCTTTATAACTCCCCCTCGGAACAGCTAATAAAAGATGGAAATAATCCATTCTAAACCTGATTAGTAAAAAGCGCTCATAGGCAGATAATGGCCACAATAAATATGGCTCCAATTCAGGGGCTGACTTAAGAATCATGTGCTTGCGGACACTATTCTTTAACAGTTCCCTCTCCTCTCTTTTCATATTTTTGCGCAAAATAAAGGAGTGTTTTACCAAAGCCACGTCAGCCTTAGTGATACAATCAGGTGTTAAAAACAGGTCAGGACGCCCCAGCTCACTAAAGCACTCCTTTAGATACTTTAACCACGGTATGTCAATCATGTGGTCCAGGCTAAATGTCTCTTTTAATAGCTTTTGAGTAAGGCCTCAATTATCGTTTAGCCAACATTTGAGCCAGAAAATTAAGGGACGCATAGCCAGAATATCACAAATATATGGAAGGCCAGTTTCTTCATGAACAATTAAGTTCACAGTCCCTTTAGGAACACACAGCAGCTGCTTTAAAAAGTGATTTTCTGTCACCTGTATACCCTCTAAACCAGTATACCCCCATAATTCGCTCCCATAGCTAGCTATCGATATGCTCTTAGCTTGGTAAATCTTTTACAATGCAGCCACCGGGCGATTGCCCATTTTAGCTGCAAAGTTAAATATAGCTGCGTAGGACCTGGTAACCTCTCCCCTTTTCTTTATTAGCAGAGCGCCCCAATTCAGGCGATCATCCAGTAGAACGCCCAAATAAGAGAAAGTCTGGGATATTGGCACTCTTTCTCCATTCACCGTAAAAGGGTACTGCTTTTTGGGGCTCTGCCCTACCTGCATTGCGTAGGATTTGGAGTTATTAATGGCCAGATCTCTATCAGCAATAAACCTACGAAAAGCATCAAGCAGGGTTTGTAAACCTTTAGGGGTACGTGCTAGGAGGACTGCGTTGTCTGCATCTAGCAGTACCGGCAGTCCCCGGCATCCCACGTGTGGTAAATAAAATTACCGGGACTATTTTTCTATACATTAAATAACAATAAGGATAGCTCAATAAATGAGAGGCAGAGTCCGTGGTATCTGAGTCATACAGGCTTTAATTAAGTGGCTCGAGTCACTGGACATCGGGTTCCATCACCACTGGGGTTCAGGAAGGGATATTCAACATTTTATTAACATCACACATTATATATAGTAAAACTGAACAGTTGCATTGAATACAGTAGGCGTAACAAGTGAAAAGAGAGAGATAAGAACATATGGGCATAAAAGAAGGCGTGTAATAGGGCGTACATGGAGGAGTGTGCTGGAGGCGTCACAGAAGTGTCATAGTGGGGTGGATGCATAGAGGAAATCTGCAGGGTCGGCAGAAACCTTTACCACATATGCGTGCGCAACTGAGCATGACGTGGTATTGACGTGTAACTGGGGAGAGATGGGGGACTTGACTTTAGCACTTAGCAGATAACTGTAGGCAAAATACCATCTTGGCAGGCAGGCCAGGCCGAGCCGGGCACCGCTCGCCTGGGCAGGAAGTAAGATAGAGGTCAGGGATGCATTCCTAAACTACAGCTTTCAGAGACAGAAGAGGTTCGGAACCTGAATTCAGGGCCTGGCTCGGCTGAGCCAGAAAAACGTGTGCATCTTTAAACGTGCATCATGTAAAGACGTTGGCAACATAGGCCTAAGAACCAAATGAATGTTGCTTTCATGGAGGACCTGGTAGATGACATGTTAACGTTGGACGCAAATGCATATGCGTCTTCATTTTCGGCCATGGAGGGAAAATGCATGGATGTCATGTACATACATTGAACGTTGGGGTACACGATAGGGGACATACTTGGCCATATAAAAATCAATTTTCCTCATTCCCTCCTTGTCCCCTACGTTCCCTTCAGGATATATCTATTTTCATGAGACCATCTATCTGTTCGTATAACATCATTTGCTCGTCTTTTTTCATTCGAGCACGGGAACGTGAACGTGGACGGGGAATACAAGCCGTGGCGCACAGGCCGCAAATCGCTGGGCCACATTGTAGACAGAGACAGCAACTAAATACTATAAGGAATACTAGTCCTAGGAACGACAGTACTTTCCATCCCCAGGCTGATATTACACTCCAGAGCCAGCCGGACCAAGTCAAGGTGCCTGGATTCTGGTGTATCTGGTGAGCTATTTTATGAAGCCTTGTTATTGCTGAATACACTGATGGTGCGTTATTAGGAATGAAAATACAACAACTGGAGCCGATCACTCTACAAGCTCCGCCCCTATCGGCCAGGATGACGTCAAGAACAAGGCGGTTCTGAAGTACAACAAGTCTCATAGCAGACTGCTCTTCGTTTAGGTTACCTAAGGCAGAAGTAGTCTCATTCACTACTGCTTCAAGGGTTCTGGTCAATTTGCGTATCAGTTTACTGTTTTGGACAGGACCTACAAAGAAAAAGAATCCTTTATTGAAATCTGTATATTGCTCCCACGCTGTCTCAGTCTGATCGACAATTGGGGACTCGATCTCCCTCTTGTGTCTGACGTGTACAAGATGGGTATCTCGATGATAATTGGATGGGGCTAGAAAAACTGGTGGCAGTAGGAATGCAATATAACATGTTCCACCCCAATCTAAGGGCAGACGTACATAAGCTGTCGGACCACAAATAAAATAGGAATGACGGGAAGCTTTGAAAGTAGACTTTCCTTTATCACTGAATTCAACCACAGTATTACACTCACTGTGTCCTAGATGTACTGAACCATTCTTCTTAACGCATAATTCACCTTTTACTGGTAAGACTGTTATAGACGGTAAGTCCAAATTAGTCTCGGACTGAACGATCAGAATCATGAGGTTAAGGGTAATTACCTAAATCATACACTTCATTTTCTAGATCGGTCCCTGTCCTTTGGGGAAGACCGTCTTTGTCTGGGAAACATGCCTTATTCATAACTGTGTTTAGATCTCCCCATATCCAATTGCTCTGGGAAACTGTGGATTTACTGCCTAGTGAGGACATTAAAGCAAACCATGCTCCGCACGAACCATTGTGTGAAAACGGATAAGGAAAGAGGGGCAGAGCTCCCTTCATTTTCTGGTAAGGTGGGAGTCGGCCACATACCCAGCAATTTGTGACATTGCTGGTCTGGTGAGAATGGTGTAACATACGGATAAAAGTGTTGTTGCGCAGTGTAAGGCGATAGGATAGTTCGTGAGGGGGCAGGTCACTGAATGTGTGCTCTACGGTGTCATTGAAAGAAGACTGTACATGTGAACCAAGAGGAGGAAAGAAAACATGTAACGTCCAGCTTATACATATGATCGTAATACTCAGAAAAACCATAAAAAGCAATGTAACGATGCATCAACTACGTAGATTTTTACAGTATTTCATTTTCATTATTTCCTGTCTATCTCTCTCACTATTTGGGTCTATCTCATACATGTCAGAAAACCTGTCTGACCGCTTCACCCGAGGGGGACTTAAACAATTAAACGCTGTCTGACTTACTAGACCGTAATTTAGCTTTATACTCCTGTTGCGGAGTTTTCTCTAACAGAGGGAGTTTAGTGTCAATATCAGAATCAGGGCAGTGCTTTGGAAATTTCTCTGGACACAGTCCATGAAATCTTTTGATGTGGCTGGAATGGAGCCAGCCTTTCCTTCCTTCTACTTTCATTGCGGTCCTCGTGGTCATCAACACCAGCTTCGGCTCCCGCCACCTGGGCTCCAAAGGGCTTGAGCGGTCAAAGTTCCTTATACAAACAAAATCCCCCGGAACGATTTCATGCGGTTTCACTTGGGTGCTGTCCGGGAAGGCAGCCGCGACCTGTGAACGACAACAGAGTAGTGCAGACATCAAGGAAGCCAGGTAATCTGTCAGCATATTACTATCAACATCGGTGATCTTGCGCGGCATAGGCGTACCCCACATATTTGGGGGTCGACCGAAAACTACCTCATAAGGAGATAATCCGGTTCTGGAATGAGCTACCATACGCATGTAAAAGAGGGCAACCGGCAGGGCTACCATCCAATCTACACCCTTTTCTGCACAGACCTTCGCTAACCGTGTTTTCAGAGTCTGATTGTGTCTCTCAACGAGACCAGCTGCTTCGGGGTGTCGTACGCAGTGAAATTTCCACTGGTACCCTAACAGGAGTGATACCTGTTTCATGAGCTCGGACGAGAATGGCTGTCCATTATCTGAGTACACGACACGGGGCAAACCGTATCGCGGGAAGAATTCACGAACCAACTGCTTGGCAGTGGTCACGGCAGTGTAATCTGGGACTGGATAGGCTTCTGTCCATCTGGATAGGGCACATACAACTACGAGGACATACTTAAATCCTCGACATCGATCCATCTGGATATAATCCATCTGGAGAACTTCAAAAGGGTGGTCAGGAGGATGAAATCCACCTTGTTCCACAGGAATACCTTTGCCTGGATTGAACTGACAACAGATCATGCAGGTACGCACTTTCTGTTTTGCTGCTGCACGTAAATGTTTGTTGAACCAAAGGTTCTGTATGCTGTCTAACATGGCTTTTTCTCCTAAGTGTGCTGGACAATGTGCTGTATTGATGATAACTTGAACCATAGAGTCGGGGAGAAACCATGTGGCTTTTCTCTTTGTCATCCATCCCTGATCTGTCTGGACCCCTCCTTGTTCAGTCCATTTCTTGATTTCGTCTGGAGTAGCATGTGTCTGTATGTCGATTACATCATGTGTGGGATCCCTGACTGTCATGCAATTCGTCAGTGATGGTACTTCGGTCTTTGTCATTTCAGCTGGAATGTCTGTATGAGTCTGAGCTGTAAGCTTGGCTGTTCGGTCTGCCAGGTCGTTACCCTGGGAAATGGTGTCAGTAACTTTCGTATGTGCTTTGCACTTCATGATGGCTATGGCTGTAGGCAAGTGTATTGCGTCTAACAGTGCTTGAATGAGGGGACCATGCTGTATCTTGGCACCATGAGAAGTCAAAAAACCTCTCTCTTGCCAGAGGACTCCGAAGTCGTGAACGACTCCGAATGCATACTGTGAGTCGGTGTATATGTTTACTTTCAGGTTCTTGGCTCGTATGCAGGCTTGGGTCAGAGCGATGAGCTCTGCTGCTTGGGCAGACAGGGTGTCAATACGATGTGTTTCTATGACTTCAGTTTCAGTGGTCACTGCATATGCGGCCACTAACTCTCCTGTACTTGTTCTCATACATGAACCATCCACATAAAGTGTCAGGTCTGGGTCGGGTAATGCAATGTCTGTCAAGTCTTGTCTTGGCTTCGTTATGGTGTTAATGACTTCCACACAGTCATGTGGTGTAAGGTCTGCTGTAATCGAGGGTAACAGAGTAGCAGGATTTAATATGTTGCAACGTCTGATCTCTATGTGTGGCTGAAACAGTGTCAGTTCATATCCTGTCAGTCGTGCTATGGTCAAGTGCTGAGTCTGTGTCCTGTTTAAGAGAACTTTCACGGAGTGTGGAACCTGTACTGTCAGGGGATGCCCTAACACTATGGAATCGCTTTGTCTGATAGCTAGGGCTGTTGCTGCAACTGATTTTAAGCACGCAGGCAAGGCCTGGGCTACTGGATCCAATGTACTAGAAAAATAAGCACAAGGCTTGTGTGTTCCTGCTTGATCTTGTGTGAGAACAGATAATGCTGTGCCATCGCGTTCAGTGACAAAAAGTGTAAAAGGTTTGCTGTAACATGGTGTTGCTAAAACAGGTGCTTGACATAGGGCTTTCTTCAATTCGTCAAAAGCAAGTATATGTTCCTGAGTCCAAGGGAGGACAGTCGACGTCGCTGCCTCCTGGGTTGTGAACTGTATGAGTGGTTTGGCTAGATATGCGTACTGGGGAATCCATTGTCTACAGTAAGAAGTGAGGCCAATGAAGGCCCGTACTTCCTTTTGTGTCTTGGGTTGTGGAAGATGTGCAATCAACTGGATGCGATCAGGTGTCAGCTGTCTACCCCTCTTGGACAGCAAGTGTTCAAGGTAAACCACTTGCTGGGCACAGAATTGTAGCTTCGAAGGGGACACTTTATGCCCCTTTTCGGCCAGAAAATACAAGACTGTCAGTGATGCACGTTCGCAGTCACGTTCTGTTCGCGCTGTGATCAATAGATCATCAACGTACTGGAGCAGGGCAGTGTCAGTAGGCATGTGAATACTGTCTAGTTGTCGTTTCAGTGCTTGGCTGTAAATACTAGGGCTTTCTGTGAACCCTTGAGGAGCTCTTGCAAATTTGAAGCTTCGGCAATTTAAACAGAATCCGAAAAGGTACTGGCTTTCCGGGTGGATGGGAACACTAAAGAAGGCGTTCTTGAGGTCAATTACAGTGAAGAACGCAGCTTCGGAATCAATTGCAGTCAATAGGGATGAAATGTCTGGTACCACTGGGTACTAGGGTATGATGCATTTGTTTAGTTCTCGAAGGTCGATCACCAGTCTGTTAACCGGTGGTGCATTCGGGTCAGTTCGTTTAGGAATCGGGATGATAGGAGAATTACACAAATTGGAGTCAGTTTCTACAACCACTCCTTGAGCAATGAGTTCATCAATAATTTTCAGTAAGGCCGCTACAGCCTCAGGTGGTAACTTGTATTGTCGAATTCGGGGCAGTACAACTCCTTGTTTAAGAGTGACACGGTATGGTGTAATGTGCATGCAGCCTACATCAGTTGGACCTTGCGCCCATAAATACTGTGGTACATTCTGTAATCTCGGACCAAAATCTCTTAACACATAATGTCCTTTAAAATCACGTAAAAACAATCTCACTCCTTCCGGAGAACAACAAATCACTGCTCCTAGTTCTTTCAATGTTTTTATACCAAGCAAGTTTTCTGGACATGATTTCGTAAGTAACAAGTCTGTAGTGCGGGACAATGGACCAACTTCTAGGGAAACTGGCTTTGACACTTCGTTAACAATAGGCTTTCCTGAAAATCCCAGGGAAACATTTCCTGAGCCTGAGAGGGGTGCCCTCTCAGGTAATTGCACGTCCCTTTTACAGGAGCTGCAGAATGACTGGTCGGTGTAGTACCCCTCTTCTGACCATCAGCTGGGACAGACTGAGCAACAAGTACTTTCATTTTCGTGTCTTTCATGCGTCTCTTTTCGTGTTCTTGCTCCTCTCTAATTCGGTTCTGGTGGTACTGTAACATTTGTAACATTTGGGAACGGGTATTAGCTTGCCAGGTACTCTCAACCTTTAGTACTCTATTTTTAACTTGTGGTAAGGAATTCTCTACTAATTTGGTCACAAAAAGATGTGGGTATGATTCACTACTTGTTGTTAGCCCGCTATTAATAATTAAACATATCTCGAATCTGGAATAAAAATCACTAGTGTCTTGTTTCTGTTTACAGGCTGAAATGGCATCCCAGTCTTCCTTTTCAGTAGCTAGTAATCTTGGCAAAACCTGTATTAATAACTCGGAAAATGCTCTGGCTTTTTCCCCGAGACCAGTACCAGGGATTCGTGTATTATCTTCGTTTTCTAATTCTGCCCAGTCATTCTTTTTCTCTCCCACCTCCCATTCCTTTTCTTTAAGTTTTTCGTAAATGCCGGCTGGCAACAGTACCTTTAACATTTTAATGATATCGGGATACGTATACTCCCCCATGCGGAGCATATCTTTTAATTCACGGTGGAACCCTCCTGGATCTTTATCGTGACAGGGCACTAATTTTTTCATTTCCAATAGTTCTATTTTCGTTAAGGGGGTGTAAACAAATACTCGTTCGAGCTCACCACCTGTTGCCCGGACGGGATGAACTTCTCGTAAGGGATTCTGTCTGTCTATGTAAAATGTTTTCCTTACTGGGGGTGGAACAGGAACGAAATGTGGAGTCAGGAAAGTCCTGTATTTGTGTCGCTGTTCTAGAATGACATTAATTAAATCGGTACCCAGGCCTCTCCATCTATTTAGGAGTAACTCTTCCAATACATTATATAGGGGACCTGGATCAGAATGCTGACTTTCGTACAGTGTAATGAGATGTTGGATCATGTACATACCAACTAGTCGCTGTTCGTCTGGGGAAAGATTCAAAAATGTTTGAGCCACTACGTCATCTTTATATATGGTAGAATTTCTAGCCCATTGAACTGCTGACCGGGCTAGTTCCTGTTCATGCATGGTACTAAGCTCACTGTAACCTATTTGTTGCTTCAGGACTTTATCAGTAGTTTGGAATAGATGCTCAAGAGAACAATGTTCTGGTATGGGAGAAAGAAAACTTTTCCTACATTCTAGGCGTATGGGTTTGTCAAAGGGTCTCGCCCTACCTACGCACGCTATTCTATCTGGGTTCTCAGTTTCTATATCATCGTCTTCTGAGACTTCATCCTCTTTCTCGGTTTCGTTCTCGTTGGCTCATTCTTTCTCACGTATCTCTAGAATTTCCTTACGGATTTTTCTGTACATTGCCTCTACACTACTTTGTTTATCATGCTTTCCGACCGCTATGTTATCACTCCAAGTTAACATTCATTTAGTTACTTCTCTGTGTGGTTGATCTTGTTCCCTGATCAAACAATTTATCAAGAACTGTAAAATCATGCGTTGACTTTCCACCTTTCTGTGTACAATGGCCTCCTGTATACTTTCTGGTCCCTCCCCCGTTCTAATGTAGTGATATATCTTGTCTAATTTCTCTCTCATGACTGGTAAAGTGATCAAATAATCTGTAACGCGCCTTAAAGTGATCAAATAATCTGTAACGCGCCTTAATCGTAGTGAGTGTAAGACCAATGAGTCCTCACCCGGTACTGGATCATATATACAATCAGTAAGGTTCTTTCTAAGGTTTGCGTATGTTGCCTTTGGCGTTTGTTCCAGTGCTAAATCTCGTTATGATGTTCGTTTTACTTGAGGAGGGGTGGAGAAACCCCCTTCCGCGGCTCCTAGATGTGAGCCACCGGGGCTTGCAGGGTGCACTGGCACTGGAAATGTTGGTGCTGGTAAAGTAGGTGTAGGTAAAGTAGGTTGGCCCTGGGTTACAGGTGGATTAAAAGGATTGCCAGGACCAGTGGCAGGAGGAACAGTGGGGGGAATCGTGTCATTAACAGGGTTGTGAGGATGAATATTTTGAGGAGGATTCGTATTTGCATACTCTGGGACAGTGTCGTCTAAGTAGGAAGAAAGGAAAATTTCCGCTGCGGTCTGTTTATGACGAAGCTTAGTCGGGACCAATGGTGGCGGCAAGTTACAGGGTACTTCCGGGGTCGCCTTAGGCAGGCCGTCGGCGAGAAGGGGATACATGCCTTTAATAAGGGCATTTCTTTGTCTGTCTAATTGTTCTGCTTTAATTCGTTCACCTTCTTCTAGTAATTCTTTTTCTTGGGCTTTTTCTGATGCTTCCCTACTTCTCTCTGCTTTCTTAATTTCTTTCTGTGTGCTTCTTTACGCCACAATTCTATGGCATCTTTCTGGGATTGTCTGGCTTTCTTTTTCCACAATGCTTCTTCTACTCTCATGATGCAATCAGCATCCCATGTCCCTGAGACAGGCCATCTATATTTCTCTTCCAGATCTTTGGTGTAGTCAACCCATAAGTCTAAGTACAGTATGGCATCTAAGCCATGCTTGTGGTACATAAAATGTCCGGGAGTGTCCCTAGGCGGGACGGGAACTGCTTCTTCGAGTATCCCTTTCCTGGTTCCTATCTGATGTAATTTCGAAAACAGCAGCATATTTGAACGTACTTGAACGTGAACACAATAAACACAGTAATGAATTGGAAACAATCATTCATACCACGACATTAAACACATTAAAAACATTTCGGACAGATACTATCTGGTACATAGAAAAACATAATCCTGAAGATCTCGAGAGACAATACTAGAATGCTGAATTACTGGATGCACTGCTAAAACAGTACAGACATACCGGTCCCATAAAGAGACACGTCATACCGTATCCACCTAAGTGAACACGTCTGGACCGGGTCTGCGTACCCAGACCCGTCTTGACCGGGCACAAATTAATGAACCCGTCTAGATGCGTTCCCAACAACGGTACTCACCGGGAAGCAAAACTGAAGGCCTCGGAAACTCAACACTGGACTGGACTGGACTGCTACGGCATCTGGCTGCTACTACGCATGCGCTTCGGAACAGGTGGGCCTCTGGATACCTCGGACCTTGCTCTATTGGCTTGGGCTCTGGTCGGGACTCTCCGCATTCCTCACCGCCTCGTCTGGCTGCTGGACTGCAGTCTCCGTCTCCTCCGTGGGCCTGAGGGAGTTAGCAGGAAAACCCGCAAGTGTGCACAGAAAGGGGTCCGTCACGGCTGTAGAAGGGGTCAGGGGCCTGCCTTACATCGCCGGCGCGTGGGGAAGGGGAGGGGTCCCTATTCGGGCGCCAGATTATGTGGTAAATAAAATTACCGGGACTATTTTTCTATACATTAAATAACAATAAGGATAGCTCAATAAATGAGAGGCAGAGTCCGTGGTATCTGAGTCATACGGGCTTTAATTAAGTGGCTCGAGTCACTGGACATCGGGTTCCATCACCACTGGGGTTCAGGAAGGGATATTCAACATTTTATTAACATCACACATTATATATAGTAAAACTGAACAGTTGCATTGAATACAGTAGGCGTAACAAGTGAAAAGAGAGATAAGAACATATGGGCGTAAAAGAAGGCGTGTAATAGGGCGTACACGGAGGAGTGTGCTGGAGGCGTCACAGAAGTGTCATAGGTGGGTGGATGCATAGAGGAAATCTGCAGGGTCGGCAGAAACCTTTACCACATATGCGCGCGCAACTGAGCATGACGTGGTATTGACGTGTAACTGGGGAGAGCTGGGGGACTTGACTTTAGCACTAGTAGAGGAGTCTTGTGTCTGGGATGTCAGAACAACCTGCACCTATAGCATATCTGATATCTTGTGTTTGGAGGATGTGTTGTCTGAAGCAATAGGTCTCTCGGGCAGAGGCCATTCATCACTGAATGCTAGTGGGTGCATACGTGTCTTCGTGCAATGCGCAGGGCCATGGGCCTACTATGGCAACGGGTGCAGTAAATTACTTGCAAGGAGACAGGAAGGCCGGGTCCTTTGCTCTGTAGCCGGGAATATGTTTACCTATTCACTAGACTGGAATGTGTTTTTGCGGAGGCTGAGCAGATAACTGTAGGCAAAATACCGTCTTGGCAGGCAGGCCAGGCCGAGCCGGGCACCGCTCGCCTGGGCAGGAAGTAAGGTAGAGGTCAGGGATGCATTCCTAAACTACAGCTTTCAGAGACAGAAGAGGTTCGGAACCTGAATTCAGGGCCTGGCTCGGCTGAGCCAGAAAAACGTGTGCATCTTTAAACGCGCATCATGTAAAGACGTTGGCAACATAGGCGTGCATATGCGTCTTCATTTTCGGCCATGGAGGGAAAATGCATGGATGTCATGTACATACATTGAACGTTGGGGCACACGATAGGGGACATACTTGGCCATATAAAAATCAACACCAGTTTCCAACAACGTCCTATCTAGGTCATTGATATAGATGTTGAAAAGGAAAGGGGCTAAAATACACCCCCCAGGCGCACCCCCCTTTCTGTGTTAAAGTTCCTGGTTACCTTGAGGTCCTGGGTGTATCTGATATTCGCCCTAGTATCTTTATGTAAAGCCATCAGAAAGTCTACCAGTTTTGACTCCACCCCCATGGCCCTCATGGACTGCCACAACTTTCCCCGGTTGACACAGTCAAAGGTGGAGGAAAGGTCCATGAAGGCCATGTAGATCGTCCCTTGGCGGGCAATAGTGTACTTTCCAAAGATTAGATAGAGATTAAGACATTGTGCCATGGTTGAGTGGCCTGGGCGGAACCAATAATGGATATCATAAATAATCTTGTTTTCTTCCGCCTAGGCGGTCAATCTGTTTACTATGACTCCGCCTATGACTTTGACCACGGAGTCAATGAGGGAAATCGGTCTATAGTTCATGGTACAGTTACGGTCTCCCTTTTTAAACACTGGGACAATTGTGGAGACTCCCCATGATTTTGGGAACCCTCCCATGGCTGCTGCGTTAACCACCGCCACCAATATAGATGCCCAGAGAGTGGGGTTAGATTTAAAAAGATCCAGTGGAATACCATCCGGACCTGGGGCCTTCTTACATGAAAGATTATTAATACCACCCTCCACTTTTCTTAGAGTAAACACAACTACACCCTCATTCCGTGTTCCTACTGGCAACTGCGGTAGAATTGATGTACTTTTAAAAATAGAAGCAAAATGAGACACCCATTTTTCCTCCATTATATTGGTGCCCACTTCTTCAACTCTTTCCATTATAAAAAGAGGTCTATTAATGATACTCCAAAATCTGCAGCTGCTGGAAAGAGTCAAAGGGTCTAAAAGCTCCCACCATGTGGCCTCCTTCAGTTCCATTTTTCTGGTGGCCAACACTTTTTTATAATTATTACGAAGAGTGCGGATCTGTAATTTGTCCCTAGAGTTTACTTTCAATGCAGCCTTTAGATCTCTGGCGGCTTTAGAGCATGATGGACAGAACCATTTGGGGTCACCGGTAGTCCTATTTATCCCCGGGGGAGATAGCAAAGTTCCTTTGAAACAATCCCATCAAAAGCATTGAAGGTACTCATAGCGGTTGAATCAGGATTAAAGCAATATGAGAATGCTACTGCACAAACTTCTTGGAGCTTTTCATGAAAATGAGACGGTGTTATTTGGGACCATTTCAACCGACGCCTACCATCAGTCAACAGGCAGACAACACAATGTGCAACAAGTGTCAACAAACAGAGTTCCATATACAATCACAGGTGAAATGTCACTGCCACATTTCCACACACAGATGAGTCTACATGTGACTGTCTGTACCATCCGCAAATAGCCCTTCACAACAACAGCAATAACACCAGACAATGTACAAGTTGTACCTCGTCACCCACCTTCAAGTTAAGTAGCGGGTGATGAGCTGTTGACACATGTCATCTCCTTCCTCCTCTCCACTGTCCTCATCACTGGACTCAGGTCCCTGAACAGGCGGGGGCCTTGGGTCCTCACCATCATCCAGGAGTAGGGGAACCCCCTTGTAAATGGCCATGTTGTGGAGCATAGAGTATGCCACAACAATCTTGCAGACCTTCCCATGCGAGAATGACAGTGCACCTCCAGTCCTGTCAAGGCAGCAGAATCTTGACTTGAGCAGACCAAAAGTCCGCTCAATGACACAATGGGTCCTGCCATGGGCCTCATTGTACCTGATGTCAGCTGGTGTCCTGGGATCCCGTAGTGGGCTCAGCAGCCATGGACGTCTTCGATATACAGAGACACCAGGGAATGACAAACACACATTGCAATGTTTTACAGGCAGAGGGCAGCAGGGCACACACACAGCAAGCCATTTCACTAGGTATACTCAACCACAATCCAAGCACGCTAGGAAAGCAGATTTGCCATCATCCGGGGCACAATGCTGTTCCTCAGGATGTACGAGTCATGGGCAGAGCCGGGGAATCTGGCACACACATGCGATATGGTCATGTCCGCAAGGCACACTACCTGCACATTGATCGAGTGATAATGTTTTCGATTCCTAAAAATGTGCTCACTCGCCTGTGGTGGCACCAGACCAACATGGGTGCAATTGATGGCACCAACAACATGGGGGATGTGCCCAAGGGGATAGAAGTCTCCCTTCACAATGGCCAAATCTGCTCCCCTGGGGAAATG
Organism: Lissotriton vulgaris; assembly: GCF_964263255.1. Classification (NCBI taxonomy): domain Eukaryota; kingdom Metazoa; phylum Chordata; class Amphibia; order Caudata; family Salamandridae; genus Lissotriton; species Lissotriton vulgaris. The sequence continues at coordinate 1,219,021,829 of NC_141685.1, read as the reverse complement.
TATGTATCTATCCTTATAGATCATCATGGCTGCAGAAACATACCTGGCTAAACATGGGTTGCGACATGCCTGCAGCTCTGGCCACAGTCTCCTGGAAGGAACCAGTTGCATAAAAATGGAGGGTTGCCATCACGTTGGTGTGAAAGCTGTTGGGTAGTGGCGACGAGGCAGCAGGTGGGGCTCCAACAGATCACAAAGGGTCTTCAGGGTGGGTCTGTCGAGGCGGAATTTGCAAATGATCTCAACATCCTCCATGTCCTCCAGCAGTGTCAAGTGACGTAGGAGATTAGGCCTCCTCCTAGTCGAGAAGAAAATGGACACATGTCAATGACAACCATCATGAGATGGCCACAGCACATCCCATTAAGGATGTCACGGAAAAGCAAAGACTGCCATGAGAAATGCGTGACACACCAGGTTACATGGGGGGACATTTGAGACACACAGAGGGCACACCTCTCTACTTACCATACACAAGTGCTGCAAACAACACATAGGTCAATGTGAATGCACACATACTGAACCCCACATTTCACATGTACACGCCTTGTAGTGTACCATCCAGCCAATGTGTGTAAAATGAACATGACTGTCTTATACTCATCTGCTGTACCTGTCACACCTCAATGCATCATGTTAACTTGGCACATATCCACAACACAATGATCACAGTAGGGGGCTAACTGTCAGTTGTGTGCATGAGCAGCTATAAAAGCACAAGTAAGTAACAACACCATACAGGGAGGCAAGCCTTGCCAAGGTCAGCAATGATCCACAACACATTGATTGGTTGCACATTGTTGAGTCCACTACAACACTGTCACACATCATCAACCATCAAATGCATAATTGGCATGGCATGGACCACAGACCAATGTATGTAATTCATAGCCAATCATGGCTCGTGCGTCCAACTGTGGATTATATGGAATAATGACATTATGTGCAAGACGGTGTGCCCTTAACCATGTTGCCGCTGTGTACTGTTGAAGTGTTCACGATGGACATTGCCATTACATGTGCTCCAAATCGCGGTAGCTGCCTCCTGGCCATGACAGTGTGACACCAGCACCACCCCCTTCACAAGTGCGGTAGTCATTGGCATGTAGACATGGATAGCTGGCGGTGTGACACCAGCACCACCCCCTTCACAAGTGCGGTAGTCATTGGCATGTAGACATGGATAGCTGGCGGTGGGCATGCTCCACCACCCAAATCGCGGTAGCTACCGCCTGGCCACGGTGGTGTGACACTGCCATGGGGCATTGCCTACAGCCAATGGGAGCAATGATTGCGGTGGCATGATGCTGTTTTGAAAATTGCAGAAGGCGTGCTCCGCCACCGCATAGGCGGTAATTGGATGGGTTTGAAAGATGCACCATTGCGGTAGCGCACCCGGGTCCCTGCGGTGCATCACCGCCATGGAACATTGCCTATAGCCAAAGGGAGCGATGATTGCGGTGGCATGATGCAGTTTTGAAAATCGCGGAAGGCGTGCTCTGCCACTGTGGAGGCGGTCATTGGATGCGTTTGAAAGACCTGGTCAACCAATTTTTGCAGCTTGGCGCTTAAGAAATGATCCCGGGGCTATAAATCTGTGGAAGTGAGCCTCACATTTCCACTGCTCACAGAGCCTGCTGCCTGGGACTCTCTCCTGCTGCTGCCTTCAGAGCCTGCTGCCTGGGACCCTCTCCTGCTGCTGCCTCCAGAGCCTGCTTCCTGGGTCCCTTCACCACCCACTTCCACCACAGGTGTTCCATATCCACAGGGATGGCAAGGACAGAGAAGATCTGTGCCAGTCCATTCACAAGCTAGGAGATGGAAGTCCTTGTGGACGAGGTGCTGGCACAGTACCCAAGGCTGTATGGTGCCCCCAATGTTGTGGTAAGTCATCGTAAAGGGAGGTGTAGGGCAGGGGGTCAGACATGTAGTTGTACTGCTGCAGTATATGCCTGAGTGTGTGGGGTTGTGTCATACACTGACAAACATGCTGTCTCCATGGCGAGAGAGTGTGTGTGTCCCAATGTCACGGTTTACCCTGACTGCAGTTGCATGTCAGGATGTTGGACATGCACGTGCCAGGACAGTAATTGCTCGGGTGATTGTCTCTGTGTGCCCCTGTTGTCCAACTCAGTGTGAACCCAGAGACTATGCCCAGTGCTCACCCACCAAGACGAGATGACATCACTGCACTTACTGGGTCCTTACTCCTGTTCATTCACACTGAAATAAAGATATGAACCATCTCAGCCCTGTATAATTGCACTTGACCACACTTGTGTAGCTGGCTATTTTGTTGGTGAGTCCATATGCCCTGATGCCACACACATTACATACACATATGTTCACAGGACATGCTCATTGAATGCTGCCCAGTCATGCACACAGTGATTCTACACACAGACACATGTAGATATGTGATGTATGTAGTGGCATTGGACTGGAGATGTGTGCAAGCCACTGAGGGGGTTCAGTGCAGTCATCCTGCATGTGTGTGAGATTATCAGGGACCTTCTACTCCCTCATAAATGCATGCAATCACATCTGTTTGGCCCATGCTGAGTGCCCTTGTGAGGTATGGAGGGAGATTACAATTGGTAATGAGTCTGGGTCCTGCTACTGTACTGATAGATGTTGGTCCATGACTCTGTGTCACTGATCATTTGTCCTTCTTTTCTCCCATGCCTGCAGCTCAAGGTACACCAGCGTAAGGCCGTTTGGAGGGCCATTGCAGCAAAGGTGCGAGCCCTGGGGGTATCCAACCGATGACGCACCCACTGCCACAAGAGGTGGGACGACATCAGCTGGCTGCCAAAGAACGTGGCAGAGATGACATTGTGGCTGCTACCATGCACTGGGCGTTTGGCACGGCGCAACATGACTCCACTGATGGGCCGCATATTGGCAGTGACTCATCCTGAGCTGGATGCATGTCTGAAGAAGCATCGGCAGCCAGGCAGGGGTCAGTATTTGGGTAGGGTGACTTTGGCTTGGAGCGGATTCATGTGTACAGGGTCTGTGCCAGCAGTGGTCCATGTGATGTTCTTGGGGTGGTGCTGTGCTGTGTCATGTGAGTGGCTGCTGGGATAGGTGCCAGTGTCATGCATTGGCCCAAACTGCCCTTACAAGGGTTAGCCTCCCTGCTGTGCTTTTCCATAGCCAGATGTATTGGAACTACATGGTCATTCAGCATTGGGATAGTGTGGGGAATCTATTAGGGGGTGAACAGCACTGTCCACTATCTGAGTGTGACTTCATGTTGCCTACTTTGCATGCACCATGATTGGTGAGGCACACACATCTGACAACAATGTGCCCCAAAGTACCACATGGTGTTTGGTATAGCCTACTTACCTTTGTGGACTGTCATGCCCTAATAGGTGTGTGTGTTATCCCCTCCTGTTCCCTCAAGGTCTGTCAGTGGAAATAAGTGTTGTCCCCACATCATGTACCTAGGTGTGGGCAGAGCAAGTTGTGTGTCTTGCACACTTCATCCACAGGCAGGGTGTTGTGCTGTGTGGCCTCAACATGGCTCAGTCATGGCAGATATTCAGGGTTACAGGCACTGTTGTGATCTATGTAGTATGTTGCTGCAATGTGATTGCAGGGTGTGGGGATCACCATGCGGATTTGGGCATCTCCTGTACTGCATTGATTGGTGATTGGTTTGCTTTGTCCTGATGATGGCAATAACACAACCCTGCATCTCTCTCTCATGCAGAATTGCCAGTGGGCACGTCTGAACAGGAGCCGGAAACCAGTGGTGGCGACGGTAGCACTACAGCTGCACCGGAGGCCAGTGGCACAGAGCCCACCAGCCCATGTGAGGGGGACTGGAGTATGCAGGAGGGATCCTTGCCTGAGACACAAAGTACTACATCATCTGATGCCAGCGGTGATGCATCCATGTTGACAGGCACAGGGAATGGGGACTGTGCATCATCCTCTACCACACAGCTGAGAGTGCCCAGCCTCCCATCAACTTCCTCTGGTGCTGCCCGTGTTCGTGTCAGTAAGAGGGTACGAGTTTGATTCACACCTGGCACTGCTGTGCCGCACCTGTCCCCCCTGCTTCCCTCAGTGCTGAGTCTGTAGAGCTCCTGCGCCAGCTTTGTGTGGGCCAGATAGCCTTGCTCAATGCCTTCAGTGATCTTGACAAAAAATTAAGCCAGGTGGTTACCTACATGGAGGGCATACACTCCGGCGTGAATGGGCTATACCGTACAGTCCAGGCTTTGTCATCCACAGTGATGTCTGCCCTTCAACAGGCACATACTCCCCGTCCTGCTCCAGTGCCTTTGTCCACCCCCCCCCAGTCAGTGGCCACATCGGATGATAGTGACCACAGCTCCCATGGGTCACAGTCACGATACAGCACAAGAAGCACCCAGCAGAAACAACTCAAGCGGTCCTGCCCACAGACACCATCCCCACAGAAGAGCAGAGCCAGCCCAGAATGCAAAGACAAGAGCCCTGACTCTGCACTTTGCCATGCCCACTGGCCTTGTCAATCACTGCTGTTTTGGCCTTGCCTGTGCAGCTTCCCATGTCCAGAGTCTGCACTTCTCCCTGCCCACTGGCCTTGTTATTCACTGCTGTTCTGGCCATGCCTGTGCAGCTTCTCATGTCCTGACTCTGCACTTTGCCATGTCCACTGACCTTCCTGTTCTGACCTTGCCTGTGCAGATTCTCTTGTCCTGACTCTGCACATTGCCATGCCTACTGGACTTGTCATTCACTGCTGTTCTGGCCTTGCCTGTGTAGCTTCTCATGTCCTGACTGTGAACTTCTCCCTGCCCACTGGCCTTGTCATTCACTGCTGTTCTGGACTGTGCAGCTTCTCATGTCCCGACACTGCACTTTGCCATGCCCACTGACCTTCTTGTTCGGGCTTGCTGTGCAGCTTCTCATGTCCAGACTCTGCACTTTGCCATGCCCACTGATCTTCCTGTTCTGGCCTTGCCTGTGCAGCTTCTCATGTCCTGACTCTGCACTTTACTATGTCCACGGACCTTCCTGTTCTGGCCTTGCTTGTGCAGCTTCTCATGTCCTGACTCCACACTTTTCCATGCCCACTGACCTTGTCATTCACTTCTGTTCTGGCCTTGCCTGTGCAGCTTCTCATGTCCTGACTGTGCACTTCTCCCTGCCTACTGGCCTTGTCATTCACTGCTGTGTTGGACTCTCCACTGTGCCCTGGACACTGGCCCTGTTGCTCTGCTGTGTTGGACTCTCCCCTGAGCCCTGGACACTGGCCCTGTTGCTCGGCTGTGTTGGCCTATTCCCAGTGCAGCCTTTCATGTACTTGCTGTGCCACCTGCTATGGACATTAGCCTTCCTGTTTAGAGTTCCTGTGCAGATTATCTTGCATATGATCAGCATTGTGTGCCTTGCTCTTGTCTACTGTTGTTCTACTGTCACATCTGTGCAACATGTGAATAAAGACAGTTACTTCTGTTTTGTCAATGTCCTTGCTGATTAAAGTTCTTTGGTATGTGCACTTGGTTGCCTGTGCCCCATGCTCTAAGTGTCACTCAAACATTGCCAAGATCTTTGCCCGCATCACATTTTTAAACAGGGGTGACAGGGTCTTCAGGCCATTCAGACACTGATAACAGTGTTTTCTGTGATGGCTCTTTTACCTGTTATGCAGTTCTCTTTTTAGTGGTTTGCTATTGTTGGGTACATTGTTCACATGTCAGGTTGGGGTACACTGCCAGCACAGGGTGTGATGCTGTGCACAGGTTTGCGTGCAGGCTGAACACTGTCATGATGTATGTGTGTTATTCCTTTATGTGTGCCCAACTGTGCATGTGTATGGTCATCTTGTGTTGGCCCTTAGTCCTGGTCCCATGGCCTACATGAGATGTGTGCTCTTGGGTAGTCAAGAGGTATGCAGTGTGAAGGATTGACTTTGTAGTTGGTGTCGATGTGTGTGTGCCCCTGAATTGTGAAAGACACACATGTGTTACCCAGTAGTTGTGTGCCTGTTATCTGGATTGTTGTGCCCTGTGGATATGGTAGTATGCAGATGTGTGAGTTGTCTGTTGTGCACTGTGTAGTGTGTTGGTGTGTTCATGCTGTTCTGTCTGACTCTTCCTTGTTGTTTTGGTCACTTATGAGAGTGCAAAAGGTGTGACTTTCACATCAGTGTTGTGTTTGTTTTATCCTCAATGTGTCTTGAGTGTGTTTGTGTAGACTGTGTGACACTGCTCGACACTGTGGTTGTGTTTCTCATGCATTACATGCACATGGTGCCATTTCTTTTCCTGTATCAATAAATCAATCAATCAAAACAGTTATAGAGCACGCTACTCACCCATAAGGGTCTCAAGGTGCTGAAGGGAGGGGGGGGGGGGGGGGGGGTGCTGCTACTGCTTGAATAGCCAGGTCTTGAGGTGTTTCCTGAAGGTGAGATGGTCCTGGGTCAGTCGTAGGTGGGCGGGGAGGGTCCCACGTCTTGGCAGCCAGGTAGGAGAATGATCTTCCACCAGTGATGGTTCTACCAATCTGTGGGACGGTGGCGAGTGCGAGGCTAGCGGAGCAGAGCTGGCGGGTTGGAGTGTAGAACGCGAGGCGGTTGTTGATGTTTTCGGTGCCCATGTCGTGGAGCCCTTCGTGTGTGTGGGTGAGCAGCCTGAACGTGATCCTTTTGCTGACAGGGGCCCAGTGTAGTACTCTCAGGTGGGCAGTGTTGGACCCGGCCCTTTTGGCAGGTTCACCCCGAGACTTTTTGCTTTTTCCTAGCCTGTTTCTGTGACCTGGTGTTGGTGATTTTAGGCCTCTGCGCACTTTTTCACTATGGTACAGTGTAAAGTGCGTGAGCTCTCTATGTGTGTGGTGAGAGTGACCTGCCCTCCCATAGGAATGAATGGGGAATATGTATGCCCATGGTAGTTCCTGATGTGTGGGGAGTGCAGGGTCGAGTTTGGTATGTGCAAACTCGTGAGATTGAATGCTGCGCAATGATATATGCAGCATAATTGTGTCTAGTATAGAAGTGCCACTTCTAGAAGTTGGCATATTTGTGTAATTTGTGTCTGGTGTGTGATTGGCTGAGGCTGGCTGGTGAGCCTGGCTCCAAGAGTCTGGGAGGGTCTGCCCCGGTGGTGAATGGAGTGTTTAGCATGCTGATGTGAGGGGAGGAGTGAGCCTGGGCCTGCTTGTGGATTGACCGACTGGTTTGAGGGTCCTGAATGAGGCTCGGTTTTCCCCACACAATGCTGGCTCCACCCCCTGGGGTGCGTCTGATGTCCCTAGCCTTGCCAGTGAAAGGAATCCCCTATAACTAGTTCTAGCTGCTTCTCACACTGCCTGCACCCTGCTAGACAAAGGATTTCTCTGTATAAAAAGGGGCTGTGTCCCCTTCCAAAATGTTCTTGTTTCTGACTTGAATTCTGCCAGGGGCGTGCTGCTGCTTGGGCCCAGGGGAAGGCTTGCCTCCCTGGGCCCTGCCCAGCCCCTGGATTCCTTGAGGACTTTTTCTTTCCTTGTTGGGAGCTGCTTGCTCCAACTTGCCTTCAGGACCTTCTCTTTGGGACCCTTGCTGCTTCAGGGATCAGTCAGGGGGACTTTGTTTTTTTTAGTTCCCTCCAGCGCCTTGTGAGCGCTATATTTTCTTATCCTGGGCAGAGCGCTGTCGATTTCCCAAGGAGGGAAGCTCTCCTGCCCTTGTGCCCCTGAGCTTGCAGGTGCCTACCCTGCTTGACGCCCAATTTGCGCTATTTTTTTAAAATTATGAGTGCCACCCCGTTTATTGAGTGATTTAGCGGTTGCCACCCCACGGCTATATTTTATTTTGAAACCGAGGGTGTCCACCCCTCATTTTGCCCCTTGTTAATCACCGCCGTGGCCCTCTCGCGCCGCCAACAGGAAGCCAGGCATCATAGTGCCTGACACAGGGCAGGACCTCTGGTTTTCGGAGGAAGTCCCGCCCACCGCTGCGCACTGATTGACCAGTGCCCTGGCCAGAGGGAGAAGGAGCATGGCGGTGCCGGTGTGTGCAGGGCTCCCGTGCTCTGGGGAGAGCCCTGCTGGTGCCAAAGGAAGCTGAGCGGCATGAGGAGAGGAGCATGGCGGCCGCCGACGTCGACGGGAATCTCATGAGTGAGAGAGCCCTGCTTGCTGCAGCCATGGAGGGCACTGCCACCCGGAGGAGCCCTAGCCAGCAAACAGCCCGGTGAGTGAGGGGCTGCGGGGGGAAGCTCCGGGCAGGTGTTAAGGCCAGCGCGAGGCCCCGTATACTGTTGGTGCTTAGGGCGGTCCCGGATGACAGTGGGCCGCCCCAACGTGATTAGTGAGTTGGGAGCCCCGAGAGGTTCCCTGCCAGCATTTGTTGTAGAGCCCTAAGAAGGCTCCGGTGTCCATTTTTGGTTAGAGGGGGCGTCGGGGCACATTGACGGTGCCCGCCCCCTCCTGACTGCGAGATATTTGGTTCACAAGCCCCGAGAGGCTCACTGCACCACCATTGTTGAGGATCTTACGAGGGGCTCAGGCGCTATATCTGCGAGGAGCCCATGAGGGGCTCAGGCGCCACAGTTGTTGAGGAGCCCACGAGGGGCTCAGGTGCTACATTTGCTAAGGAGCCCACGAGGGGCTCAGGCATTACTTAGTTTTAGAGCCAAGAGAGGCTCTTGGGGGACACTAGTGCTTTATGCAGAGCCTGGAAGGCTCCAACGTTGTCCCCACCATTTTTACACCAGCTGCCCAGCAATTAGTGGGCAGCTGCACCGTTTAGGCCCCTGACTTTTGGACACAGGGCGTCCTAGCCCCAACGAGGCCAGTTGGCCTAGGGACTGCCACAGGTAGTGGCTTATGTAAGTTTTGCACGATGTGATGTGATGCTAGGAAATTTAATGCATTTAATATGATTACGCACCATGATCTTACACCTCTGCATGTTTTTAGGCATCATGTGTTTTTGCGCTATTGAGTTGTGGTCTGGCACCTCTGAATGTTCTAATGCATCATATGTCTTCCTTGTTCTTCCACCTCTAAATGTGTTGGTTTATGCATCATGTGTTTTTCCTTCCTTACACCTCTGAATGTTTTAGGCATCATGTGTTTTCTCCGGTACCTCTGAATGTGTTTTGATGCATCATGTGCCTTGTTCTTACACCGCTGAATGTATGTTTTAGGCATCATGTGTTTTCCTTCCCTACACCTCTTAATGTTGTGATGCATCATGTGTAATGTGTTCTTACTTATACCCCTAATTGTATTGTGATACTTAGGTGGTTGTTCTTTTTTAGTACAGGTGGTCCTAGTGAGGTCCTGGTTCACTGCGTGACATTCTCCTAAGGTGTTCAGGGTTGCGTAGGTGGTACTTACCTGTTACCAGTAGTTACTGTTTGTGTTCTATACTTGCTAATTTGTGCTACAGTGATTTTATATCCTATATTCTATGTTCTAGAAGTGCTATTTCTACTAAGTGCTGATTCTGACAGGCGCCCACGTGGCCCTGTCCTGTGTAAATAATCCCTTGTGAATATTGCCTGTGCCAGTTGGCACAATGTACATGTGTGATTTCTATCTGATGTGTTCTGACAATACAGAAGTTATTTTTATATAACCTTGTGTGGAGTTCCTTTTGTGGTGTGCCTAGGATGTTGTTGCTGTTGTGTGCTTCCGCAAATGCTTTACACATTGCCTCCGGGATAAGCCTGTCTGCTAGTGCCAAGCTACCAAGGGGTTGAGCAGGGGTTATCTTGGCGTGTGACTCCCTTGCCCTGACTAGAATGGTGGTTTCTGCCTAGCTTCGGCGTCAGCCTTAGCCATCCAGAAATAGCCAGTTCTAACAGGCAGATATTGGCAGTGGCGAGGGATGTTGAAGATGAGTCATGCGGATGCGTTCTGTATGCGCTGGAGCCTTTTCTGGAGTTTGGCTGTGGTTCCTGTGTGTAGGGCGTTCCCGTAGTCCAGTCAGCTGCTGACTAAGGGTTGGGTGACCATCTTTCTAGTTTCGTTCGGGATCCACCAGAAGATCTTTAGGAGCATGCGCAGGGTGTTGAAGCATGAGGATGAGATGGCATTGACTTGCTTGGTCATCGTGAGAGAGGAGTCCAGGATGAATCCCAGGTTGCGTGCGTGGTCCGTGGGTGGCGGTGCGGTGCCCAGCGCTGTGGTGGGCCACCAGGAGTTGTTCCAGGCGGATGGGGATGGTCCAAGGATGAGGACCTCCATCTTGTCTGAGTTCAGTTTCAGACGGCTGAGTTTCATCCATTCCGCAATGCCTTTCATTCCTTCCTGGAGGTTGATCTTGGCGGAGGCTGGGTCTTTGTTTAGGTAGAGTAACAGCTGGTTGTCATTGGCGTAGGAGATGATGGTGAGGTTGTGTTTGAGTGCGATGGCGGTGAGGGGGCTCATGTAGATATTGGAGAGGGTTGGGTATGGCATGGTGTGTGTGGTGTGATGCCATCCCCTATGTGTGCCACTTATGACTACCCATTGTGGGTCTGCATTCCCTCTATTTGTGTTTGGTACACCCCTTTCATGTCTACTACTGACATGCAAGTCAGTTAACTTTGATGTCAGCTGTCCCCCTTGGTTTACATGTGTGTGTGACTCCCCATTACTTGATTTGTGAGACGTTGCTTTACGGTGCAGTTCTTGGGCCAAGAGTGATGTTCCACTCTGGACATTGCCCCAATGGTTTATGTGTGCTGTGCTTGAGCTAAAAATGAGTCACGGTTGCTCATGTGCACTTCAGCTGTGTGTGCTGCCCAGTGCTCTGGTCAAGATGGTTGTGCTCTTGTGTCCGAGAGTGGTGCATCTGTTGTTGTTGTGTTGGATGTATGTGTGTTGGCTGTGGTACGGCTTCACTTCCTGGGTGTGATGTTGTGTTTGTGCTGTGCTGATTAGTGTTGCGTGTGTTGAAGTGTGTTAGTCATGTCTGTGTGTGACTGTTCTGCTTGTTGTGCACACACTGCTTGTTGTGCATACAGTGCTGTGTTTATGTGGCCTTGGCATTGCCTGATGTGCATCCCCTGATGTCCTGTGGTGTTTGTTCATTTTTGATGACATGTGCATCTGTGGTTGGTTTCATTTGGCCATGTAGTTCCTTGCTGGTGCACTTCTTTTGTGATTTGTGGTATGTTGTGTGATGAGGTTGTGCACTCCTATTGTGTCTGTACTCCCATTGCCTTTCCACAGTTTGGCTGACAGGGTATTTCAGTTTCTGACGTGGGTCTGTGTGTGTTCCTGTAGTGTTTGTGTGTTGTTTTTGGGTATGTTATGTTATGTTATGTTAATAACATTTATTAGGCGCAACAGCTGCCCCAGCGAAGGGGCGTCCTGGCGCCTGATCATATGCAACAGCACAACAGATCAGAGCTGAAAAAGGGGGATATTAGCTAACAGAGATGAACAGGTGGGTTTTGATGGCCCTTCTGAAGAGGGTCAAGCTGTTGAGGGCGCGAATGTGAACAGGAAGGGAATTCCATAGGTCCACCGCCAGCACACGGACGGAACGTCCTCCCATCCTGCTAAGCCTGAACCTAGGCTTGTTCGCCAGATACTGGGCTTCGGATCTGAGGGATCGCGTGGGGACATAAGAAGAAATAAGGCCTGTCAAGGCCGGGGGAGAAGAAAGCTTTAAAATCTTGAATGTCAGACAGAGAACCTTGAATTTGATTCTCTGTCTGACCGGAAGCCAGTGCAGAGAGGCCAAGACAGGAGAGACAGGACAACGTCTCGGGAGACCTACAATGGCCCGTGCAGCAGCGTTCTGCACCCTCTGAAGCCTAGTCGCCTCAGCCTGGTTGACTCCAAGGAGCAAGGCACTCCCGTAGTTTATGCGTGAGAGGATAGAGGCCTGAACCACCAGTTGACGTGTGGGAGGGTCGAAAAATTTGAGGACTGGTCTGAGTCCTCGCAGAATGCCATAGCAGGTAGCTGCTGTCTTCTTTGTATGGCTGGTAAAGGAAAGGTTAGAATCCAGCCATACCCCCAGATTTTTGACTTCATCCACAGGGATGGGCATCGCCCCCAGTTCGAGAGGCCACCACTGGTCTCCCCAGAGTTCCGCCTGCTTCCCCACAATCAGGACCTCGGTATTCTTGGCATTAAGCTGTAAGCAGTTGTTACGCATCCAGCTAGCCACAACTATCAGTCCTTCCCGGAATCTGGGCGCAGTCACCTCAGGGTCCCCACTGAGTGTCACCGCCAGCTGCGTGTCGTCCGCATACGATGTCATCGTAAGGCCATATTGCCTGACGACAGCAGCCAGCGGTTTCACATACAAGTTGAATAATGTGGGGCTGAGGGCAGAGCCCTGTGGGACTCCCAGTTCCAGAGAATGGTACGAGGACTGGCCAGGAGGAATGGCTACTTTAAAAAACCGGTCCGAGAGGAATGAGCGGAACCACTTAAGAGCCTTCCCAATGATCCCCACTTCCTCCAGACGCCGCAGCAGAATGTCATGAGACACCGTGTCAAACGCGGCGCTCAGGTCTAACAATAGGAGCGCCGCGGTCTGCCCCGCATCTAGCACTGACCGCAGATGCTCGATCATAAAGAGCAGAGCCGTTTCAGTGCTGTGTTGAGCACGAAACCCATTTTGACTCTCGTCTAAGATATTGTTACGCGAGAGGTGGGCAGACAGAATGGTATTCACGTGTGCCTCCGTGACCTTGGCGGTCCAAGGCAGGAGGGAGATGGGCCGATAATTCTCCGGGAGCAAGGGGTCAGAATTAGGTTTCTTCAAGATGGGCTTGACCACAGCCTGCTTCCAGGATAACGGAACCACGCCCTCACTGAGGGAGAGATTGATCAGCTCCAGAATGGGCTCACGACAGAGGGGCGGGAGAGAGGCAAAAAACTCCGGCTTCAGAGGGTCTGAGGGAGAGCCTGATTTAATTTTGCGGCTCAGAGTGTCGAATACCTCATTAGACATAGTCGGCAGGGTTGACAGGGTTTCAGACACCAGGACCTCTACTTCGCTAGGAGCATCCCCGGGGGCAGCTGATGCGAATCCTCGGTAGATTTTCTGTACTTTCTCCACGAAAAAGGATGCCAGGCTTTCACAGTGCGAGTCCGTACAGATTTCTTGCGAGGTGGCCCGTTTCCCCATCAGGTCTTTAAGTGCCTTGAAGATCAACTTAGAGGGGTTGGGGCTGTTGGAAAACTCAGCTGCGTAATATGCGGCCCGGGTTTGGCAAATAGCTCTATGGTAGGACTTAAGCTGGGCAAAGTACAACGATTTTAACGTGGGATCAAAAGCTTTTCTCCAGGCCCTCTCAGCTTGCCGGCAGGTTCTCTTAAGCTCCGCAAGAGTCTCATTATACCAAGGGCTACGATTTTTCGCATGACATTTTGCCCAACGCAAAGGTATGAGAGAGTCGAGGGCAGTAAGAACCCAGTTGCAGAATTGTTCATAGCCCTGTTCTACATTCTGCAGTTTGCCTAGGGGTTGTGCCTCCAATAACCTGACAAACTCCTCCAGCTTAAGTTTACGCCAATTTCGCTTTAAACTCTGTTTACCTGCAGGTTTCAGTTGTGGGGTGTCAAGGGGACATGATACTTTAACCAGTAGATGGTCAGTCCAACCCACCACCATCGGGTCAGCTGATCTAGCCCGAGCTAAGGTGGTAAAAAAAGGGTCCAATATGTGTCCTCCTGTGTGGGTGGGGGAGGTGACCAGTTGGTCAAGTTGCAACGCTTCTAAGTCCGCCAGCAAGGAGCTGATGGAAGGAGATGACGACTGATCCAGATGTATATTTAGGTCACCTACTATATTGAAATTAGAGCATGTTGCGGTCAAGGAACTGACTACATCCACAAGGGCAGCCTTGAAGGCGGTGTCATTCCCAGGTGGACGATAGATAAGCACACCGCTTAAGGTGAATTGATGACTGACCTTTACCTTAAACGATGCGATTTCACACATAGGGAGGTCCAAGGCCTTCCACTCAACCGGGAAACAAGATTTAGTCGCCATGGCTATACCACCTCCCCTCGTCGAGCGGTTTAAGATAGACACCGTATAGGTAGAGGGGAAAGCCAGGTTAATGATGGCAGTGTCCGCGTCCTGTACCCAAGTTTCGGTCAGGAAGATGATATCGGGAAGGTCCGCGTCAATCATATCCCGTAGTGACTGATGGTGCTTGGCCAAAGATCTAACATTCAGACTCCATATGTTAAGTGCTTGTCCGGACCATTCCGTATGGGTACCACGAACAATCCTGCTAACTGGACGGACTCCAATGGGAGAGGTCAGAGAGAAATAACCGCAGGTACACTCATAAGGTCCTGAAAGAGGGGGTAGAGGGTCATGATTACAAACCCGAAGACTATCTCTTATGGAGATGAGAGCCGCGCGATCATACCTGAGCGCCGCCATGTACACAGGCTGCTAATAAGGGAGGGAACCAGAGTCCGTAGCCCGCACCCGCTACCTCGACGCTGACGAGCGCAGACGGGCAGGACTCTGGCACGACTCCGGCTAAGCGACGGCGTCCCACTGCGCGTTCCCGCTGCGCGGGAGAGGGCAGCTTTAAATAGGCGCCTCCCTAGACACCTTGAGCGTCAGGACGCTCCAAAATGGCGCCCGCGCTTCAAACACTTACCCCAAGCCAAGATGGCGCCCACGATTCCAGCCCCAGGGACCCGGACCCGCCAAATGGCGGTGCAAATTCCAGAATTAAGTGGGAGTAAGGGGGCAGCCCAGACACAGAGAGCGTTTTAAAATCAGGGAAGAATCGAACTAAATATAACCAAAATACACAAAAGGTGAGATTTAAAAATGTAAATAACGCAGCACGCTAGCAGCGCGACCTGCGCAGATGCAGCAGTGATCAGGGCAGAGAGAACACGAATAACGCCTTAAATAGGCGCCTCCCTAGACACCTTGAGCGTCAGGACGCTCCAAAATGGCGCCCGCGCTCCAAACACTTACCCCAAGCCAAGATGGCGCCCACGATAGGCATAAGTTCAGGTATCCCTGTGTGTGTGTTCTGTTTATGGCTACACCCCGGGTGTGTGTTTGTTTGTGTATGTCCTGGCAAGTATGTGTGTGGCACTGGTGTTGTGTGTTCTTTATCAGCCACTCCTGCAGTGGCTGTCTCCCTGGTTGTTTGTTGTGTGGTGCAGGGTGTGCATTGAGCTTCCTTGTTGTTTGTTGGTGTGCATGGAGGTGCAAAGGATGGGCACCTGGCCTGTGACTTGATGGGGTGTGTTGATGTGTGGTTGGAGGGGGTGTGTCCCTGTGATCTCTGTGTCCTGCCCATGCCTTGGACTGGCCCTGTCTTCTGCATTGTGCGCATGTGTTGACTGCTGCGATGACGTGACCAGGACCAGGATGTTGCTGCATGTTTTCGGTCGATGTGTGTCCAGGATGCAGTGGTGTGACTTGGTGGCAGGTGAGTCGTGTGTGGGTGCAATTGTGGATGTGTTGTTGCCCCCAGCTTGGTGTCTGTTATGGCTTTGGACCCTTTGTCAGCCCATGTGTTGTGTTGTATTTGTGTATTTGCGTACCTGTGGTGGCGTCCGTGGCTGCCAATTAGATGATAGTGCTGTAGTAGGTACAGCACCAGAAACACATGTAGAGCTGGATCCATGGCGGTCGTGATCGGGTGGTGTGGACCAGGTCTCTGCTATCGCGCTCCGCTGTCGAGTTTCCGCCATCTCTGGTTGGGTCGTGTCTCCGCTGTGGTGCATCTGCTTGTTTGGGCCATCCTAATTTGTAGATCTGAGCGGGCGTCCATTGGCTCCCACCGCCGCAGTGGCGGCCACACTTTGATGGCGGTGCGCATCGCTCCGCGGTGGACTGGAACTGACCTATGTTTTGCAATACTTATATGGCGGACGTGTTTCCCGCTGCTCGTGGGCGGAAAAAGGCATTTTTTCGCCCCGCCAGCATCGCAGTGGTGCCACCGCCCGCCCTCCTAATGGACCCCTTAGTATGCCTGCTAAAGGAGATGCCAGGGGCTCTCTGCCTACTAGATACTGTGAGCTTTCGTTCCAAGAACTGAACGCAGTGTGTGCCTCTAGGAAGCAAAACTAATAACCACCACTGGGTTTGGGCTATTCACACTAAGGCCAAGCCACTGACCAAGATTGAACAAAAAGAATGTCAGTACTGCTTCTTTTATTCCGATTCCTATTCCTGATTACATGCGAATGAACTACCATGTACTTAGACCATTAAATGAACTGATTTAATCAATATTTTATATTTCTTCTACTTCAGATTCATTGTTTTGGTTGAGTTTCACCAATTTTATATTTCAAAACATCTACATTAAAAAATACACACAATTAATGAACATTCTCATAAAAAATCACCCTCTATACATTCATATCTTTTTACAAACTCTCAACAATCTCATACACTCAACAATCAGTCTCATTCATTGAATTCATTCATTCAGTGCCACATTCATAATCTCCACAAATATATACAGCGTTTCGAACAGAGTGTGCCGTATCGTGCAATACGAGGAAGAGAAAGCCAGTTGACTTGACCACCCGTCTTATCCAGAGGCAGCCATTGTGCGCCACCCCAGAAGACCTAAACGCTTCTCATGCTTCTCACGCCCACCCGAAATCTACATAACGAAGACTAACAGCGAGAATCATCGTTTCCAAGACACTCTGCAGACCGCCCTCTCTGTGCTCGATAAAACTCACACAGTGTGCGCAATCACAGACTACCTAGCAAGTCTAGCATCGATTTATTGTATTTGAAAGCTTCCTTCACTGAAGCTTCTGTCCTGATGAGAACTCACCAATGATTCTGAGTTCGAAACACGTAGACCATTTTTGTTGAGACATAAGCTATTGATAACATTTTGTATAAAAAGAGCTCCAAATCAATTCAAATTCTCAGAATAATTATCTATGGTTTTTTGTGAATATTACCATTGTTTGTGAATATTGTAAAACTGTAACTATGCTGTATATATTTGTGGTGATGATGAATGTGTGAGACTGATTGTTGAGTGTATGACATTGTTGAGAGTTTGTAAAAAGATATGAATGTATAGAGGGTTATTTTGTATGAGAATGTTCATTAATTGTGTGTATTTTTTGATGTAGATGATTTGAAATATAAAATTGGTGAAACTCAACCAAAACAATGAATCTGAAGTAGAAGAAAAATAAAATTGATTAAATCAGTCCATTTAATGGTCTAAGTACATGGTGTTTCATTCACATGTGTTCAGGAATAAGAATAGGAATAAAAGAAACAGTACTGGTATTCTTTTTTGTTCTATCTAGGAATCAGGAGGCAGGGAAAAGTGCCAACACTCAATGCCTCTTGGAGGTGTTACTGTTAGATGACCTAAGGAAAGCTGCTTGTTTCCGGTCCAGGGAAGACATGGCTTGGCAGTTCGGGCTGGACTGTTCCCATGAGGTATTCATGACAGGGTATTTCAGTTTCTGACGTGGGTCTGTGTGTGTTCCTGTAGTGTTTGTGTGTTGTTTTTGGGTAGGCATCTGTTCAGGTATCCCTGTGTGTGTGTTCTGATTATGGCTACACCCAGGGTGTGTGTTTGTTTGTGTCTGTGCTGGCAAGTATGTGTGTGGCACTGGTGATGTGTGTTCCTTATCATCCACTCCTGCAGTGGCTGTCTCCCTGGTTGTTTGTTGTGTGGTGCAGGGTGTGTATTGAGCTTCCTTGTTGTTTGTTGGTGTGCATGGAGGTGCAAAGGATGGGCACCTGGCCTGTGACTTGATGGGGTGTGTTGATGTGTGGTTGGAGGGGGTGTGTCCCTGTGGTCTCTGTGTCCTGCCCATGCCTTGGACTGGCCCTGCCTTCTGCATTGTGCGCATGTGTTGACTGTTGCGGTGACGTGACCAGGACCAGGATGTTGCTGCATGTTTTCGGTCGATGTGTGTCCAGGATGTAGTGGGGTGACTTGGTGGCAGGTAGGTCGTGTGTGGGTGCCCTTGTGGATGTGTTGTTGCCCCCAGCTTGGTGTCTGTTATGGCTTTGGACCTTTTGTCAGCCCGTGTGTTGTGTTGTAATTGTGTATTTGGGTACCTGTGGCAGCGTTCGCGGCTGCCCAATAGATGATAGTGCTGTAGCAGGTACAGCACCAGAAACACATGTAGAGCTGGATCCATGGTGGTCGTGATCGTGTGGTGTGGACCGGGTCTCTGCTATCGTGCTCCGCTGTCGCGTTTCCGCAGTCTCTGGTTGGGTCGTGTCTCAGCTGCGGTGCATCTGCTTGTTTGGGCCATCCTAATTTGTGGAGCTGGGCAGACGTCCATTGGCTCCCACCGCCGCAGTGTCGGCCACACTTTGATGGCGGTGCGCATCGCTCCGCGGTGGACTGGAACTGACCTATGTTTTGCAATACTTATATGGCGGACGTGTTTCCCGGTGCTCGTGGGCGGAAAAAGGCATTTTTCCGCCCCGCCAGCACCGCAGTGGGGCCACCGTCCGCCCTCCTAATGGACCCCTTAGTATGCCTGCTAAAGGAGATGCCAGGGGCTCTCTGCCTACTAGATACTGTGAGCTTTCGTTCCAAGAACTGAACGCAGTGTGTGCCTCTAGGAAGCAAAACTAATAACCACCACTGGGTTTGGGCTATCCACAGTAAGGCCAAGCCACTGACCAATATAGAACAAACGGATTGCCAGTACTGTTTCTTGTATTCCTATTCCTATACCTGATTCATGCAAATGAACTACCATGTACTTAGACCAATAAATGAACTGATTTAATCAATATTTTATATTTCTTCTACTTCAGATTCATTGTTTTGGTTGAGTTTCACCAATTTTATATTTCAAAACATCTACATTAAAAAATACACACAATTAATGAACATTCTCATAAAAAATCACCCTGTATACATTCATATCTTTTTACAAACTCTCAACAATCTCATACACTCAATAATCAGTCTCATTCATTGAATTCATTCATTCAGTGCCACATTCATAATCTCCACAAATATATACAGCGTTTCGAACAGAGTGTGCCGTATCGTGCAATACGAGGAAGAGAAAGCCAGTTGACTTGACCACCCGTCTTATCCAGAGGCAGCCATTGTGCGCCACCCCAGAAGACCTAAACGCTTCTCATGCTTCTCACGCCCACCCGAAATCTACATAACGAAGACTAACAGCGAGCATCATCGTTTCCAAGACACTCTGCTTGATAAAACTCACACAGTGGGCGCAATCACAGACTACCAAGCAAGTCTAGCATCGATTTATTGTATTTGAAAGCTTCCTTCACTGAAGCTTCTGTCCTGATGAGAACTCACCAATGATTCTGAGTTCGAAACACGTAGACCATTTTTGTTGAGCCATAAGCTATTGATAAAATTTTGTATAGAAAGAGCTCCAAATCAATTCAAATTCTCAGATTAATTATCTATGGCTTTTTGTGAATATTACCATTGTTTGTGAATATTGTAAAACTGTAACTATGCTGTTTATATTTGTGGTGATGATGAATGTGTGAGACTGATTGTTGAGTGTATGACATTGTTGAGAGTTTGTAAAAAGATATGAATGTATAAAGGGTTATTTTGTATGAGAATGTTCATTAATTGTGTGTATTTTTTGATGTAGATGATTTGAAATATAAAATTGGTGAAACTCAACCAAAACATGGAATCTGAAGTAGAAGAAAAATAAAATTGATTAAATCAGTTCATTTAATGGTCTAAGTACATGGTGTTTCATTCACATGTTAGATGACCTAAGGAAAGCTGCTTGTTTCCGGTCCAGGGAAGACATGGCTTGGCAGTTCGGGCTGGACTGTTCCCATGAGGTATTCATGACAAGGTATTTCAGTTTCTGACGTGGGTCTGTGTGTGTTCCTGTAGTGTTTGTGTGTTGTTTTTGGGTAGGCATCTGTTCAGGTATCCCTGTGTGTGTGTTCTGTTTATGGCTACACCCAGGGTGTGTGTTTGTTTGTGTATGTGCTGGCAAGTATGTGTGTGGCACTGGTGTTGTGTGTTCCTTATCAGCCACTCCTGCAGTGGCTGTCTCCCTGGTTGTTTGTTGTGTGGTGCAGGGTGTGTGTTGAGCTTCCTTGTTGTCTGTTGGTGTGCATGGAGGTGCAAAGGATGGGCACCTGGCCTGTGACTTGATGGGGTGTGTTGATGTGTGGTTGGAGGGGGTGTGTCCTGTGGTCTCTGTGTCCTGCCCATGCCTTGGACTGGCCCTGCCTTCTGCATTGTGCGCATGTGTTGACTGCTGCGGTGACGTGACCAGGACCAGGATGTTGCTGCATGTTTTCGGTCGATGTGCGTCCAGGATGCAGTGGGGTGACTTGGTGGCAGGTGGGTCGTGTGTGGGTGCCCTTGTGGATGTGTTGTTGCCCCCAGCTTGGTGTCTGTTATGGCTTTGGACCCTTTGTCAGCCTGTGTGTTGTGTTGTATTTGTGTATTTGCGTACCTGTGGCAGCGTTCGCGGCTGCCCAATAGATGATAGTGCTGTAGCAGGTACAGCACCAGAAACACGTGTAGAGCTGGATCCATGGCGGTCGTGATCGGGTGGTGTGGACCGGGTCTCTGCTATCGCGCTCCACTGTCGAGTTTCCGCAGTCTCTGGTTGGGTCGTGTCTCAGCTGCGGTGCATCTGCTTGTTTGGGCCATCCTAATTTGTGGAGCTGGGCAGACGTCCATTGGCTCCCACCGCCGCAGTGACGGCCACACTTTGATGGCGGTGCGCATCGCTCCTCGGTGGACTGGAACTGACCTATGTTTTGCATGTGTTGACTGCTGCGGTGACGTGACCAGGACCAGGATGTTGCTGCATGTTTTCGGTCGATGTGCGTCCAGGATGCAGTGGGGTGACTTGGTGGCAGGTGGGTCGTGTGTGGGTGCCCTTGTGGATGTGTTGTTGCCCCCAGCTTGGTGTCTGTTATGGCTTTGGACCCTTTGTCAGCCTGTGTGTTGTGTTGTATTTGTGTATTTGCGTACCTGTGGCAGCGTTCGCGGCGGCCCAATAGATGATAGTGCTGTAGCAGGTACAGCACCAGAAACACGTGTAGAGCTGGATCCATGGCGGTCGTGATCGGGTGGTGTGGACCGGGTCTCTGCTATCGCGCTCCACTGTCGAGTTTCCGCAGTCTCTGGTTGGGTTGTGTCTCAGCTGCGGTGCATCTGCTTGTTTGGGCCATCCTAATTTGTGGAGCTGGGCAGACGTCCATTGGCTCCCACCGCCGCAGTGGCGGCCACACTTTGATGGCGGTGCGCATCGCTCCTCGGTGGACTGGAACTGACCTATGTTTTGCAATACTTATATGGCGGACGTGTTTCCCGCTGCTCGTGGGCGGAAAAAGGCATTTTTCCGCCCCGCCAGCACCGCAGTGGTGCCACCGTCCGCCCTCCTAATGGACCCCTTAGTATGCCTGCTAAAGGAGATGCCAGGGGCTCTCTGCCTACTAGATACTGTGAGCTTTTGTTTCAAGAAGTGAACGCAGTGTGTGCCTCTAGGAAGCAAAACTAATAACCACCACTGGGTTTGGGCTATCCACAGTAAGGCCAAGCCACTGACCAATATAGAACAAAAAGAATGTCAGTACTGTTTCTTTTATTCCTATTCTTATTCCTGATTACATGCAAATGAACTACCATGTACTTAGACCATTAAATGAACTGATTTAATCAATATTTTATATTTCTTCTACTTCAGATTCATTGTTTTGGTTGAGTTTCACCAATTTTATATTTCAAAACATCTACATTAAAAAATACACACAATTAATGAACATTCTCATAAAAAATCACCCTCTATACATTCATATCTTTTTACAAACTCTCAACAATCTCATACACTCAACAATCAGTCTCATTCATTGAATTCATTCATTCAGTGCCACATTCATAATCTCCACAAATATATACAGCGTTTCGAACAGAGTGTGCCGTATCGTGCAATACGAGGAAGAGAAAGCCAGTTGACTTGACCACCCGTCTTATCCAGAGGCAGCCATTGTGCGCCACCCCAGAAGATCTAAACGCTTCTCACGCCCACCCGAAATCTACATAACGAAGACTAACAGCGAGCATCATCGTTTCCAAGACACTCTGCAGACCGCCCTCTCTGTGCTTGATAAAACTCACACAGTGGGCGCAATCACAGACTACCTAGCAAGTCTAGCATTGATTTATTGTATTTGAAAGCTTCCTTCACTGAAGCTTCTGTCATGATGAGAACTCACCAATGATTCTGAGTTCGAAACACGTAGACCATTTTTGTTGAGCCATAAGCTATTGATAACATTTTGTATAAAAAGAGCTCCAAATCAATTCAAATTCTCAGATTAATTATCTATGGCTTTTTGTGAATATTACCATTGTTTGTGAATATTGTAAAACTGTAACTATGCTGTTTATATTTGTGGTGATGATGAATGTGTGAGACTGATTGTTGAGTGTATGACATTGTTGAGAGTTTGTAAAAAGATTTGAATGTATAGAGGGTTATTTTGTATGAGAATGTTCATTAATTGTGTGTATTTTTTGATGTAGATGATTTGAAATATAAAATTGGTGAAACTCAGCCAAAACAATGAATCTGAAGTAGAAGAAAAATAAAATTGATTAAATCAGTTCATTTAATGGTCTAAGTACATGGTGTTTCATTCACATGTGTTCAGGAATAAGAATAGGAATAAAAGAAACAGTACTGGTATTCTTTTTTGTTCTATCTAGGAAGCAGAAGGCAGGGAAAGTTGCCAACACTCAATGCCTCTTGGAGGTGTTACTGTTAGATGACCTAAGGAAAGCTGCTTGTTTCCGGTCCAGGGAAGACATGGCTTGGAAGTTCGGGCTGGACTGTTCCCATGAGGTATTCATGACAGGGTATTTCAGTTTCTGACGTGGGTCAGTGTGTGTTCCTGTAGTGTTTGTGTGTTGTTTTTGGGTAGGCATCTGTTTAGGTATCCCTGTGTGTGTGTTCTGTTTATGGCTACACCCAGGGTGTGTGTTTGTTTGTGTATGTGCTGGCAAGTATGTGTGTGGCACTGGTGTTGTGTGTTCCTTATCAGCCACTCCTGCAGTGGCTGTCTCCCTGGTTGTTTGTTGTGTGGTGCAGGGTGTGCATTGAGATTCCTTGTTGTCTGTTGGTGTGCATGGAGGTGCAAAGGATGGGCACCTGGCCTGTGACTTGATGGGGTGTGTTGATGTGTGGTTGGAGGGGGTGTGTCCCTGTGGTCTCTGTGTTCTGCCCATGCCTTGGACTGGCCCTGCCTTCTTCATTGTGCGCATGTGTTGACTGCTGCGGTGACGTGACCAGGACCAGGATGTTGCTGCATGTTTTCGGTCGATGTGTGTCCAGGATGCAGTGGGGTGACTTGGTGGCAGTTGGGTCATGTGTGGGTGCCCTTGTGGATGTGTTGTTGCCCCAAGCTTTGTGTCTGTTATGGCTTTGGACCCTTTGTCAGCCCGTGTGTTGTGTTGTATTTGTGTATTTGCGTACCTGTTGCAGCGTTCGCGGCTGCCCAATAGATGATAGTGCTGTAGCAGGTACAGCACCAGAAACACGTGTAGAGCTGGATCCATGGCGGTCGTGATCGGGTGGTGTGGACCGGGTCTCTGCTATCGCGCTCCGCTGTCGAGTTTCCGCAGTCTCTGGTTGGGTCGTGTCTCAGCTGCGGTGCATCTGCTTGTTTGGGCCATCCTAATTTGTGGAGCTGGGCAGACGTCCATTGGCTCCCACTGCCGCAGTGGCGGCCACACTTTGATGGCGGTGCACATCGCTCCGCGGTGGACTGGAACTGACCTATGTTTTGCAATACTTATATGGCGGACGTGTTTCCCGCTGCTGTGGGCGGAAAAAGGCATTTTTCCGCCCCGCCAGCACCGCAGTGGTGCCACCGTCCGCCCTCCTAATGGACCCCTTAGTATGCCTGCTAAAGGAGATGCCAGGGGCTCTCTGCCTACTAGATACTGTGAGCTTTCGTTCCAAGAACTGAACGCAGTGTGTGCCTCTAGGAAGCAAAACTAATAACCACCACTGGGTTTGGGCTATCCACAGTAAGGCCAAGCCACTGACCAATATAAACAAAAAGAATGTCAGTACTGTTTCTTTGATTCCTATTCTTATTCCTGATTACATGTGAATGAACTCCCATGTATTTAGACCATTAAATGAACTGATTTAATCAATTTTATATTTCTTCTACTTCAGATTCATTGTTTTGGTTGAGTTTCACCAATTTTATATTTCAAAACATCTACATTAAAAAATACACACAATTAATGAACATTCTCATAAAAAATCACCCTCTATACATTCATATCTTTTTACAAACTATCTCAAACTCTACAAAAACAGTACTGGCATTCTTTTTAGTTCTATCTAGGAAGCAGAAGGCAGGGAAAAGTGCCAACACTCAATGCCTCTTGCAGGTGTTACTGTTAGATGACCTAAGGAAAGCTGCTTGTTTCCAGTCCAGGGAAGACATGACTGGGCAGTTTGGGCTGGACTGTTCCCATGAGACACAGGGTCAGACTGATTTGCATATGGCCATGTCAAAACTGAGGTGGTGGAGTGAGCTAAAGAATGATGATGGATTAAACACAGATCAGTTGACTAGGGTGAGTGTTTAATTTGCTCCAATGCTCCGTCCATCATCCCCTTTGTATCGCTAAGGTGATCGTGGGCACCCGGAGCGAATCAAGACTCTGACACACAGGATGCGTGTCTTGGTGAGGCTACAGGTGTTGGAGCACCTGTGGGTTGTGGGCATCGTGGAAAAGAACCGAGATTTTGGACACGCATGTGCATGTCGCAGTGCAGTCCAGGCACTAGTGAAGAGTGGCAGGACATTTGGGCACTAAGAAGCAGTGAGTCTCCGACACAAGGGGTGGCATGTGGTGGTGCAGCCAGGGTGTTAGTGGAGAGCGCTTGGTACCTCTTGTGCACCAGGAGGAGAGGTGAGACCCAGACCCCCAGTGTGCGTGTCGTGGTGTGACCAGGGTGTTTATGGAGAACCCCTGGATCATCGTGTGCACCAAGAAATGAGGTGGGTCTCCAGCACGCAGGGTGCGTGTGGAGGGCACTTATGGCACTAGAGGAGAGTGCCTGAAGATCGTATGCACCCGGAGACGGAGCGAGACTTGGACACACGGGGTACCTGTCAAGGTGCCAGCTGAGGCATAGTGAGGTGTGTCTGTCATCGGAGGCCAGAGGAGGAGTGAGTATCGGATACACCTGGGGGCGAGTCTGAGGTACCACAGGAGGCGCTGGTGAGGAGTACTGGGGAGCGGTAAGCACCAGTGAGCAAAGAAGTCCTACCAGCGCTGGAGAGGAGAGCCAAGTGATCGGACCCTCGAAGGCATGTTGGGGTGGCACCAGCGTTGTGTGGAAGGCTTAGTTGAAGGAGTTTGTGCTGAACGTTGGCGGATCCAGACCAGCAGCCCCCTGGAGCTGAACTACCAGTCTGAGCGCACCTTGCCCGTGGTGACAAGGTTCTGGAGTGAGGCCAACCTGCTGCTGCAGGAGAGGAGAGTGGGGTCACAACCCCCCAGGTAAAGTGGATCATCACCTGGGGCGAGGTGCTGGCTCGGAGGGACACTCTCTCAGCCTCTCTCAGCCTCTCACTGCTGGCAGCTTTGTGCGTCTATTGCTTTGGCCCAGATCTCGGCCAGTGCTGGTCCTAGATGGGGCAGTACAGGGACCAGGGCCCGGAGTGGAACTTGGGTGTCATTGTTGATCCATTTTCGGGGCAACCGGTCACATAACTTCCAAAAACAGTTGTACAACAATTTGCATATTTGCTGCTAACGAAGTGTCAAACTATTGGATAATGTCTGACACTAGTTATGTTTCTCTTGCAGGATACAGGATCGTAGCATAGCGCACTGCATTGCTTGTTTACTGCCCTGTACTGAATTGCACTGTGAATAATTACCTTATTCCTTCCTTGCACAAGGCATGCTGGTGGCGATGCGCATTGCATTGCCTTCCTATCGCACTGTACGTAATTGCAGCGTGACGCATTTCTGTATTTCTTCCTTGAACAGGGCATGCTGTTAGCGAACTGAGTTGCTTGTCTTGTGTTGACTCAATACATGATTGTGACGCTACGCATTGAATGTTTCACTGTGGCACATACAGGAACCCATCGTTAAGTAGTGCAGTATTTCTTTATTTTGCAACATGTTGTTGATTTTAGTGATACGATATACCTAACCTGTTGAGAACAGTTAAAAGTCAGCGTAACTGTTGGTTAGAAGCAGTGGTTGGGGATTAGAAATACCCAACACACAGGAAACAATATTACCCATTGTATATGTGTGGAAGTTGTATTGTGTGGTAATTTTCTATATCTTTCTATATAAAGTATACTCGTTTTAGACAAACTCATGTGGATGTCATTTGTGGTGACATCATTGGGATTGCTGTGGGCGTGGTTGCACATACTGAACTCTCGTGCCTTGGAGATAAGCCTGGCTGCTCGTGTCAAGCTACTGAGGGGGTGAGCAGGGCTGTCTCAGGCGGTGTCCTTTCTTTGCCTAACATGGGGTAGGGGGGGTCGGGGTCACGCAATTGACAACAACGGTGCACGTGGAAATGCCTGCTTCTAACAGTAATTGACTAATTAATTTTAGGTGTGTGTTGTGGAGTTTATAGCGGTAAAGTGTATGAAGTAATTTGTGTTAAATTAATTAATATATAGTTGTTAGATAATGTTAATTATTGTATATTTCTATTGGGTAATTGTTTATTTTTTGGTGTGCTCTGTTTAGTTTTTAATGGGCAAGGGTCCTCTAGGGATATGTTTCCAGAGTGGGCTTCCCAAAGGAGGTCTTAAGTGACAGAGATACAAACTTCATGTCCAGTTATATAACTGCAATGTGGAAAGAGTATGGAGGTAATTACAAATCCATCACACCCTACCATCCTCAATGCAATGGGCTTGATGAAAGTTTCAAAAAGCCCCTCAAGGGTATGATCATGGTCCTGCCAGAAAATCTTAAGTGAAAATGGGATGTCCAACTGTCCTGCCTTCTTTTTGCCTACTGAGAGGTTCCTCAGAAGGGGTTGACTACAGGCCTCATGAACATCTTTTTGGATATTCAGTTAGGAGTTCTTTGTGTATGGTGAAGGAGGGATGGGAGTTACATCTCAAACCCCCAAAACAAGACATAGTGGACTATGTATTGGTCTGCGCTCCCGCATGGCTGAGTAGATGGGGAAGGCAAGCAAAAACCTGGAGGCCAGCCAAGAACTTCAAAAAGCTTGGCATGACCATAAGGCTGTCCTGACTGTTTACCAGCCAGACCAGAAAGTGTAGGTATTGGAGCCTGTGGCCACAGCAGCTTTCGAGGACAAATGGGATGGACCCCTCACTATACTTGAACAAAAGGGTGAGGTCGCCTACCTGGTGGACCTTGACACTCCCGGACATACCCATAGGGGATTTCATGTGAACAGGCTAATACCTTTTGTTGACAGGGCTGACATGGGCTTGCTCATAACTGATGAGGGACAGGAGGAAGAGTATCAGGGACTGCCCGGGACTCTGTAAGGAACACAGTCAGGGACTTGGGTAAGGACTGGAATATAGGTAGTCAAAGTAAAAAAGTCAAAAAGTTTATTGTTTCCAATTATTAAAAATGATTACAATAATACATTTACATTACAAAGATCACTATTTTTTTTATTAAAAAGATATGCTTGTTTAGTGCGTTATTGATTTAGCTCATACCGGAACTTGATTAATTATTTGTTTGTTTGCTTTATGATTGTTTTTCTTACTTAGCTGATCAACTCAAATCTGTCCACTTTCCTGCAATTTGATGGGTTGTTAGGATCATGCCAAGCTTTATCAATTGTTGGATATGCCATTTTCAATGTCTCTTATCTCCCCGAGCTCCGCTTGTCGTATGAGGGATTGTGCTTTTCTCATCTATTTAACCCCCCTGCAAGCCAACACCGAACATGATCCCTCCAACCATCTAATTACAGCTTGTCTGCATGTATGAATGTTCAATTTGTTAAAAATGTTTTTTAAAAGACGTCTCCTTAAGTCCGTGAGAGCTGGGCAAACACATAGTAGGTGGGGTAGTGTTTCATTATGGTAGCCGCATAAGCGACAGCGAGGGTCCTTGTAACTACCTTTCCAGGATGGTAGCAAGTCCTTCGAATGCTGTAAGCCCAGCCGATGTTCTATATATTTCTGCTTTCGTTTCTCGTTGAAATAACTTTTTAAGTAAGGATGCGGCTTTATCCAAGAGTATGAATTTATCACGGTCCACCCGTGTCTTCGTTTCGAGAGTATAGTTTTGTCTCCTAGAAAGGATTCCCGATTGACAGCATTATTTGTTGTTTTGTCAAAGCTGGTTCTATCTGGGATAGAATCCCATATCGATTGGATTCCTAAGCCCCTCTAGGTTTGAGTCAAGAAATCTCCCCAGCTGCCTAGTGAGACCTGTTTCTGCTGGTTTTCAATTTCTTTCCAGCAAGGCTGTCCAGTGAGCCTTCCTCTGACAGAGGTATTTTGTGGCAAAGCTTCGCGAAGATACCCATACTGCGAAACTCTTGATTCAGTAGGCCAAATTCTAGGCGCACCTGTGCTGGGGAGGCTGATTTTGATAGGTTAAAAACCGCTTTATAAACTTTTGTTTGCAGATTATTTAACAACCCTGTATCTGTACCACACCAGGTAACCAGTGCATATGACAAGGTGGGTAAAGGCTGTGCTTTCATCACATTTAGCAGATGTAAATAGTTTGGGCAACTCAATTTCTTTGCAATAACCGGTGTGCGTAGATCATGGAGTGGGTTTTTGCCTTTAGGTCTATTTTGTGTTCTTTATTCATTGGGCATCGCCCCATTTTTAGACCCAAGTATTTATAGGTAATTCCTCCTTTATTTGGGTGCTGTTTGCGTACCATTTAAACAATGATTTTTTGGGGACCACTAAGCGGACCACTTTAGTCTTTCCTTCGTTTAGTTCCAAACCTTCGTGCTCCAAATAGGTTACAAGTTTATTAATCATTCTTTGCAGCCCTATTGGGGTTTGACTCAGCACGAGTATATCGTCCGCATATTGTAGGAACGAATGGGGGTTTTTGCCAAATTCGGTGGATGACCTTCTCCCACCTGCATATGATTGATGGTATCCGCCAAGTAGAATTTGAATAAACTTGGGGCCAGGACACAGCCTTGTTTTAGGCCCTGTTGTGTGCTGATTTTGGCAGTTGTGCTGCTGCCGTCTCCCAGTTCAACTCTTGCCCAGGTGTTACCGTACAGGCTTATCATTGACTCCAATAGGTTCTTTGGTAGCCCCCATGATCTTAATTTTTCCCATAGTCGGATTCAATTCACCCTGTCAAATGCGGCACATAGGTCAATAAAACAAGCGAACAATCTGGTCTTCTTTGTTTCCTCTTTTTCCTTTACGAGGGTTAAGGTTGTCAAATTTGTTAATGTGCCCGTCCTTGGCCTAAAACCCGTTTGGAACATGGGTATTATATTTGTATCTTCCATCCAATCTTGGAGGAGCTGTAACAAGTATGATCCGTATAGTTGCGCCTCCACATCGATCAGCGATATCATCCTGTAGGGCCCGATTCACAGAATAAACTTAAGACTCAATCCTAAACTTACTACTATTTTGGTATTCACAGAATGCACTTACTACTTTTGGCATTCACAGAATGAATTTACTACTTTTGGTATTCACAGAAGTTAGGATTTTGTCTTAAGACAAACTTAAGATTGACTTAAGACAGACTTAAGACAGACTTAAGACAAAATCCTAACTTCTGTGAATACCAAAAGTAGTAAGTTCATTCTGTGAATGCCAAAAGTAGTAAGTGCATTCTGTAAATACCAAAATAGTACTAAGTTTAGGATTGAGTCTAAAGTTCATTTTGTGAATCGGGCCCGTAGTTCCCTGGGTCATCGTGATGACCCTACTTGAAGATAGGGTGTATTATGTTCCCATTCAAGGATTTGGGCATTTTGTTCTGGCTATAAATCAAATTAAAGAGGGGTGTTAAATATTCTGCCCAGAACTCAGGGGAATGTTTGAAGAGAGCATTCGGGAGCCTGTTGGGGCCTGCTGCGCCCTCTGTTTTTAGGCGTTTTATTATGCCTTTTAGCTGTTTGGGTGTTACAAGGGTTTCTGGGTCTGATTTTTGTTCTTCGGATGTTTTTGGAGGTGTGGTAATCTTGTTGCCAATGTTATCTATGAGCCGATTCTCCCTGGCCTGTGATGGTACCCTGATTTCTTTCCGCTGGACTTCAGGTGTGCTTAAAAGAGTTTTAGCGTGCTCCGAGTTTTTGGCGGATATTCTGCAATCTTTTTTGCAATTCCGCTTTTGTCCGTTCTCCCTGCCTGTATACATGTTTTTAACATGCTGTATCCATTTACTTTCTGCAATTCCTGCCTCTTGCCTTAATTGGTTGCCCCTTGTCAGTTTATTAATGATGCCCCAAAATGACCGACCATTATTGTTTTTACCGGCTATTAATAAATTGGCCCAGATTTCTTCTTGATATGATTTTTTTGCTTTACTCAGCAGTATCTCATATTTTTTTCGCCTGGCCTTTAGTTTTTCCTTCTCCGGTGACTTTCCTTTTTTCATCTTTGTTACCTGCTTCCGGACTTCACATAAGATTTACCTTTTTTCCGCCCGTATTGTGAGGTTGAACCAGGGCTTCTTCCTGGTATCGATTCTTCCTTTGTTCCGTTTTTTAGTAGGCGGATCTCTGGTTAAAGGGTTACATAAATATTCCCATGTTTGTATTGCGTTTTCGATTTCTTTTGGTGTCATTTCCAACAATTGTTTTTTCAATTTATCCATTATAGGTCTTATGTCTTTTCCTCCCCATTTCAATTTCCATAGGTTTAATTTTTCAGTATATTGAATGACCATATTGATTTTTGGTTTTTGTTGGCCAAAATTTTAATTTTGGTAATTAATGGGAGGTGGTCACTTTCTGTGTGCTGCTCAACCGAAAATGTGCTTACCTTTGGCACCAGGCTGTTGCTCATTATGGTGAAGTCTATAGCTGATTTCCGTTTTCCGCTAAAGAACGTTATTGATGCTGGTTTGTCCCCGTTTGCCTTCCCGTTCAAGATTGATAGGCCCAATTCCCCGAGCTCTTGAGTTATACGATTGTCCTTAACTAAGTTGCTATTAAAATCTCCTGAAATAATCAGGGAATACGATTCATGTGAGGTTTGTAGTGCTTGGATCAAGGTCATTAAGGTTATAAGTCTTTCCTTCTTCTGTTTCTTATCTGGGTGTACGTTGACATTGAGCACTAATAGGTTGTGATTGGGCAAGTTTGGGTTGGTTCTTTCTGTAATTTTTATTGCTTGCAGCCAGTTTGCCCCAGTATCTATTTCTTCTACTTGCCATCCATACAACTGGGTGATATATGTTGTAGGCCTCCTCTTGGGTGCCCAGATTTTGAGAATTTTTCGGCTAGGACGTGAAACTCCATGTAACCGGGGAGGGATACTTGACTCAAATTCCAAGTTTCTTGGACTAATATTAGGTCATGTTGTTCCAAGAATTTTGTGATATCGTGGTCTTGCCCCATATTGTTGAAGCCGTGGGCGTTCCAAGAGCAAATGCTGATCGTATGTGGTTTCCACACGTTGGAGTCCTCCCCGCTTTTTTAGATATACCCGGTTCCTTTTGGTCATAAAGTGTAATCTGTAGCTGTGGTTTTTTGTTCTCATGCGGCCTTTTGCAATGGCTAGGAGCTCTTATTGCTTAACACCTTTGTGACCCAAGACCAGTCTGTGCTCTTTTCCAGAATGCTTCCTTGTTCCTCTGTAGTTGCCTTGCTCCTTGCTTTTTGTGATGTTTTTTGAGGGGTTACTGAACATGTGCTCTTTAGACATGATTTCTGAGAGGTTCCCGCTTCCTTTTCCGGCCTTTCCCTTTTGGTGTTTTTCAAAAGGGGGAATGGTTATTTTTCCCATTGATGCCGCCTCAGTCCAATGCCCAAAGCTTCAAAGGCTTGGCTCGTAGCAAGTATCCTTTCTACTATGGCTTTTGAAGACCAAGTAGTTAAGGACTCTTCGGCATTTAAATTGTTTGCATTGGTTATGAATTCTACAGACAGCAGGTCTTGTGAAGATATTTCCTCTAGTTCTAGAATTTCTTTGAAGAGCCGCATTATATTCCCTCTATTCAAGTTGTTTTGTCCACTTGTTATCTGGTATTCCGGTATGAATGAGAGTTTTTCAGGGATTTCTTCCTGTATTTTGGCTACTTGTTTTTCGTCTTTTTCTTCTTTCCGCTGAGTTGTTTTTGTTATTTCTCCATTTACGTTTATTATTTTGCCTGGCCCTTTAATGTTTTTTGTTGTTTCATTAGTTGGGTTAGATTTTCTATTTGGCTGAAAAATGGGTGCAGTAGGCCAACCTGTATTTGACTTATTCTCTTTGGTTTTTAGATCTTCAAGTTTGTCATTCATTGTATGTTTAGATGTCTGTGTGTACAATAAGTGCTCATCTTTTTGTTGGAGGTTGCAGGGCCGCCCCTATCCAATTATCTTTATTTTTATCGGTGTTCTTGCGCTTCCATCTTCGGTGTCTATTTTTATAATTTTCCTTTGGGTGTATTTGTCACCCTCAATTGGATGTTTTTCCTCATTCTTCCGTGAATTTGGGATCTGCTTGTCTTGTTTGGCCCTTCTTACTTCAGGAGTTGGAGTTTCGTTTCTCCGCAGAATCGTTACTACATGATCTCCGTAGTCCTCTTGTTTAGCTCTTCTTTCTTTTGGAGTTAGGGTTTTGTCTTTCAGCTGAATCATTACTACATGATCTCCATGGTCCACTTGGCATGATAGCTTATCGCCACCTTTCACTTTTATCCAACCTTTTTCTTGTTAATGAGTGGTTCTTGTGTTTTTGTGTAGTCAGGTTTTGTCTACCTTGTGTTTGATTTTGTTTTTTATGCTCGGGGGAGATCACAGATTCGTTAGGCAGGGGCCTTTTGAGCCTTGTGAGCTTTTACGGCCGGTATTTCCAATATCACTGATACTTCTTCTGACCCGCTCACAGAGGAGATGGTGATTGGGGATATCAGGTTTAGTTCCTTTGGCCATCTTGTTTGTTGTCCGGGCTTCTCTTTCTTTCTATTGGAATTTTTATCTGGACGTAGTGGTGTTGATTCCAGTCTTTCCTCTCCTCCCAGTCCCTTTCCCTGATCTTGTGCTGATCTGTGTCCATCTTGCTGACTTTGTTTGTTCTTTGAGACTTCTTGTCTGTGTTTTTGGGTCAAATCCCCTACTTGATTGTTGGATTCCATGAGTCTATTCAAGCTTGTCTCGTTGGGTAAGGAAAAGGAGGTTGACCATACGTCGTCTTGTGCGGTGGAGTGCTCGACCCCGGTTTTGTTTTCCTTTATGTTGGGACTGTTGGCCTTATCCTTATTTCTATTC
This sequence comes from Lissotriton vulgaris, assembly GCF_964263255.1. Taxonomy (NCBI): domain Eukaryota; kingdom Metazoa; phylum Chordata; class Amphibia; order Caudata; family Salamandridae; genus Lissotriton; species Lissotriton vulgaris. The sequence continues at coordinate 1,218,988,499 of NC_141685.1, read as the reverse complement.
TCTATTATCATGTCTTTTTCCAGAACTGGGGGACTGTGGTTGTGTATTTGGGCTAATACCGTAATTGGCTTGCGATCTTCTGTGTTCCCATTTGGCTTGGCAAGAACTTGACAGATTTGTAACTGCGGGATTTGCGACTGATTTGACAGTTTAATTGGGGAATTGTTCTCAATAATGGTTTTTTGTGCCTTTTTGGCCTCCTTTTGGTTATTTGTTTGTGGTTGTTCGCTGTTAATTGTCCTTGATGCGGGTATGATTGGAATTGGTAGGTGGGCTTGTTCCTGCTTTTGATCATAGATGGCCGCCATAGGGTCCTTCAAGAAGAATTTTTTTTGTATCCCAATGATTTTTTTCGGACTGGTTGTCGATAGTTCTGGGGCAGACACAAGTCTCTCTCTTTGCTGTGTTGTTTTCTTCTTTTTTTCCCCGGTCTTTAGTGTGCCCTGGTCTTTGTCTTCGTCATTTCCCTTTATCTCGTCACTTCTCTCCTGCCACACTTTCCCCGATCTCATGGTTTCCTGCTTACTTGCGAACGGACTCCCGACTCCCGGCTATCCGGATTTTACTCTCCCGGTTCGTGTTTTAGAATGTGGCTTCAATCCCGTGGCCTTCCCTTGCATGTCCGTAACACTAATTTGGCCGTAATCCTCAGGCTGTAATCCTCGGGCTGCTGTTTCGTTCCGACTGAGGTCTTTTGCGGCCCCGCTCCTCACCGCTCACTCATTGCTCGTGCCTAGAAGCCCAAGGCTCCCAAGCCTCCCAAGCCTGTCTGCTCCCTTTGTGTCCTGCTTTGAGCCCACTACCCGCCAGGCCACCACCGCTACCTCCACCGCTTGTGTCCTCAAGCAATGATACGGTACAGGATGGTGTAGGGCGGGCAGAGATGCGGAACACAATGTTTGAGTAGCTGCCGTCGGGGGGGGGGGGCACGTTACAGCAGAGCAGCAGTGTGGCAGCCCAACTCTGCCCTGAGTTCGGTGTTCAACAATGTTTAACGGCCAGCTCGGTTCAATCGTCGGAAGTCAGGGGTTTATTATTGGTTTCCGAGTTTTTCAAGGGGCCCTTCAAAAACTTTTAAGGTTTGAGGTTTAAGGTTTTGACCGTGCAGGGGGCTGTTCACAAAGCTGCAACAGCGTCGGATTGACAGAGCCGCCGCCGCAGCTTGCCTGCTTCCCTGCTTCGATCCACTCGCGTTCGGTGTGATCCTGCAGGTTCCCCTTTTTTAAGATTTGGAGTTTGCCAGGGTGTTTTAACAAAATTCTCAGGGCAAGAGTATAAGCAGGTATAAGCAGCTCAGCGTGGTTTTGCGGGGTATTTTTTTGGGGGGGGATTCTCGGGGGGGGGGTGTCACCGTCACTTCAAGTTCCTCTTTCCGAGCTGCCGGGCCGCTCAGCTGCTCGCTTCCACTGCTGCTCTTTCCCCCAGTAGATTCGCCGATTCTACTATGCTTCCCGCCTGCTCAGACCCCCCGTGGGTCCCCGCTGGACCGCAGATTCACTTGTTGTTTGGGGGTGCCGCCGCCGCCTCACGGCTCTTGGTCTCGGTCTCCACTTCCGATGCTGCGCTGCCCTGCTGCTGCTCTCTCACCTAGGTAGAATATGTACACAGAAAGAGGAGTACAGCACTGCCCATGATCACACAGGAAGTAAGAGGAGAAAAGGGATTCAATGGGGAAGCCTGTACAAGTGAACAAGATGGCTAAGACTCAAAGGATGAGCACTCAAGAGGCAATTTAGCATTTAGAATAACTGCACCCAGGATGGACGTGCAAAAATATATATCAAAATTTCGCGAAGATTCGTCAACCAGCGCCAAAGTTATTGGGAAAAGAAAAATGCTTTTCCTATGGAACCTAGGTCCTAACTAGAACTACCTACTGGCGATCACCAGTAGGTAAATATACATATATATATATATATGTGACCAAGAGCAGGATTGCTCGAAACGCGCCGTTTGTTGTGCCCGATTAAAACTTAAGCTTTAAACTGACTGGATCGGTGTGAGCACTTTTTGCAAAGGAGGTGTACTTCCTTGTATAATCACAACAAAATGCTGCTCAGTATGATGCGGTGGTGTCTGCATAATAATCTTTTCTTGTTTGATGGGAAGGTGTTTAGGCAGCGACAGGGAGTCGCCATGGGTGCATGCTTCTCCCCTAGCTACGCGTGTCTATACGTGGGCAGATGGGAGGAGCATGTACTCAGGGGGCAACATAGAGCCCTGGCAGAAAAGCACCTGATTCACATATGGAGATATATCGATGACATATTCATTGTTTGGAAGGGGAGTGAATTGGAGGCGCAGACATTTGTCAATACTATCAATGACAACAATCTCAATCTGCAGTTCACCGCACACATTGATCAGAATCAAGCCAATTTCTTGGACATCTCAGTTAATATTGAGGACAACAAGATTACAACACAGCTATATCGCAAACCAACCGCAGGAAACTCCTTGTTACATGCGACGAGTTTCCATCCACAGCACACTATCACCAGTTTGCCTTATGACGAGTTTCTTAGAATAAGGAGAGGCTGTAGCACACCTTTTTCTATGGAGTCTGCACAAAAAGCTGCAAGAAACAGACTTCTACAACGAGGCTATCAAGCCAAGTTGTTAGATTCAGCATTAGCAAAGGCCAATTCCAGGGACAGAAAAGAACTATTAAAGACACCCCTGGTATAGATGAGACAGAGGTATTGTCCCAATCTAGTGACAGACAGGAATCAGAGGACAGTGTCAGGGGCAAGGTACCATGTAGATTCATATCTACCTACAATAGACAGGCCAAGGCAATAAAGGGTATCATTAATGCCCAATGGCCCACTGTACTCACCGACAGTGTACTAGCTCAGACATTACCCAATAAACCTAACTATACTTATAGAAAGGCACGTTCTATGAGAAACGACCTGGTTAGAACCAGTCCAGAATTAGATATACGGAAAGATTGGCTGCCTGCAAGGGCAGGATTCCGTAAGTGCAGCACCTGTCGTGCGTGTACATTTGGGATCTTTTAACAAAGAACAAGGGAACCCACTTGGAAAGCAAGGACCTGGGGTATCAGTTAGCAAAAAGACAAAGGTTCTTGACAGGAAGGATCAGTGTAACAATAATTATAGGCCACAATAAGCGCTATAATGAAAAAAAGTCCAGCCGGACTTGAATTTTATTCAATATTTGAATATGTTAAATTAGACGAACCAGCATTTAGACAGTGGGAAACAGTCCTGCATCCCCGATGCTACACTTACAATAAAACCATACAAACACTTAGGGTATTTCAGGCATACATAAATTGGGAGTAAAAAGAAAATTGAAAGTACATTTGCTTCACATATGTGGAAACGTAAGAAATTTAGGCACATAATAGTACACTACTGTTTAACCACATATCATGTCGACGGCGTTTCGATCCTACTACCATTAAAGGATCTTCATCAGGACATTCATTGTTAGCCTGAATGTAAAAAGCCTATGTTGACAGGGAGAAAGGGAACATATAACATTTAATTAGTCAACTGTGTTACTCACATGAGTTAACAAGCAATTCCATGCCAGGCTCTAAAGGTGCTAGTTGGTCTTTCTGGTGAGCAAGTGTCAGAAAACCTGTGTCAACCATACACGGCGCAGTGGAAAGAAAGCAAACACATGCTCGGAATCTACGGTGAACAGGTTGTGTTCAAGTTGTGTCTATCATGCTAATGGGTGCGTAATTTGTCAAGGTAGTGAAAAGGTCTAAGCCGTTCAGTGACCAAACATGATTTAGTGCATCGATCAGTGGGGCCAACAATTATTGGAAGGGGGTAATTACATGAGCTCAATGTGCCAGGTTAGGACATGAACCTGTGCGTCCAGCTGGAACCTCAGGCAAGGAACCAGAACCAGCAATTCATTGGTGTGGTACCTAGAATATAAGGACCAGGTAAGGATTTGGGCTTGCGCGTGGGAGGCAGCAGAGTTGAGCTTAGTAGAGTTGCGAGGCTTACCTCAAGGAATACTGCCAGGGATTACCAGTTTCCGCTAAGGTAATTATATCACACAGGTGTAGAAGGGGTGGACACCCGTTTAATGGTAAATTGCCAGCCACTCATGGAGATCCAGGGAGGGCTAGAGCCTCGTGGGGTCGTCGGAACCGGGGGGCATGCAATTGTGCCTAAGATCGATAAAATTGGAACTAAGACCAAGTAACCGGTTATTGAGGTGTAACAAGGGCCTAATGAAACTCCAGGTTACCTGCGAGTAATTAGTTCAAGCTCCCGTTGAGGCGCTGTTCCAAGGCGGGGATCAACACGGGTGAAAAGGGAGCAATTCTGGATAACAATTGATTAACCTAGGACTGAAGGGAGATTAATTACCAACAAGCTGGTTCTGTGTGGATTAAGCGTAACCAAGCTGACACAAACAGTGGCTTAACTGTCAGCTAGTGATAATAACTGCGATGACAGTTCGACTCCTATGGAGCGAGTAGCGCGGAAACAGAAGCCTATAATGGGCGCTCCTACGGAATGATTTGTAAACCTCTGTCACTGTGAGAACATTATTACCAGCTCGTGAGTTCTAAGGATTGGAAGGGGCTTACCTCACGTTCGTATTAGAACGCCAACATCCGTCCCGGTGCTCAGTGGCGCCGTGGAACATAGAATGGGGGCGTGTTGAGTCTAAAATAGAGAAGGGACCAGCCCGGAACCTCCCGTGGCGGCCATGTTGGAATGAGGAAACGTCATGGTCAAGCGGCCATGTAGGTTGAGGCAGCATCAAAATGGTAGATTATTGAAGGGGAACACTAGGGTACGGGTGTGAACCCAGAATCATTGCAACCGTTCCAGTGCAGAACGTCTTGAATTTAGGGCACATTGGTAAATCACGGACCACAGCTGTCGTTATGGGGTCTATTTGGTATGACCAATTAAATTAGAGGGAGGTGACATGTGACCATTGAGTATATACGGGGTGATTCAAAATAAGAGGTGAATTCCGAAGCATGCAAGTGATAAGGCATAATCAGGCTGACTTGCAAACTAGGAAATGGTAAAAAACATTATGGAATTACAACATTCACAAGGATACGAAGGATTGTCAGAATAAAAGTCAGTTCATCAATATAAAGAGTGGACAATTAAGGTGTACAGAAGTGAGGTCCAATCCTCATTACGGTTGAGCCCACTGCGGATGCTATCAAAGAGTAGGATCATCTTGAGCTCTTCTCTATTTAGTAAAGGTCCGATGTCACCTCCACGGGGGGGAACCTTCACGGATTCCAACACAGTCCACTTTAAATCATTGTCTGTATGTCCTTTTTCTGTAAAATGGTCCACCAATGGGGCATTGGGCGTTTTGCAGCAAATGCGACTGCGATGTTGGCAAATCCTTGTCTTTACCTTTTGTCTCGTTTGACCCACGTATATTAACTTACATGGACATTGAATCAGGTAAATGACATCATTACTGTTGCAATTAGTGAAGCTTTTACATGAAATATTAACTTTGTCAAATACAAAAGACTTTCCTTCGATTGTGAACTCACAAACCTTGCACGCACCACACTTAGCATGTCCAACTAATGGTGTTTTGGTCCATAAAGAATCAATGGTGTTTTGTATAGGGGGCTTTGGAAGACCTGCCCTGACCAAATGATCTTTTAAGTTGGAACTTTTTTTGAAGGCGAATAATGGGCGATCGTAATCCAGGCTACCAGCATTAAGAGTTGGCCAGTGTCTAAGGATACTTTTCTTAAGGCTATTAGATGCAGGTGAGAATGTAGTCACACATGCTAGTCTTGTGTTGGATTCTTTCTCTTTTGGACAAAGGAGTGCCTCTCTGGGGCAATACCAGGCCCGTTTGGTTGCTGTTTTTACTAGCCTGCTTGGGTAGCCCCTATGTTTTAGCTTGTCAGATAATACAGCAGCTTCCCTAAAGTAGTCTTCCTTTGCAAAGCAGTTGCGCCTAATGCGGAGGAACTGCAAAAAGGGAAGGGAATCCCTCAAGGCTCTCGGGTTGTGGCTATTGTAGGATAACAATGTGTTCCTCTCAGTGGGTTTGCGGTGTAATTTGGTATGTAAATGACCCTCAAGATGGTAGATGTTTAGGTCCAAGAATGGAATGGATTCACTGTCAATGGAACTGGTAAAAGTCAACCCACAGCAATTGTTGTCAGCCAGTGGATAAATAGATTTAAATTGCCAACATCATTATTCCAAATCAGGAAAATATCATCAATATAGCGTTTCCAGCTAATAATATTTGATGAAAAGGGGTTGGAGGGAGTTAAGATGGAATGAGTCTCTATTTGATCCATGAAAAGTATAGCCAGATTTGGGGCAAAAACCGCCCCCATGGAAGTCCCTTTGATTTGCTGGTAATATTGTTGATAAAATGAAAAGAAATTTCTTGTCAGACATATTTCCAGTAATTGGAGTACGAAAATTGTCGGGACTCGATGTGGTCTGGGGCTAGTATCAAGAATATCACGTTTGACCAGTAGTGCCGCAGTTTGAGGGATATTTGTGTATAAGGACTCAACGTCCATAGTACACAATAATTGCTGGCCCACAGTAAAGGGGGTTTCTTCAATGAAATTTACCATGGCCATGCTATCTCTGACATAGCATTGAGTGTTAGGTACGAAATCTTTGATAAAAAAGTTTACATATTTACCCAAAGGTTCCAGTACCGAACCGCAGCCCGAGACAATGGGACGGCCAGGTGGTGCAGTGACGCTCTTATGTATTTTAGGTAGGGTGTAAATCACCGGCATACGAGGTGACTTAGTATTTAGAAACTGATGCTCTTTTTGGTTAATTATCCCCAATTCAAGAGCATCTGTAGTGATTTTTTGAATTATTGTTTGTAGTTCTTTAGTTGGATTAGTAGGAAGTCTCATATAGTGGTCCGTATTTGAGAGTTGTCTTAAAATTTCCTCAGTATATTGGTCTCTATTTTGTAGGACAATACCCTACCCTTATCCGCGCTCTTGATAACTAAAGTTTCAAGATTTTTAAGTGAGTTAATGGCTTTTTTTCTCCTCTAGAGGTAAATTGTAAGGAATGAATCTTTTCCTTTCTTTTAACATGTTCAGATCCTTAGTGACCAGTTTTTCAAAGGTAATAACTTCTGGTGGTACCATACTTGCCGTAGGTAGAAAAGTAGAGGGTGGTTTGAAAGGAGTATTAGATAAATGTATGGGTGTAGGATTCAATTGGAAGAAGGCATCCAGACAGACCTTCCGATAAAACCTAAGGAGTTCCGTTTGGAGCTCGAGAAAGTCAGTGCGGATTGTAGGTACAAATGAAAGACCCTTACTAAGGAGTGAAGATTCAACAACAGAAAGATTATGCGTTTACAGGTTAAAGATAGGAATGGACTGAGAAGCATTCATATTGGGATCTACCATTTGTAAAATTTCTGCCTCGTTTGTCGTTCTCCTGGCGGGTTGTGCCAACGGGGAACCCTCTTGCCTCTCCCTCTGGTTGGTGTATTGGATGGGCCTCTGTCTAAAAAATTACCTCTATTCTGGACAGGGTTTCTATTAGAGGGACCTGCGTTATCGCTAGAGTCAGAGTTTTCTGATTGATCTGCTGAGGAGTCAGAGAAGCCAACCAATATCTGTCGTTGATTCAACCGACCCCAAGGTCTAGTGTTGCGGGGGTTGGAGTAAGCCCTATTTAAATAGAAATCCTTCTGCAGATAGGGGTATGCTGTTTCAATGTGAAAAGACTTAATGTCTTTTTTGACTTTGTTCGTCTTTTTGTTTTGCTCAATTCGTTGGAATTCATCAACTGTTTTTTGGACCTGTTTTAGGAGTTTTTTAGAGTCAGGAACTAAGCTATCGTCTTTAATCTCTTTTCTATTTCTTCAATTTTGGCTAGTAGGGTACTGAGTGTCTCTGTTGCTATTTCAATACCTAAAACAAGCCAATGCAGTGAGCACGTGGTGCCAATGTGGCTGAACCCCTTGATGTATTTCGGGTTATCTGTAAATATACCAGGGATGTTTCTTACTATTAGTCCTATCGGAATAATTTCTGCCTTCAAGTACTGTCTCAGCATCAAGGTCATTAAATCTAGGCGTACATATTTTTTCTTCAATTTCTCCAGTTGGTCAGGTAGATCAGATGGTGTACTAGAGGAGGTATTGTCAGTGATGTCAGTAAATAGAGAGGGACCTTCACATATCTTTTGAATGTATTCTAGTGAGTACACAGGTGGCGGGACAGACATAATAAGGACAATAACAACGTAGGAAAATACACAACAAGCAGAGGGGTACAGTAAGGACCCACTTCAAAAGGAAGTAGATAGGATTTACTCCCTTGCAATCCAGCGATTGCGCAACATACTTTAACAAAGAACAAGGGAACCCACTTGGTAAGCAAGGACCTGGGGTATCAGTTAGCTAAAAGAAAAAGGTCCTTGACAGGAAGGATCAGCGTAACAATAATTATAGGCCACAATAAGCGCTATAATGAAAAAAAGTCCAGCCGGACTTTAATTTTATTCAATATTTGAATATGTTAAATTAGACGAACCAGCATTTAGACAGTGGGAAACAGTCCTGCATCCCCGATGCTACACTTACAATAAAACCATACAAACACTTAGGGTATTTCAGGCATACATAAATTGGGAGAAAAAAGAAAATTTAAAGTACATTTGCTTCACATATGTGGAAACGTAAGAAATTTAGGCACATAATAGTACACTACTGTTTAACCACATATCATGTTGACGGCGTTTCGATCCTACTACCATTAAAGGATCATCATCAGGACATTCATTGTTAGCCTGAATGTAAAAAGCCTATGTTGACAGGGAGAAAGGGAACATATAACATTTAATTAGTCAACTGTGTTACTCACATGAGTTATCAAGCAATTCCATGCCAGGCTCTAAAGGTGCTAGTTGTTTTTTCTGGTGAGCAAGTGTCAGACAACCTGTGTCAACCATACACGGCGCAGTGGAAAGAAAGCAAACACATGCTCGGAATCTACGGTGAACAGGTTGTGTTCAAGTTGTGTCTATCATGCTAATGGGTGCGTAATTTGTCAAGGTAGTGAAAAGGTCTAAGCCGTTCAGTGACCAAACATGATTTAGTGCATCGATCAGTGGGGTCAACAATTATTGGAAGGGGGTAATTACATGAGCTCAATGTGCCAGGTTAGGACATGAACCTGCGCGTCCAGCTGGAACCTCAGCCAAGGAACCAGAACCAGCAATTCATTGGCGTGGTACCTAGAATATAAGGACCAGGTAAGGATTTGGGCTTGCGCGTGGGAGGCAGCAGAGTTGAGCTTAGTAGAGTTGCGAGGCTTACCTCAAGGAATACTGCCAGGGATTACCAGTTTCCACTAAGGTAATTATATCACACAGGTGTAGAATGGGGTGGACACCCGTTTAATGGTAAATTGCCAGCCACTCACAATTGCCTAAGATCAATAAAATTGGAATTAAAACCAAGTAACTGGTTATTGAGGTGTAACAAGGGCCTAATGAAACTCCCTGTTACCTTCGAGTAATTAGTTCAAGCTCCCGTTGAGGAGCTGTTCCAAGGCGGGGATCAACACGGGTGAAAAGGGAGCAATTCCGGATAACGATTGATTAACCTAGGACTGAAGGGGGATTAATTACCAACAAGCTGGTTCTGTGTGGATTAAGCGTAACCAAGCTGACACAAACAGTGGCTTACCTGTCAGATAATAACTGCGATGACAGTTCGACTCCTATGGAGCGAGTAGTGCGGAAACCGAAGCCTGTAATGGGGCTCCTACGGAATGATTAGTAAACCTCTGTCACTGTGAGAACATTATTACCAGCTCGTGAGTTCTAAGGATTGGAAGGGGCTTACCTCACGTTCATATTAGAACGCCAACATCCGTCCCGGTGCTCAGTGGCGCCGTGGAATATAGAATGGGGGCGTGTTGAGTCTAAAATAGAGATGGGACCAGCCCGGAACTTCCCGTGGCGGCCATGTTGGAATGGGGAAACGTCATGGTCAAGCGGCCATGTAGGTTGAGGCAGCATTAAAACGGTAGATTATTGAAGGGGAACACTAGGGTACGGGTGTGAACCCAGAATCATTGCAACCGTTCCAGTGCAGAACGTCTTGAATTAAGGGCACATTGGTAAATCACGGATCAACACCAAAACGTATACAACAGGCTTCTCTGACATTCCCAATAAGCTAAAAGGATATTACACCTGCCGCACAGAATATGCCGTTTATGTGCTGCAGTGTGGTTGCGGCCTACGTTATATAGGCAGCACCAAGCTGCCGGTCCACCAACGAATTTTACAGCACCTTCGGGCTACTGTACATTCGGAAAACACATATCCGGTGGCCCGTCACATTAATGACGAGCATGCTAGTAACCTGGACATGCTTAAATACTTCGTGATTGATAATGTAGCATCCAGCAAACAGGGTGGTGATTGCGAAAGGAGATTGCGACAACTTGAAACCAAATACATACTTAAACTCGATACTAAGACCCCGAGGGGATTAAACATTTTTGAAGATATACATCATTTCCTCTAGGGCAGTATTCGAGATAGAAGCAAGTTTTGAGTTCTTTGTATAGTGATGTCCTCTAGAATTTATATATATATATATATATATATATATATATATATATATATATTTATTGTTCAACATTATATATGATTTGGTTCTGCTCATATTCTTTTCCCCATGTCCCAGCAGTCTTTAGATAGAAAGTATTGATTGCATGAGATATAATTGACTCTTATTGTCCTGAAACTTCTTATAGTTGGGGCATTTCCACGAATATTCTCTCTATGACAATGTTATTTAACTTGAAATGGAGGGGAAGTCTAGAATAATTTGTGGAGTGACACATGACAATATTGTGCAAAATAGGACTGACCTTCTTCCTAAGAACAGTATAATGTGTAATGGCACATTGGTTTCTTCAACAACATCTTTGTTTTTAACTACACCATTGCACGGGAGCTTCACTGTATAATTTTCTTTACATACTGCATCAAGATGGCATATGGTCTTTCGATTCTGATGAGGGAAGGGGCCTAAGCCTTATTTTGTTATTTTCAGGGGTGGGTATCCAATAGAACTGGACAGAGAATATGAGGCCAATCTGGTACAAAGTCTAAATAAATTAAATTCTTTGGGACATACAATGCATTTAAGCATATAATTGTCTTTCCATTTAGGTGCCAAAAGAACAACGGAGAACCTTTGCGGACACATATAATGCATTTGTGCTTGAGAAATATTTATATGTTTTACCGTTACTTGGGGAAGGGTATTTAGTTACCCCCACTACCTTGCCAGGTGTATGTATAATAATACACTTTCAAAGTTTAATCGTAATGCAATGAACTGTGGATTTACCCTAACCATCTATGAATGTATCTGTACATGATAGTAATTTATTAATGGGCGTAGCAATCATCATGTAGCATGAAAACATGCAAATGTATTTGTACATAGAAGTCAACTATTTATTTGTATAAATTTTAGTTTGTCTTGCAATTAACATGTAGCATAAAAAGGCAAGTTGAGCTTGAACAGTTAAAAGCACTTCGAACCTATCAAGCCCAAAAAAACAGTGTTTTTGTAGTTTTTGTGCATGCAGTATGTTTTCACTTTTTACCATTTGTGTAGTTTCTGCATCACGTGATTTTTATGCACCAATGTATTTAAACGTTACTGCTTGAGCAGTTCAGGTATGCGAGCAAGGCTACGGGTTAGCCGAAACGCGTCATCCTGTCTGAGAGCATTTTGCACCTGGCAAATTAAAAAGTCACTGCAGCCAGCAGTGAAGAAGTGATTTTTGGAGTCCGTGTCTTTCTCCTTTTTGGTGGATCTATCACCGGAGTGGTAATTGGATATATATATATTCACTGAAAAAAACATAGGTTTCTCACACGTTATAGTTAGGAATTAGCATTTAAAAAACCTTGGAAATTCATTGAAAAAACTATAGGTTTCAAATATGTTATAGTTAGCTGGACATTTCACTCATACAAAACATTTGAAATTCCCCCGTTATAGTTAGTTCAGCTAACTATAAATTGCACGCCCGCAATACACTGCTGATGACGTCACATATTACATCACTCATGACATGGTCAGTGACATCACTGATGACATCACTGATGCCATCTCAAATGACATCTCTGATGACATCACTGATGACATAATCCGGTGAATGTGTTCCTTTCTGAAAAATAAATCTTTTTTATATATGTATATCTAAAGGTCGATGGAAGAATAAATGGGAAAATAGGTATCTAAATGGATGTTCTTTTGGTAAAATTGATTGTGTAACTGACTTATTAAGTGTATCTTAGGGAATACATGTATTAGCGAGTAAAGTTTAAATACGTAAATATCTGTATCAGTGTCTCAATTTGTCTATAAGTGGCTGCATGGATTGGTGAGTAGCTACATGAGTGTCTATATGGGTTATTAGTTGTTTTTTTGAGTATCAATATGAGTGTCTGTATGGTTCGGTGGGGGTATTACTTAGCGCATAGATGCATGAATGAGTGGCTCACTGTTTGTATGTGTTTTGAAGACAGCATGTGTGCAGGACTGTATGGGTGGATGAGTGTGTGTATGGGTGTGTTAGTGAGTGAATGACTGTCTCAATAGTATCTTTTTGAGTAACTACATATGTTTTAATCTAGTATATGTGAGTATTGATGTATACACGTGAATATATGTGAGAGTGAGAAATTGGAAGAGTTCCTGTATAAATAAGTATGTGTTTCTATAAGTGATTGTTTAAGAGAGTAAGTATGTGTACGTTTCTGTAGAAGTAAGTGTAGTGGTGTGTGTGTATAGTGGTATATGCAAATAAATGGATGTTTGATAGTTTATTTGCATGGGTGAGTATGTGTGTGAGTAACTCTATGGAAGAGTGTCGATGTGTAACAGGATATATAGGTGTATGAGTACATATGAGTGAGTACATGTATGAGTGACTATATAGATGTTGGTGAAAAAGTGGATGTGTATGTAGGTGGTAGATTCACTGAATAGGTTGTTGTAACTGGTATTGGTATCTCCATTTTTTTATTGTTTACTTTCTATTTTGGATGGGTGTATCAAGGGTTGTATTAGGGTGGGAGGAGGTCTGCTCTCTTTCACAAGGTTGATGTCATCAGTGATGTCATTTGAGATGTCATCAGTGATATTATGAGTGATGTCAATGTAATATTTGACGTCATCAGCAGGGCATTGAGGGCGCGTGAGTTATAGTTAGCTGAACTAACTATAAGGGGGGAATTTCCAAGGTTTTGTATGAGTGAAATGTCCAGCTAACTATAACATGTGTGAAACCTATGGTTTTTTCAATGAATTTGCGTGTGTGAAACCTATGGTTTTTTCAGTGAATGTCTAAGTTTTTTATGTATTAAATATTTTATTGAGCATAAGCAAAAAAAAATGCACCTCATCTATTTCAGCAAAGGTCGTAACCAGTCTGGGGAGGCCGAAATCAGCGGCCCCGCGGACGCCCCGCCTAGGGCCAGCGGATAAGTCATCTTATTAACACAGCAAGCCGCCTACAACCCAAAAGGGCCGGCCGCGTCTTAAGAGGTGCTACAACGGTGCAAGCTGATCAGTGCTAGTGCATTGTAAGAAAACGAGAATCAAAGAACTGTAAACAACCCCACCACCCACCACACCCCGTACCACCCGTCTCCTTGTCCATTTCCGGGCTCTAGCTATAGGTTGTGAACCCCTCTCAACAGTCAGTGGATGCCACGCGCGCGGGGCCTGTGCGTTTGCGGGCATGCGGTTTGGGGTCCGGGAGGGGCGTTTCCGCCAAGCGGAGCAGTCGCAGGTAGCGTGGACAGCTCACCTCCCGGAACTCTCCAGTAAGCAAGGCGAGGAATGGCTGCCAAAGTTCCGCAAAATCCGCCCCCCTCCCCTCTGCCGCCAGCGACAGTTTCTCCATTCCCAGGATTGCCCACAGACGGTGAAGCCACCCCAGCTGCTGCGGAGCCTGGGTCGCCCTCCAGTGCGCCACAATATTCTGGACTGCAGCCCCAAGCGCAAGCGCGATCAGGCGCCCGCGCCAGGATTTCAGAGGGTACATGAGTGCGTTTGGGAGGCCTAGCAGAATGTACGCAGGGAAGTGCGGCAGCTGTGTGTCTAGATGTGCATCTATAAGATCCAGGATAGGGTCCCAGTAGGGGCGCAGCGCCTTACAGCTCCAAAGCAGATGTTCCAGCGTCCCTAGTTCCCCACAACCCCTCCAGCATCTGTCACTGATTCGGGCATCCCATTGGTGGAGTCTCTCAGGGGTGTGGTACCAGTATGTCGCCACCTTCGTCAAGGTCTCGGTGAGGCCAGTGTGGTGCGCCGAGTGTCTGGCTCTATGGTATATCCCCTCCCATTCCTTCCTAGTGAGCTGCCTCCCCAAGTCCCTCTCCCACCGGACCTGGCCTGCATTATATGTGTGTGCCTGCGTGAGCAGCAGCTGCTGGTAGAGATCCGATATCAGCTTCTTGTCGGAGGTGCGGGTCAGCAGCCATCGCTCATAAGGCGTGAGTTGCCGTTGGGCTCCGGGCTGGACCGAGGGGTGGAGCACCCAGTGGCGCACCTGCAGGTACTGCAAACGTTCTGATTCGGCCACGCCGTAATCTGCCTTGACCTGCTGGAACGACAGTACGCCCTTGAGATCGAACATGTGTCCCGCCGCGCGGCAGGGTGTCGTCCGCCACGTCGTGAATGCGCCGGCGTCCAAGCCCGGTGTGAAGTCGGGGTTCTCGAAGATAGGAGTCATGAGTGAGGGGAAGGTGGTCAGCCCCTTGGCCACGGCCACTCTATCCCACACCCGCAGGGCTGTGCTGGTGATTGCAGAGGCGTACAGGTTGTGAGGACGGTGTCGGCGCGGGAGGAAGGGCACACCCTGGAGGGTACGACCGGCTACTGCCTGGTCGAGGAAGAGCCAGTGCTTACCGGACTCTAGCTGGAACCATTCCACAAAGGTGCGCAACTGGGCCGCCTGGAAATACAGTGTGAGGTCTGGCACCCCGACTCCTCCGTTCGCGGGGGGTAGAGTGGCGAGGGTGTGCTTAAACCTAGGTCGCCGGCCGTTCCAGATGAACCGTGACAGTTCCGATTGCGTTTGCTGGAGCCAACCCGTCGGGGGGTCCAGGGGGAGCGTCTGGAACAGGTACAGAATCTGCGGCAGCAGTGTCATTTTGACTGCGGCAATTCTTCCCAACCACGACAGCGTGAGTGGCTTCCAGCGCCGGAGCTGCTCCCGGAGCTTGCGGGTGAGGGCCTCGTAATTGGTCCGCGCAGTGTCTCGGACAGTAGGAGCCAGGCGAACGCCCAGGTATGGGACGGTTGCGCCCGACCATTGGATCTGGAATTCCGCTTTAATCTCGGCCACCACGTCTGGGCTCAGCGAAACATTCAAAGCCTCAGATTTGGCTTCGTTGATCTTGAAGCCCGAGGCCAGGGCGAAGGTGTGCAGCTCCACGAAGAGAGCGCGCAGGGATCGCATCGGGTCAGTGAGGGATAGCAAGACGTCGTCAGCGTACAGGCTGATCTTATGCGTGTCGGCCCCAAATTTGATACCCGAGATGTGAGCATGTTGTCGCACCCTCTGGGCCATCGGCTCCATGTATAATGCGAATAGGAGCGGTGACAGCGGGCAGCCCTGGCGTGTACCCCTGCCGATATCGAATCTCGGGGAGGTGTGCCCGTTCACCCGTACCGCGGCGTTGGGCCGGCGGTAGCAATTGAAGATGCGATGGCGGAGTTTCTCTCCGAATCCGAAGTGACGGAGGGCCTGGTTGAGGTATGGCCAGTGCACTCTGTCGAAGGCCTTCTCCGCATCAATGGTGAGCAGCATGCAGCCGGGTTTAGTGCGCGATCCGGCCTCAATGAGGTGCAGCACCCGCTTGGTGTTGTCGCTGGTCTGCCGTTGGGGGATAAAGCCCGCTTGGTCGGGATCAATCAGTTGTTGCATATATGGGGCGATGCGGCTCGCTAGTATGCCAGTGTAGAGCTTCAGGTTTACGTTCAGTAGCGATATGGGTCTGTAGGAGCCGCAGGCTGCCGGGTCACGACCGGGCTTGGGAATAACAGAGATCGACGCCTCCAGCAAGTCCGGGTGTATGGCGCCAGGCGTGTCAAACGTGTTGAACAGGTCGCGCAAGAGGGGGGCAAGCTGCTGGCAAAAAGTCTTGTAAAACGCCGCGGTATAGCCGTCGGGTCCCGGGGATTTCCCGACCTTGAGGCGAGCAATGGCCGAGATGACCTCTTCCAGGGCTATGGGCCTCTCCAGAAAGTCCGCCTGGACCTGGGTGAGGGCGGGGAGGTCCGCACCTCGCACGTAGGCTAGGCCGGCATCCGGATCTAAATGATCCGCGTCATAGAGCGCCGCATAGAAATTGCCAAAGGCCGTCGCGATCGCTGCGTTTTCTGTGACCAGGTCGCCACTGGGCAACCGGAGCGAGCGCACCTGTTGCCTCTGGGTTTGCGCCCGAAGCCTACTCGCCAGCAGTCTCCCACAGCGGTCGCCACCGGTATAGTAGACGTGTTTAAGGCGCATCGCGGCGTATTCCGCCACATCTTGGTCCAAGGCAGCTAGCATTTTCCGCTCGGCGCATAGTTGACGCCACGCTCTGGCTGCCCCGGTGCGTTGGTGCATCTGTTCCAATTCCGCCACGCGTTGGGAGAGTTCGGCACGTTTCAGCTCCCTCTCCTTGTTGTTGGCCGTGGCGACGGAGATGATTTCCCCGCGTAAGACCGCTTTGAGGGCTGCCCACTGGGTCGCTTTGGTAGTGTCATCATTGGCGTTGTGCTCCAGAAAACGGGTAATCGCCGTCGAAAGCCGGGCTTGGGTGTCAGCCGAGTGTAGGAGACCGTCCCGCAGCCTCCAGTGCCGCTGTGGAGTCGGCATCGCTCCTACCCGAATCGTCGCTACCACCGGGGAGTGGTCCGAGAGCGAGGCTGGCAGTATCTCCACACTCTCCACTTGTAGCGCCAGCTGCGAGGAGCCCAGAAAATAGTCCAGCCGCGCGTATGTCTTATGCGCCGCCGAGTAGTACGTGTAGGCGGTAGTTTGGGGGTGTGCGTGCCGCCAGAGGTCGATGAGACCCAAGTCCGACAGATGCGTGTGACCCGCCACCGTGAGCGCCCCTACCTGACCGGATCTCTGACCCGAGCGATCCGCTGTGTTATGAAAGACTATGTTGAGGTCCCCCCCCAGTAGCAAATGAGTGTGTGTGGTGGCTGTAACGGTCTCTAGAGCTGTATGCAGGAACCTTTCCTGACCCTCGTTCGGGCCATAAACAGAACCCACTAGCAAGGTGTGACCCGCTATTAGGAAGCTGTAGAGTAGGAGCCGCCCTCTAACTTCGGCCTCTTTTTGGAGGACTTTCCCCTCAAAGGATTTAGCTACAAGGATCGCCACCCCTGCGGTTTTCTTCGGGGAAGAGGAAAAGAACTGCCATGGGAACGCGCGGGATTTGAGTCTATGCTGGTCGCTGCGCACAAGGTGTGTTTCCTGCAGCAGGCAGATATCCGCCTTGGAGTGCTCGAGGTAGGACAATATCGCCCTGCGTTTATTCGGGCTGTTGAGACCCCGCACATTAAGCGTAAGCACTATAAGGTGTCGTGGCATAGCAGGGGTCGTGCCAGGAAAGCCAAGCTTGCCCCGCGGCCGGGATCGTGGGCCCGCGGGTCGCGAAAATCACTGCGCTAGGGGTCGCGGCAGAACGCCATTTGACGACTGAAGGCCCTGGACAAGGAGAACCCCCCCGCCCCTCCCCCCTCTCTCCCCAAGAACCCCCCAACTCAACCTGCCCCCCCAATCGGGACAAGTGTCTCGCCTGAACCCCCCCCCTCTGCAGTGCAAACTCCCCCCGCTCAACACCCCCCACCCGTAACCCCCCCCAACCCCTTTCCCCAACAAGCAAAGAAACATGGTCTATCATTGTCCCAGGTCCAGCCCCATGGCCGCTGGACCCGTGGTGAGGTAAGTCCGTAGAATGGGAGCAGTGGCGACGTCGCAAGCATGTCCGCTCACACGGAGTGCACCAATGCCGGTGGAACGTCAGTGTCATCAGTAGGGAAGGACAAGGGGTGCGTCGCACGAACCCCCGCCGCCGGGCTAGCGGAGCCCGGCATGACTAACTCCAGTGCCACCAGTGCGTTGCTCTCTCCTCGGTCAGCCATTGTTCGCAGGCGCCAGGCCCTGTGCCACCGTCTCTACTGCAGACCTCCGCCCCTCCTCTATCTCCGTGTACGCCGGGCGTCGCGGCCTGCGTCTGCGCCGTTGTTGCTGCCAGCGGCCTGGGCCCGCTTCGTTAGATGATTTGGCGCCTGGCGACTCGGCCTCAGCTCTCGGTTCGTCCAGTCCCAGCACCCGACAGGCGTCTCGAAGAGTGCGCGGTTGGTGTAGGACATTGCCCAGCCGAAACATCAGTCGGAAGGGGTGCCCCCAGCTGTAGGGAATGTTGCGCTGTCTCAGCTCCGCCGTTACTGGGCGGAAGGTGCGTCTCTTCTCCAAAGTTAGTGCAGCCAGGTCTTGGTAAAGCACCGGGGAGTGCCCGCCGAAGGAAATCTTCTCCATGTGGCGTGCCTTGTTCAGGATTTCCTCCTTCGTCTTGTAGTCTTGCACGCACACCAGGATATCCGGCGGGTTCGTCGCGTTGGCCCTTGGCGGGCCCGTCCGGTGGGCTCTATCCAGATGGAGGGGGGCATCCTCCTGACGGCCCAAGATGTGATTGAAGAGGCCCTGGGTGAACTGGAAGAGGTCCTCTGTGTCTGGGGACAGTTTCACACCTCTGATCCGAATATTATGCCGCCGGGAGCGGTTTTCTAAGTCCTCAGCGTGCGTCTGGAGGTCCACTTGCTGGTCGTGGATGCGAGCCAGTTCCTGTCGTAGGGCCTCTATTTCGGCGTCACGTGTGTCACTCTTGGTCTCCAGGTCCGCTACTCTCTCCCCTATGGCGTCGGTGTCACGGCGGACCTCCTTGATCTCATCCTGAAGTTCCTTCTTCAGGGCATGGATGTCCTCCCGCAGGCTAGAGAATAGGGACTCCAAGAAGGACCGCGTGACTGGAGCTTCGGGGTCGGCTTCCTCGTGGGGCGATGAGGCCCCCCCCTTCTTGTCTGTGTCCACTCGGGGAGGAGCGCCTGCGGGGCCGCTCCGCTTCCCCGTGGTAGGGGGGGTGAAGAGGTCCTTGATGGAGCGGTCCTTCCTGGGCCTTCCGCCGGACATCGCGCTGCAGGGCCCTCAAGCTCGCCCCTCCGTCGGCTGCGAAGCAAGTCCCAGGCCCTCTAGGTGCCAACCCGGGGCTGCGTGGCTAACGTTGTGGAGGCGGTATCCCGCGGCCCCCAAAATCCAGGCGGGTAGTGTAGCGTCGCAAGGTGCGGTAGGGGCGCAGGAAAGGCGCCGGGACCCCGGGTCCAACGGTGAGGCGGGAAAAGTCAGCTAGGGAGCCGCCAAGATGGTGTCCGCCGGAGTTCGCCCTGCCTCCTCCAGGGCCAAAAGCGTAGCAAGGTAGCTGGGCCTTCTCACGTCCAGTAGGCCTCCTACACCTCCGCGGGGACTGCTGCGGGAGCGCGTGGCTGCCGGTGTAGGCGTCCCTGGGGTACACTCCGCTACGACAGGCCGGGCGCCCTGCTTGGGGGACGAGGCTCGTAGGTGCTGTCTAGATGGGTGCAATCCTGTAGGGGCAGTCCCGCCCGGGGGGGGGGGGGGGGACGCCGGACCTCCCCCACTCCGCTCACCCCCGCTCTGACCTCTGCTCCCTTGGGTTCCCCTGGGCTCTTCGGGCCGACTCCGGGCCAAGCTCCGCGGCCTCTAGGCGCCCCACAAAGCCTACGCGGCGCGTGGTGCTCGGCCTCCGCGGCAGCAGCGCGCCGAGGGCAGGCCACCCAAGTCTGTGTTCCCTTAGTGCTGGGCGCTCCACCCCAACTGGGGAGGCGGGAAGCGGGAGCTCCGCGGGGAGAGGGGGGGGGGCCCGCTGCCACAGTCCTGCCCCCCCCCGGTACCGCCACTCCGCTGCTGTGAGTCCGCCTCGCGCTGGGGACACGTGTCTGCCCCGGGGTCTCACCTCCACACGCCAGGCGCCGCTGCTGGGTCCTCAGGCGGGGGCCGGTGGCAATCCGGTCGAGGGTCGCTCCGCTGTCCCGGGTGTGCAGCAGGTCCGCAGAAGCCCCCACAGGTCGCTGTGCGAGGCCTCGCGCAGCTCCGCGCGGGCCGGACCTGCTACTGCCGATCTCGGGGGACTCCGGGCGGCTCCGTGGCTCCACCCACCTCGGCCTCGCTCTCGCCTCCAACCAGGGCTCGGGAGCGCGCTAGGCCGCCGGCGCCGCTGCACTCGCGGCGGGAATCAGGCTGTCGCTGGACACCCGGCCGGCCCAAAGGTCGTCGCTGCCACTTCACTGGCGTCGGGTGGCCATCGAGGGTCAGGTGCAGCCGGGCAAGTGCTGGAAATATGCTTAAATCAGCGGCCGGCGGCGGGAGCTCGGCGAGGCACGTCTGCTCACGCCGCCATCTTGGCCACGCCCCTGTCTAAGTTTTTTAAAATAATAATTCCAAACTTTAACTTGGCTGAAACCTATAGTTTTTTCAGTGAATCAAAGGTTATGGAAATGATAATTTTAAAATGTATTAATTGTTATATTTTTTATACTAATTTACAACATTGTTTGAAAGTATTTATTTTTAGATATTTTATTTTTTAAATTACATTACATATTTTTAATATTAATTAAAAGAAAATGATTTTTAAAATATTGAAATTGTAATATATATATATATATATATTTTTAAATCTATATATATTTTATATAGCAGGCAATGATATCCCATAGAAGGAAATTCAAGTTACTGGTAAGAACAGTTAAATTTACTTTTCAGAAATAGTAGAGAGCTGAAAGATGCAGTACTGAGGTCTCTCCTGATAACAGGTGAGTAAATCGGAATTCGTAGTTCATCTGATTTTTGAGGAATTTTTTAAAGTTCCAAAACTCCACACTTAGAAAAATGTCCAAGTGAAACAAGTCAATGTTAGCCTATGGAAGGAAATTCAACTTACTGTAAGTATGGTTAGAATTACTTTTCAGGATCAGTAGTGCGCTCAAAGATACAGCACTGATGTCTCTTGTGATAACATGTGAGTAAATCTGAATTCGTAGTTCGGCTGAATTTACAGGAATATTTTGCACAATAGTGAAGGAAGGGGGCGGGGCATGAGGTAACATGTGTGCAAACATGCCCTTTGGCACGTTTTAGGTTGGGGAATTAATTCCCCAACTTAAAACATGCCACAGGGCATGTTTGCACTCACATCACCTCAAACCCCGCCCCCTACCTTCTATGCGAACGCTCCCTGTAGCGTGTTCTAAGTTGGTGGATTAAGTCCACTTGCATATTGGGGGATCCCTATGGACCAACTAGCCCACCAGGAAATTCCAGTATACGCCAGGGGGCTGCATTGCAGAGAGGTGGAAAAAGGGGCATGGCCTCATTACACCTCTCTGCAACTCAGCCCCCTGGCACGTTTGCAGAGGGGGAAATAATTCCCCTTGCATACTGGGGGTCCCTAGTGGACAACAAGCCCACCAGGAACCTCCAGTATGCACCAGGGGGCTGTGTTGCAGAGAGATGTCATGAGGCCATGCCCCTTTTTACACTTCTTTGCAACGCAGTCCCCTAGCGCTTTTTCAGAGGGGGAACAAATCCCCGCTAGCATACCAGGGGTCCCTGGGGGCCAACTAGCCCACCATCAACCTCCAGTATGCGCCAGGGGACTGCGTTGCAGAGAGCTGTAAAGAGGCCATGCCCCTTTTTACACCTCTCTGCAACGCAGCCCCCTGGTGCTATTTCAGAGGGGTAACTAATTCCCCTAGCCCACCAGCAACATCCAGTATGCGCCAGGGACTGTGTTGCAGAGAGGTGTAAAATGGGGTGTGGCCTCATTACACATCTCTGCAAGGGAGTCCCCTGGCCCATACTGGAGGCTCCTGGTGGGCTAGTTGGCCCCCAGGGATCCCCAGTATGCAAGTGGAAGTAGTTCCCAGGGGGCGCATTTGCAGAGAGGTGCAGGGAGGGGGCGTGGCCTCCTCCCGATCCCGTTTTTTTTTTTTACTTTTAAGAAGGGGGGCTGTGTAGCCTTCCTTCTTTTTCTTCTTTTTTGGCCCTGGGGACCCCATCTCCCAGGGCCTGCCCCCAATCTTTTTTTTTTTTATTTTGTTACGGGAAGGGGGCCGCGTGGCCCCCCTCCCGAGGCCAATTCTAGCCCGGGGACCCATCACCCAGGGCGTGGCCAACTTAAAATTTTATTTTTCGTGGAGGGGGGCTGCATAGCCCCTCTTCTATGTCCCCTTAAGGCCTCGGGGACCCCATCCCCCGGGGCCTGACTTTTATTTTTAAAATATTATTATTTTGGGGGGAGGTAGGCTGCGTGGCCCCCCTCCCGGGCCACTTCTGGCCCCAGGGACCCCATCCCCCGGGGCCTGGCCCTCCTCGTTGGGGGCCATGGTTGGGTCCCCAAGCCCTCCATGGTCCCTGCCGGCTCCCCGCATCCAGCGGGAGCCGACATTGCTTTTCTGCATGAGGAGAAGCTAACAAGCTGCTCTCCATACAGAAAAGCAATCGGCTTTGATTTTTGAAAGAGAGCAGGTTCCCTGCTCTCTCTTTCAAAAATCAAAGCAGTTTGCTGTGGTAAAGTGGGAGCTGTGAGGCTCCCGCCCTACCATAGCAAGCACTGCAGGAGCTGGTCCTGGGGGGTGGCCATCGAGTGCTCCAGGAGTGGGGCCACACGTCCCTCCTCCCACCTCTTAAAAGCCCTGGGGTGGTGATCCCTGGGGCTGGGGGGTCCATCATGGACCCACCTTTTTTACATATTAGAGCCCCGGGGAGGTGGCAGTCCCCGGGGCGTGTGGTGGGGCTTGAGCCCCCCACACAGGTTTATTAAAAAAAAAGAAAAAAACAAATCCCCGGAGGTGGCGTTCCCCGGGGGTGGGGGCTGTCCCCGAGGCTGCATGTGGGCCATGAGCCCACCGCATACTTATTAAAAAAGCCCCGGGGGTGGTGGTCCCCAGGGGTCGGGGGGCCTTAGAGGCCCCCCATCATTAATATCAAAGCCCCGGGCGGTTGCAGTCCATGGGGCTGCGGGGGGCCGCGAGCCCCCGAATACTTAGTAAGAAAGCCCCAGGGGTGGCAGTCCCCAGGACTCAGGGGGTCTTAGAGGCCCCCCATCATTATTAACAAAGCCCCAGGGGGTGGCGGTCCCCAGGGCTGCGGAAGGGGCTATGATCCCCCTGCTATCATAATTACTTTGCCCCGGGGGTGGAGATCCTCGGGGCAGTGTGGGGGGGGATTTGGCCCCACCACACTTTTTTTTACATTAAGCCCCCGGGATTTGGTACCCCCGGGGGCTAATTTTAATAGAAGCAGACCGGGGTTTTTTTTTTTCACGGGGTACGCGTATTTAAAAAATATATATAATTTGGGCCTTGGGGGGGTCCTTGTGGGACCCCTAAGCAGGCCTTGGGGGTCACAGTGTTTCTACCCTGCCCCCTTTTTGCGTTCTGCATGTTTCTTTTTCTGCTTTCTTATGCCTCAGTTCTGGCACAAGATGGCTGCCAACACTTCCTGGTTTGGAATGTTGACAGACAATTAGCATTCAGCTCGTGCTCAGGAAGGTACACGTACGGTAAACGCCTATAGATATATCTATGATTTTACTTTTGATTTTCTCAAGAACTACTGAACGGATTTAAACTATTTAACAAAAAGGGTAATTTATGTACCGAACTCTACCATTTTGCCAAATTTGGTGTAATTCCGTTCAGCCGTTCGGGCTGTAGCCCTGGCTAAAGGTCCCATGGGAAATTGCATGGGGAAAACACGTTTTGGGACCCCCTTTTTTCTCTGCCCCCACTTGACGAATCACCCCCAAACTTTCAGGGAAGGAGTGGAGCGGAGCAGGCCATTTTCTTGGAAACTAGGTCCTAACTATAACTACCTACTGGTGACCGCCAGTAGGTAATATATATATATACACATACAACAACATTAACATAAAGGGAATGTGGGGTAAAGCACCTGGGAGCTCCACAAGGTAAGACTGAAGCTCAGTAACTTCCACAACAACAATTATTGTTACAGATACTGACTGCAAACACCCACATATCGGATATGCATGCAAAGGCAGGGTCTGTGGAGCTGATTACTATGGTGATGTTATAAATGTAACTCAAAGACAATACTCACAGTGAGCAAGAAACAACACCTAGGTAGTCAGCTGTGCCCACAGATCCTAGCGATCAAACAGGAACATGCAAGGCAGTAACAGCAAAGTGTTAGAACTAAATACAAGCACAATAGACAAGGAGCTAGCAAGGATGAGTGCTTAACATTAAAGGAAGGAAATCACAGGGCACACTTGGCAGAAAGCAAGAAACAAACATACAATGCAATGGAAGCAAGATAGCAGAGTAGGGAGATAGCAAACTAGGAACTGGGACCAAGGAAGAGGGAAGAAAGGCCAGGACTGGAAGAGGATATACAGAAGGGAAGGCCACACAGGTGTACTGGAATAGAATTGAATCAGGAGACAAGAAAATAAAATAACACTGAAGGCTGTGCGGGAGCAGGAAATTACTATAGCTCAGGAGTCAAGGTACTGCTGCAGGCAGTGCTATTTCAAGGAAACAGGAAAAAGGTACAGCTCAGGAAACAAGTAGTCAAGAGAGCACTGCAGGCAGTGCAAATCAGGAACAAGAAATAGCTGATGATCAGAAACAAGAAAAAAGAATATAGCTCAGGAACTCAGGAAACAAGGTAGCACTGCAGGCACTGCTAATTCAGGCACAAGGATTAGCTATAGTTCAGGAAGCAGGGAAGATCAAAAGCTCAGGAAACAAGGATCCTTCTCACTGGAAAACAGCTATGATGACCAACCTTTTCCTGAAGGGAGCTGGGGCTTAAAAGAGCTCACAGTAAACCCATGTATCAGGTGTGGGCAGGCTAGCAGCAGCCAGCCACAGGTGAGCTGAATTCCTCCATCCATCCTTGGCCTGCAGGGTTGAGACCAAGCATTGAGCAGGGAATTCTAGGTATTAGAGTGTCAAACATTAGCAGGCTGGCTTTCACAAAACCGGGCATGGATTAGGAATGGATGTCAATTCCAAAAATAGTGACCAAATGGATGGAAGTCAGGATATACGTGCAGGGGAGTATCTGGAGTGGAGGGAGCAAATTGTGACAGAGAGTTACCCTAGCTCTGATCTCCTTTCTCAGAACCCTGAAAATAGATCAGTTGATGGAGAGCCTTGGCAGGAAGCCTCATTGATCAATAGAAGATTGATTGTAGGAAGGTCCTCAATCAATTCAGGTATATGTTTTCTCTGACGCCCAATCAAACCACCTGGTGTACCCATGAAGTGGATACAGGTGAAAGTCTACCTGTTAAGAACAAAATCTACAAGCAACCTGACAGAGGTCCTAAGGATGCTGAAGTTGGGAGTAATTGAGCCCACAGATACCACTTGGGCTAGTCCAGTAGTCATGGTACCTGCACCTCCTACCAAGGGTGGAAAAAGATAAATTATTTTTTGTGTAGACTACATGGGGTCTTAATGCAGTCACTAGGACTGATGCTCATCCAATTCCTAGGGCAGATGGACTTCATACTTTGGCCCCAGTCAAGTTTCTAAGTACATTTGACCTAACTGCTGGTTACTGGCAAATCAGGCTAGCTGAGGACGCCAAACCATAAACTGCATTTTCAACCCCTAGGTGTATTATCAATTTATTGTAATGCATCTTGGTTTGAAGAATGCACCTGCCACATTCAAGAGGTTGGTCAATAAAGTTCTCACAGGCCTGGAAGCCTACAGTGCAACATATCTAGATGATATTGCTGTCTTTAGAACCACATGGGAGGGTCACCTGATCCATCTCAAGAATGTTTTGGAGGCTCTGCAGAAAGCAGGCCTCACTATCAAGGCTGCTAAGTGCCAGATAGGGTAGAGTAAGGATATGTACTTGGGCCATCTGATAGGTGGAGTCCAGTTCAACCACTACAGAGCAAAATCCAGACAATAATAGAATGGGTTGCTCCAACTACCCAGACTCAGGTCAGAGCTTTCTTGGGCCTGACTGTGTAATACAGGAGATTTGTAAAGGGATATGGGTCCATAGTGACTCCTATGGATGATCTCACATAAAAGAAAATGCCCAAGAAAGTTCAGTGGACTGTCAGCTGTCAAAAGGCATTTGAAGACCTTAAGCAAGCCTTGTGCACTGCTCCCATTCTGCAGAGTCCTGATTACTCAAAATGTTTCATTGTGGAGACGTATGCATCTGAGTAGGGGTATGTGTTATCACAACAGAATGCAGAGGGCCTGGAACAAACAGTAGTTTTTATCAGCAGGAGGTTGACCCCCAGAGAGAAACGTTGGGCAGCTTTAAAGAGGGAGGCCTTTGATGTGGTCTGGGCCCTGAAGAAGTTGAGGCCATACTTGTTTGGCACTTACTTCATTGATCAGACAGATCCCAAGTCCCTCTTATTGCTTAAACAGATGAAGGGTAAAAACCCCTAACATTTGACGTGGTCCATTTCCCTTCAGGGGATACGCTATACAGTGAAACATAGACCTGTGAGTAACCATGCAAATGCAAATGGGCTCTCCAGAAATTGCCACTTAGAAAATGTGCAAGTTTAGTCTCATCCCCTTACGTTTGGGGGGAGTTGTATAGGAAAGTAGGATCTGCTTTTATTGTTACCCCCACTTTTCCTTGGTGTTAAGCTGTTACTGACTAGTCTTACAGGGATCCTGCTAATCAGGACCCCAGTCTATTTTCTTTCTCCCTTAAACTGTTATGTTCATGACTTATGTACATCCTAGTTTGGATTCTAGAGCACCCTTATCAGTACCTAGTATATGATACTAAGGTACCCAGGGCATAGGTACCCCAGAGGTCCCCCATGGCCTGAAGTGTGCATTATGCCACCCATGGGAGATCATTCAAAATGGAACGACAGGCCTGCCATTGCAGCCTGTGCAAGCTGGTGCTAGCACCACTTACTAAAGATATAGGTTTCCTATATCTAGGGTAACTGCACTTAAAACCTCTAAGTCACCCCTATAGCAAGCCTTATCAAGTGTTAAGGTGTCCATGTATAAGTAGGACACCCGTACAGTCTACGGATTTCATTCTTTCCGGTTGTAAGTGAAGCAGCCATATACTATATAAAGAGGCACCGCATAATTAAGCAATGACCATCTCAAAACTGGCTGTAACGAATCCTATCATGTTTGGCATCAAACCTGTTGGAATCATGCTCCACACCATAAACAGTGTGGGAGGTATGATTCCAAGCACTGGAAGAGCCCTCCGTTAGGCTCTCCGTGCTCCCGGTACTAGCTTTCTTGACCCGGACAGCACAAAATGGTTGCTGCAGACCAGAAACACAATTCTGCCCTCCTGCTGCTGAACCAAGCTCGAGTAGGGGAAGACAGAACAATAAGCATACTGTCAGAGGGAGGTGTGACCACCTCCCAGACAGGATTTAGTTATTGGGGCAGGGTGGGTACGCTTGCCATCGCCACTCAGTCTGCATGAGTGGCACATTTGCTGTCCCCATCCATAGTCCACTTCAAACCAGCGCTCTGGCAAGAAACTGGACTAAGGACATGGGAGTAACCTCCCCCCCGTCCAGACCCTCCCCGTGGAGGGTCCCCTGAATCATCCCAAACCTTTCCTTAGGGTACCTAATGGCTTCCCTGTGGGTGGCTCCCTACATTTGTCGAGAGACTAGATGCAGGCCGTATCAAGTGTCCATGTATAAATAGGACACCCCTACAGTCTAGGGAGTTCATTCTCTCCGGTTGTAAGTGAAGCAGCCATATACTATATAAAGAGGCACCGCATAGTTACGCAATGACCATCTCAAAACTGGCTGTAAAGAATCCGATCATGTTTGGCATCAAACCTGTTGGAATCATGCTCCACACCGAAACAGTGTGGGAGGTATGATTCCAAGCACTGGAAGAGCCCTCTGTTAGGCTCTCAGTGCTCCCGGTACTAGCTTTCTTGACCCGGACAGCACAAAATGGTTGCTGCAGACCAGAAACACAATTCTGCCCTCCTGCTGCTGAACCAAGCTCGAATAGGGGAAGACAGAACAATAAGCATACTGTCACAGGGAGGTGTGACCACCTCCCAGACAGGATTTAGTTATTGGGGCAGGGTGGGTATGCTTACCATCGCCACTCAGTCTGCATGAGTGGCACATTTGCTGTCTCCATCCATAGTCCACTTCAAACCAGCGCTCTGGCAAGAAACTGGACAAAGGACATGGGAGTAACCTCCCCCCGTCCAGACCTTCCCCATGGAGCATCCCCTGAATCATCCCAAACCTTTCCTTAGGGTACCTAATAGCTTCCCTGTGGGTGGCTCCCTAGATTTGTCGAGAGACTAGATGCAGATCAGACAGCACTTCTTCTTCTACTGTCTGGGAACTCTGGACTTCGCTGGAATTCTTTGGGCTTGACTTTGTCTCCCTTTCAGTCTGCTGCATCGTCTGTGCTTGTGTACTGTACAGGAACCTTCTAAGGCCTGTGGGCATCAAAGCACCTGACAGAATCACCCTTGAAGCAACTAAGTCAACTGGTCTGCTTATCCTGAGCTCCTCTGAACTCTGTAAGGTTCTGCAACACAAGTGGTGGTTCTCCACAGCTCTTGAGGCCTGCCATGACTTCTTACTAAGTATGAGGCAAGTATCCCTCTTGGGGGCTGCAATAAATGAAACCTCTGTGCAATGTATCAACATGCAGTTGCAAAGCCTCGTTGGCTTCCTTCCAAGAAGATCCTCAGGCTTTAAGTAGCCCCAAAGTCAAGCAACTACTGTGACCAGAATCTTCAGCCACACTGCATTTTGTGCATCGCGGCCAGCATCTTTTGGTGAGCTGCTTGACATCCTCTCACAATACCAGTACCTCCTGCCTCTGGTTCCAATTGAGGGTCACGTTTGTTTCTTGTAGTCTCCTCTGATTGCTCTTGCCTTTCTGGCCCTGATTCCTCTGTTCGGGTGAATCCACTGGACCTTGCTGGTCCCCACATTGCACTTTTTTCAATTTCTGTGTTGGTAGCACTTACCAGAGCTTGTTGGTGTTCCTGCCGGACACCGACCCCTCAGCACTCGACATCCGATGTGGGACAGCTGGTGCATGGCTCCTGGTCTTCCTCATCATTGCCTGGTCCTCACAGCTGCAGAGTCATGGTTATCGTCAGCTCTCCTGCACACCCAAAATCGAAGGGCATTCATCTTCCAAGTATCCTGGTCACTTCTGAGTAACATAGACTCTTTCCCCACTGCTTTCAGGTACCTCTCATCTAGAATCCACCTTTGGACACCTACTTCTTCTTCAGCAGCAGCAGTTTCCTGAAGTCCTCCATTTGGTTTGATGGCGGTTTCTGACAACACTTCATGCCTACGCACCTGGCTTCCCTGGTGTAGGTAACGTGGGTACTAGGATATCTACGTGGTCGGTAGCTCTCCAACCTTCTGTCTTCTACTGGGTTTCTTCTGGGTCCACTGGGAAGGGTCCTTAATCTTTCAAATTCCAACCGCGACTTCTACATTGAGTTGTATGGAACACGCAGTTGTGTTCCCACACTGCACACACTCTCCGTGGAGTCCTAGTCCCTCACCTTTAAGTGGTTCCTTGGGTCCCCAGCACTTCTATGTCCTCTCAAAATTGCCTTGACCCGAGTCATGGTTCTTATACCACTTTCTTAGTATATAGTTTGGTCCCCCCCCGGGGCCCACTGTCTATTCTGTGCTATGTACTGTATTTCTTTGCAAAGTACTGTGTGCATTGTGTTTATCTTCATGTAGGAGATATCTAAACATATTAGAGAGTATTATATAATAAATGCATATTTTTTATAAATACCTTGTGTGTTGCCATTCCACTTAATCTATACTATAATATTGCATTCTGGAAAAACAAGCTGCTTTGCACTCCTTCTGGGATAAGCCTGAAGGCTGCTCTCCACAGTTACCACTTAGAGAGCTTTCTAAGGCTGACTAAACCCCTTAAAGCACCATAAGGGTTGTCTGGACTAGTGCAGGCTGCCCACTTAAATTATTGGACATCAATTACCAGGCCCGATTCTCACATATACCATACACATTCAGGGCCTGTAATTTAAGTGCTACCAATGGGCCTGCTGAATTTATTGTGCCACCCACTGAAGTATAACTTTTAAACATCTGCATGACTGATATTGTAGCCTGCATGCAGTTTTAAACTTCCATGTCAACTTGGTATTAAAACCTCCTCGCCAATCCTTAAACACCCCATTTAATACATATAAATCAGCCCTAAGGTAGGTCCTAGGTAGCCCATAGGGCAGGGTGCTGTCTAATTAAAAGGTTGGACATTTACTTTTAAGTTTTACACTCCCTCATAGTGAAAAAAATCATGTATTCATTTATCACGACTGTGAGGCCCACCCCTCTCCTAGGATAACAATGGGGATTCCTTATCACATTTAATAAGCTGTAATTTCAAAATAGGAGCTGGTATAGATACCATGTTTGGTGTATTTGGAATTGTACTAGAGAGCCCTACTTAATGGTAAAAAAAAATTAATACAATTTTAAAAATGTCACTTTTCAAAAATTGCCATTTTTCTGCAATTAGCTGTTTTGTGTCTATCACTGCCCTGTTGTCCTGCTGCTCTGATACTTTCTGCTCGGGTACAGGAACTGGATCATCAACTGTCCCAGGATCACCCAAGTGACTAACAAGGGTTAGTTTGCTGGCCCCCATTTCAGTTCACAAGGCTATAAAAGGCTACCTCTATCTGAAACCCGCACCTGGACCCAGACTGAGTGACTCCTGGCTCTCCAAGTGATGCCCCTCCAGTCCTCTGCCCTGGAAGTAGTGTTAAACGTGCCCTGATAGCCAACATCCAAAAGTGGGGAATTAAACATTATTTGGTTAAAAATTGCTTTGAGAACCAGGAGGAGACTGGGACCAACCTGCTTGCCTATCCGCCCAAGGTGCATTGCCGGTCTAATTGACTTTGCAGCTTCTCCTGCTATGTTTATCTCCGCAGCAGATCCTTTACAGCGGTCCTTCACCAAAGGTGTATCCAACCACATGGAACTGCCTTCAGTTACAGCCTTTTGTCTCGTCTCACTAGAGATTTTTGACTTCCATTTCAGCAACTAAGTCCAAACATAGAAGTATTCAATATGGTTTCAATAGAAGGATATCCTGCGATGACGCTCCTTCCATGGACACCTCCTGCAGCCTCGCCCTGTTGAACTTTACCAACTCAAAAATTGTTCCCAGGAATTTTTCCAAGTCTAAGGGAAGTCCTGACTGGTCTCAATCCACTCCTTGTACCCAAACCATGTTCCATCACGGTCAGTAATCTTTTTCAGATTTACACACAGTCTTGCAGGACTAGATGTTCGTGTTTGGAGCTTTCATCTCTTAGGTGTTAGTTTTTAATACATTCTTTATAAAATCATTACTCCAGTTTATCTGATTGTATTTTTGTCATTTTGGTGTCCATTTATTCTAGTGCAATCTATCTTTCTAAATTGGTTTGGAATTTTTCTTGTGTTGTGTTTTCACATTATTTCTGTTTGTGTGCTGCATAAATACTTTACACATTGCATCTAAGTTACCTGACAGTCTTTTGTGCTAAGCTACCCAGGCTTAAGCACTGGTAAATTTAGTGACTTTTTGTGGTTCACCCTGCAAAGGATTATGGTTGTTGCTTGACCAAGGTTCACACACCTGTCAACCAACAACCCAGGTTCTCACAAACACCTTTGACCATACTGCTCTCCTATACTGCCCTTAGACACTTCATACACTCATGCACTCAAAAATCAATCTAGTTGTCAATCCATGACCTAATTCACTCATCGAACCCCTCATTGCGCTTAACCATTTGTTCTTCTATGCAGTCACTCATCTATCCATTCATCTGCATTCACCATAGGCATGTAAAACCTTATGACTTTGCCATTGTTTATTTATGAATCCATCTTTTCTCATACTCAACTAGTAGAGCATGAAACAAAGAGGGCCTCATTACGATGTAGGTCGAAAATGCACCTAATGATATTCGGTTCGTCTGAATCCGATTGAGTACCCGCCTTTCCGACTGTCTCGGAATCCCTTCCAGCCGACTGATTATGATGTTCGGAAAGCGTTCAGACTTTCCAACTTGGTTCAGACTCCGTTCTGAACGGCATTCAGAGGAACTAATTTGGTCTGAGCAGACTTGTACAGGCCTATGAATCGCGTTTCCGACCAAAGGATTACGATTTTGGATTCAGACAGCATTTCTGAATCGGTTGGTCTGACACCGATCGGCTGTCGGAATTCGACTTTGGCGCCCGTTGCAGGCCCCCCTTCACCCCGGGCCCTCCGAATGGGTCCCGTGGGGGTACCCATGGGTCTCCTCTTCCCAAACATGCACAGTGCAGCAGGCACCAGGGGTGCCTGCCACAGGGTGCACGATTTTCAACACCCTCCCCTTTCTTCAATGGGAGCCTACGTTGACGGTCAGAAAACAGGCTCCCATTGAAGTCAATAAGAGTCCAATCTGAACGGTGTTCGGCAACATCATAATCGGTCAGTCGGACTCCCTGAATACGATTCGGTCGGAAACCATTTCGAGACATTCCGACCAACATCATAATGAGTCCCAGAATGTGTTAGGCCTTTGCTCTTGTCACTTGATACATTTGTGTGGAATTTGTATTCATTGTTCTCTTTTTTAGTCCTTGTAATCTAATGTCTGTGTATGAATTTTGCACATGATCTTTGAATGGATTTTATGGAATCATTATTATTATTATTATTATTATTATTAGGGTTTTGTAGAGCGCATAGTAACACGTAAGCATCCCAGTGCTAAAACCAAGACAGTCGAAAGGGTGTGTAGACAGGGAGACAAGGAAGAAGGGGGATCAAAGGAAGAGGTGTGTTTTCAGAATTTTCCTGAATCAAAGGTGATCTGCTTCCATCCTAAGTTTCCGAGGGAGGGTGTTCCATAAACTGGCTGCGTTCACAGAGAATCGCCGTCCGCCTGTACGGGCCTTTTTCACTCTGTGAACTGTAATGAGGTGTTCGTGGTCCGAACAGAGGGATCTTGTGGCCTTGTAGGGCTTGATAAAGTTTTTGAGGATGGGGGGGCCTTTGCCATGTAAGATTTTATGGGCCAGACAGAGAGCCTTGAACGTAACTCTTTTTCTTACTGGCAACCAGTGAAGGAGCTTCAAGGCTGGTTTAGCCGATGATCTGGCCGGGGTGTTAGTGAGAAGTCGGGCCGCGGCGTTCTAAATTCTTTGTAATTTGTTGAAAGTGGCTTCGGGGGCTCCCAGATAGATGGCATTGCTATAATCCAGCCTAGATAGAATAAGGCCTTGGATGAGCAATTTCTGGGAGGTGGGAGGGAGCAGGGGGAGGATTTTCCTGACTGATCTTAGAAGCCTAAAACAAATCCCAGCAGTTTTTTTGGCTTGGGTTTTGAAGGACAGGTCTTTCTCTAGCCAGAGTCCCAGGCTCTTGATCTCGGTTTTGGGGGCCGGGGGTTCACCCAGACAGGAGGGCCAGATGTTAGGGGGAAGGGAGAGCCCTTTTTGGCCAAGAAGCAAAATTTCTTTCTTGGACCCGTTGAGTTTCAACGCTGAGTTATTCATCCACCCCTGGATTTTGGAAAGGCAGCTGTGGAGATTAGATGGTTCTTGGGTTGGATGGGAAAGGGACACCACCAGCTGGGTGTCATCCGCGTAGCTGATGATTTTCACTCCAAACGGGGTGACCACCTCCTCCTGTGGGGACATGTAGACATTGAATAATGTCGGGCTTAACGAAGAGCCCTGCGGCACTCCGCACTGGAGGGGAACTGCGGGGGAGTGGGTGTCGTTCTCCCAGACCTGGAAGGAACGGTTATTTTATGAATGACGCGAGCCAAGCCAGGGCAGTGCCCTCCACCCCAATGTCTCTGAGGCGCTGGATTAAAACCCGGTGGTTGACAGTGTCGAAGGCCGCACTGAGGTCCAGGAGGATCACTGCCACTGATCCTCCTTCGTCCAGAATGCATCTGGTCTCCTCCACTGCTGCTAGGAGGGCGGTGTCCGTGCCCTGACCTGGGCGAAATCCGGTCTGCGAGCTCCTGAGTAAGTTGTTAGACTCCAGAAACTGGGAGAGCTTTCTATTCACTATTTTTTCAGTGATTTTACTAATTCCTGGGAGGAGGGAGATTGGCCTGTAGTTGGCCAGGTCGAGCGGGTATAATAGAGGTTTTTTTTAGAAGGGCCTTGACAACAGTCGCTTTCCAGCTGGGGGGACCTTTCCCTGAAATAGCGAAGAATTGATGAGGTCGGTTAGAGGCGGGACAATAGTGGGAGCCACTTTTTTGAGGATGCGTATAGGCACCAGGTCGCTGGGGGAACCACTTTTGATTGTGGCGAGCATTGCTGATACCTCTTCAATGGTCACCGGGCTGAGGGTGTCTAGGTGGATGGCGGGGAAATCCGGGTGAGGGCTAGAAGTTAGGTCAGGTTTGAGGCAGTCCTCAACATTGATGCTGGGGTCGACTGGGGGTAGGGTGGCGAGAATTTTCTGAATTTTCTTGCCAAAGTATTTTGCCAATTTGTGGCATTTATCCCCCGAAGTGCTGGAAGCTGGGGGTTTCTCTAAGGGATCCGGGACTTTGAGTAGTTCTTTTAAGCTGATAAAAGTTTCTCTGGCAGAACAGGATGAGTTTTTTATTCTTTCCTCATAGAATTAGCTTTTGGTGAAACGTAGCGAGAGTTTATAAGATTTTATGGAGGCACGAAAGGCGTCTTTTTTAGCTGTGGATTTGTCCTTCCTACAGGCGTGCTCCATCCTTTTACATTCCTTCCGTAGTACGTTAAGCTCAGGGGTATAGCAGGGGGCCGGGTTCACTCTTTTGGCTCGTTTCCGGGTACTTGTTTTGGGAAGGAGGCTGTCCAGCGATTGAGTGAGCCAGGAATTAAACTCCATATCGGCCGTTGCTGGGTCTAGGGCTGGGGGAGGGAGGGGTTCCCTGAGTCTAGAGGCCCATTCCTCAGGCGAGAGTTTGTGCCAGCGTCTGTCGGTGACCCGGGTTTTGGGCAGTTGGGGTAACGGGACATCACAATGCCAGTCAATGGAATTCAGGAAGGGGTCCGTCCAAGGCAGTGGGAGAGGAGTACGGGTTTTAAAATCGTGGATGTTAGTAAAAATGGGGTCCAGAAGGTGCCCTTTGTCGTGGGTAGCCTCTGAGTTCACTAGTCGTAGGTCAAAAGAGGTGAGATCAAGGAGAAGTTCGCATGGCGTTGTGTCCTTGGGGTCTAAAAGGTGGAGATTAAGGTCTCCTAGAATTAAAAAGTTAGGGGATGTTGTTGCCATAAGGGTGACAGTGTCAACGAGAGCACCAGGGAACTTGGATGGGGCTCCTGGTGGGCGATATATCAGAAGACCAGAGAGGGAAGTTGCTGGTGAAATGGCAGCTTTCGCAGTCCTCGATATTGCCATTGTCTGTTCTGCAGGCAAAATGCTCTCTGTATATTATTGCCAGGCCACCTCCTCTGCCGAGGGGTCTGTTCAGAGAGTGGATTTGGTAGCCAGGAGGTAAGGCATTAACAATATCGGAGTCGGTGTTGGGGGTGAGCCACTTTTCCGTGAGAAACAGAATGACAATGGCAAGGTCTTGGATAAGGAGGTTTATCTCGTAGGAGTGTTTAGGGAGGGACCTACAGTTAAGAAGGCCGAGGTGAAGGCCGTGGCGTTCTGCGTCATTACGGGCCGGGTTGCAGCGGTCGCAGTTAATAATGGGTTTTTCTCCTGTGTAGGTATAATTACAAGTAATGTTTTTTAAAGGGTTGAGTGCGAGTAGCCTACCTTGGGTATAAGTCAATCGACTATTAGAGGAATTGGGCATAGTGACTGGGCCTGGGGCCGGCTGGGCCAGGACGGGCCCAGACGGGCTTGCCTTAGGCGCACCTTCGGCGCGCAGACGGCGAGCCCGCTGCGTCCGTCCGCTGCGCGTCTGGTGAAAACACATGTTTTATAGGGAGTGATCGAGGCGTGGCCTCATGTGTGAAGGCGTGACCTGGCAAATATTTCCCTCGCCCGCAGCAGCGGTGACCTCGGCTGAGCGGGGGGGCTGAGAAGGAGTAGTTGCCCTAGAGTGCAGGGAGCAAGGTAGGATCAAGTTTAAAAACAATACACAATTTATATCGTAATTTTAAAAGCAACAATCAAAAGCTCCCGGCTGTGCCTCAGGAGTGTCTAAGTTCTGTTTTTTTTTTTATTAATTACTGAAAACAATCTGACCATGCATGACTGTATGAGTATCTTTTCAGCCTAAAAGCAGTCCCTTCAGAATATTCTTTGCCTGTTATGTACAGAAAATTATAAAACATGATTTTATGGCACACAATAGAGGAATGTTTATATAGACGCTTAACTATTTTGTTCTGTATTTGCAAAATATCCATCTGAAATTCCCGAATGCCCATTCTTAAAAATCAAAACTGCGACATGGTTCGGTTTTCTGCGAATTAAGTTCAGAGCAATTCATCACTCATGTATAAAATACCAGAATTTCATTAACAGGATGTTATCATCAGGTTATATATTTACACGCTCAGTTATAGTCTCCTTAGATAATTGCATTTCACGTGGCAGCCACAACCGTATTAAAAGTAGCCTGAAATGCAGAAAAAATCCTGATTTGTGATGGAATTACATCTTTCAATCAACTCATGAATAATTGAACATCCCCACCCCACCCAGGCAATATAGTTTGCAGAAATTACTCTGAGGTTTCCATGTTCACAAACCTTTGTTGATGTTTCAATCATATCTTTATAATGATTGAGTTGTACCATTTATGGTTTTTTTTCAGTTGTTCAAAAATTTTGTCATTCAACTGCAGGGCAAAACAAAAAAACAACAATATTGTAATTTGTCATCACTTCGAAATTAGGAAATGTAATTGCGCACTTATGAATATGGGTGCACACGATTACAAACGAGAGGGTTTAAAGACATTGTTGAACATATCACTCTACAAAGCATGGTACATGGAGTTAACATTTCTGTTCAGTCTCATTTTAGAAAGTCAATTTTCAAAGAGGCACATATATGTAGTGATGCCCTGCAGTGCAGTAAGTCTCTTTGCTGTGCTGCACTCCAGCACTGGAAAAGGGAAGGGATATGCCATATTTAAGGTATATTGCCTATTCCTGACTTTTGCCCCTGCGCTGGCACCCTTTTGCCAGCCTAGTGCCAACCCAGGCACCCTTGCACCATGGTACAAGGATGCCTGCATTGCATGCAGGATTGTTTTTGTGTAGTGAGGGACAATTCTGTGATGCATATTCCTCTGTCTATATGCTGGAGAATGCAGCACACATGGAAAGAGGAAGTAATAGGGAGAAATAAAGAAATTCCTCCTTGTTACTCCTCTCCTGGGAGGTATATTTTTTTGGCGTATTCCCAGATTTACAAGGCCTTGTAGATCTGGGAATGCGTCAAAAGGCCTACCCAAGGCAGAGTAATTTGCACTGCATTGTTACTATATATTTTTGGAGCCACACAAAGCCACCCAAAGTGACTTTGAATGGCTTCTAGAATCGGAAGTAAGGTGTGCTTTGCTCTTGCAAAACATTACATGGTGCAAGAGCGCAGCAAACCAGGTCATAAAGATGGTCTCAAGTGTATAGCTCGAAGTGTCTAAACATTTGGCAAGGCCTACCTGTACACACTTCTGTTATGTTTTGTATTACAATGTAATATTTGGAATGCTCCGTGTTTTAGGTGCAGACTCAAAATGTGTCTTATGAATATTTTGTTCCCTAATGCTTAGCTTAAATTACATGGCAATTTGATTTGTAAGAAATACGGTTGACTAGCACTATTGTTGGAAAGCCCTCCGGAGGTTCACCATTGAAACTATTACTTTTAGTTATTTTACTGATATTTTAACCCCCTGGCTGCGGCCGGAATTCTGCACCTGTGCGGCACATTCCGATCGCGGGCATGGTCATGACGGCTCCAGGGCGTTATCCGCACATGCCCACCGTAACTGATGACGACCGGGAGCCATCATCAGCACCGAAGGGGTTAAGTACAAACCAAATTAATGCTACACATATATTGGTGTTCCATTCCCCCTAAAAATATCAATTTGACACACTTTTGAAGATCTCATCAAGGTATATTTTGGTAGGAATCTTTTTTATTAGAAAGAACACAAGCCTAAGTGTTCAGGAATTTATGTAAGCAAATAACATACAATGAAAAAGAGAAAACAATATGTAATATTAAATAGGTTAATAATGAAAATGTGAGGGGCAGATAGATGGCTACTCCTTTTTGAGCTGATTGAGAGCGAAATTCCATTTTCTGTTTGAAACATCAAGATCGTAGATATAGCATGTTTATGTAGCTGCAAGACATTCTGCTCCTGGAATAGCCTTGGTTGACCAGTAAGTGGATGAAAGTGCAGCAACAGATTGTTCTTCATGTTGAAAATGACACAAACCAGCTCAAAATAATTTTTTTTGTTATTTACTTTCCAGGGCAAAATGTGTTTTGAGCTGGAAAGTTGCCTAAAAGTAACGAAAGCAACGTTCAGCGTGGGTTTGAGTTACATAGCTCAAAGGTGGCATTCCTTGGGTGGTCATGAGTACATACAACCACCCATGGTTTTTGACATAAAACCATATTTACCACAAATTTGAGATGAGGCTTTGAGGCAAAAATTAATGCAATTTTTAAATCAAGTGTTAAAAGGAGAAATGTTTACATTTTTCCTTTCTTTTTCAACTTTTTATGTGTGTTGCATGGTACAATGCTCTTATAAAGTAGGAAAAGTTTTAAAGATAGTCTAAGCATAGTTTTTTGTAATGGAAGGATACCTTACCAGTGCATAACCTATGCTACACTCACACACACACTCTTGCACTATTGCGCAAAGGGTTGGGCTTGGCACTCTGCAGCAAAATTCTGCAATAGCACTAGAGAAAGGAGCGAAGAGAGGCGGTTCCATGTTAAAATATTGATGAAAAAAATATTGCTGTAAAAATATCGATAACAAAAATATCGACTCCCTATACTTAAACAGTCTTAGTTTTCTGTTGTGCACTTAGTGGATAGCCCATATATTTATTGTACTGCAGATTTCCGCTCGACAAATGTATTTCTATGCTACCAATGTCTATTTTTAGATGTTATCCTATTTATATGAGCTGTATCACATTTGCACTTTTATGGTTGTATGACCGAAATAAAGTTTCCTATGATGATGACTTCAAGTACTATTTCAAGTTCATGACATATAAATGCAATTAAACAATCAATGACAAGTTTGTGTGCCTCCTTAGGCAATGGAGATCCATATAATGATGTAGAGAATCATCAAGAGCTTTTCTATTTCCATCATTATGGACACAACTGCATTCCCAGATTGAACAATCCGAGGGAGAATAAAAGTTGTACACAGTGGATTCATTGCAGGACCCCTCCCAATTACAGGCTTACATGTTCTCAGAGAAGGTTTTTATGCATATAGTGATGACAGATCAGATCTATCTGCATTTTAATATTTAAAAGAACCTGAAAGGCTTAAAAATATTTTGACTACTCACCTTAGGCTTTTGTGTTCACCACAATTTACTGGAAAAAGTATTTTGGGAACACTGATAAAGAAGACAGAGCAGCAAACACCTTGCTTGAGTTTTGCATCCCTTAATGATTTAAAAACTCCATCAATCGCAAGAATCTGACAGTTTGCAGTCCGCAAATGTAAGGAACACGTTACTGTAATGATTTAAATGAAATTGTTCAGAATGTATCATTCAGTCGAAAATTGTTTGATCAGGAGGTAAATCCTTATGACCAAAAAGTACTGATAAATATTTGTACAGGAGTAAAGCTACTGGTCGATTAGCAAATGGAACGAACCTCTGATATACCACACATCCCATTACAACTATAACCAATTGGTCACTCATAAACAACTCCACCTTCCTTCTCCATTACAATCTTACAGATAATGAGCTCTAGAAATTAGGCCTCCTATACTCTTCCTATAAGAAACAGAGAAAGAGCATTCCAATTTCAGTCACTGGACATTCACATCTTAGGGGG
The DNA here is from genome assembly GCF_964263255.1 of Lissotriton vulgaris. NCBI lineage: Eukaryota > Metazoa > Chordata > Amphibia > Caudata > Salamandridae > Lissotriton > Lissotriton vulgaris. The sequence continues at coordinate 1,218,948,320 of NC_141685.1, read as the reverse complement.
CTGCTGCATGGAACATTTTCTCTACCTAGCCACACTTTTCATATCCATATCTGTCAAAATCATAGATCTCTAAGATGGAATGGAATCATGCAAAACAACTCTTTTCAAGAGAGTGTCATAGTTCAAAGGAATAATCCTCTCAATACGACTACACAGGACTTTTAGGTTAACCAAGAACCCGAAGAACCCAGAGCCAATAACTGAGCTGCGTTTTGCAATGGCTTTTCATTATGGACAGGGAATGAAGCAATTCATTTGGTAAAATATAAAGAGGGAAAAATAGGTATCAAGGACAAATATATATCTCTAAAATGGGAACAAAATATAGAGTTTAGAAGCAGTAGTTCCTTGCTCATCTCAGAAATTGTGTGTACCAATATTAGCATAGAACTATAGGACATTTTTCAAAGTGGCTTCTTTTTCCACATTGTCTTTCATTTGGAAGGTAGAAATGAGTAGAAATCCAATAGGCAATAACAGTTGTTCTACAATTCTGTATTCCACTAAATCTCCTGATAAAAATGGTACCTCACTTGTGGGTTTTTTTCTCCCCTATTGTGAGCACCCAGAGAAAACTCATAGAGTGGAAATATAATTGTGTATTGCTTCTTGAGCGCTTTCATAACTCCTATAACACCCAAGGTTATAGTTATATTTCAGTGAAGGGCAGCTCAGAGGACACTAATACTTTGGTAAACATGAGTGACAATAATGAAAGAGATAAGATAGCGGCAGAGCTTTTTGAAAACCGGTGTAAGGGAAGTACAGTCACCCAAGCAATTAGGAGTGTGACACAACAAAAGGATGAGGGATTACGTGCAAAGTTTATAAAACTTGAGAGACTTAAAAAATCAGAGATGTCCAAATGGTGGGACGGAGACCTTAAAACAGTATGCAAAACTCAATAGAATACCCAGGGGCCTTCGCTTCCAAATCATGCCTACCTTTGATGATTTGGATGAGGATTTATTGGGGATTTGAGAGAAAGAGCTCACGTCTAGCTCGATGAAGCTTATGGATATATTAATTGAGAACTCTGACAGAAAAGTGGCAAAGTTTCAAGCTGAGATTGCTCAATTAGAATCAGAAATTGCAGATCTCAACCTTCCTGACCCAACTGCCAAGAACTATGAGATACTAAAAGGCGTTTTAAATAATCATCTAAATGATATCAAACAAAGGAAAGCGCGTAAACTTAAGCGGGATGAGGGGGACTATACTAGTGGAAGGATTTTCACATTTTCTAAGAAATATGACTATCTAATGCAAGCAGATAAGAATAAACAGCAACAACAACCCATTGCTTTAAGTTCAAGTAGTACCTCCTTGAGCAGTATCCCTACTAGTGGCAGCGAAAGTGAAGGGGCCTCGGGCTCATCGGTAGGACAGGTGCACCCTTTAGGGAATTCATCGTTCTCTCTGGAAGTAAGGAGGATGAAAAGAGGGAATCGTGAGCAAGTGAGACGTCCAGGGGCCCAAAAACAAGAAGGGGAGGAAAAGCAGGCAGGCGCAGGAGGAAGGGCAGGATTGAAATTGAGATCTTGGGACAAAAAAGCGCAACAATAGAAACTAGTAATGAGGTCGAGGTGGTGAACTTGTCTAGAATTCTTCTTACAGATCACATGGCCAATCTACTTAATAAGGGCTTGAGTTTTTGCCCTTTGACAAAAGGTAATATTTGTGATGCTAAAATCGATTTATTCAGGTATATCAGGAGACTGAAATTAAAAAAGCACTTTGCTTCAAATCCAAAAAGCAATAAAGATGTGACTTTGCAAACAACTAGTTTGGTGTCTGACTCCTGTACCATAGGTAACATCCAAGATACGGTTTCCCTTTTGCCAATCACAGAATTAGAAGAAGATCCTGTAACGATGTCCAAAGTATTGGAAGATTTGGAAATTAGGCCAGATTTATCAATATCTAGTGGTCTTAAGAGTAAATCCAAGTGGTCACCAAATACAACAAGTGGCAGTAGTATTGAGATATTTCATAGTCTAGTGATTTCTGATTTGGATAAGCAAACGCAAAAAGCCTTCCCAGGAGGCTATTTAAAGGACAATTTAACACGACAAGAAAGTGATGCTTGGAAAAACCTTAATAAGCAATACAGTCTAAATATCAGAAAAACTGATAAGGGAGGAAATATAGTGTTAATGAACAGGAATGATTATGAGCAGGAAATGTGTTCTCAGTTAAGCAATGAAACCTGTTACGAGAAAGTAGCTCACAATCCAGTTTTCTCCCTTAGCAATCTGATTAATAATCATCTTAAACACTGGCATGATACGGGTTTACTAGACGATGACGAGTATTACTTTTTGAGAGTGAATCGTCCGAGGTACCAGTGCCTATATACCTTACCAAAAATTCATAAAGGCCTGCCATTTCCACCAGGGAGGCCAATAGTATCTGGCATTGGAGGACCAACGGAGAGACTTTCACAGTTTGTGGATGTCTTTTTCCAACCGATTATGATCAACCTCCCATCTTTTATAAAAGATACAAGACATATCCTTAATATTCTGGGGGATATTAAATGGGAATCAGGGATGATGTTGGTACCCTGGATGTAATCTTGTTATATACGAGTATAAAGAATGAACCAGGACCGAAGGCTTTGGACCACTTTTTCTCTAAGTAACCAGCCAGTCATTGGCAACATGCACAAATGATCCTGGCAATGACTGAATTGATTTTGGTAAATAATTACTTTCTTTTAAAAAAAGAGTGCTATAAACAAAAACAAGGTGTGGCCATGAGCTCTAAATTTTCTTCAGCCTATGCAAATATTTTCATGGGGTGGCTGGAGGAAAAGGTTGTTTGGGGTCCAGGGGCAAGCGAATGGACTGGATCTATCCTATTTTGGGGAAGGTTCATTGATGACTGCATTATGATATGGACTGGGTCTAAGCAGTCTCTAAACGAATTTTATGAGTACCTCAATAGCAACAATATGAATATAAGATTCACCACCAATGACAGCACAACTGGCATTGTATTTTTAGTTGTGGAATTGTACATAAAAAATGACTGCATAGAGAGTAGATTGTATCGTAAGCCAACTTCGTGTAATACGATTTTACATGCGAAGAGTGCTCACCCGCACAACCAGATTAAGGCTATTCCATTTGGTGAAATGTTAAGAGCGAGGCAAAATTGCAGTGAAGTTCAGCAATTTAATGACTGTATTGAAGACATGGAAAGGAGATTCATTAGAAGAGGTTATAATAAACGCAATGTGTGTCTAGCAAAACAAAGGGTAATGAATGTAGAAAGAAATACAACGTTGAAACCTAAAAGAAAGGATGTAAAGGAAGAGCAACCGGTGAGATTAATTACACATTATACCCCGATAAGTAAGCTATTATATCAGATCATGTTCAAGCATTGGGATGTATTAAGAATGGATAAAATACTGAGCAAATATGACCTCAGATAACTTACAGGAGGGGCCAGACTCTAGGCACCCTACTGAGTCCAAGTTATCCAATGAATGATCGTACAGAAACCTGGTTGGATAAGCACTCGAAAGGGTTCCATACATGTGGTCACTGTGGTATGCGTAAACATGCTAAGGATAAGACGAAGCAATTTCAGGTACCAAATGGAAAGAGATATGAAATAAGGATGAATTTGACATGTAGTACCAAATATGTGATCTATATTATTGAATGTAAATGTTTAAAGATTTATGTTGACAGCAGCATTCGCATGTTAAAGGATAGAATGAGTGAACACCTGAGAGCTGTGAAAAACAATGATATGCGGTATCCAATAGCAGAGCATTTAAATACATGTGACAAGCAGGATCAGAGTAAGAGTTTTAAATTCTATGGAATAGATCATGTTTATAGAGAACTGAAATTAAGATGGCAGGAGGCAAGGTGGATCATGTGTTTGCGAGCTGTAGATGACGGTCTAAATTATGATCGGGAGCTAGAATTCTTTCTGGGGGATTAAGAGGCCAATAACAGTGATACTCGCAAACATGTCCAATGTGATGGGGACAGTCAAGTGGATAATATCAGTTCCAATTTGGTGATCAGGGGGCTGAAAACTATTAAATGGTGGCTAATATTCGGGAAGCTATTCAAAACAAAGTTTTGATAAAAAGCGTTAAATTATTTAGAGGTAGGTAACATTTACTTTGAATGTGATGTAATAAACCCCAATCAAAGATGGCGACCGAGTAAACGCGAGTGAAAAGTTCGCTCTTTATCTCTGGGCCAAGGAATGTAATGGGACCAGGAAAGGAGGTGAGTGTTTGTATTAGAGGGTTTGTGGCCATTATTCCAGAGGCTATTTAAAAGAAAGCTATGATAAACAGACAATAATCAGATAGCGTTGAACTATTTAGAGGTTGTGGCAATATCTATATGGAATGCGATTTAACAAACTCTTTTCAAAGATGGTGATCAAACAAAACGCGAGTGGTAAGTCCTCTCTCTATCTCTAAGCTAATGGAGATAAGGAATTTAACGGAACCAGGAAGTGTTGGTGGTGTTGCCAGGACACGGGACGCCAACACAGCGTGAGAGGTGAGTGTTCAAATTAGAGTAGCTGGGATGCCCCCGGGTAGCCAGCGCTATACAAATCTGTACTCATTCAGTAGCATGAGGCTTTTCAAATAGGATGTGTCAAACTTCGGATTAATAGCGATAAAATATGCGCTTATGTTTAACAGGGAGAGGTGCAAGATCAGAGGGCAGCGGAGTGAAAACGAGGGGATATGGATTGATGCCAATAATTAAGGTACGAATATAAAGGTTGTATTAGTGGAGCACCGGTAATGTAGATATAATGGCTAAGGATGGGACGGTGACCTAATGATGATTTTAATTTCAGGCAACCAAACAAGATAAGAAAATTATTTTCAAATAGGAAAAGGCAACTGGACCTAGAAGATAAATAAACTATCATTTCAGGTGAGAATAGTCAAGTTGGATTGATACTCCATGGTGGCTCTTTAGAATGGGCTATTGTAACGGATGGAAAATACAATACTTTGAGACGTAGCTATGTATTATATTTTTTAGAAATAACGGACACAAAAGAACCAATTGACTCCAACCTGAGGTTAGCAGTAAATAATTTAAAGAGCATCCTCCCCAGGATATGAGGTAGGAAACTTCAGTTATTTGAGAACTGAATATTGGGAATATCACGCAATGTGATCAGAAGTCTTTGCCTCATGCTGAAACTTAAAAGTAAGAAAATGTTTCTCCCTCTCGGCAAGGACTATATGAAGATAAGGTAAAACAATATTGAAATAAAAATCTCAGTTCTGGGCTATAAGTAGAATCGCTAAGCAATCTCACAAGAGGCTGTTCACCTTTTTTCTTTTGCATGATTTGACTAGTGGTCAATTCGAGTCACTGCTGTGTTTTTTTATTGGGAATATATGTTTTACTTGGACTAAGATGTCTTGAAAATATTAGACTATAATGTAATTACCAAGAGATATGTGCATGTTGTCACTATATGATTGAAATTCTAAGGAGCACAGGTTTTCCATGGGCCATATGGGGCTCTATTTCTCTTTTTTGTAAAAAATCTTTGTTGGAAATATGTATGTGATGCTAAGACAGAAACATTTTGTATTGTTTCCAGCCCTGATGAAGCTGATAGGTGTTCAATAACCTTGGCGAAACGCGTTGGTTTGGGATTGGAAAAGGAATAAAAGAAGACAAATCTTGAGAAATTTTGGGAAATTTTTTTTCTTCAACTAATCATTTGAGCTATTCTCAATCTGTTATAAGTGGAGTGCTTCAATTTATGTGGACTTTCAATGTATTCCTAATCGTTTGATTACGCAGGGAGAGGTTGGGTGTTTTGTTCTCCCCTATTGTGAGCACCCAGAGAAAACTCATAGAGTGGAAATATAATTGTGTATTGCTTCTTGAGCGCTTTCATAACTCCTAGAACACCCAAGGTTATAGTTAGTTACACTTGTGTGGGTAGGTCTAGTGCCTGCGTCAGGACATGGGCCAAAACGCAAATTGGACATATCAATTTTTTTAAGTGAAAGGTGACCCGTTTTTGTAAAGTGCCTAGCTGTGGATTTTGATCTCAAGCTTTGCCGGCACCTTTTATGAAAATTAGACACCCATGGGAATCCAGGATGGGGTTACTTGTGTGGCTCTCACCAGGTTCTGTTTACCCAAAATCCCTTACAAATCTCAAACTTTATAAAAAAGAAATCGCACTCCGCATTTCCCCAAAGTCTCCCAATAAAAATGGTACCTCATTTGTGTGGGTAGACCTAGTGCCTGCAACAGGAAAAGAGCCAGAACGCAAAAGGACACACACATTTTTATGGTGTAAACAGACCCTTTTTTCTCAAAGTGCCTAGCTGTGGATTTTGAACTTTAGCTCAGCTGGCACCTGGAGAAACCCATCAAACCTATACATTTTTGAAAACTAGAGACCCACGGGAATCTAGGATGGGGTGACTGTGTGGCTCTCACCAGGTTGTGTTACCCAGAATCCCTTGCAAACATCAAACGTTGTCAAAATAAAAACATTTTCCTCATATTTCTGTGATGGAAGTCTCTGTAATCTGCATGGATCAACAAAATTTCACCGACCGTGCATTTCCGAACTCTCTCAATAAAAATGATACCCCACTTGGGTGGGTAGACCTAGTGCCTGCAAGAGGAAACAGGCCAAAACTCAAAACTCAAAGTGTCTAACTGTGGATTTTGATCCCTAGATCTACCGGCACCTAAGGAAACCTAGCAAACCTTTACATTTTTAAAAATGAGACACCCATGGGAATCCAAGACGGGTTGACGTGTGTGTCTGTCACCAGGTTGTTTTACCCAAAATCTCTTGCAAACCTCAAACTTACCAAAAAAAACACATTTTCCACACATTTCTGTGATGGAAAGGTTTGGAATTTGCATGGATCCACAAACTTCCAACTACCCCGCATTCCAAAATCTTCCTGATAAAAATTACAGCTCAATTGTGTGGGTAAGCCTAGTGCCAGTGTTAATAAATAGCGACAATGCACCGTGAACACCACATTTTGCCAGTGAAACTGACCTTTCTTTTAAAAAATTGTCTAGCTTTGGATTTTGAACTCTAGCTCAGCTTGCACCCAAGGAAACCTAGCAACCCTATACATTTTCGGAAACTAGAGACCCAGGGAAATCTAGGATGGGGTGACTTGTGTGGCTCTCATCAGGTTATATTACCTAGAATCCCTTGCAAACCTAAACCTAAACATATTATCCTCACATTTCTGTGATGGAATGTTCTGGAATCTGCATGGATCCACAAACTCCCACCTACCCCACATTTCCTAAAGTCTCCTGATACACATGGTACCTCACTTGTGTCGGAAGGCCTAATGCCTGTGACAGGAAACAGGCCAAAACGCAACATGGACACACCACATTTTTAGAGTGAAAAATCACCCTTTTCTGCAAAGTGCCTAGCTGCGAATTTTTGGTGACTTGTATGGCTCTCAACAGGTTATGTTCCACATAATCCCTTACAAATCTCAAACTTTGTAAAATAAAACACCCTTTCCTCACATTTCTGTAATGGAAAGTTGTAGAATCTGTGTGGATCCACAAACTTACTCCCACCCGCATTTTGCAAGGTCTAGTGATAAAAATGGTACCTCACTTGTGTGGGTGGGCCAAGTGAACACGGCAGGAGAGGGCCTAAAACATATTGTGGAGACATCAAAATTGCCTATCAGATAATGACCTGTTTTTGGATTGGTGTGCACCTGGGTTTTTGGGCCCAGGCTGGGCAGCCATCCAGGGAAACCCATCAAACCCACACTTTTCTGAAAACTAGAAACCCAGGGTAGTCCAGGGAGATATGGCTTGCGTGGACCCCCCAATGTTTTCCTAGTGTGAATTCCCTTCAAACCTCAATTTTTCTGAACTAATCAAATTATTCTCAAATTTCTGTGCGGGAAAGTTGTGGGAACACTGGGCTGACATACATTTCATACCACCCAGCATTGCCCCAGGTCTCCTGATAAAAATGGTACCTCACTCGTGTGGGCGGGCCAAATACCCGAGACAGGAAAGGGCCCACAATGTAATATGGAGACATCAATATCAAAACAACCTGGTTTTGTAAGAGAGGGCAACTGGATTTTGGGTCACAGGCTCCGTGGCTATCTTTGGTAACCTACCAAACCCACATGTTTCTGAAAATATGACACCCTGCGGAGTACAGGGAGGTAGAGGTTGCGCGGATCCCTCAACGTATTCCTACGGAGAATCTCCTGCAAACCTCAAATTTAGCAGAAAAAAAAAAATTCTCAAATTTCTGTGTGGGAAAGTTGTGGGATCACCAGGTTGACACAAATTTCCACTTGTGTGGCTGTCCAATGCAGAATCAGCTAAAAACATATTTTCTTAAAAATGTAGGTCTTAGAATTCGCTGTGCCATACCCTTAATCACTATGTTTTTGGCCCTTCCCAGTCACAGGCCCTTTGCCCACCCATACAAGTGAGGTGTCATTTTACTCAGGAGACTGGGGGAACGCTGTGTGGTAGGAAATGTGTGCCGGCACAGTGATCCCACACAATTAGTGTGGGGAAAGGTATTTTTTTTGTAAGCTAAATATGAGGTTTGCAGGGGATTCTGGGTAGGAAATCGTTGGGGGATCCATGCAAGCCATAATTCCCTAGACTCCCCAGGGTTTCTAGTTTTCAGAAATGTGTAGGTTTTGTAGGTTTCACTAGATGGCCACAGAGCAAGGGCCCAAAACACAGGTGCCCTCTTGCAAAACCTGGTTGTTTTGTGATGTCTCCACAATACGTTTTAGGCTCTTGCCTGTCGGGGGTACTTGGCCCACCCGCACAAGTAAGGTACCATGTTTATCAGGAGACTTGTGGGAAAGCTGGGTGGTAGGAGATTTGTGGCGGCCTGGTGAACCCACAAGTTTAACACACAGAAAAGTGAGTAAAATGTGATTGATTTTTAGATAAATTTAAGGTTTACATGGGATTCTGGGTAGGAAAATGTTGGGAGATCCATGCAAGCCACAACTCCATGGACTCCCCAGATATGTCTGGGTTAGTCAGGTTTCCCTTTATGGCCGCTGAGCCTGAGACCAAAACCGCAGGTGATCCCCTTAAAAAAACAGGTTGTTTTGTGATAGGTAGGCCTCTATGTTTTTGGTCCCAGGTTTGCAGACATCTAGGGGAACGTAAAAAACACAGACATTTCCGTAAACTAGATACCGGTGGGAGTCTAGGAAGGTGTAGCTTGCATTGATACCCCAACATTTTCCTTCCAAGAATCCGTTGCAAACCTCAAATTTAGCTAGAAAGTCATATTTTCCTCTAATATCTGTGTGGGAAAGCTGTGGGATCACTGCACGGCTCAAATTTCCTACCACTCAGTGTTGCCCTCAGCCTCCTGATAAAAATAATACCTAACTTGTGTGAATGGACCAAGGGCCTTTGGCATCGAAGGGCCAAAAACGTGTAGAGATTGAGGGGGTCCCAAAGCGGTTCCAAAAGGACAGTTTGTTTATACATTTTTACGCTGATGCTACTTTGGGAACCCACACAAGTGAGTATCCTTTGTCTTGGGAGACCAAGGGGAATGTTGGGTAGTAGGAGATTCGCACATGCACAGAGATCCTACATTTACCCACAAAGAAATGTGAGGAAAATGTGACTTTGTAAGTAAATTTGAGGTTTGCAGGGGATTCTGGGGAAAAAAAACTGGGGGATCCATGCAAGCCACACTGCCAGCTAAGAGTCAGTACACGCACACCACCAGCCAAGCTCCATCTACGCACACTGCCAGCCAAGCTCCATCCAGACACACCGTCAGCCAAGCGCCATTCATGCATACGGCCAGCACTCTCCATTCTCGTACACCGCCAGCCAAATGCTATCCATGCACACTGCCAGCCAAGCAGTAACAATGCTCTCCACCAGCCAAGCACCATCCCTGCACACTGCCAGAGAAGCAGGGCCAGATTGGGAACAGCAACCAGCCCTGGCAGATTGCTGCTCGACCGGCCCTGGGAGGAGGGAGAGCTAGTAAAAAGCACTGCTCTCGCTTTTATTACTTGGGCCCGATATTGTAGCACTGCTACAAAACTGCCCCCCAGTGGCAAAGCTGCCCCCCATTGCAAAAAAAACGGCCCACTGGGAAACGTCCGGTGCCGACTACGGCCAGTTCGGCCCTGCAGCCAATCACCATCCAAGCACACAGGCAGCCAAGCACCAGTACACATGCACTGCCAGCCAAGCGCCAGTCCATACACACCATCAGGCAAGCGCCAATCTACATACACCATCAGCCGTGAATCCACTCACAACATTAGCCAAGTGCATGTCCACAGACACCGCTAGCAAAATGCCAGCCAAAGGTCAGTACACGCAGACCGTCAGCCAAACTCCATTTTAGACACAAACTTTCTCCCTGGTTTCTAGTGGCTTTCGGCCCCCGCTTGGGTTCAGATGGGAATAAAAATATCACCGAAACAGCCAAAATGTGTGCCTGAAATAAAGGGAGTGACCATTACTTATGGGACTTCTCACTGGCATGCCCATAAACATATCCCTAGTGCCTAGTGGGCGCAGTGCGGCAAGCCATTTGGCTGCGTGATACTGTGTTACTTTTAGGGCACAGGGATGGATGTGTCATATTTACAACAATATGATTGATCCCTGTACTCTCCCCTGTACTGGTGCACAATTGACCTCCATGAGCCAATGCAGACACCTTTGCACCATGGTGCATGGTTGGCTGTGTTGCGGGGATGATTGTTTTTGTGCAGAAAGGGGAACCTTCCTGCACAAAAAACAATTTAAAGAAATGTTTTCCTCATTCTGCAGTATGCATGGAAAGAGGAAAAAATTTGTAGAAATAAAAGTATTTCCCCTCATTGTGCCTACTTACTCGGGGAGGCATAGGATTCTGAACCATTCCCAGGTTTACAAAACCTTGTATGCACACGTATTTCAACGTTTAGTGTATCCCCAATACCACATTTTTTAAAAGTGCAATTCATTTTTGAAAATTGGGTACACTGCCAAGTACGATACTTCCTTGGGCTACACATTAGTCTTTAAACTTCAGAATTGTTTGTGGAGATTTCATCAATTTTTCTATGGGCCAATTCCTTCATTATCAGTGCTTTTAATGAATTCCACCAGCAGGCATGCAAACATTCACATTTTTCTGTAGAATGCCATGCTCTTTCATTCTAAATCAGTGCATTTCATTCCTCCATCTGAATGACGCACTCTTACCACTGAAGATCTAAGTTTCCCATACATTGCCACAATAATGACTTCATACCCAAACTCATGTTTGGTACTGATACTGTCAATATGTATTGCTCTTACTCTGTACATTTGGCCTATTGTGGTTATTTGACCTGATACTGTTCAGGTAGTGGTTCCTTAAGCTTTGTGTGTTTTCCTCCTGTTTTTTTTAACTCTTTTGTAGTGGCCTTAGGGCTTTGGGCACTTAACCACTTTAAATGTAGTGTGAAAGTGTGCATGCCCTTCCTAAACACGTTAGTAAGTGGTTTGTACCTGATGTTTTTAAACATGTCACAAGCATGCAAGTGCAGGCCGGTGTTTGTGCTTGCACAAATGTATTTATTACTTTATTTGGAGATTTGCATAGCGCAAACAAGACATAAAATAGGGGCGCTTCACAGTAAAAAGTAAAACAAATTCAAGACAGTTTAGAAGGGTCCTAGACAGAATGAGATCAGGCATTTATGAAGAACGGATAGGTACAATTCAAAAAAACATGCTAAGAAGACACAGGTACGACATTAAGGCAAGTTTAAGTACAAACAAATCTTATTTAACAAGGCAGTCTACACAGGGAGTCATAGAGATGAGTTTAGAATAGCGGGGTAGGTAAGATCTCCTCAGGAAACAGATTTAGTGATTGAAGAAGTGGGGAGAGTCACTCAAGAAAGGGCCAAGTCGAAAGGATATCTGTTTAAGTTTAATGAGTGAAGGTGGGTGAGGAATGCTAAGGATTTAAGGGAGAAATTTGCCCATCAGAAAGGTTTTAGCTTCCGTTTTGAATGTTGTCGTTGAAGAGAGTCTTCTAATGCTCAGGGGAAGAGAGTTCCAAATTCATGTACTTAAACATGTGTCCAGCCTGCCACTGCAGGCAGATTAGCGCAATTGCAACTATAGTGTTTCTAAACATGTGTCCAGCATGACATTGCGGGTCTGTGTGTGCACAATTCCAAAATGTACAGGCTGACTTTTCTAAATCACTATCCATCCTGAGAGGACTTTTTACGACTACTAGAGTACGCCTAGGGTGCGTCTTAAGGGCTGAAGGGTGTTCCCTGCCCAGCTAGTGAGAAATACCTATGCATATTTTCACTACCTATGAAGTTTGTTCTTCCTATAGGCTACCACAGGGAAAGGGTTTAAATCACTTCAAGCTGCAATAGTGCATTGCAGTGGAGCAGCATCATCATGTTTCCTATCATTGGATACACAAAGACAAAACCATTCCTGTGGTTTAAGTTTAGGTGGTTGTGTCATTACTAGCTTAGAAATGCCACTCTAAGGAAGTGTGTATTTTACTGCTCTAAAACTCTTTCTGTGCCTATTCGTTTGACCACAGTCCCTACAGATGGCTGGGGGAGCACATCTGGGCATTCCCCAGCAACAGCTATGAAACATTGGGTATTCAACTGGAACAACAGACCTCTGCCATTTGAGGGGCGGGCTGGATAGAATTGAGCAAGACATTTTGACACTTGGCCTCGTGGAGCCAGATCATGACAACACTAAAGATTAAGATCTGCATTCCATGGCCTCATGGCAGACAGGACTGACATTTTGGGGGATATCTGTGTTTCAAAGTAAGACCCTCTGAAACACCCCCAACTTCAAAGGCACACCAGAGTATAACTACTGGTGCCATACTTCAGCAGGCTGGGATACACTTGTGGGGACATGAGACCAGAGAACCTGGAACTGCGTAGTGCACACTGCTTGAGGAATTTGTAGTGCACATTAATGATCACTGCCATTGAAAGGGACCATGTGCCCTTCCGTAATAGTGGCTGGCCTATGCTGACTACCTGCTGTTGTGTGGTACCCCGAAGTGTGCTCTTAAAAGGCTTGTTGGCTTTCCCCCTGTTCAAAGATCTCAGGGACATCAAATTCCTCCAACGAGGGACCCACACCGTCTACTTGTGACATGTAGAGAGCAGTGCCCTCTTATGCCCCCACATTGTCTGCTGGATACCAACTGGTAGAGCAGCGAAAGTGTGGAACTGAGAATTGTGCCTTGACTCCGAATTGCCTTGTGCAGTGCCCAGAAGTCTTGCCCACATCTAAGGCATGTGGCTTCTGCATCGTGGGTATCTCGACACACTAAAGCCTCTTGTTGGTAGAGAGTGGATTCACCAGTTGCAGGATATAGTGTGGCCTGCTTTGTCCATTGTGCTGCATTGCTCTAGTGCAACATGCCGACCCTAAGAGGTGGGAGCATACCTGTAGTAGTACCTCATTCTACCTCATGTGGCATTCCTAAACTTGCACCTGTGTTTGTGACCTGAATTTCCTGGTATGCCTGTATCAACACACACCGGACGTTGTGCCTCATTTCCAGGGAGGTGTGGAATTTGCAACTCTTTTCTGTGTGGAATGGTCTGGTGAACCCTGTCTCAATGTGCACCAGACATTGCACCCAGGGTGCCTAGGGGCAACTCTGATCAACATGTACCTGAAGGGATTCTACCTTCTTCCTAGAGGCTCCCCAGCTTAATTCCCCATTCATCGATTGATCCCCTTTTGGGCCTCAGTGCTGTGGACCAACAGACCTCTCCTCACCTGGCCCCAGACAACATTGTGTTGCCAGGAAGTATTGCCCAGCTTGGGCTTGGGTAGTGAGAGTGATTGACCCGACTGAAGGAACGCTTCAGAGAGTGATAAGAAGCCGGTCAAGAGACTGCGTGGCCTCCCCCTGTGCGTCGCAGAACTGGGCTGGTGATGCAAGGCCCTTGAGGAGCCCTTTTTGAGTGACCGGCTATTGCATCAGCCTGCTTCTGCTCTGCATCTTATGAGTAACCTTCCTAGTGGCTGCTAAATCCCCATTTGATGACTGCTTCCTAATTAGTCCTGCTACCTACCCCCACCTACTTCTCAGGGACCCTGACTTAGAGTGACTTCAGCTGCATAGTAGTATCCACATGGAGGGCTGGTTATCTTCAGTCTGTGGGTGTAGGTTAGTTGGGGAGAGCTGGAGAACGAAGGGTGGCTTGGGCCATTGTGTCTGTAGTGTGCTGTCATTGAGCTGCTAGGTTCAATTGCATCGGATTAGGGTGCTGTGTGCATATGTATGCGTATGTGTGTGCATTCTGAATGGACCTGCCTGATATCTGTTCAACCACATATCATGCAGAGTGAGTGTGTGTGTTGGAGTGACAGTCTGTGGGCCCCCTGTGATTTAAGACACTGTCCAATGGAGTTGCCTTATACATTGATTTCTTGCCAGGAGAATACTTCCTCTGGCATTGGTTTACCTGTGCGGCCTCAGCCTGCGGTGCTGCTGAAAACTGTTATAATTTTTTGTGTGTTCATATTTCTGATAATATTGTGACCTGGGGTGCACCCTATAACTGTGTGGCATTGAATTATAAGAATTGCTAGGGTGGGCCTGTGGTTGGCAAAGTGTTGCACCACATAAGGGTGTTATGAGGTGTTAAAATAGGATCTTTCCCAAGTATGCATACTTTTGATGTCATTTCAATATGGTTGGGCCTTGTACTGCTAGTAATTTTTCGCCATGTGATTTATGCTCCGAAATATATGACGTTCATCTTGTGTTGATTATTGTGTTGAATACAAGCGTTATTTACATACATCAAGTGTGAAGTCTCTTTTGTGGAGCTCAGGGTATTTATTGTGAGCGAGTGTTCAGCAAATGATTTGCACATTGCCTCTATGATAAGCCTGACTGCTCAGTGCCAAGCTACCCAAGGGTGAGCGTAGGTTATATAGAGAGTGCAATCACCCACCCCTAACGGTAGTGGTAGATTCTGCCTGGCTAGGGCCTCTCCCCAGCCAACCAGAACATGCCAGTTTCAACAGTGGTTTAATTAATTAATGCATGATCATTGTTTTTTGGTATGGCCCACATTCTTCTGTCCCACCAAGCACAAATGAACCAGGAACTATCCAACATATTAGGAAAGTACAGCCAAAATGGGCAATGCATGCACAGAACATAGCACTGATATCCCATAGC
The DNA here is from genome assembly GCF_964263255.1 of Lissotriton vulgaris. Lineage (NCBI taxonomy): Eukaryota > Metazoa > Chordata > Amphibia > Caudata > Salamandridae > Lissotriton > Lissotriton vulgaris. The sequence goes on along the minus strand of NC_141685.1, from coordinate 1,218,933,083 downwards.
CAAGCAAATAACCCAGATATCTTAACATGCATGCATAAAATGTGCAAAGTAAAATAAAGACCAAACAACAAAAGATGCTGCGCTCACTTATTCGCAAGTTTACTAACAAACAAGGTAATGGATTAATTTATGAGTGATCCAAAAGCAACCACTAATAATGAGACCGAAGGTGGCTGCCATCCTGTTTAACCATCAAGCGTCAGATTACATAACAACTGATGCAAAACATTACTGTGTTCATAAGGGTTTCTTAGAATTTGCCTCAGTAAATGTGAGTGTATGGAGTGCTGAAAGACCCAACAGGTCTCAGCTTCCTCTTAATCATAACCTATTTAAACTCCACCCTAGACTGGTGGTGAGGGTGTTCCTTTTTCATGGAAGTGTTAAGCTGCCACCCTCCAACTGTATTTCACTCTGTAAGACGTAATAAAGAAACGTACACATTTTACACATCTGTGCCGAGATTTACTATGATTTTACGTAGGGGTTGTGTCATTTTTGTGGTGCAGCCTCAATGCAAAATCATTTTTGCCAGTTACTAAGCCACACAAAGCCACTCTGCCTGTCTTTGCATGATTTAGTGAGTACAAAGTACCACAATGCATCCACCCATGTATTTTGACACAAATCCAGTTTTACATAGATTGTAAACCTGGGTTTTCACCAAAATGGTGCGCCTCCTCGACAGAAGTGTAATGAGGGGAAATATATATATATATATTTTTTGTTACTTCCTCTTTCCATGGGTGCTGCATTCTGCCTCCAAGGACTGTTTTTTTGCAGGAAGTTTTTTCTTCCTGCACGAAAAACAAACCTGCTTTTAACGCACAAAGGTGCAAGGGGTGCCTCCGTTGGTGCTAGGCATCACACAGTCTGCCTGCGCAAGGAGAAATCAGAAATGCCCCAAGTCTTTGTAAATATGGAGCATTTCTGCTCTCTCTCCCTTTCACACAACGAATCATTGCTGCACCAATTTGCTTGAAATATTAGTAAATGTGCCATGAGATGTTTACTGAAAAAGTATATAAACAGGCGTGTATCATTTCGTCTCTACTCTTAATTCAAATCTCTATTTTAAAAGGGACACATACTAATATGATATTAACGGTGTTGAGACAGAATATCAAGTTGGAAATGCCGACTTACACAAATATTGAGTTGGAAATATCGACAACAAGAATATCGTGGTCAAGAAAATTGAATTTAAGGTTAGAAATCTCATTTAAAAAAATATAGAAGTCATTAATATTGTTTGCAAAAATATAGTTGTTTAAAATATCCATTTTTTATTTAGTGTTATGTATTTTAGTTTATATTTTAAATGTATGGATATATGAATTTTTGTATAAGTATTGTTTATGTTTTTTACCATATGTTACATTTTTAGTAGTTATGAATTTTATTTTAATACATTTTGCATTTTTCGTTCAGTAGTGGGTTGTGGGTTTATTGGGGAATAGGGTGGGAAGTAATTTAATTAGAATAAATTAATAATGTTTTATTTTTTTATTTATATTTTATAGTGTTAATTGTGTGAAGTAATTTATTTGTGATTAATTAATTGGTTGTCAATTAATATTAATACATTCATTCATAATGAATTCTGGTAATTGTGTAATTTTTTTGGTCTGGGTTGTGGGTTTTATAGGGGTACAGGGTGGGAAGTAATTTATTTTTGATTAATTAGTGATAAGTTGTTAATTTATATTATTAATTGATTGAAAATGAATTATAAATTGTGTAAATAACTTTAGGTGCGGATAGTGGGGTTTATAGGGGTAAAGGCTGGGAAGTAATTTAGTTTAATAATAAATATATTTGTATTTTAAATATATACATATTTATACATTTTTAAATGTATTTAGTTTTATAAATATTTTTATGGTTAAAAAAAATGTTGTTTTTACTTTTGAACTAACCCGAGCGAGAATATTAATTGTCACTCTTCTGCAATCCAAGGCTTTCCCTACTGATGCACTCACTAGTGTGGGAATAGTGATTTTTACCCATTCGCTATTTAATACTTTCCCTACTGTTGCACTGACTGGTGTGGGAATAATAATTTTTACCCTTCCGCTATCCAACACTTTCTCTACTGTTGTACTCACTGTAGTAGGAATAGTAATTTTTACCCTTTCCACTATCCAACACTTTCCCTACTGTTGCACTCACAGGAGTGGGAATAGTAATTTTTACCCTGCCACCGTCCAACACTTTCCCTACTGTTACACTCACTGGAATGGTAATATTAATTTTTACCCCTCCGCTTTCCAACACTTTTCCTATATATATATATATATATATATATATATATATATATATATATATATATATTACCTACTATAGTTAGGATTTTTTCTCTATGGAACTTTTGAAAATTCTATGTCTAATAACTTTGGCGTTTGTGGACGGAATCGGCTGCAATTTTCAGTAAAATGGCACATTTTGTTTCTGAGCAGCCCCTGAAAATTTGGGGGGGTTTCGTCAGGGGGGGGCGAGAAAAAAGGGGGGTCCCAAAACGCGTTTTTAACATTGAGTTTTCCATAGGGCGTTTGGCCTCACTTTTAGCTCGAACGGCTGAATGGATTTGCACGAAACTTGGCAAAATTGTAGGGACTGTTAGCCCGATGTGCCTTTGCTGGGTCTCAATATATGTACTCCAGTGGATTTTGAGAAATTAACGTTTTAATAAACAGATATGTCTGTGACAGCGTCCCGGGTAGCGCACTGATTCGCGTACTTTTCGCGTAACGGAGCTTTGCGAAGCGAAGCTGATTGGCTCTCCGGTGTCTGTCAACATTCTAAACAGTCCGTAGCGGCCGCCATCTTGTCTCTCGGTAGGATCGAGAGACAAGAGAGGCCAAAACGAAGGGGCAAATGACCATAAGGGGGCATAGTAGATCCTCCCTGACCCCTTATGTTTGATGTGGAGGCTTTAAAAGGGCCCCGCGGGGCCAAAAAATCGTTTTTTTTCGTGGGGTGCGCCCGGTACGCGCACCGGAAAGCGGTCCGAGGAGCGTACTATAATGAAACAAGAATGATTGACTTTTAACTTATTGTATGTTTATTGATTGTTCGTTTTGTTGTTTTTGTTTGTTTATTTTTATTTACGTAGCAACATGTAGGTACAAATGCAGAGTCTAAAAATCAATATACGCCGTCTCCTTTGTAGACATCTTGCAAGTTGTTTCTGAAGTTTTTGTGGTATATGGAATTCATACCATAGTCTGTCTGGAAAGCCGAAACAATATGGAGGTAGGAGATGATAAAGAGATGTTAAATACACATTGGAGATAATATAGTGGAAGAAAGGAAGTAACTATGAGCAAACTTAGTATGTAACACAAAAAAGTTGCACAGTATATTTAAAGTCTGACTTCACATTATAATCTATTTGCTACTAGTTTACAATATACATATAAAAATGAATAATGTGTCAAACAATTTTTGAATTCTGAAATAAAAATTTATTATTCTGATTCTTTTTCAAAATTTAAAAGAAATTCTAAAAATTCATTATCATTTTTTTTTCATTTTCCAGTAGGAAATCTACTGCTTCCACACATTACAGAAGTTCATTGTTCCGTGAATCATCATTGAATTCATGGTCAATTTCTGACTCTTTTTTTGTTCCTGCTTCAATTTCCAAGTTATTTTTCTGTTGTCCTTACATTTTGTATGCTGAAAAATGAATTTTTAAAAAATATATCAGTATAGATAGGGCACTGTTGGGTTTAAGTACAGACATGTAGTTTGTTTTTTTAAACAGTGATTTTTTCGTTGGGCAGTGTATGGTATCAAACTGGAAGTAGAAATATGAAAAAAAATTATCAAATAAACTCTTAGTCAATTCTGAATTATACAAGACAAGTCTAACTCCATCCATACCTAAAACAGAGAAGTCTATTTTATTCTATAAGTATTACAGAGTGATAGAATATAACTATCAGAAAATGTTTTCCTAATTAGCTTACAGTACAGAACATACTTCAGTTTTTATAATAATATCTTACCTTTTAAATACAACTTGAAGTTATCAGTTGAAATGTAGTGGATATGCACTTCAAGAAGTAGTAGTCAAAATGGCTGTGTTTCTTTCTCTTTCTTTATATATATTCAGGTACATAACCAATCAAATGTCATGATATAATAGTAGAAATTGAAAGTAATATTTTAATTGGTTGTCAATTCCAACACTTCCGATATGTTTTGTGAAGTAATTTACCTCAGGGATTTTAGAGAGTTCTACATGCTAAATGGCTAAATGGAATTCCAACGAAATTTGTGAAAATGGTAGGGATTGGTATGTAGTATGAGCTAATGTTTAATTGGTGAAAGTGTCTCCAGTGGTTTTTATGTAAATTACTTTCCCACCTTTTTTGAGCGAGTGCTTGTCAGTGCGTGTCCCGGTACGCGAACCTGCAGCGTTACGGGAGTCCTCTATTTTGTGTTTCGGTAGAATTGAGATACAAGATGGAGGGTAAATAATGTTCAGAATGGGTAGAAGGGGGTACTTTAGATGCGTATCCTGACCCCCTAGGTTTTCTGAGGGTGGCTGAGGAGGCTCATATATGTCGAGAAAAAAAATAAAAATTTTCGCGCAGTGAGCTGCCGGTACGTGAACTGGGTAGCGAACCGGGAAGCGAACATAAGTGAAAATTAGTGAAAAAAGGTACATTCGAAATTTCAAAAGAGTAAATAAAGTTAAGGTAGCTCTGAAAAGAGCTTTTGGGTTCTGTGTAAGTTCTAGGTACTTATAAGTAGGAACCAATACACATTCTTAAATTTAGTATGAAAACTCTGTTCCCCTCATCTGAGAAATGCACGCCATCTCCTCTGTAGATATCTTGCATATAGTAACGCACGTTATTGTTGTAGATAGCACCCATTCCATGGCCTCTCATGTAAGCTGAAACAGACTTATTTACATGCTTCCTCGATTTCTCAATTTGTGGACAAAATTGATTGGACCACCTCCATTTTTGTCTTTGGCATATATTGGAATATACCAAGGCAGTTTGAGGAAAAAGTGTCATCAATTGCTCAAAGGTGTCTTTTAGGAGCATTTCCAGACCTACCCCAGTCAAAGTGCCCAAATCATTTCCTCCACAGTGCACTATTATGAGGTCAGGGTTTGGCAAATGTAAAAAGGTTTTCACCAATGGTATCAATTGGTGACATTTCAATCCTCTTCGGCCAATACATTTGATTTCCACATTTTGTAAATTGAGGTTGTGTAAATTTCTGTTATCAGCATACCTGTGAGCCCAGTGGATGTAGCTATGTCCAAGAATCCAGACTGAAAACATGGCTAGAGGAGTTTTTGCTGCAGTCAGATGAAGTGTGGGAATGAAATGGCAGTTGAAATAGTGAAGTTTGTAATGAAAAAAAACTGTGGAGTTTGAGTGCAAATGATTCATTAGTAGTGATTGGTGTATTTCCATTGCTGAAAACAGAAAGTTAGGGTGCATGGATGTGTTCTTTGAAAGATGTAATTTGAATGGTTATTTTAAAATGTTGATATGAAACATTGCAGTGGATTAGCAGGTGTACTGAGAGTTCAGAGTTCATTTGAAACATTGTTGTGTGAACTTGTAAACATGAGAGGTCTGGCAGGCGGTAGTTGCTATGGAAAAAGGGCAGAAAGGGCAGAGGGGGGAAGGGTGTTGATTTGAAAATAGTGAGGGAAGAGTTTTGATTGGCTGACATGAGAGATATGTGTGATGAATATCAGCGTTTCAGTGCCTTTGTTGGTTCCAGCCTCTGGAGTGCATACCTTTAATTCTGCTAAAGAAAAATTGGTGTGTTTCTGAGACTGTTTTGAAATTCAAAAAGAATTTGTAAAGGTGAGTTATCGTTTCTATATTTTAGATAAAGACTAGTATGCTTTTTTGCGTAAATAAGAAAGCCAGCTGTGTATTTAAAATGATGTTTTGCGTCAAGTGTTTGCATTATGCTTTCAAAGACGATGTTGCATTCTTTTACCAATTGTAATTGCAGATAATGTAAAGTATTAGTACTGACAAGGTGTGTATGTATATAGGAGCTGTGTTGTGTTTTCAAATTATGATCAGAAAATCGTTTTTAAGGAAAAGGCATGCTTTAAAAAATTATGAGAATTTATTTACTTGTGATGTGACTCCTGCAATGCGTCGCTTTTGCGGAACAGATATATGATGCATCTGTGTTGTTATTGCCCCATGCTGCTCTACAGTGTACATGTAAAAAATGATGCATAAGTGTTGCACGGGCATTGTAAATACTCTCCTATGTGTGCTTAGCCATTTCAAGTCACTTCCCCCTGGTTCAAGGGCCTTGTAAATACGTCCCCATGTGTGTCTGGTCATTTGTAGGCAGTTTCCCCATGGTGCAAGGCCCTTGTAAATACGCCCCCATGTGTGCTTGAAAAATTTTGATTTTGATTGTTTAAGTTACATAGCCATGTTAAAAGGTATTGAAAAAAAGGTGCATGTACCTTAAAAAAACGTTTTCATGTTTATTAGGGCATTTTAATTCAGTTCCCCATAAATGTAGGTATATAATTGTTTTACATAAAAGGTTTAAAAACGTTTTTTGAAATCAATTGCATGCCGCCAGAATCGGTATTTTACCATCAAATTGGTTTTGATGGTAAAATACCGATTCGTTAAGGCTCCTGGGACTCTGAAGAGTCCCACCTACATATGGGTGGCTTCAAATCGGTATATTTACCGATGTTTTATTTTACCGAATCGGTAAAATTACCGATTCTGTAATTTTACCGATTCGGTAAATTATTGCCCCCTACATGCCAAAGTTTGTAAACCGGTCGGTAACGGTCGAAAATACAGTTTTTCGGCCGTTACCGACCGACCTACATCTGGCCCTTAAAGTCTTAGGGGCAGATTTATGATGGTTGTGCGCCTCTTTTGTGGTGCTGTTGCGTCACTTTTATAATGCAGGAGAGATTTACAAGATGCACCATGTTGCAAGATAGCAGCCACGGGTCGTGGAGGGAGTTACGGTGGGGCAGGCAGGCGGGGAGGGGGAGGGGCAGGGTGGAGGGACGAAAACACTGGCATATGGATTATTGCAGGTAAGTACACAATTTAATGTGCGTAAAGTTTCATGTGGGCTTTTTGTTGCAGGGTGGGCAGTCATTTGCATGAAAGCCCTGTAATACTATCACTATCACAGTAAAATTAAAAACATTTTACTGAATCATCTTTATAGCATTGCTGAATCAAATTCTTTCTGTTATTGATTTACTGTTTGGCAATAGTGGTTAATAACATTTTTTATTATAATTTACCACAGATTCAACTGCAGATTATTTAGAAATTAGACAATGCCGTCTAAGGATAGAATCCGAAAGGCTACGAAACGTCAAAGACAGCAGATTACTAAATGCTTGCAGCAGTCCTCTACATTAAAATCACCTCAACGCACGAAGAAAGCGCCGGGTAAGAGAACGAAATCATTCCTTAGAAACATTTGTAGAAATAAAAGTATAATTTCATAACAAGTTTTAGTCCAGAAAAAGAGAGCCAATTTAAATGGAAAGGAAAGGCCAGTCAAAAAAGTTTCTGCTAGAGCAGGAGATAACTCTGTGCATGGCAGTAGAAGGGAAAATACATTCAGGGACATTCGTAGGCGAATGTTCCGCAACAGGGTAATTGTCAATTTGCTAAAACAATTTAAGAAAGGTCAACAGAAAGTGGCATTTTATAAGAAAAAGAAAAATGTAGAGAAAATTATTGATCAGGCTTTCGAAATTAAGCGAAAGTTATTTATTTTGGTAATTAATAGAATTAGGAAACTAAACAAGGTAATCTATGTTTTCAAATCAAATAGTAGATGGAAGAGAGAAGTTAATCGAAATAATTTTTGTGAAGTTTTCTTAGGAGAATGGATGCATAGTTCAAATAGTGAGGCATTTTTTAATGAGGAGAGTTATTTTCAGGACAATGATTTGGTGCATGCAGTTGACAGCAGTGGTCGAGCATATGAGGTAAAAGATGGTCGTCCGGTTGAAAAAGAAATACTTGTGTCTGCAGATGCAGAAGAGGTGTTAAGTGATGAGGTTTTAGGGAGACGTCCTAAGGGACCAGTGTACACCTGGAAGTGTAGTTCCATTTGCAGTGTGCGACAGGATTCCATCAATTTGCTTTGTGATTTTATACGGACATTTAATAAGAAAAGTTTAAAACAAAAATAAAGTTGTTGCAAGAATTAGATCCTTGCAGAGTGAGAGAAGTGACAGGTTTGCATGGTCATTCACTGGCTTGTCTTTCTAGGAGAGTATGCCAGAGTGTTTTTCATCATTTCAGGATGCTAGCAGTGCATCATAATAAAGTGAGGAAATTAGTTAGAATGTTGTATTATGCTAAGAGTCCAGCAATTATGCTTAAAAAATTAAGCAGAGCTCTTTTGCATGGTTCTGAAGTAGATGTGAAGAATATTTGTCAAGAAATTGAGTTCTGTTACTTTGCTGGTAAAGAGAACAATGTTGATATTGAACCACTAGAAGAAGGTAATGTGGAAGACAGTGTACAGATTTTCAGTACACATAAGTTTCACAAGGAAATTTCCACGTTTATGGTGAAAACATGCGAGAGGCCTAATTTCACTTGTTTGTGTTGTCGACGGACTTATTATAAGAATCAGACTAAGTTAGTGGATTTATATGCAAAAAGTGATATGGAAAACAATAGTGAATGGAAGGATTTTGTCACATACTGGATGGTAGAAAATTGTTTTGATTTGGGAGCAGAGCAACGTATGTGTACTTATTGCTATAACAAATTAAACCAAAACCAGATGCCTGCTAGAGCGGTTTATAATAATCTGGAATTAGTTGACATTCCTTCTGAATTGAAGGATTTAAATACTTATGAATCTATTTTGATTCAAAGTGTCCATCCCTTTCAGGCTATTGTACGAATGGAGCCAAAGACAGGGAAGTTGCCTCCATCAGATTTACAGAGAGGATTAAAGGGAAGGGTTGTTTATTTGCCTTTGGATTTGAAGAAAAACATTAATACAATTGGAGTAGAGAAAGTGGAAGAGGAACCTATGGTTATCATAGTTAATGGTGTTCCGACAAAGAGTAAGAAAATCTGGCAAGATTTAGTGGATGTTAGGAAAGTCAAAAAGGCAACATTGTATTTGATAAAAAATAATGAGTACTACAAGAATGTATGTGTTGCAGAAGAGGAAGTAAGTGAAGAAGAGGACAGCGATTTGTGTCCTGGACAAATTGAAAAAGTAGAAGCCTCTAAAAAGGAAGAAATATATGAACATTATAGTGTTCATCCTTTGCATTCCAAGGAAGGCATGGGGAATGCTATTGAGTTGTTTCAAATGAAACAAGCCAAAGGGAGTCCCATTAGTGTTTGGGAGGAAAGTTTGGAAGCTTGATGTTTCCCACAGTTATTTCCCACAGGTCGAGGAGGACGATATGATGGGCGACCTGTTCAAATTCCTGCTTCACAATACCGGACTTTACGATTGTATGCAGAAGATCCTAGGTTTCGTCAATGCATTCCCTATTTATTTCATCTACTGTTTGAAAGTGATCTCTCTGGATTGTCTTATGCAGTGAACCACATCTTGAAAAGTGGTGTACAACTGCGAAATATCTCGGCAAGGGACTTTATGGATAAAGTCAATGTGCAAGACAGTATTTTGGATTCTCACCTGATTAATCTGATGGCATGTCAGCATGGTACTAATGAGTATTGGTACCGTCGTCATTGTGACTTAAAATGTATGCTGAGGAACTTAGGAACTCCCACATGGTTCCTCACTCTCAGCTGTGCTGAGTATGGCTGGGAAGACTTACTTGAATTTCTACGAGAGGCAAATGGAAATATTGAAAATATTGAATTCAAGACACCCGGAGAACTGTGCTCTTTGGATCCTGTGAATGTATGCAGGTACTTCAATCATAGATTTGAAGCTATGATGTCTTTCATCACGAACAAGAAAAATCCACCTCTTGGAGAGGTGTTGGATTTCTTCTGGAGAAAGGAGTATCAAGCACAAGGTGCTACTCATATACATATGCTGCTATGGATCAAAGATGCACCCAAATTTGGAACAGATCCGGATGACTTAGTGATGAGTTTCATAGAACAGTATGCTACATGTGCTGTTCCAAAGACAAACGAAGACAAAAGTCTAAGAGAACAAGTTTTACGGTTTCAAAGCCATCGTTGTGGAAAGTACTGTCGTCGTAAATTCAGAAACAAGGACAAGTACTACACCAAATGTCGTTTTGCATTTCCACGGTCGGTGATATCAAAAGGAAGAGTTAACAATTTGATGTCTTCGCTGCGACATAATGTGACGAGGAAATCACCCAAAAACACATACAATTTGAAAAGAAACGAAGAGTCCAAGTACATTAACGACTACAACCCAGTGATTTTGTCCATGTGGAATGCTAACATGGATATACAGTTTGTGGCTGACAACTGTATGGCTGTGGCTCGGTATGTGACGTCTTACATCACCAAAAAAGAAAAGACAGAACTGAAGGATGTGTGGGAGGATATTTCCCATGAAAAGAGCCTCAGTAAGAAGTTGTACAGTTTCAGTCTGAAGATGTTGTCGCATTGAGAAATCGGAGCTTACGAATGTTCTGACCGGTTATCTTCAGCAAGTCTCTATGCCAAATCTAGGAGTATCATTTGGGCGAGCCTTGGTCTTGCTGCAACGCGTAATCGAGTTCTGAAACCTGTACGGGAAATTGAGTATTTGGCGGAGAAGGAGCCAAACAGTACAGATATTTTGAAGACCAACATGTTGGATACATATTATCCAAATAGAAGCAGTCACCTGGAGAATGTTTGTCTGGATGATGTTCTTCAAAATTACGTTTTCAAGAGGAACATCAAAGAAGATATTGATAAAGGAGTGTATGCTGTAATTGGAAGTGAGGGATGTCTGGTCAAGCAAAAAAAATGTCAATTGATAAACCATCGAAAATTGGATTGCGAATCTCCAGAAAGAAAAGAGTTTTTCTATTTAGCTCTTTTGCAACTTTTCAAGCCTTGGCGTGCAGGAGAGGAACTGCTTGGGGATTTCCTCTGTTACGAAGACTCTTTCAATGCAGCCAAGGAGTCCATAGAATGTCCTGTTTTTCAAAAATATCTAGAAATGTTAAATGCAGAATTCGAGCAGGAAGCAACAATTGCAGCCGAGATTGCTAGAGACAGTTGTCAGGACAGTCAGAGTTATGTTTCATTGAGTCAGGATCCACTAGGAGGACCAGTTATCGAAAATGAAGCTGCCACTGCCATGATTGAAGTGGAAAGAGCCATGGCACATGCTCAGGAGGATGCGGTTAACTTAGAAGATTTGGAAAGACAACTCAACGTTGAGCAGAGGAAAATATATGACGAAGTTACCAACCAAATTGAGCATGGATTAAGTCATGAGAAGAAAGAGTGCTCATGCACGTCGTTGAAGCCTGTCCGACTATACGTGAGTGGAGAAGCAGGAACTGGAAAAAGTTTCCTTATTAAAGCAATTTCATGTTATCTGCAGAAAAGGACTGAGTCATCGCTGTCTTGTGTTGTGACCACTCCAACTGGACTGGCAGCTCGTAACATTAAAGGGATTACTTTGCATCGGTTCCTGATGCTGCCAGTGGAGCATGATAACAAATTACAATACCACAAGTTATATGGGGATGCTTGTTGTGAAGTATCTAGAGTGTTGAAGAAGATGAAACTTCTTATCATTGACGAAGTAAGCATGGTTTCCAATGTCATGCTTGCCTTTGTGCATTTGAGAATGCAGGAAGTTCTTAAAACAGAGTATGATGTGTTATTCAGTGGCAAACACATCATTGTTTTTGGTGATCTTCTGCAGTTGACACCAGTGAAAGGACAACCAGTGTTTAAACTGCTTACACATGAAGATACCAAGAAATGCCTAGGGAGCATTGGCAACATTAACATATGGGTAAACTTCAACTATGCTGAGCTGCGTGAAAATATGCGTCAGGCGAAGGACGAAGATTACAAGAATATTCTACAAGATGTTAGAATCGGGAAAGTGACTGAGCGTGGTAAAGAAGCTTTACATGCACGATTACTGTCAAATTTATATCCAGAAGAAGACGTTTTGCCAGAGGATATTTTTCAGAAAATTACTGTGAAGAAATCTGGAATATGTTGGATGCCAACTCTTGCAGAATGTTCCATCTTCATCAACAAAATGTTGAATTTAGAAAAACAAGAGATTGTGAAACTGGAAGCTATTGACAAAATAGAGCATATGGGAGCAACAATTATTTTGTCCGAGAATTTGAAATCTAAATTGGATTCATTAGAGAAGACCATATCTAAAACTGCGGGTTTTGAAAAGACTCTGAATGTGTGCTTAAATTGCCGTATCATTTTGAGAAGGAATTTACATGTTGAAAGAGGTCTGGTAAATGGATCAATGGGTAATGTTGTTGATTTTGAGAAATACAGAAGTAGAGATGGAATTGAATTTTTTAAAATTAAATTTGATGGTAATGAGGAAGTACAGCTAATTGGTCGTTGCACAGCAAGGTTTTTGCTTGTAAAAGACTTATATGTTCGCCGTAAGCAGTTTCCTGTTTGCTTGGCATATGCGGTGACAATTCATAAATCGCAAGGTTTAAGTGTAGACTCTGCTTTAGTGAATATTGGCAGTTTTGTGTTCAAAGAGGGTATGGCTTATGTAGCATTGTCACGAGTGAGAACTTTATCGGGATTGTACTTAATTGACTGTGATGTCATAAACATTTGTGCGGATCTAGATTGTGTTAAGGAATACAATAGGTTAAGAAGAGAGTATGCGCCACATTTGCCTCAATATCCTTTGTTTGAGAAACGTGTGGTAGGCCGAAAACGAAGAAATATCAGTAATAGTAGGGAGGTTGAAGCAAAAAGACCAAAAGTCGATGATCCAAAAATTGTAAGCAGGAATAAAATGAATTCTGTTGATGTTGTTGTTGTTTTTCAAATTGAAAATAGTTCTGGTGTCAACTGCTATGCTAATGTAGTTGTTAATGTTCTCTTTTCACTACAGACTTTAAAAGAACAGATTGTGATCAATTCGGAACAAAGTTTATGCTGTTTGTTGAATTCTGTGTTAGCGAAATGTAGTGCTGATAGAACGAGAGTAGAAAGTGTGTCTGCAATTCGTTTTCTGTTAGACGAATGTTCAGGTCAAACAGAATTCTCTGAAAATATTCAGCAGGATTGTCAGGAGTTTTTAATGTATATGCTTGATGTATTGCAAGATGAGGGTGTAGATGTAGATTATCTGTTTGGCCTTTCTTATCTATGGCAGCATGACTGCGAGAACTGTAGGCTATCAAGTACTACTAGTGTAGACTCAGAAAGATTTATATATTTAACTTTGCCTGACAGTAAATCAGTATCCTTCAATAAGCTAGTAAAGGCAGCCGATCAAAACATGGAGTGTAGCCAATGTCAGTCTGCAATGCTGTCCACGTTAATTTTACGAAGTTATGGCCAGTATGTCATTTTAATGTTCCAACGATGTAGGCCTGATGGGACTAAATTGACAACTTTAATTAATAATTTTGTGGCTTCGCAGTTGTCAATATCAGGAAGGACTTTTATAACTACTGCAATTATATATCATGACGGTCCTTCAACTAATTCAGGACATTATACAGCTTATTTAAAATCTGGAAACGGCTGGTCATTCTGCAATGATTCTGTTTTAACTTTCAAAAAAAGATTGCCTTTCCACCTTCAAAATTCTTACCTGGTGTTCTTACAACCAAAATTTTAGGAAAGGAATCTTTGGATTTGTTTAGAGGAATTTTCAGAGGTTCTAATGGCTCCTACTCTATATGGCCTTGTGGATATTGTAGTACAGAGCGAAAACTGTTTGTGTTTATAAGCTAAGTCAAGCAGCAGATCAAAATAAGGAGTAGAGGAAATGTAAGTCTGCAATGCTGTCCATATTGTTTATGGAAACATATGGGTGAAATGTCATTTTACAATTTGAACTACATAAACTGAATGAAAAAAAGTTGTTAAGTCTAATTAAAAATGTTTTGGCTACACAGTCATCGATTTCAGGAAGAACATTTGCAACTGCAGCTATTATATATTATAATGGTCCTTTGACAACATCTGGATATTACACAGCTTATTTGAAATATAAAAAAGGCTAGTCTTTCAGCAAACATTGCCAATTGAGTACGAAGCAATGTTGCCTTTTGACTTGATTACTGAAGTGAGAATTTAGGGTAGGTAATTGGGCTATAATGATTCTAGGTGTTGCTGTAATTTAGTGTGCTGTTTTAAATTGCTTTGTATGTCTCAGTTTTCTTAAAACGATGGAGTTTATCTTTCAGAAAGTGGCGGGCAGAAAATAGTAACAGCACAACAGAGTATAAGCTGTTCATAGGACATCCTTTGACGTCATAGAAAGTAAGTTACTTTTGAGGAGTTCTGATTTCTGCTTAGTTATATTATTTGGGTTTTTTAAACACAATCATTTTGATTGTGTTTTTTTTCCCCGCTGTTATATGATGAATACCTTCAACTCACTGTTTTCAGTGAAATTTGATATTTTCTGATAACAGCAAAAATAAACCATTAAATATGTATAATTAATTTTGTACTTTGAATTGTGATTTATAATATGTATTCATTTTGTCTCATGCTCACTCTTTTTTTACTACCTTGTATTAATTTAAATTTTTTTGTTCTTTCTTACACAGATTAAAAGTATAAAAATGATAATTGACTACGTTAATGACAATTATAAGGTAAGTGTTTAGTACTCTTTACGTTACATGTCTATCAGATTTAACATTTATTAGTTCCACTGCTTCATTTCTTTAACCCTTAGTTTCCTGCCTTTGCTACTTCCTTCATTTATTTTTCTATTACTTATTTATACTACTCTTTTCACTCCTTTTATCAGTCCCTCTTTCAACAGTAACTGTGTGTTACTCCCTCTATTTGTCTTTCTTTTCACATTACTCTCTCGCGTACCGGAGCGCTAACCGGGAAGCGAATCAAAAGAATCAAAAGAAATAGAGTATGCTAGAGTGCTAAACATTCTAGCATTTTTTTTTAAAAGGGAAGGTAGTTCTGAAAAGAACTTTTTTTATTATTTTTGTTGTTTTATATTTTGTTGTGTTTTTTTGGAGGAAGGGGAAACAAAAATGATTCACTACAAAGGGCTCAACAGGAGCAACAAAAAAAAAAGAAAATTTACTTTCTTGGACGTTTTGGACATTGATGATGCTCATATGCTCTATTTATTAGAGTAACACTCCTCTCTCCACATGAAATTATTTTGCCACAAGCTATACATGTAATTTTCATCTGTCCAAAGTTCTTCTGAAGATTTGGGACCGTTTCCCTTGCCTCTGTTTCGTTATTGCTAGTTCATTGGTGGATGTACTGGCAGGTCGGGGGTTATCCACCAAATCTCGAATTTGTGCAGCACTATAATTAATCGGGTGCCACCTCTCCATGTGTCGATGCATGGTATGATTACCATAACTATATTTTTTTTCGGTCCCTCTGGAGAGTACATCGTGACAGATGAGGCAGGTAACGTACCTGGCATTTACTTTTTTTTCATGTGGAGGCAAACAAAAAAATTGCCAAATAAAATTTCTTTAACATGGGACGTCCTTGGCATTTCTTTCAAAAACCCCCTTGTCTCTTGCTCCTGTTCCTCGTCTTCCTCTTCTTCCTCCTCTTGTTGGAAGATGACCTGTGAAGTTGGTCCTCTCTTCCTCTGTGGTGATGGTGGTGGTGGGGATCCACCAGCTGCCCCTACTACAGATGCCATGACTGAACAAGCAGAAACAGGTCTTTCTCTCATAAAAATGGAAAGTCAGAGTGAGGAAAAAAGGTGGGACTTTCATCATTTGGGAAAAAAAAAGTTCTAAACCAATGAACAGTGTTTATTTTACGTCATCTGATCAAGCGTTCCATCATTAGGAAACTAAAAGTAAAATGAACCAATTAAAAGTTTTATGAACTAGTCACATGACCTGTTATGCTTACGTTACGCGCTCCGCGCCGCGCCTTGGATCGTTTCCGGGGCTCTGCGTTTCGTGCCTTGGTTCGCGTTCCAGAACACTTCCGGGCACGCTAACGCGGAACGTCATAAGGCGCATTACGCAGTAATGCGATGCGTTGCGATTACGCGAAGCGTCACGATGTGGCTTTCTAACGCGGTACTTGCACTAACAGAACGTTAACCGGTTCGCGGACCGGCAGCGAAACAAGAAAAAATAATTTAAACTATAATATAAATTAAATTAAAAAAAATATAATACAAAAATATATAAAATATATTTGTGAATTAGAATAAAAATACATTTTACAGCTTTTGATATTTGCTATTAAAAAACCATTGAAGTTCACTGAAAAAACCATAGGTTATAGACCATTTATAGTAAGGGATTAGCATTTACAAAACCTTGTAAATTCACTGAAAAAAACATAGGTTATAGACCATATATAGTTAGGGATTAGCATTTACAAAACCTTAATTTACTCGCACAAAACCATAGAAATTCGCATATATAGTTAGTTGCAATAACTATATATCGCGCACCCGCAATCCACTGCTGATGATGTCACATATTACATCATTCATGACATGGTCAGTGACATCACTGATGACATCACTGATGACATCTCAAATGACATCACTGATGACATCACTGAAGACATCACTGATGACATCTCAAATGACATCACTGATGACATTTCATTTGACATTACTGATCACATCACTGATGACATCTCATTTGACATTACTGATCACATCACTGATGATATCATTCATGTGATAATACGATGAACCTCTTCAGACTCTCATATAACCTTAGATACAATCAGTGTAAACAGACACTCACAGACTGTCACTCATCCATGGAGTTACTCACACACCTAGTCAGTCATGCAAAGAATCAATCACACCTCCATTTCCTCAACTATACAGTTATACACACCTTACTTATTCAAACATATACTAACACATATTTACTCTCTTATACAATCCCTGATACAAGTTCACAATGATCCATACAGCCACTCACACATTCACTGGCTCCTATGCACAGTTATTTATATATGTCAACTCTCACATGTACTGTGGTTTACAGATGTACTTACTTTGACATGTAGCACTAAGATATCAATTCACTCACCAATACACTCATGGACACAGTCAACCGCCCATACAGCTAATTCCACATGCATGTTTGAACCCATACATCTAGTGAATCAACTGTTCACACATCTATGCACAGAGTCACACACCTCCCAGCCACCCATACACACACACTCAGTCTCCCATACAAATACTTGGGCAACCAATCAATAACCCAAATAGTTACTCATATAGCTACTGATCAAGACATGCAGCAGTTTACAGAACAACAGACATAATGATGTACAAATTAAGACAGTTTAGTCACTAACCCATGCACTCAGTGAGACACATCTAATCACTCACTCATACAATCAGTCATGCACCTACTAAATCCTTCATCCAGACACTTATACATCCACTCATTCTTCAATATGTAAGACATATTTTAACTCTACAGAAACATACAGTCACTGGATGTTGTCATCAGTGATGTCATCAGTGATGTCACTGACCATGTCATGAATGATGTAATATGTGACATCATCAGCAGTGGATTGCGGGTGTTATATATAGTTATTGCAACTAACTATATATGCGAATTTCTATGGTTTTGTGCGAGTAAATTAAGGTTTTGTAAATGCTAATCCCTAACTACATATGGTCTATAACCTATGGTTTTTTCAGTGAATATATATATATATATATATATATATATATATATATATATATATATATATATATATATATATATATATATATATATATATATTACCTACTGGCGGTCGCCAGTAGGTAGTTATAGTTAGGATAGTTAGGATTTTTTTCAATGTTAAATCTCACAATTCTATTTGGAATAACTTTGGCGCCGGTTGACGAATCTGCCTGAAAATTTCCTCAAAATGGCCTCGTGGAACTCAGGTCCTTCCCTGAAAGTTTGGGGGGGATGCGTCAAGCGGGGGCCGAGATAAAAGGGGGGTCCCAAAACGCGTTTTCCCCATGTTAATTTCCTTAGGGCGGTCGATGTCACTTTTAGCCCGAACGGCTGAATGGATTTCCACCAAATTTGTCAAAATTATAGGGACTGGTAGCCCGATGTGCCTTTGCTATGTCTCGAGATATGTGCTCCAGTGGATTTTGAGTAATTTAGGTTAAAAAAAATATATATATCTGGAGCCGCGCCCCGGTACGCGCGCAGGGGAGCGCTCAAAGCGCACCACGCGACTTGCGTACGGAAAGCTGATTGGCTCTCGGGTGTCTGAAAACATTCGAAACAGTCCGCAGCGGCCGCCATCTTGTACCTCGGTAGGATTGAGGTGGTAAAAATCAAAGGGGGAAATGAGCAAAAGGGGGCAGGGTACACCCCCCCTGACCCCCTAGGTTTGATGTGGGGGTCATAAAAAAGCTGTACGGGGCCCCAACATTTTTTTTTTTTTAATTTGCACCGAGGGAGCGCCTGGTACGCGCACCGGTGAGCGTACGATTGAGAAAAAGAATGACACTTTTTAAAAAAAAAAATAGCATTTTTTTATACATTGGAGGTAGTTCTGAAAATAACTTTTTTTTTGTTTTTGTTGTTTTATATTTTTTTATACTTTTTGAAACGATTTTATATTTGTTTTGGATTTTTTTCAGGGGAAAAACAAAAACAGGGATTCAAAAAATGCTCAACAGGAGCAAAAAAATGAGAAAATTTAGGGACGGGGAGAGCATTGGTGTTCCTGTTTCCCGTAACAGAGTAGTTCGTCACAGTCCTTGCATAAAAATGTTATTCCTGCAAATACCGGCTGGACGTTAGGGACCATTCTTGCACGTGTTGAACCTGAAGGTGTTGCTCCACCAGTGGAGGTGCTGCTGCCATCTCTTCGTGCCTTCTCTGCCAGCTCCCTGACACTCTCCCTGGAGTAATTGTTGGGGTGTCTTCTTTTTACATGCCTAATTAAATTGGCATTTCCAAAGCTGTATTTTTTTAGAGGATTGCCTCTGGATAAAATACTTCCACATATTTTACAAGTTACTTTACTTGCATTAACTTTTTTTTGTCCTTCAGGGATGTCATAAAATTTCCAGATGAAGTGGTTCTTTGTTTTCTGGTGAGGAGGGTCCTCTTGCACAAATCCATCTGAATCACTGCTGGAGGACTCCCTTGCAGTCATTGCTGTAGATCAGGAAAGTATGCGTTCAAAATTCACAAAACACCTCTTGCTCTCTCCAAGTGCAAATCAATAGTGAGAGAAATGGGTGGGTTTCTCTAAATTTAGAAAAAAATAATTATTGAACTAATGAAAAGTGTTATTTACAGGTCACATGACCATGGGCTCCATCATTATGAAACCAAAACTGTTATGAACCAATGAAAAGTGTTATTTTCTGGTCACATGATCCGACGCGCTTACGCGACGCGCTTACGCGACGCGCCGCGGGGCGCGGCCAGAGGCGCGCCGCGTAAGCGTGTCAGACGCCTACGTTGCGCGATCGTATTCACTCGAGTGCTTCCGGGTGCGCTTACGCCGTGCGTATCACGCGGACGCGGCTACGCGATACGTCACGATCATGTTTTCGTTCACGATATTGGCGCTCTCGGGACGCTCCCCGGAGCGCGCCTCGGGACGCTTTATAGAAGTACCCTTTTCGGGGCGCTCCCCGGGGCGCGCATCAGGAGCGCTCAAAAAAAAAGGGAAATTGTAGGGACAGGTAGCCCTATTCTGAAGTGCTTTTTACGAAAATTAACTTTGGAAAAAAATGTATTGTGCTACATTGGGCTTTATATATGTTAGAGCAAAAATGTAGCTCAAATATAGCCGAACTGTAGCCCAATGACAGAATGTATCAGAGTGTTCTAAACAACTAGAGCGCTAACAGTCTTACTTATAAAGTGAGACTTATAGTTAGGAATTAGCATTTAAAAAACCTATAAAATTCACTGAAAAAACCATAGGTTTCACACCAGTTATAGTTAGGAATTAGCATTTAAAAAACCTATTAAATTCACTAAAAAAACCATAGGTTTCACATCAGTTATAGTTAGCTGGAAAATTTTACTGACATAAAACCATTGAAATTCAACGTTATAGTTAGTTGGACTCACTATAACTTGCGCGTGTAATGCACTGCTGATGACGTCACATATTACATCACTCATGACATGGTCAGTGACATCACTCATGACATCACTGATGACATCATCCTTGTGACAGAGTGACAGACCTCCTTTCACTGTAATGTAACCCATGAAAACACATATTGAAAAATATAAATTAAAACATTTTTAAAAATTGAGATACCCATACTAGTTACAACAACCAATTCAATAATTCCACCATCTATATACACATTCACTCATTCACCAACAGTTCTATATAGTCACTCATACATATATACACTCATCATATGTAGTGATACACCTATACATCCTGTTACACACCGACAGTCATCCAAACGTTACTCACACACATACTCACACATGCAAATAAACTATTGAACATCCATTTATTTGCATATACAGCTAAACACACACTACCACCTTACTTCTAAGGAAACTTACATATACTTATTCTCTTAAACAATCACTTATAGAAACACATAATTATTTAAACATGAACTCTTTCAATCTCTCACTCTCACATATACTCACTCATATACATCAATACTCACATACACTAGATTAAAACATATGTACTTACTGATAAAGACACTAATGAGACAGTCATTCACTCACTAACACACGCATATGCACTTTCATCCACCCATACAGTCCTGCACATATGCCGTCTTCAAAAAACATACAGTGAGTCAGTCATTGATGCATCTATATGCTAAGTAACACTCCCACCAAACCATACAGACACTCATACTGATACTAAAAAAACATCTAATAATCTATATACACACATATGTAGCTACTCACCAACCCATGCAGCCATTTATACACAAAGTGAAACACTGATACATATATTTAAATATTTAAACATTAATCGTTAATATATGTATTCACTAGGATACACTTAATAAGCCAGTTAACCAATCATTTTTTTTTAAAAAAACATCCATTTACACACTTATTTAAACATTTATTGTTCCATCGACCTTTACATATACATATATAAAATATATTTATTTTTCAGAAAGCCGCACATTCACTGGAGGGTGTCATCAGTGATGTCATGAGTGATGTCACTGACCATGTCATGAGTGATGTAATATGTGACATCATCAGCAGTGCATTACACGCGCAAGTTACAGTGAGTCCAACTAACTATAACGTTGAATATATATATATATATATATATATATATATATATATATATATATATATATATATATATATATATATATATATATATATATATATATATATATATATATATATATATATTACCTACTGGCGATAGCCAGTAGGTATATATAGTTAGGATTTTTTCCCTATGGGATTTCTGAAAATTCTATGTCTAATAACTTTGGCGTTTGTGGACGGAATCGGCTGAAATTTTCAGGAAAATGGCACATTTTGTTTCTGAGCAGCCCCTGAAAATTTGGTGGGGTTTCGTCAAGGGGGGGCTGAGAAAAAAGGGGGGTCCCAAAACGCGTTTTTCCCATTCATTTTTCCATAGGGCGGTTGGACTCACTTTTAGCTCGAACGGCTGAATGGATTTGCACGAAACTTGGCAAAATTGTAGGGACTGTTAGCCCGATGTGCCTTTGCTAGGTCTCAATATATGTGCTTCAGTGGATTTTGAGAAATTAACGTTTAAATCAAGATATATATCTGTAACAGCGCTCCGGGCAGCGATCCGGTCCGCTTACTTTTCGCTTATCGGAACTTTGCGCGCAGAAAGCTGATTGGCTCTCCGGTGTCTGTCAACATTCTAAACAGTCCGGAGCGGCCGCCATCTTGTCTCTCGGTAGGATCGAGAGAGAAGAAGAGGTGAAAAACGAAAGGGGAATTTAATGAAAGGGGGCAAGGTATCCCCCTCTTGACCCCCTAGGAATGTTGTTGGGGTTATTAAAGGGTCCCGTGGGGAAAATAAAAAAAAAATGATTTTTCACGGTAGAAGCGCTTCACGGGCCGCGAACTGGGCCGCAAACTGGTAGCGAAACGGGAATTCGCCATTTTGTGCTTCGTTAATTAAATTACTAGGTATAAGTGGGTGCGGGAGACGTATCCTAATCCCCTATGTTTCCTGAGGGTGGCTGAGGAGGCTGATATATGTTGATACATCTCTTCCAGCGGCTGTGCGTGAGCTTTTTTTTTTTTTTGCTGCGTGACAGTCCGGAGCGGCCGCCATCTTGTCTCTCGGTAGGATCGAGAGAGAAGAAAAGGTGAAAAACTAAGGGGGAATTTAATGAAAGGGGGCAAGGTATCCCCCTCTTGACCCCCTAGGAATGTTGTTGGGGTTATTAAAGGGTCCCGTGGGGAAAATAAAAAAAAATGATTTTTCACGGTAGAAGCGCTTCACGGGCCGCGAACTGGGCCGCAAACTGGTAGCGAAACGGGAATTCGCCATTTTGTGCTTCGTTAATTAAATTACTAGGTATAAGTGGGTGCGGGAGACGTATCCTAATCCCCTATGTTTCCTGAGGGTGGCTGAGGAGGCTGATATATGTTGATACATCTCTTCCAGCGGCTGCGCCATCTTGCCTTTTTTCCAATGCCACAATTTTGTCGTGCACGGCAGCCATTTTAGATGCCAGGCTGGTCCCAGGCTATCACCTAACCCTGCGGATGTAGTTTATGGCCCCAGCTGTAGAGAATTCAGACATGCCAATCCTCCCGATTCAGGCGTGTGACTACTGATTTCAGTGCTAGTCTCCCGCCTCCCGATTTCTGCAAGCAAAAACCCGGGGGCATATTACGAACAACTAGCGATAATTTTTGTCTCTAACTTGTTTAGAGACAAAAATTATCGCCGTACATCGGCGATTTTTATCGCAGATAAACCTTGCTATTATCGCAGAAAAGTCAGCGATATTCATGTATTATCGAGCAAATGCTCTTAGCCATGTTATCCACCTCCCATTGGATAACATGGCTAAGAACTGCTCAGGGCAGGTGTTAGATTTTGGAGATATTCGCGCTTAGCGCGAATATCTCCAAAAGTTGGTAATAGAAGGTAGCGATGTTAGGGACTGTTTCCAGTCGCTAACATCTTGGCACGCCACTTTGCATGTCATTAGTGATAAGTATCACTGACATGCAAAGCGGGGCCCAAGATGGTCGCTATCTCCTTTTAGCTGTCACTAACTGGTGTTAGCGACAGCTTGGTAATAGGGAGATAATTTTATCTCCGCTTTCAAGGCTTTTAAAGCCAAAAAAGCGGAGATAAACCCCCTTGATAATATGCCCCACGATTCCTTGGGGGTTTCAGCTGACAGGGCTTGGTATTGTGTTACATGGTAATTTTTCCAGGAAACGTCAGAGGGTCGATGCAGGGGTTCTAGAAGAGGTGATAAACCATTTAAGCCTCATGAACAAGCGCATGGTCTTTTAAAGATTTGTGAAGTACTCGGAGCGGCGGTGTGTGTGTTTCCTCTTTCAGGAGCGGGCGGGGGGGCACTGCCAGCAACTTGCCAGGTCAGGTAGTGTTCAACACGTGCATCACCCTTTCTCTGCTTGCTATTGCGCTCCATGCTTCGGAAAGGTAAGAAAAAGAATGTGCATTTGAGTTTGAAATGTCCGATCCTGCAGCAGCACACTTCCAAAGCCCACACATGACAATAACCCGATTCAAGGCCCCATTCACCCGTTTTTAAAAAAATAGATAACACTCCAACAAAGTAAGGTTATAAAACTTTATTAACTATTAACTTTAACGAACGGAACAAAAACTAAAAACATTTAAACATTTCTCAACACAAAAAGCAACAATGGTTAGAAGCTGTCTTTTGTGCGAATAGTCCCAAGGCGGCACAACGTGCAGAGTTCTGGACGGCACCCAGGTGATGTCGCCTGGGTGCCGCACTGGTTTAGGGATCCTACAATGCAGCACAGAAAAACAGCGTGGGGCGTCCCGGGTGGTGCGGGGGGAGGCCTCGTCAGTAGCGGTCTGTGTCCAGTGTCACATGGCTTACACAACATGTACGACAGGCACCCAGGTGATGTCCAGTAAACTGCCGCACTGGTTTTGGTATCCTACAATGCTGCTCCGAAAATTGGCGTGCGGCGGCCCGGGGGGGGGGGCGTGGGGGAGGCGGCGTGAACGGGCCTCCCCAGGTGGCGGCCATCTAGCTGAGTTGCGCCCGCTCTTGCGGCTACAGCGTCTCGCTCACCATGTTGTTGAGTTGCTCCCACTCTTGCAGTGCAGCGATAGGCGGCTGCCACATGACTCTTAAAATGGCGGACGGCTCCTCGGTTTTGGGCCTGGTCCACTGAAATGGCCCTGGGACACTTTGGAACTCGGACGCTTGCCTGCTAGGGCTTGGGCTCCATTCTCGAAAAGCGTCCCCTCAGCCGTGAAGATTGTACAAAAGTCTTGGGGGCCCCCGACTCCCGCAGGCTTCCGGTGGGGAGCGGCTGCCATGATTGCTCGCGGAATGACCACGACGGAGCCACGAGATGGTGGTGCTCTCATGCTGACGCCAGCTTCAGTCTGAATGATCCAGAAACAAGGTGGGGCTTTCATCGTTTGGGAAAAAAAAATGTTCTAAACCAATGAAAAGTGTTATTTTTAGGTCATATGACCAAGCCTTCCATCTTTAGGAAACCAAAAGTAAAATGAACCAATGAAAAGTTTTATAAACAAGTCACATGACCTGTTATGCGGCATAGGGCTACAAAAAGCGTAGAAAATCCGTTGGCACGTGAGGCGGCGTCAGTAGCGGACCGATGTGCGAATAGGCCGAAGGCAGCACAACGGGCCGAGATCCGGATGGTACCGAGGTGGTGTCCAGCAAATTGCCGCACTGGTGTGGCCATCCTACAATGCTGCGCCGAAAGACGGCGTGTCCAGCTGAGTTGCGGTCACTGTTGCGGTACAGTGACTCGAACGCGCCGAGATCCGGATGGCACCGAGGTGGTGTCCAGCAAATTGCCGCACTGGTGTGGCCATCCTACAATGCTGCGCCGAAAGACGGCGTGTCCAGCTGAGTTGCGGTCACGGTTGCGGTACAGTGACTCAAACGCGCCGAGATCCGGATGGCACCGAGGTGGTGTCCAGCAAATTGCCGCACTGGTGTGGCCATCCTACAATGCTGCGCCGAAAGACGGCGTGTCCAGCTGAATTGCGGTCACTGTTGCGGTACAGTGACTCGAACGCGCCGAGATCCGGATGGCACCGAGGTGGTGTCCAGCAAATTGCCGCACTGGTGTGGCCATCCTACAATGCTGCGCCGAAAGACGGCGTGTCCAGCTGAGTTGCGGTCACTGTTGCGGTACAGTGAGTTGAACGCGCCGAGATCTGGATGGCCCCGATGTTGTGTCCAGCAAGTTGCCGCACTGGTGTGGCCATCCTACAATGCTGCGCCGAAAGTCGGCGTGGGGTGCCCCGTTGGCTTATGAGGTGATGTCAGTAGTGGACCGATGTGTGAATAGGTCGGAACCAGCACAAGGCGCCAAGATCCGAATGGCAAGTCCTGGATGTTGAGTGCCTCAGTTGAGAGTTCTGAGCAGTGCTTGTAAGACTGTCTGAAGCTTATTTGCACCTGCTGCAGCTTCACTAGGTCCGGCGGAACTTTTTTCCTTTTCCTTTCTGCTTCTTTTCCTACAATCCGTTTCATCTGAAGACACGACCAGGTCCCTGAATGTGTGCAGGGGGACGCTATTGATTGAATGAAAATGGAGGCTTGACACAAAGCTGACTCAAGCGTTACTGTTGGTGCTATACAGACAAAAATTGGTTTTCAGTTTGTACATTCTTCAGGTTTTTTTTTTCCATCCAAGTCTGATTGAGAGTTTGTAGAAAAATGGCTTCAGATTTTCCACATACTACTCTTCAACATTCTTCCTAAATGTAACAATGTGAAACTCACTAGGAGAACGGCTGTTTCTGTTTCCTTTCAAAATGCTGCCAACAATATTTTCTGAATGGAAGACACCATCTTGTAGCATAAAGGGCCGAAAGGGGTTCTGGTCT
This sequence comes from Lissotriton vulgaris, assembly GCF_964263255.1. NCBI lineage: Eukaryota > Metazoa > Chordata > Amphibia > Caudata > Salamandridae > Lissotriton > Lissotriton vulgaris. Next base: position 1,218,906,888 of record NC_141685.1, on the reverse strand, counting down.
GGCCGATGGTTGGTGGAGACATTTTGACTATATCTTGGACCTGCCCGGCCTCGCCCAAAATGGCGCCGGTATAAATGGGACTCGTAACTCCTTGCCCGCAAATGTATATCTAGAAAATGTTATTGTAAGTGGCCCTGTTCTATTTTAATTACAAAATGTATGTCCACCGATTCCGCAACTGTTAGACACCTTAGTTCTTGCAACCTAATGGCCCGCTCGTTACGTTCCTCTACAGTGTAAATGTCTCCTCATCATATCCGAATTTCAGTTTGCTCCGTGGCCGGCCCAGGTGGTTATAGGCCCGTATTTGTATACTGACATTTTCACAATAAAGGTTTTTAAAACAAAACACGGTAGTAGTATTTACATTGGTAAAGTTTTTACTTTTAGTCACTGTTTTCGAATCAGTAAAAGGCAAGTGAAATAAAGCAGTCCAATTACATGACGGATAAAAGGTATAATATGTAGGAACGCAGTAAAGATAAATGGTCAAGGGCAGTTGTGTTTTTCATGTCTGCAACATAAAGTGATCGATAAGAATCTGATAATCAGGCGTATCGGCGACTAAGACAGCAGGCCGAATCTCTTTTACTCAACGGCTCCGTCATGGAAGGAAGAAACGCCCTTTTTCTCGAAAAAGGAATATATTTTACTTGCAAGACAGTTGTAAATTTTCCGGGAAAGTACATTAGCCTGGAATATTATAACATATGTTTGAAAAAAAAATATTGTTCGAAAATAATAAAAAGCGTAATTTTTAGGTCATATGACCAAGCTTTTCATCATTAAATTAACAAAAGTAAAATGAACCAATGAAAAGTTTTATTAACAAGTCACATGACCTGTTATGCTTACGTTACGCGCTGCGCGCCGCGCCTCGGATCACTTCCGGGTGCGCTAACGCGGCGTGTCATAAAACGCATTACGCGACAACGTAGGTCAAGAATATAGTCTAAATGTCTCCACCAACCAGCGTTCAGAACACAACCCCTTTCAGCAGTCCAAAAAGTTCTGTTAAATGACAACAGAGGGGACAGGCAACAAGAACCATCAGTCAAAGAGGGGAGGGCAAGTTCTTCTCTTCCGGGTCATGTTGGGGCGCTACCGGAACTGATCGAATTGGTAGTCTATAGTGTTTCTGGATGTTTCAGACTAAAGCTGGCGTCAGCATGAGACCACTACCATCTCGTAGCTCCGTCGTGGCCATTCCACGAGCAATCATGGCAGCCGCTCCCCACCAGAAGCCTGCGGGAGTCGGAGGCCCCCAAGACTTTTGTAGAATCTTCACGGCTGAGGGGACGCTTTTCGAGAATGGGACCCAAGCCCTATCAGGGAAGCGTCCGAGTTCCAAGGTGTCCCAGGGCCATTTTAGTGGACCAGGCCCAAAACCGAAGAGCCGGCCGCCATTTTGAGAGTCCTGTGGCAGCCGCCTATCGCTGCACCGCAAGAGCGGGCGCAACTCAACTACATGGTGAGCGAGACGCTGTAGTCGCAAGAGCGGGCGGTAAACAGCTGAATGGCGGAAGAGGCACAGTGTAGCAAAAGCGGGCGGAATGGCAACTAAAACGATAAAGGGGCGCCCCACTACAGCTTGTCTTCAGGTCAAACGGATTGTGGGACAAGGTCCAGAATTGAAGAGTCATCAAAAGGCAAAAAGTTCCGCCGGACCCCGGGAGCCGGCCGCCTATGTCGGGGGCGATCTCAGGCTACACCAGTGCTATAAGACTTGGGGAGGGTGTCGGAGCCAAGCGTCTTCTCCGAGTCCATGGCCATCACACCGCCCCTCAGGGGCCTCCGTCAAGCTGTTTAGGAAGGTAACATATCACATTGTTTTCTAATGCAGTCAGGTCCACAAACGACACTCACTTACTTTGAGAATAGTGAAGCTGCAGTAGGTGGAAATAAGCTTCAGACAGTGTTACAAGCACCGCTCAGAACTCTTAACTATGGCACCCAACATCCAGAACTTATGCTATTTGAGAATGGCAGTGACATCGAAGCATCTCAGGGACCAAAACCATTAACGTACTTTCACGTATGAAAATCTTACTTGGGGAGGGGGCAGGAGCGAAGCGCCCCCTCCCAGTCAGCGCCACCACACCGTATGTTGAAAATCTGAAGCCATCGTTCTACAAAGTCAACCAAACTTGGATTGAAAAATCTAGAAAAATGTACAAACTGAAAACCAGTTTTGGTCTGCACAGCTTTGTGTCAAGCCGCCATTTTGATTCAACAAAGCACAGGCATTGAAAAAGGCTGAAATTCAGAACTCTAAACTATGGCACCCAACATCCAGGAGCTTGCCATCCGGATCTTGGAGCCTTGTGCTGCTTTCGATCTATTCACACATCGGTCCACTACTGACATCATCTTATAAACCAACGTTATGTAAATAGTTTTTTAATAAAATGTTTTACCCTGTTTCTTTGCTGGTGTGTTGTCTATATTTTTAATATTTGCATAGGGTTTGTCGTTATTTTGTGCGGGATGGGTGATGGAGCCGAGCTGTCTTGCAGCCCTCATGGTGTGGAGCTCAGTTCATCTCACTATTTTCGTATTTCTCATGAAGGGTTGTTCCTAATATTTCTATTTTAGCGAGGTCAAAAAGAGATCCAATTAGTTGCCGACTGATTTTGCTCGATTACTTTTATTTTTTTACACGATTTTTCACTATCTGCAAAGACTAAACAGAGTATTGCGACTTTGTGCTTGTTTGTAAATAGAGAATGATCCAAAGAGAACCAATTCTAAAACAGTAAATGCTTGGACAACAATCAATCAAATGGAGAGACAAGGAGGCACGACGGATTACAACGGGGGTAAAGGCCTGCGTTAACTACCCTTCAGTATCTGCAAAGAGAGAGTACTACTAAGACAAAAGAGGGGAGGGGGGGGGAGTGCAGCGTTCAAAGCACATCAGCGTGCATAAATACGAAAATGTTTTTATCTATCACGTACTTGACATTTTAAAGCTTTTCATATTTGCTATTAAAAAACCAATGAAATTCACAGAAAAAACCATAGGTTATAGTGGATATATAGTTAGGAATTTGCGTTTACAAAACCTTGAAAATTCAATGAAAAAACCATTGGTTTTAGGCCATATATAGTTAGGAATTAGCATTTACAAAACCTTATTTTACTCGCATAAAACCATTGAAATTCCATATATAGTTAGAAGCGCTAACTATATATCGCGCACCCGCAATCCACTGCTGATGATGTCACATATTACATCATTCATGACATGGTCAGTGACATCACTGATGACATCACTGATGACATCTCAAATGACATCACTGATGACATCACTGATGACAACTCAAATGACATCACTGATGACATCACTGATGACAACTCAAATGACATCACTGATGACATCTCATTTGTCATCACTGATCACATCACTCATGTGATAATACAATGAACCTCTTCAGACTCTAATATAACCTTACATACACTCAGTATAAACAGACACTCACAGACTGTCACTCATCCATGGAGTTACTCACACACCTAGTCAGTCATGCAAAGAATCAATCACACCTCCATTTCCTCAACTATACAGTTATACACATCTTACTTATTCAAACATATAATAACACATATTTACTCTCTTATATAATCCCTGATACTAGCTCACAGTGATCGATACAGCCACTCACACATTCACTGGCTCTTATGTTCAGTTATTTATATATCTCAACTCTCACATGTATTGTGTTTTACATACGTACTTACTTGCACATGTAGCAATGAGAAATCCATTCACTCACCAACACACCCATGCACAGTCAACCGCCCATATAGCTGTTTCCACATGCACTCTTGAACTCATACTCCTAGTAAATCAACTGCTTACACATCTATGCACAGAGTCACGCACCTCCCAGCCACCCACACACACACTCAGCCTCCCATTCAAATACTTGGGCAACCAATCAATAACCCATATGGCCACTCTTATAGCTACTGATCAACACATGCAGCAGCTTACACAACAACAAACATACTAATGCACAAATTAAGACAGTTTAGTCACTAACCCATGCACTCAGTGAGACACATTTAATCACTCTTTCATACAGTCAGTCATGCACCTACTAAATTCTTCATCCAGACACTTATACATCCACTCATTCTTCAATATGTAAAACATATTTAAACTTTACAGACACATACAATCACTGGATGTTGTGATCAGTGATGTCATCAGTGATGTCATTTGAGATGTCATCAGTGATGTCATCAGTGATGTCACTGACCATGTCATGAATGATGTAATATGTGACATCATCAGCAGTGGATTGCGGGTGCGCGATATATAGTTAGCGCTTCTAACTATATATGGAATTTCAATGGTTTTATGCGAGTAAAATAAGGTTTTGTAAATGCTAATTCCTAACTATATATGGCCTAAAACCAATGGTTTTTTCATTGAATATATATATATAGTGATGATCAATCGGACCCCAAAAATGATCATAGGGGCACGGTGGTCCCTTTTCACGCCGAATTCAATCTAATAAGGTAATCATGATTGAGAGGGGGAAAGAACAAGCCTCCAGAGACCACAAAAGGAGAACCAGACGAGCAGGGGGCGGCTGCAGGAGGAAGAAGAAGAGCAAGAGTCCCGAGTTGGACCAGCCGCAACAAGAAGAAGTAATGGATCAGGAGGTAGGAGATGTGACCAATCTGACCGTGGTCAATCTCACCGATAGGACACTGACCGAAACTGAATTAGAACTCCTAAGTTTAGGCTTAACTTTCTGCCCTAGTACGAATCTGGAATATACTCAAACAAGGATCGACCTCTTCCGTTTTACCCAGAAGCTTAAGCTCCATAAATATTTTAAGCTGAGACCGCACACCAAGGAGATGGCTAAAGAAGGAGCTAGACTAACAGCAATGGATGTGTTGAGCTGTAAGGATTTGCCTGGGTTGGAGGCCATGGAGGATTTAAGAACTGAGCAGGACTCAAACCTTAATACTAATATGGACATGGCACAACGAGCATTGTTGCAGGGAGTGGAGCAGGAAAGGGAAGAGAGTCATTTTAAGCCGCTATCTGTCTTCATCCCACAATCACCTTGCGATGCTATCGATGCCTTCACTGAAGCAATGACCAGGGATCTGGTGAAATATAGAAAGGCTACAAACCCCAATGTGTGAAACATCACTGAGCCTCAAAGGAAGGCATTGCAAGATCTTATGAGTGACAACACCATTGTAGTGTAACCATCCAATAAGGGGGTAATGTAGTCCTGCTGAGTAGAGACTATTATCGATAAGAAGCGATCAGACAGCTGTCTGATGGAAAGTACTATATGGTTACCAATAGCGAGATGTATAATCAGAGTATCAAGGAGTATGATGGTTTAATACGTAAATGGTACAATCCTGCAATGCTGGGCAGGGATGAGCATCTTTTCCTGCGCAGTAGCAACCCTATGACTCCCACCTTTTATCACCTCCCGAAACTCCACAAAAACAACACATGTCCTCCGGGTCGCCCCATTGTTTCTTTCATCAATGGTCTCACTGAGAATATGTCTAGATTTATGGACAATGTATTGTTCCTGTTTGTGATTAATCTTGAGTCGTACATCCAGGACACAAAAGATTTTTTAAACAGAATCATGGACATCACTTGGAATTCAGATTATTTGTTGATGGTGATGGACATTACCAGTCTGTACACGAATATAGATCACCAACGTGGTTTAAATGCAGTCAAGTATTATCTAGACCAACACCAACTGCGCTTCGCGCAGCATAATATGATGGTTCTAGAATTCGTTGAATTCTGTTTAACGCAAAATATATTCTTATTTGAAGAACAACTGTGCAGACAAACATCTGGGATGGCAATGGTCACCTGCTTTGCCACCAGCTACGCGAACTTGTTCGTAGGCTGGTGGGAAGAGCAGGTGCCCAGGAGCTGTAGTGTGGGACAGGAGAGTGGGAAGGTTGTATATTGGTACAGCTACATAGATGACCTATTCATTGTGTGGCAAGGGGCAATGAATATGGCAGAAAGATATATTGAGATCTTAAATAACAATGAGTACAATCTGCACCTTTCGGGGTCCATTAGTCCTGTGGCAGTCGACTATTTGGACCTGAAGGTGTTCATTGATAGCGGCCAAATCCACACATCATTATACAGAAAAGAAACTGCTGGTAATTCCATTTTTTTTGCCAGCAGCAGCCACCCTCCCCAGTTGGTTAAAAGCATATCCTATGGGGAATTGTTAAGCACCGTAGGAATAGCTCGCAGGACCAGGATTTCGAGGTGGCTGCCTCTGATTGCCTGGCGCGATTCAGCCTGAGAGGATATGATGAGACACTGCTGCAGAGTACCCTGAAAAAAGTGAGGAGAATCCCGAGGGTAGAACTCTTGAAGAAGAAACCTTGGAACAGGGAGATCAGTAAAGAAGGTAAATTTAGGATGGTGGCCCCATATTCGTCTGGAGCCAACCAATTGAGAGCCATGATGAGGAAGAACTGCCACATTCTCCTTACGGACAATGTATTGAAAGATGACTTACCACCACACCCCTTGGTGACCCTTAGCAGGGCGAGGTCATTAAGGGATATTTTGGTGAGAAGCCATTTAGAGAAAACCATCGTCAAGGCTAAAACCCTGAAGGAAATGAGTGGTTTCTATCCGTGTGGCCGTTGTAAGGCCTGCGCAGCAAGTAGAAGGGTCCTTAATTATGAGATACAGGACACAGGGAGGTCCATGAAGATATTGAAATTTATCACCTGTAGAACCACCTACGCAGTTTATTGTTTGATCTGCCCGTGTGGCTTGCGCTACATTGGTAGCACAATCAACCAATTGAAGATGAGGATTCTAGAGCATCTCCGGGCTATCGATAAGGCAGATCCTGCGTATCCGATAGCCCGGCACTTTGCTGAACACCATAGCAAAGACAGAAGTAAACTGCAATTCTTCGGACTGGACTGTGTACCGCATAATGTAAGGGGAGGGGACTGATTGAGACGGCTGAGGAGGCTTGAATCGAGATATATTATCGATCTGTCAACCAAATAACCGAGAGGTCTGAATAGGGGTGAGGAGATGGTAGTGCATCTAGGGAAATGAACAAGTATGGTTTGCTGCTAAACAAATCTGCTGGATGAAACATTGAGTCTTGATCTTGATTTCAACTTAATATTAATTCCTGCTTTTTTGTAAAGGAGGTTTTGATAATTGAAATAACCTGAAAAGGAAGATAAAAATCTTTCTCTGTATATGAATGAAATTAGGAATCTGTGTTACAAATCTTTTAATGATGAATTGAATACTGTTGATCTGGATGAATTGATAATGAGTCAGATAATTATTGTTAGTTTCACTGATAACGATGGAGCCTGCAATTAGGTGAACTTACTTACGAGGGATAATTGCCGACCCACGGCTAGATTGTGTGGTATGTTCCATGTATATATTTGTATACCCATTGCATCTTTCAGAAACCGATTCACGGTTCGATAATTGTAGGTGTGTATGTATATTCTATTACTCAGTCTAAGATGGCGTCTTATTTGACACTACTGGGTGAGTCCCTTGTTTGTTGCCATTAAAATTGCAAGGCTTCATTAGCAGCCACGAGTCAAGTGTCGATGACACTGACGAAGGCAAAATGCCAAAACGCGTTTGTATGTTATATGAAATAAAGACAGCTGAAGTTGCAATCTCCTGAGTGCTGTTTTCCTGTTTGAAAACGAGTGGAAATTGAGCGTCTATATATATATATATATATATATATATATATATACACACACACACACACACACATATACATATATATACATGTTCACTGAAAAAACCATAGGTTTCAGGCACGTTATAGTTAGAAATTAGCATTTTGAAAACCACAGAAATTCACTAATTTAGCTAACTATAATACCCCTGAAACCTATGTTTTTTCAAGTGAATTTCTAAGGTTTTTAAATGCTAATTTCTAACTATAAAGTGCCTGAAACCTATGGTTTTTTCAGTGAATTTCAAAGGTTTTTCAAATGCTAATTTCAAACTATGCCTACAGAAGAAGAACAAATGCACAGAAAGAAGCAAAAGAAATGCAGAAAGAAGCAACAGAAGTCCACCAAGACAAAGAAAAGTGCAGGGAAAAGTAGACATGTGCAGAAAGAACCAACAGAGGAACAGAAAGAGGCCTTGTTCCAAAATCATCCTGTGCCCACAACTTTTTCAGAAGGGTACTGGTGGTAACTGACTCACCAGGCCTAGAGCCAGTGCTATGCTAAAAGACACTTAGAATACAGTGAAAACACCTACATACACTAGGGAACACTATGTGTTGGGGTATCCCTGTGATTAGCATGACTTCCTCTGTAAGGCTCTAGTACATAATAGGGCAGGGGGATTAAAACTACTTCCTAAAACACGCTACGGGTGCGATTGCACAGTGATGAAGGGAGGGGGGCCTGAGGTGACATGTGTGCAAACACACCCTGTGGCCATTTTAAGTTGGGAGATAAAGTCCCCTTGAATTCTGACGGTCCCTAGGGTCCAACTACTACCCGATGTACCTCCAGTAAGTGCCACAGATCTGCGTTGCAGAGTGGTGTAAAAAAGGGGCGTGACCTGGGCCACCTCTCTGCAATGCAGCTCCCTGGCACATATTTTTTAAAGAAGTGGAGCTGTGTGGCCCCCCTTCCTTTTCTTTTATTTGCCCTGGGGACCCCATCCCCCAGGGCCTGATGCCTATTATTTTATTATTTTTTTTTTAATGGAAGGAGGCGGTGTGGCTCCCCTCCCAAGGGCATATTCTCCCCCAGGGACCCCATCCCCCGGGGAACGGCCTGTTTTTGCTTTTTTTTAATAATTGGAGGGGACTGTGTGGCCCCCCCTCCTCAGGCCATATATGGCCCCGGGAGCCCCATCCCCCGAGGCCGGCCTTTGCATTTTTTTGTTTGTTTTTTATTATGCGGGAGGGGGCAGCGTGGCACCCCTCCTGGGCCAATCATGGCCCCTGGGGACCCCATCCCCCAGGGCCTGGACTCTCGTTGGGGACCATGAGAGGGTCCCTGTTTCCCCCACGGTCCCGCCGGCTCCCTGCCTCCTGTGGGAGCCGGCAATGCTTTTCCACATGGGGAGCTGCTGACATGCAGCCACCCGTGTGGAAAAGCAATCTGCTGTCGCTTCCAAAACCCAAACCAGAGTTTGCAATGACAGGGCAAGAGCCGTGTCCCCGGGATGGGCACCACAGGACACTGCAGGAGCCGGGCCTGGGGGATGGTCGTCCCCAGGGCCATCACTGGCTCCAGGAGGGGGGCGCGTGGCCCCCTCCAACCTATGGCAAAGCCCCGGGGTGGTGGTGGCCCCCGGGGCATCTGGGGTGGCTCGAGCCCCCCACACGCCCCAGGGGTGGCAGTCCCCGGGGCTGTGGAGAGCACTCTGCCCCCCACAAATTTATTAATGAGTGCATAGGGGGTGGCGGTCCCCGGGGCATGGGGGGGCCTTAGAAGCCCCCCAAACTATAAAACAACAAGCCCCAGGGAGTGGCGATCCCCGGGGCTGCGGAGGGACTGTGTGCCCCCGCAAATATTTATACAAAGCCCCAGGGGGTGGCGGTCCCTGGGGAAATGTGGGGGGATTGGCCCCCCCTACACATTTTGTGCACTGCTCCGGGACCTGGCCCACCCCGGGGGCTTCAATTAAATGAAGCGCAGGAGCCCGCGCTTCATTTTTTTTATTTCTGCAGCTGAAGTTTGCGTAGCCCTAAAAATTCATAAATATAGTTTATACCTTAAAACCATAAATATACACATTTGTTATAAAGTTATATAAGCATATCAGCTAAACTTCATAATTCATTGTTATGAGTATATACACATTTCAAAGTACAAAAAGAAACATTAATCCTTTGGAGTTTTAAGCCTATTATATACAACAAGAGTTGATATTGTTGCATAAATGCAATGTGCTGCACACTGTTAAAACTTAATAGGAGGCTGCTTAAAGTGCTTATAAATTATAAAGTGCTCAAAGTGCAGAACAGATTTAAATCCTAAACAAACATACCCCATAAATAATACTTATGTTAAAATTCCTGAGTGGACTCGGAGGCTAAATATTCCTTTCATACAATTATTCATATTTTCAATGTTCTTTTTGTCTGGAAAATCATTAGTTTTACTGTGCTATGTCCTAACCTGACTTGTACTGTCTTGGATTTCTATAGATAATGATGCAGATCTTCTGTGTTGTTTAAACCATTGGGATTTTTACTGTCCAATTCAACTATCATTTGAGTTTCCAACTTCCTTAACAGTTTTTCCCTATCTCCACCTATACGCAGTGGTGCTACTGCGTTGATGTCAAAATAGGATAAACAATTCAGGTCATTGTTGTGAATTGTTTTAAAATGTCTCGCCACTGGGTAAGCTGCGTCATTGTTGACAATTGCCCTGAGATGGTGCAATATTCTGACGTGCACCTGCAGCTTCGTACTACCCACGTAGCGAAGCCCGCAGCTGCACGTCAGAACATATACAGCATACTCAGTGCAGCACCCATAATTTCCTTTGATGGCTACACTCCTATTTGAAAAAGGGGTGGTGTAATGGGTCGTATTTATACCAAATCTGCAAGCTCTGCATGTTGAGCATTTGAAGAGTCCGTTTCTCTGCTTGAGCCAGGTCCTGTCTGATTTTATTTCCGGGCTTGATCTAACTAGTTGATTTCTCATTGATCTAGCTTCTCTAAAGGTAATTGAGGGAAATTCTGGTAATCTGCTAGCAAGTACACCATCTGTTAATACTATAGGCCAATTATTTTTAATGATGGCTTTAACTTTTCTTTCCTGCTTGCTAAATGTGGTTATTAGACGAGGACTTTCATTGTCATTATTAACCACAATATTTTTATGAGCCAATAATGAATTACAGGACCGTTCCTCAATTTTGCCCCAGGCTCGCAAGAGGGTGGTTTTAGAGTACCCTCTATTGCTTAATCTTTCCATCATTTCCTTTGCGCATTCCGAATAATTTTGTTGGGAGCTACAAATGCGTTTTAATCTTAGAAGCTCACCTACAGGAATACTTTCAATAAGATGGCGAGGATGGCTACTGCTGGCATTCAAAATACTGTTGCCAGCAGTTTTTTTTTCTAAACAGAGTTGTTTCCAAGTTGTTATCAATAACTGTGACAGGCACATCTAAAGATTCTACAGTAGACACATTAATATTTGATGCAAAGTGTAGATTGCACACACAGATTTACATTTTATTTTTCTACAAACTTTTCTGCAGTCTCTACATCTCCCTCCCATATTGCAAAAACGTCATCAATGAAGCGAAGCCAATGTTTGCCTGTTGGGTTCCGTCTCTAGGACCTGTTTCTCCCACCAGCTACTTGCAAGCACGGGTAGCTGGGGGAGAAACAGGATCCCATTGCTACTCCTCGTTCTTACTTTCAATATTCCTTATTGAACAAGAAATAGTTGTTATTCAAACACCATGCGATTAGTTCACAAATCATCTTATTGTGACTATAATATTCACAAGATTTGGTCCCTAAAAAAGGATTAACCGCACGAAGGCCTGCCTCATGTTCAATACTAGTGTATAGTGATTCAATGTCTAATGTAATTAGACACCAATCACTACTCCATTTAATGCTGCCAAGTTTGTTTAAAAAATCTCCTGTATCTCTCACATAACTAGGAAGACCCTTTACATGATCCTGGAGGTAAAAATCTATATATTGAGACACATATTCCGCCATACTGTTAATTCCGAAAATTATGGGCCTACCCGTGTGTGGGTAAGACCATCTTATGCACTTTTGGTATTAAATATAGGATTGGAATTACCGGGTGTTCTTCATGTAAAAACCTAAATTCATTTAATGATATTAAACCATTCCTTCTGTATTCATTTAGAGGTTTCTTTATTGCATCTTTTGCCCTTTTATAATCCAATCCATTAGCTTTAGAATAACAGCGAGTGTCTCCCAATTGTCTCATGGCTTCTTTTAGATATTCACTTCTTGGCCATAAGACAATATTGCCTCCTTTGTTCGATTTATTTATTATTATCTCTTGATTTTCCGATCATTTTTTCATTAGCTTGGCATATTGTTGTGCATTGTAATTTTTCTTTGTATTGTGATTCTGTCTTTGCACAGTTCGATTGAGTTTCTTGAGGTCTTCAATAGTGCATTCATGGAAAATGTCAATAGCGTCTTTGGGCATACTAGGCATAAAAACACTTTTTGGTTTAAAGGGACTCTCTCCAGCTCCCCTTTGTCTCACCTCTATTGCTCCCAGATGCTCTTGTGTGTTTGGTATTCCTTCTTCCAATTCTTCCACTCGCTCTGTTCCTTTTCTTGCCAACTCATGGAGGGTCAATAAACATTTTGCATCGACTGCTTGTATCGCCTCTACTGATGGGTCATTGATATATATATATATATATATATATATATATATATATATATATATATATATATATATATTCACTGAAAAAACCATAGGTTATAGACCATATATAGTTAGGAATTAGCATTTACAAAACCTTGAAAATTCACTGAAAAAACCATAGGTTATAGACCATATATAGTTAGGGATTAGCATTTACAAAACCTTAATTTACTCGCACAAAACCATTGAAATTCGCATATATAGTTAGTTGCACTAACTATATATCGCGCACCCGCAATCCACTGCTGATGATGTCACATATTACATCATTCATGACATGGTCAGTGACATCACTGATGACATCAATGATGACATCTCATGTTAATTATGTTTTTTTCAGTGAATTACAATGGTTTTTTAATAGCAAATATCAAAAGCTGTAAAATGTATTCTTATTCTAATTCAAAAATATATTATATATTTTTGTAATATTATCTTTATATTTATTTGTTAGCTTAATAAGGTTCCGAGACCCGCTCGGCGAACCGGTAAACTTTCCAATAGCGCAACCACCGCGTTAGAAAACGATATCGTGAGGCGTCGCGTAAGCGCGACGTATTGCGTTACCGCGTAATACGTCTTATGACGCGCCGCGTTAGCGCACCCGGAAGCGTTCTGGAACGCAAACCAAGGCGCGAAGTGCAGCTACTCAGAAGCGATCCGGGTCGCGTTACGGGACGCGTAACGTAAGCATAACGGGTCATGTGACTTGAAAATAACACTTTTTATTGGTTGATTTAATTTTTTATTTCTGAATGATGTAAAGCTAGGTCATGTGACCTAAAATTTACACTTTTCATTGGTTTAGAACATTTTTTTTCCCAAAATGATGAAAGTCCCCTCTTATTTTTCTCACTCTGACTTTCAACTTTGTGAGAGGAAGAACTATTTTTATTATTGGAAGATGGCTTCAATTGTAGCTGCAGCTGGTGGACCCCCACCACCACCACAACCTCCTAGGAAGGATGGACCACCTCCCCAGTTTATTCCCAACCCTGAAGAAGAGGAGGAAGAAGAAGAACAAGATGTACATCAAATAAAAATTTTCCCTGAAGAGCCCCGGAAATCACACCGCAAGGCCAATTTTATTTGGCAGTTTTTTTCATTTCCTGCAGGCCAAAAAAAAGTGAATGCACGTTATGTTACATGCCTGATATGTAAAGAACCTCTGTCTCGAGGCACGGATAAAAAGTATAGCTTTGGAAACTATACAATGCATCGTCACATGCAAAGGTGGCATCCTATAAATTATAGTATGGCGGAGGTGCGTAACCTAAGTGAAAATCCACCAACTCTTGTGGCCACCACCTCATCCCATAAAAGTCTTTCGGGACCAGAGGCGAGGGAGATGCTCCCCGCTATTCAAACTAATTTTCAACATATCAAGCTGGTGTGCATTTATTGTGGGGGTTTGCTTTGTTACGGCGAAATGAGCTTTCCATTAATGAACAGAGCATTTGAAAATCACAAGTGCTCAAAACGCCCCAGAAAGTGATTTTTTTTGTTGTTCCTGTGGAGCCGTTTCTAATGCCTGTTTTTCGTTCTTTCCCCTGAAAAAAACCCCAAAAATATAAAACCGTTCAAAAAATACAAAAAAGTATAAAAAGTGTTCAGAAAAATAATTTAAAAAAAACCCAACAAAAATAATTAAAAAAAGTTCTTTTAAGAACTACCTTCCCTTTATGAAAAATTTCTAGAATTCTAGAAGTCAATCATTCTTGTTTCCTTATAGTACGCTCCCCGGACCGCTTTCCAGGGCGCGTACCGGGCGCACCCCACGAAAAAAACGTTTTTTTTTTTTTTTCTATTTGCCCCGCGGGGCCCTTTTAAAGCCTCCACATCAAACCTAGGGGGTCAGGGAGGATCTACTATGCCCCCTTATGGTCATTTTCCCCTTCGTTTTGGCCTCCTCTTGTCTCTCGATCCTACCGAGAGACAAGATGGCCGCTGCTCAGGACTGTTTAGAATGTTGACAGACACCGGAGAGCCAATCAGCTTCGCTTCGCAAAGCTCCGTTACGCGAAAAGTACGCAAACTGGTGCGCTACCCGGGACGCTGTCACAGATATATCTGTTTTTTTAAACGTTAATTTCTCAAAATCCACTGGAACACATATATTGAGACCCAGCAAAGGCACATCGGGCTAACAGTCCCTACAATTTTGCCAAGTTTCGTGCAAATCCATTCAGCCGTTCGAGCTAAAAGTGAGGCCAAACGCTCTATAGAAAAATTTATGGGAAAAACGCGTTTTGGGACCCCCTTTTTTTCTCGGCCCCCCCAGACGAAAGGCCCCCAAATTTTCAGGGGCTCCTCAGGAACAAAATGTGCAATTTTCCTGAAAATTTCAGCCGATTCCGTCCACAAACGCCAAAGTTATTAGACATAGAATTTTCAAAAGTTCCATAGAGAAAAAATCCTAACTATATATACCTACTGGCGACCCCCAGTAGGTAATATATATATATATATATATATATATATATATATATATATATATATATATATATATATATATATATATATATATATTACCTACTGGCTATCGCCAGTAGGTATATATAGTTAGAATTTTTTCCCTATGGGACTTTTGAAAATTCTATGTCTAATAACTTTGGCGTTTGTGGACGGAATCGGCTGAAATTTTCAGGAAAATGGCACATTTTGTTTCTGAGCAGCCCCTGAAAATTTGGTGGGGTTTCGTCAAGGGGGGGCTGAGAAAAAAGGGGGGTCCCAAAACGCGTTTTTCCCATTCATTTTTCCATAGGGCGGTTGGACTCACTTTTAGCTCGAACGGCTGAATGGATTTGCACGAAACTTGGCAAAATTGTAGGGACTGTTAGCCCGATGTGCCTTTGCTAGGTCTCAATATATGTGCTCCAGTAGTTTTTGAGAAATTAACGTTCAAACCAAGATATATATCTGTAACAGCGCTCTGGGCAGCGATCCGGTCCGCTTACTTTTCGCTTATCGGAACTTTGCGCGCAGAAAGCTGATTGGCTCTCCGGTGTCTGTCAACATTCTAAACAGTCCGGAGCGGACGCCATCTTGTCTCTCGGTAGGATCGAGAGAGAAGAAGAGGTGGAAAACGAAGGGGGAATTTAATGAAAGGGGGCAAGGTATCCCCCTCTTGACCCCCTAGGAATGTTGTTGGGGTTATTAAAGGGTCCCGTGGGGAAAATAAAAAAAAAATGATTTTTCACGGTAGAAGCGCGGCCGCGAACTGGTAGCGAAACGGGAATTCGCCATTTTGTGCTTCGTAAATTAAATTACTAGTTATAAGTGGGTGCGGGAGACGTATCCTAATCCCCTATGTTTCCTGAGGGTGGGTGAGGAGGCTGATATATGTTGATACATCTCTTCCAGCGGCTGTGCGTGAGCTTTTTTTTTTTTTTTGCTGCGTGACAGTCCGGAGCGGCCGCCATCTTGTCTCTCGGTAGGATCGAGAGAGAAGAAAAGGTGAAAAACTAAGGGGGAATTTAATGAAAGGGGGCAAGGTATCCCCCTCTTGACCCCCTAGGAATGTTGTTGGGGTTATTAAAGGGTCCCGTGGGGAAAATAAAAAAAAAATGATTTTTCACGGTAGAAGCGCTTCACGGGCCGCGAACTGGGCCGCAAACTGGTAGCGAAACGGGAATTCGCCATTTTGTGCTTCGTTAATTAAAGTACTAGGTATAAGGGGGTGCGGGAGACATATCCTAATCCCCTATGTTTCCTGAGGGTGGCTGAGGAGGCTGATATATGTTGATATATCTCTTCCAGCGGCTGCGCCATCTTGCCTTTTTTCGAATGCCACAATTTTGTTGTGCACGGCAGCCATTTTAGATGCCAGGCTGGTCCCAGGCTATCACCTACCCCTGCGGATGTAGTTTATGGCCCCAGCTGTAGAGAATTCAGACATGCCAATCCTCCTGATTCAGGCGTGTGAGTACTGATTTCAGTGCTAGTCTCCCGCCTCCCGATTTCTGCAAGCAAAAATCCGGGGGCATATTACGAACAACTAGCGATAATTTTTGTCTATAACTTGTTTAGAGACAAAAATTATCGCCGCACATCGGCGATTTTTATCGCAGATAAACCTTGCTATTATCGCAGAAAAGTCAGCGATATTCATGTATTATCGACCTAATGCTCTTAGCCATGTTATCCACCTCCCATTGGATAACATGGCTAAGAACTGCTCAGGGCAGGTGTTAGATTTTGGAGATATTCGCGCTTAGCGCGAATATCTCCAAAAGTTGGTAATAGAAGGTAGCGATGTTAGGGACTGTTTCCAGTCGCTAACATCTTGGCACGCCACTTTGCATGTCATTAGTGATAAGTATCACTGACATGCAAAGCCGGGCCCAAGATGGTCGCTATCTCCTTTTAGGTGTCACTAACTGGTGTTAGCGACAGCTTGATAATAGGGAAATAATTTTATCTCCGCTTTCATGGTTTTTAAAGCCAAAAAAGCGGAGATAAACCCCCTTGATAATATGCCCCACGATTCCTTGGGGGTTTCAGCTGACAGGGCTTGGTATTGTGTTACATGGTAATTTTTCCATGAAACGTCAGAGGGTCGATGTAGGGGTTCTAGAAGAGGTGATAAACCATTTAAGCCTCATGAACAAGCGCATGGTCTTTTAAAGATTTGTGAAGTACTCGGGGCGGCGGTGTGTGTGTGCCCTCTTTCAGGAGCGGGCGGGGGGCACTGCCAGCAACTTGCCAGGTCAGGTAGTGTTCAACACGTGCATCACCCTTTCTCTGCCTGCTATTGCGCTCCATGCTTCGGAAAGGTAAGAAAAAGAACGTGCATTTGAGTTTGAAATGTCCGATCCTGCAGCAGCACACTTCCAAAGCCCACACATGACAATAACCCGATTCAAGGCCCCATTCACCCGTTTTTCAAAAAATAGATAACACTCCAACAAATTAAGGTTATAAAACTTTATTAACTTTTAACGATAATGAACAGAACAAAAACTAAAAACATTTAAACATTTATTAACACAAAAAGCAACAATGGTTAGAAGCTGTCTTTTGTGCGAATAGTCCCAAGGCAGCACAACGTGCAGAGTTCTGGACGGCACCCAGGTGATGTCGCCTGGGTGCCGCACTGGTTTAGGGATCCTACAATGCTGCTCCGAAAATTGGCGTGGGGCGTCCCGGGTGGGGCGGGGGGAGGCCTCGTCAGTAGCGGTCTGTTGTGCGAATAGTCCCAAGGCAGCACAACGTGCAGAGTTCTGGACGGCACCCAGGTGATGTCGCCTGGGTGCCGCACTGGTTTAGGGATCCTACAATGCAGCACAGAAAAACAGCGTGGGGCGTCCCGGGTGGTGCGGGGGGAGGCCTCGTCAGTAGCGGTCTGTGTCCAGTGTCACATGGCTGACACAACATGTACGACAGGCACCCAGGTGATGTCCAGTAAACTGCCGCACTGGTTTTGGTATCCTACAATGCTGCTCCGAAAATTGGCGTGCGGCGGCCCGGGGGGGGGGGGGGGGGGGGAGGCGGCGTGAACGGGCCTCCCCAGGTGGCGGCCATCTAGCTGAGTTGCGCTCGCTCTTGCGGCCACAGCGTCTCGCTCACCATGTTGTGGAGTTGCTCCCACTCTTGCAGTGCAGCGATAGGCGGCTGCCACATGGCTGTCAAAATGGCGGACGGCTCTTCGGTTTTGGGCCTGGTCCACTGAAATGGCCCTGGGACACCTTGGAAGTCGGACGCTTGCCTGCTAGGGCTTGGGCTCCATTCTCGAAAAGCGTCCCCTCAGCCGTGAAGATTGTATAAAAGTCTTGGGGGCCCCCGACTCCCGCAGGCTTCCGGTGGGGAGCGGCTGACATGATTGCTCGCGGAATGACCACGACGGAGCCAAGAGATGGTGGTGCTCTCATGCTGACGCCAGCTTCAGTCTGAATGATCCAGAAACAAGGTGGGGCTTTCATCGTTTGGGAAAAAAAAATGTTCTAAACCAATGAAAAGTGTTATTTTTAGGTCATATGACCAAGCCTTCCATCTTTAGGAAACCAAAAGTAAAATGAACCAATGAAAAGTTTTATAAACAAGTCACATGACCTGTTATGCGACATAGGGCTACAAAAAGCGTAGAAAATCCGTTGGCACGTGAGGCGGCGTCAGTAGCGGACCGATGTGCGAATAGGCCGAAGGCAGCACAACGCGCCGAGATCCGGATGGCACCGAGGTGGTGTCCAGCAAATTGCCGCACTGGTGTGGCCATCCTACAATGCTGCGCCGAAAGACGGCGTGTCCAGCTGAATTGCGGTCACTGTTGCGGTACAGTGACTCGAACGCGCCGAGATCCGGATGGCGCCGAGGTGGTGTCCAGCAAATTGCCGTACTGGTGTGGCCATCCTACAATGCTGCGCCGAAAGACGGCGTGTTCAGCTGAGTTCCGGTCACTCTTCCGGCACAGTGACTCGAACGCGCTGAGATCCGGATGGCACCGAGGTGGTGTCCAGCAAGTGGCTGCACTGGTGTGGCCATCCTACAATGCTGCGCCGGAAGTCGGCGTGGGGTGCCCCGTTGGCTTATGAGGTGATGTCAGTAGTGGACTGATGTGTGAATAGGTCGGAACCAGCACAAGGCGCCAAGATCCGAATGGCAAGTCCTGGATGTTGAGTGCCTCAGTTGAGATTTCTGAGCAGTGCTTGTAGAACTGTCTGAAGCTTATTTGCACCTGCTGCAGCTTCACTAGGTCCGGCGGAACTTGTTGCCTTTCCCTTTCTGCTTCTTTTCCTACAATGCGTTTCTTCTGAAGACACGACCAGGTCCCTGAATGTGTGCAGGGGGACGCTATTGAATGAATGAACGCGCCGAGATCTGGATGGCACCGAGGTGGTGTCCAGCAAATTGCCGCACTGGTGTGGCCATCCTACAATGCTGCGCCGAAAGTCGGCGTGTGGTGCCCCGTTGGTTTATGAGGTGATGTCAGTAGCGGACCGATGTGTGAATAGGTCGGAACCAGCACAAGGCGCCCTGCACTGTTGAGCCTTTTTCAATGTCTGTTTTTTGTTCTTTCCCCTCCATCAAAAACAAAACAAAAATACAAGGCGCCAAGATCCGAATGGCAAGTCCTGGATGTTGAGTGCCTCAGTTGAGAGTTCTGAGCAGTGCTTGTAAGACTGTCTGAAGCTTATTTGCACCTGCTGCAGCTTCACTAGGTCCGGCGGAACTTTTTTCCTTTTCCTTTCTGCTTCTTTCCCTACAATGCGTTTCATCTGAAGACACGACCAGGTCCCTGAATGTGTGCAGGGGGACGCTATTGATTGAATGAAAATGGCGGCTTGACACAAAGCTGACTCAAGCGTTACTGTTGGTGCTATACAGACAAAAATTGGTTTTCAGTTTGTACATTCTTCAGGTTTTTTTTTCCATCCAAATCTGATTGAGAGTTTGTAGAAAAATGGCTTCAGATTTTCCACATACTACTCTTCAACATTCTTCCTAAATGTAACAATGTGAAACTCACTAGGAGAACGGCTGTTTCTGTTTCCTTTCAAAATGCTGCCACCAATATTTTCTGAATGGAAGACACCATCTTGTAACATAAAGGGCCGAAAGGGGTTCTGGTCTGGCCGATGGTTGGTGGAGACATTTTGACTATATCTTGGACCTGCCCGGCCTCGCCCAAAATGGCGCCGGTATAAATGGGACTCGTAACTCTTTGCCCGCAAATGTATATCTAGAAAATGTTATTGTAAGTGGCCCTGTCGTATTTTAATTACAAAATGTACGTCCACCGATTCCGCAACTGTTAGACACCTTTGTTCTTGTCACCTAATGGCCCGCTCGTTACGTTCTTCTACAGTGTAAATGTCTCCTCATCATATACGATTTGAGTTTGCTCCGTGGCCGGCCCACGTGGTTATAGGCCCGTATTTGTATACTGACATTTTCACAATAAAGGTTTTTAAAACAAAACACGGTAGTAGTATTTTCATTTGTAAAGTTTTTACTTTTAGTGACTGTTTTCGAATCAGTAAAAGGCAAGTGAAATAAAGCAGTCCAATTACATGACGGATAAAAGGTATAATATGTAGGAACGCAGTAAAGATAAATGGTCAAGGGCAGTTGTGTTTTTCATGTCTGCAACATAAAGTGATCGATAAAAATCTGATAATCAGGCGTATCGGCGACTAAGACAGCAGGCCGAATCTCTTTTACTCAACGGCTCCGTCATGGAAGGAAGAAACGCCCTTTTTCTCGAAAAAGGAATATATTTTACTTGCAAGACAGTTGTAAATTTTCAGGGAAAGTACATTAGCCTGGAATATTATAACATATGTTTGAAAAAAAAATATTGTTCGAAAATAATAAAAAGCGTAATTTTTAGGTCATATGACCAAGCTTTTCATCATTAAATTAACAAAAGTAAAATGAACCAATGAAAAGTTTTATTAACAAGTCACATGACCTGTTATGCTTACGTTACGTGCTGCGCGCCGCGCCTCGGATCACTTCCGGGTGCGCTAACGCGGCGTGTCATAAAACGCATTACGCGACAACGTAGGTCAAGAATATAGTCTAAATGTCTCCACCAACCAGCGTTCAGAACACAACCCCTTTCAGCAGTCCAAAAAGTTCTGTTAAATGACAACAGAGGGGACAGGCAACAAGAACCATCAGTCAAAGAGGGGAGGGCAAGTTCTTCTCTTCCGGGTCATGTTGGGGCGCTACCGGAACTGATCGAATTGGTAGTCTACAGTGTTTCTGGATGTTTCAGACTAAAGCTGGCGTCAGCATGAGACCACTACCATCTCGTAGCTCCGTCGTGGCCATTCCACGAGCAATCATGGCAGCCGCTCCCCACCAGAAGCCTGCGGGAGTCGGAGGCCCCCAAGACTTTTGTAGAATCTTCACGGCTGAGGGGACGCTTTTCGAGAAAGGGACCCAAGCCCTAGCAGACAAGCGTCCGAGTTCCAAGGTGTCCCAGGGCCATTTTAGTGGACCAGGCCCAAAACCGAAGAGCCGGCCGCCATTTTGAGAGTCCTGTGGCAGCCGCCTATCGCTGCACCGCAAGAGCGGGCGCATCTCAACTACATGGTGAGCGAGACGCTGTAGTCGCAAGAGCGGGCGGAAAACAGCTGAATGGCGGAAGAGGCACAGTGTAGCAAAAGCGGGCGGAATGGCAACTAAAACGATAAAGGGGCGCCTCACTACAGCTTGTCTTCAGGTCAAACGGATTGTGGGACAAGGTCCAGAATTGAAGAGTCATCAAAAGGCAAAAAGTACCGCCGGACCCCGGGAGCCGGCCGCCTATGTCGGGGGCGATCTCAGGCTACACCAGTGCTATAAGACTTGGGGAGGGTGTCGGAGCCAAGCGTCTTCTCCGAGTCCATGGCCATCACAGCGCCCCTCAGGGGCCTCCGTCAAGCTGTTTAGGAAGGTAACATATCACATTGTTTTCTAATGCAGTCAGGTCCACAAACGACACTCACTTACTTTGAGAATAGTGAAGCTGCAGTAGGTGGAAATAAGCTTCAGACAGTGTTACAAGCGCTGCTCAGAACTCTTAACTATGGCACCCAACATCTAGAACTTATGCTATTTGAGAATGGTAGTGACATCGAAGCATCTCAGGGACCAAAACCATTAACGTACTTTCACGTATGAAAATCTTACTTGGGGAGGGGGCAGGAGCGAAGCGCCCCCTCCCAGTCAGCGCCACCACACCGTATGTTGAAAATCTGAAGCCATCGTTCTACAAAGTCAACCAAAGTTGGATTGAAAAATCTAGAAAAATGTACAAACTGAAAACCAGTTTTGGTCTGCATAGCATCAGTAACAACGCTTGAGTCAGCTTTGTGTCAAGCCGCCATTTTGATTCAACAAAGCACAGGCATTGAAAAAGGCTGAAATTCAGAACTCTAAACTATGGCACCCAACATCCAGGAGCTTGCTATCCGGATCTTGGAGCCTTGTGCTGTTTTCGATCTATTCACACATCGGTCCACTACTGACATCATCTTATAAACCAACGTTATGTAAATAGTTTTTTAATAAAATGTTTTACCCTGTTTCTTTGCTGGTGTGTTGTCTATATTTTTAATATTTGCATAGGGTTTGTCATTATTTTGTGCGGGATGGGTGATGGAGCCGAGCTGTCTTGCAGCCCTCATGGTGTGGAGCTCAGTTCATCTCACTATTTTCGTATTTCTCAAGAAGGGTTGTTCCTAATATTTCTATTTTAGCGAGGTCAAAAAGAGATCCAATTAGTGGCTTACCGATTTTGCTCGATTACTTTTATTTTTTTACACGATTTTTCACTATCTGCAAAGACTAAACAGAGTATTGCGACTTTGTGCTTGTTTGTAAATAGAGAATGATCCAAAGAGAACCAATTCTAAAACAGTAAATGCTTGGACAACAATCAATCAAATGGAGAGACAAGGAGGTACGACGGATTACAACGGGGGTAAGGGCCTGCGTTAACTACCCTTCTGTATCTGCAAAGAGAGAGTACTACTAAGGCAAAAGAGGGGAGGGGGGGGGCAGCGTTCAAAGCACATCAGCGTGCATAAATACGAAAATGTTTTTATCTATCACGTACTTGACATTTTAAAGCTTTTCATATTTGCTATTAAAAAACCAATGAAATTCACAGAAAAAACCATAGGTTATAGTGGATATATAGTTAGGAATTTGCATTTACAAAACCTTGAAAATTCAATGAAAAAACCATAGGTTATAGGCCATATATAGTTAGGAATTAGCATTTACAAAACCTTATTTTACTCGCATAAAACCATTGAAATTCCATATATAGTTAGCTAACTATAAGCGCTAACTATATATCGCGCACCCGCAATCCACTGCTGATGATGTCACATATTACATCATTCATGACATGGTCAGTGACATCACTGATGACATCAATGATGACATCTCAAATGACATCACTGATGACAACTCAAATGATATCAATGATGACATCTCAAATGACATCACTGATGACATCACTGATGACAACTCAAATGACATCACTGATGACATCTCATTTGTCATCACTGATCACATCACTCATGTGATAATACAATGAACCTCTTCAGACTCTAATATAACCTTACATACACTCAGTATAAACAGACACTCACAGACTGTCACTCATCCATGGAGTTACTCACACACCTAGTCAGTCATGCAAAGAATCAATCACACCTCCATTTCCTCAACTATACAGTTATACACATCTTACTTATTCAAACATATAATAACACATATTTACTCTCTTATATAATCCCTGATACAAGCTCACAGTGATCGATACAGCCACTCACACATTCACTGGGTCTTATGTTCAGTTATTTATATATCTCAACTCTCACATGTATTGTGTTTTACATACGTACTTACTTGCACATGTAGCAATGAGAAATCCATTCACTCACCAACACACCCATGCACAGTCAACCGCCCATATAGCTGTTTCCACATGCACTCTTGAACTCATACTCCTAGTGAATCAACTGCTTACACATCTATGCACAGAGTCACGCACCTCCCAGCCACCCACACACACACTCAGCCTCCCATTCAAATATTTGGGCAACCAATCAATAACCCATATGGCCACTCTTATAGCTACTGATCAACACATGCAGCAGCTTACACAACAACAAACATACTGATGCACGAATTAAGACAGTTTAGTCACTAACCCATGTACTCAGTGAGACACATTTAATCACTCACTCATACAGTCAGTCATGCACCTACTAAATTCTTCATCCAGACACTTATACATCCACTCATTCTTCAATATGTGAAACATATTTAAACTTTACAGACACATACAATCACTGGTTGTTTTGATCAGTGATGTCATCAGTGATGTCACTGACCATGTCATGAATGATGTAATATGTGACATCATCAGCAGTGGATTGCGGGTGCGCGATATATAGTTAGCGCTTATAGTTAGCTAACTATATATGGAATTTCAATGGTTTTATGCGAGTAAAATAAGGTTTTGTAAATGCTAATTCCTAACTATATATGGCCTATAACCTATGGTTTTTTCATTGAATTTTCAAGGTTTTGTAAATGCAAATTCCTAACTATATATCCACTATAACCTATGTTTTTTTCTGTGAATATATATATATATATATATATTACCTACTGGCGGTCGCCAGTAGGTATATATATAGGGATTTCGCAACATTCTACTGGGAATACCTTTGGCGCCGGTTGAAGAATCTGCCTGAAATTTTCCTCAAATTTGCCTCGCAGCGCTCCGCTCCTTCCCTGAAAGTTTGGGGGGGATTTGTCAAGCGGGGCCGAGATAAAAGGGGGTCTCAAAACGTGTTTTCCCTATGTTAATTTCCGTAGGGCGGTCAAACTCACTTTTAGCCCGAACGGCTGAATGGATTTCCACCAAACTTGGCAAAATTGTAGGGACTGGTAGCCCAATGTGCCTTTGCTATGTCTCAAGATATGTGCTCCAGTGGATTTTGAGTAATTTATGTTCCAAAAAATATATATATCTATAAGCGCGCCCCGGTACGTGCACCGGGGCGCGAACCAGCGCGCTACGCGATTTCGCGCGCGGAAAGCTGTTTGGCTCTCGGGTGTCTGTCAACATTCCAAACAGTCCGGAGCGGCCGCCAAAATTATTATTTTTTTTCGATTTGCGCGGGGGGAGCGCCCCGGTACGTGCACCGGGGAGCATACCGGGGAGCGTACCATGGGGAAAAAAGAAAGACAGAGTTTTAAAAAAAAGTAGCTTTTTTTATCAATTGGAGGTAGTTATAAAAAGAACTGTTTTTTTTCTTCTTTTTGTTGTTTTATATATTTTTGTTATTGTTTTTTGAACATTTTGTACTTTTTTTGGCTTTTATGAACAATTTTATATTTTTTTTGTTATTTTTATGGGGAGAAACAAAAAACAGGGAATTGTAAAAGGCTCAACTGGAGCAAAAAAAAATCAGGAAAAAATTAAGGCTTTTTGGGGCAGTTGTGGTTGTCACCAGCACGGTTGATGAGCTTCATGCTTTGCTCACCATAGGTGATGGTTTTACCACAAAAAATACAACTGATTTTGTATTCCCCAAACTGGGGTTGTATGTTTGGGACCATCTCCCTTGCCTCTGTTCCCGATAGAGTGGGTTGCTTTCTTTTGGAGTTGTTGGGTGAAGATTGGGGAGGGTTTCTGGCCAGTTCTCGGACCTCTGCCGCAGCATAGTTGTTAGGATGCCTGAGCTGCATGTGGCGAATCATGGTGTTATTGCCAAATGAGTATTTCTTGTTAGGGTTCCCCCTTAAAAGTTCAATGCCACAGATTAGGCAAGTAACCTGGCCGCCAAGACCTGGAACTCCCTCCCGGCCGACCTGCGCCTGACCCAAGACCACCTCTCCTTCAGGAAGAAGCTCAAGACCTGGCTGTTCGAGCAGTAGCGCCCCCCCCCCCCCCCCAAGCGCCTTGAGACCCTACGGGTAGGTAGTGCGCTCTATAAATGTCTGTGATTGATTGATTGGCGCATTCACTTTTTTGAGGCCCCTTGGGATGGAAAAAAACTCCCATATAATGTGCTGCTTTGGCCTATGTGGGGTATTATCTTCCGGTAGGAATGTCCTCCTCCCCTCCTCCTCGTCCTCCTCCTCCTCTTCTTCATCGCCACCACTGTGGTGTTATGGTGGTACTCTTGGTGGTGGTGGTGGTGGTGGTGGCTGAGATGCTCCTGCTGCTGCTGCTACTGAAGCCATTTTTGAGTCCAAAAAGGTACAGAGAGGTCTTTCAACAGGTCTTCTTCACTCAAAGTACAAAGTGAGAATGAGGAAAAAAGGTGGGGGCTTTCATCATTAGGAAAAAAAACTGTCCTGAACAAATGAAAAGTGGTATTTTCAGGTCACATGACCAGGACTTTCATCATTTGGAAACCAAAACTGTCCAGAACCAATAAAAAGTGTTATTTTTAGGTCACATGACCCGACATGCTTACGCTACGCGCCCCGGGGCGCGCCCAGGGGTGCGTCGCGTAAGCACGTCGGATGCTTACGTTGCGCGATCGTATGCGCTCGAGTGCTTCCGGGTGCATTTACGCCGTGCGTATCACGCGGACGCGGCTACGCGATACGTCACGATGATGTTAGCGTTTGCAAAAACAACAGGTGATGGACCGAATGTGGATCAATGTCACACACTCACCCCAGTCCAAAGATCTGGGCCCAAATCAATTGTTTTTTTGCACTCCACACCACCCAGGGTTAGACAATGGCCATATGCAAATCAGCTCTGACCCTGTGCCCCATGGGAACAGTCCAGTCCGAACTACAAAAGCCATGTCCTTCCCAGAACGGAATCAAGCATCCGAGGACCGGACCGGTTTCGAGGTAACACCTCTCATCAGCCCGGCTAGCTTGACTCCAGTTATAGTTAGGAATTAGCATTTAAAAAACCTATTAAATGCACTGAAAAACCCATAGGTTTGACACCAGTTATAGTTAGCTGGAAATTTTACTGACATAAAACCATTGAAATTCCCACGTTATAGTTAGTTGGACTCACTATAACTTGCGCGCCTGCAATGCACTCCTGATGACGTCACATATTATATCACTCATGACATGGTCAGTGACATCACTCATGACATCACTGATGACACCATCCTTGTGACAGACTGACAGACCTCCTTTCAGTGTAATGTAACCCTTGAAACACATATTCAAAAATAGAAATTAACATTTTCAAAAAAATGGAGATACCCATACCAGTAACAACAACCAATTCAGTAATTCCACCATCTATATACACATCCTCTTATTCAGCAACAGTTCTATATAGTCACTCATACATATACTCACTCATCATATGTAGTGATACACATATACATCCTGTTACACACCGACAGTCATCCAAAAGTTACTCACACACATACTCACATATGCAAATAAACTATTGAACATCCATTTATTTGCATATACAGCTATACACACACTAGCACATTACTTCTAAAGAAACTTACACATACTTACTCTCTTAAACAATCACTTATAGAAACACATACTTATTTAAACAGGAACTCTTTCAATCTCTCACTCTCACATATACTCATCACTTAAATACATCAATACTCACATATACTAGATTAAAACATATGTAGTTACTCATAAAGACACTAGTGAGGCAGGCATTCACTCACTAACACACACATATACACACTCATCCACCCATACAGTCCTGCAAATACGCTGTCTTCAAAACACATACAAACAGTGAGTCAGTCACCAACCCATGCAGCCACTTATACACAAAGTGAAACACTGATACATATATTTAAATATTTAAAAATTACTTGCTAATATATGTATTCACTAAGATACACTTTATAAGCCAGTTAACCAATCAATATTTTAATAAAAATAAACATCCATTTACACACTTATTTAAACATTTATTCGTCCATCGACCTTTACAAATACATATATAAAACATATTGATTTTTCAGAAAGACATACATTCACTGGATGGTGTCATCAGTGATGTCATGAGTGATGTCACTGACCATGTCATGAGTGATGTAATATGTGACGTCATCAGCAGTGCATTGCAGGCGCGCAAGTTATAGAGAGTCCAACTAACTATAACGTGGGAATTTCAATGGTTTTATGACAGTAAAATTACCAGCTAACTATAACTGGTGTGAAACCTATGTTTTTTTCAGTGAATTTAATAGGTTTTTTAAATGCTAATTCCTAACTATAACTGGTGTGAAACCTATGTTTTTTTCAGTGAATATATATATATATATGAGGTACGTGGCGCTCCTTAGACAACTCACAGCATTCAGCCGATCTGAAGACACAGAAACCAGCAAGACCCGTAGTTTGGTGCCAATATTTTTATTTTAATATTTTAGCCCGCACCAGTCCGCCATGACGCGTTTCGGCTAGAGATAGCCTTGATCACATGACAACGTCACGAGGGCTGATCACCCTTTTAAAGTGCAATGTGCCATCACGTGGGTTAGAAACAGAAAAAATACTGTCAATGTTTCTAAATTGTCCATAACAAATAATCGCGGCATAAATGCCTATATATTATGTTTGTTACACAATAAAAGCCAGCATATTCTCACATTATTATTGGATACACTGTAAAACTCTGCACATTATTAGAGTACAAAAAATACATGTCTAAATACAAGTACAACATCAGGCACAGGTAATGAAAACTTTTAAAATTGATATAAAAGTTAAAAGCTCATAAATAGTTATATACATATAAAAAATAAATGTATAATTCATATATCTACACATTTGATCCTTGTGTACATTATTCATATCACGGATCAAACCTAAAGTGCAATGATGCCCCAGTGGGCAAGTCCCATAGCCTGAGGTATATACTCGATATTGTGCAAAATTAGCTTAATGTGCAACATTTAAATGATGGCAAGAAAAGTGCTACCAAGTGCATGATAATCAAATAAAATCAACATTGAAAAATTGTATCAGTAGGTCATGGAGGGAAAAAGGGGATAAAGTTTGTCAGTGCAGAATGGAAAATCCACAGTTACTAATCAGAATGCAATTACTAGAGATACAGTTACTTTTACTTGAACAACTCAACTGACATTTTCATGGATAGTACATTTGACAGGTCTTGCATATTAAAGAACAGAATCATAGATAGGTGTGGCAGTCCTCCCCTGTATTAAGACCAGACGGTACCTTAGAATCTAAAAGGATTATATAGCGAGTCTCCAGTTTTCTTAAAAGTGACTCTCTATCACCGCCTCTTCTTTGGGGAGGAACACAGTCTATCGCAAAATATTTCAGTAAAGACGCGTCCTTTCCATGGTTACTCTCGAAGTGCCTGGCTACTGGGTAAGCCTGATCTGCATGAGTGTTCGCTCGCAGATGTTGGAGTATGCGCTTATGCACTTGTGGCCTAGTGCTGCCAACATATCTTAAGCCGCATGGGCACTCCAAGACATATACAACAAATTCTGACTTGCAATTTAATTGTTGTTGGATTTTTATTGGAAAGGGTGAGAGAGGAGTGGATACCTCAGTTTTACTGATGCCGTGCTTACAAGCTTTGCAGCTTGAGCATCTTTTAAAGCCTTTGCTGTCACTTAGCCATGTACCAGAAACCACTTCAGGACTGCTCGATACTAGACTATCCTTCATTGAGTGGGCTTTGCGATAGGTAATGCTAGGATTTCTGCTGATAAGTGGTCCTATTACAGGATCACAGGAGACTAAAGACCAGTTGTCTTTAATTATTTTATGGATACATTTATGTTGTTTATTGTAAGCCATAATCAGTCGGGTCTCACTGTTGGTGTTATCAGATACAGAATCAGTTTGTGCCTTTCCTGAGCCCAGGAGTACAATTCTATCCATCCTATTAGCTCTAATAGTGGCCTTATCTATCGTATCCGTTTTATAGCCCCGCTCAACAAATCTGGCCCTGCATGCTGATTGTGCCAGTCGGCATTCATCCTCACTGCTACAAATTCGTCTGATACGCAGCATCTCCCCATAAGGGATGCTGCGTATCAGGTGTGCTGGGTGATGGCTTCCAGCATGTAGCAATGTATTTCCTGCCGTTGGTTTACGGAATAGTCTAGTATGCAATTTTTTGTCACAAACATATAGTTCCACATCTAGGAATACAATGGATTTTTTACTCACAGTATTTGTGAATTGTATGTTCAGATTGTTGTTATTCAATTCCTCTATAAACAAGGTTACCTCTGACTCAGATCCATCCCATATGAAAACCAGGTCATCTATGTATCTTAACCAAAGTTTAACTTTGGTACTCATGACGGTGGCATATTGCTTCCTCAGGACCTGCTCCTCCCAGTACCCCATATGAAGACAGGCGTAACTGGGAGAGAAGCAGGCCCCCATTGCCACTCCCCTGGTCTGGATAAACAACTGATTAGCAAAAAGAAAGATGTTATTTTCAAGACATATATTGATCATATCTAGCAACATTTTGGAGTGATCATGGAAACCCTGATTACGTTTTTCAAAGAAATATACATACATATATATATATATATATATATATATATATACATACATACATACATACATACATACATACATACATACATATATATATATATATATATATATATATATATATATATATATATATATATATATATATATATATATATATATATATATATATATATATATATATATGTATATATATATATTCACTGAAAAAACCATAGGTTTCACACCAGTTATAGTTAGGAATTAGCATTTAAAAAACCTATTAAATTCACTGAAAAAACCATAGGTTTCACACCAGTTATAGTTAGCTGGAAATTTTACTGATATAAAACCATTGAAATTCCCACGTTATAGTTAGTCGGACTCACTATAACTTGCGCGTGCAATGCACTGCTGATGACATCACATATTACATCACTCATGACATGGTCAGTGACATCACTCATGACATCACTGATGACACCATCCTTGTGACACAGTGACAGACCTCCTTTCAGTGTAATGTAACCCATGAAACACATATTCAAAAATAGAAACTAATATTTTCAAAAAAGTGGATATACCCATACCAGTTACAACAACCAATTCAGTAATACCACCATCTAATACACATCCACTCATGTGTATGTATATGGGTTATTAGATATTTTTATTAGTATCAGTATGAGTGTCTATATGGTTTGGTGGGGGTATTACTTAGCACATAGATGCATGAGTGACTGACTCTTTGTTTGTATGTGTTTTGAAGACAACATATGTACAGGACTGTATGGGTGGATGAGTGTCTATATGTGTTTGTTAGTGAGTGAATGACTGTCTCACTAGTGTCTTTATCAGTAACTACATATGTTTTAATCTAGTATATATGAATATTGATGTATATAAGTGAGTATATGTGAGAGTAAGAGATTGTAAGAGTTCCTGTTTAAATAAGTATGTGTTTCTATAAGTGATTGTTTAAGAGAATAAATATGTGTAATTTTAAATAGAAGTAAGGTGGAAGTGTGTGTATAACTCTATATTCAAATAAATGGATGTCCAATAGTTTATTTGCACGTGTGAATATGTGTGTGAGTAACTTTTGGATGAATGTCGGTGTGTAACAGGATGTATAGGTGTATCACTTCATATGATGAGTGAGTATATGTATGAGTGACTATATAGAACTGTTGGTGAATGAGTGGATGTGTATATAGATAGTGGAATTACTGAATTGCTTGTTGTAACTGATATAGGTATCTCCATTTTTTTTAAAATTTCAGTTTCTATTTTTGAATATGTGTCTCAAGGGTTACATTATAGTGAAAGGAGGTCTGTCACTATGTCACAAGGATGGTGTCATGAGTGATGTCACTGACCATGTCATGAGTGATGTAATATGTGATGTCATCAGCAGTGCATTGCACGCGCAAGTTATAGTGAGTCCGACTAACTATAACGTGGGAATTTCAATGGTTTTATATCAGTAAAATTTCCAGCTAACTATAACTGGTGTGAAACCTATGGTTTTTTCAGTGAATTTAATAGGTTTTTTAAATGCTAATTCCTAACTATAACTGGTGTGAAACCTATGGTTTTTTCAGTGAATTTCATAGGTTTTTTAAATGCTAATTCCTAACTATAACTGGTGTGAAACCTATGGTTTTTTCAGTGAATTTCATAGGTTTTTTTAATGCTAATTCCTAACTTTTTATTCATACTCATACCTATGTGTTTTTTAGTGAATTGCTAAAGTATGTTTTTGTAAAAATGAACACTATAATGTATATTGAGATAATATTTTTAATTTAAAATATTTTTTTTTTATATTTCGCTTTCGGTGCGCGCACCGGTGCGCGTACCGTCAGCGCACTAACAAAAAAAAAGAAAAAAAAAATGAAGGAGGGACTGTGTAATAGATAGTAAGACAGATAAAAAGTGTAAAAGGAAGTAACTGAGAAAAGAAAAATGAATAAGGGAGCAAAAGAAAGAAGAAATAGGAAGAAGACTAAAGCAGAGGTTAAGGGAGATTGTAAATGGATGTTGAAAGTAAAAAGAAGGACAGTTAAGTATGAGAATGTCAGGTAGTGACGGAATCAGAGGAAAAGAATAGCAGTGATTGAGGGAAAGTAAATATCAGTGAATATAAGTAAAGAGGGGTGAAAGAGGGTACATGTAAGTGAATAAGGGTAACACATGGGGAGTAATAGAGACAAAGAAGAAGAGAGTAAAAGAAGGACTGTCACAAAGGGACTAAGTGAACCAGTAAAAAAGGTAAGTGAAGGAGTGTGCATAGGCAGAAGTACTGAAAAAAATTGAATGTGGTCGGAAGTAAACATGGAACAAAAGAATAAGTGAGGGAAGCAAAGTAAGGAAATAGGTGTGCGGTAGGGTGACAGAAAAATAGTGAAAATAAAACAAAAGGTGATAACAAAAAACATTTTACAAACACACTTACCATATAATCTATGCAAATTTGTATCTGTGAAAGATAAAGGAAAAAACATGTTATAATTACATAAAAATGTATAATAAAATAGAAGAAACAGTTCATGAGGTTTAAAAATCTACAAAAGTTTACTTAGAAATGAAGCAATAGTGAAGGATACAAAAACAGAAAGAAAGTAATGTAGAAAGAAAAAAAAAAGGAAAAAGAAATAGTTGGAGAACAAATTCCTAAAGGTAAAAAAGATACTAAAAGAATGTAAAATATCAAAACAAAATGAGTAAAGATAAGAAACTAAAAGAAAAATGATTGAAAAGGAGAGAAGTCAGATTGATAAACTATAAATAAAATAGAGGAATAGAAGATGATTGAGAGTGAGTGAAGTGAAGTCACAGAGTGAAGGGATGAAAGAAATGAAGTTATTATAGAACGATGGATAAAACAGGAGTGAGAGAGTAAGTACACAGAAAGACAAAAGGAAGAACTAACTGAACTACAGTACAATGAGTGTGAAAGAAAAAAAAATGGAGAAAGAGAAAGAGTGTTAGGAAACTAAAGCAGAGGTACTAAGAGAATATGAAAAAGATAAAAAGTGGTGGAAGGAACAGAGGAAATGCAGATAGTTCCTATCAGATTAAGAAGTTGTGAATGAAGTGCAGTAAAGAAACAGCGATGAAAAAAGAGTGTAAATTAGTAAAGAGAGGTAAATAAGGGTGAAAAAGAAAATGAGTGTATAACAATGTGAACACAATATAAATTACACAATGCAAACTACACAATAACTTCTACAATATGTTACATTATTTATTTTTGCTGTTCTCAGAATATATTGAATTCCACTTAAATTAGTGAGTTCAAAGTCTTCATCATATAACAGCGGGAAAAAAAAACACAATCTAAAAGATTGTGTTTAAAAAAACCCATTCAAACATACATCTCATATATGTACACTAATCTTTGATTCACTTACTTTTCCATGAGGCCAAATAGAAGATAGTGAAGGTCCTTTTGGTGGAAAAAAAGTCTGCTGTTCTTTATAAGTTCCATTTCATCGACTTCCTATGAAAAAAGATCTAAAAACATCATACCTTACACAATCCTCACGGCCAATTTGTGTCAGATATATCAGTATTTTTTACTTTGAGATCCACTTAAAGTATCTACATGAGATAAATAATTTAAAATATTAGATTAACTAACTAACTAACTAACTTTTATTAACTATTCCCGTCTTCAAAGGCCAATTCCCTTTACTAAAACTTTGGTTTTAAAAACACTAGATAAGAATTTGTAGAGTCATAAGGCAAACGTTGTTTATAAGTTAAATGAGAATCATTGCAGTAACTCCATCCATTTTCAGATTTTAAGTAGCATGTATAATGTCCTGAGGTGGTCGAAGATCCATCATGATAAATAATAGCTTCAGTTGTAAAGGTCCTTCCAGAAATTGATAACTGAGAAGCCACAAAATTTTTGATAGAAGTTGTCAATTTAGTTCCATCAGGTCTACATCGTTGGAAAACTAAAATAATATACTGCCCATACCTTTGTATAAATAATGTGGACAGCATTGTACAGTTACATTGGGTACACACCATATTATGATCTGCTGCTTTAACTAGATTTTTAAAAGACACTGATTTACAGTCTGGTAAAGTCAAATATATAAATCTTTCAGTGTCTATTCTAGTAGTACTTGATAAACTACAATTGTGGCAGTCATGCTGCCATTGATAAGAAAGACTGAAAAGATTATCTACATCTACACCTTCATCTTCCAAAACACCAAACATATACATTAAAAATTCCTGACAATCCTGCTGAATGTTCTGTGAAAATTTATCTTGACCAGAACACAAATCTAAAATATTTCGAATTTCTGTTACACTTTCTATTTGTGCTGTAACACTGCTACATTTCTGAAACACAGAATTCAATAAACCACACAATCTTTGATCCCGATTTTCAACAATCTGTTCTTGTAAACTTTTAAGAAAAAAAACAACATTAACCACTACATTAGCATAGCAGTTGACACCAGAACTATTTTCAAACTGAAATCCAACAACATTTTCTCCACAATTCTTTTTCTTCCTGTTTTCAATTACAGTTTTCTCTACTTTTTGTCTTTTTGCAACTACCTCACTACAATTATCCTCATTTCTTCTTTTTCGGCCTACCACACGTTTTTCAAACAGAGGATATTGAGGCAAATGTGGAGCATACTCTCTTCTTAACCTATTGTATTCTTTAACACAATCTAGATCGGCAGAAATCTTTGTCTCATCACACGCAATCAAGTACAATCCTGATAAAGTTCTGACTCGAGATAATGCCACATATGCCATACCCTCTTTAAACACAGATCTTCCAATGTTCACCAATGCACTATCTACACTTAAACCTTGAGATTTATGAATTGTCACCGCATACGCCAAACAAACAGGAAACTGTTTTCGGCGAACATATAAGTCTTTTACAAGTAAAAATCTAGCAGAACAACGACTTATTTGTTGTACTTGTTCAATGCCATCAAATTTTATTTTTAAAAATTCAATTCCATCTCTATTTCTGTAATTCACAAAATCAACAACATAACCCATTGCTCCATTTACCAGACCGCTTTCAACATTTAAATTCCTTCTCAAAATGATACGACAATTTAAACACACATTCAGAGTCTTTTCAAAACCAGCTGTTTTTGAAATACTTTTCTCCAATGAATGCAATTTAGTTTTCAAATTTTCTGACAAAACAATTGTTGCACCCATATGCTCTATTTTATCTATTGCTTCCAGTTTCACAATCTCTTCATTTTCTAAGTCTAATATTTTTTGGTTGAAGATGGAACATTCTTGCAGAGTTGGCATCAAACATATCCCAGATTTCTTCTCAGTCATTTTTTTAAAAATATTCTCTGGAAGAATGTTTTCATTTGGATACAAATTTGAAATTAATCGACTATGCAAAGCTTTTTTCCCTTTCTCAGTCATTTTTCCAATTCTTACATCTTGTAGAATATTTTTATAATCTTCATCCTTGGCCTGTCGCATATTTTGAAGCAGTTCAGCATATTTAAAATGTAGCCATATATTAACATTTCCAATGCTTCCAAGGGACTTCCTGGTATCTTCATGCGTGAGCATTTTAAACACTGGTTGTCCTTTTACTGGAGTCAACTGCAATAGATCTCCAAAAACAATAATGTGTTTTCCTCCAAATAACACATCATAGTCTGTTTTAAGAATTTCTTGCATTCTCAAATGCACAAAAGCAAGCATTAGATTTGAGACCATGCTTACTTCATCTATGATAAGAAGTTTCATTTTCTTCAAGACTCTTGAAACTTCAGAACACGCATCTCCAGATAGCTTGTTGTAATGCAATTTATTATCATGTTCAACTGGCAGCATCAATAAACGATGTAGAGTAATCCCTTTAATGTTATGTGCTGCCAGACCAGTTGGAGCAGTTACAACACAAGACAGTGGTGAATCAGTCCTTTTCTGCAGATAACTTGCAACGGCTTTAATTAGAAAACTTTTTCCTGTCCCCGCTTCTCCACTTACATACAGTCGGACAGGGTCAAATAATATACATGAGCACTCTTTTTTCTCATGTCTGAATCCATGTTCAATCTGCTCTGTGACTTCATCATATATCTTTTTCTGCTCAATGTTTAGTTGCGTTACCAAATCTTCTAAGTTAACTCCATCCTCTTGAGCTTGTTCCATAGCTCTTTCCACCTCATCCATGGCAGTGGCAGCTTCATTTTGGATAATTGGTCCTCCTAGTGGATCCTGGCTCAATGAAGTAGAACTCTGACTATCTTGAGAACTGTTTCTAGCTATCTCTTCAGCAATTGTGGTTTCTTGCTCCATTTCTTCATTCAACATTTGCAGATAATTTAGAAAAATAGGACATTCTATGGTATCCTTAGTTGCATTAAAAGAGTCTTCATAACAGAGAAAATCTCCAAGTAGTTCCTCTTCTGTACGCCATGGCTTAAAGAGTTGCAAAAGAGCTAAATAGTAAAATTCTCTTTTGTCTGGAACTTCACAACTCAATTTTCGATGATTAATCAAATGGCCTTTTTTCTGCTTCACTAGACATCCTTCATAGCCAATGAGTGCATATTTTCCATTATTGATATCTTCTGTGATGTTCCTCTTATAACTGTAGTTTTGAAGAACTTCATACAAACATGTGTTCTCAAGGTGAGTACTTCTATTTGGATAGTATGTATCCAACATATTTGTCTTCAAAATATCTGTACTGTTTGGTTCTTTTTCCGCCAAATATTCAATTTCTTGCACAGATTTCAAAACTCGGTTTCGTGTTGCAGCAAGACCAAGACTCACCCAAATGATTGTTCTTGATTTGGCATAGAGACTTGCTGATGATAACCGATCAGAACATTCATATGCTCCAATTTCTCGATGCGACAACATCTTCAGACTGAAACTGTATAATTTCTTGCTTAGACTCTTTTCATGTGAAATGTCCTCCCACATTTCCTTCAGTTCTGTCTTTTCTTTTTTGGTGATGTAAGATGTCACATATCGAGCCACAGCAATAGAGTTGTCAGCAACGAACTGAATATCCATGTTAGCATTCCACATGGACAAAATCACTGGGTTGTAATCGTTGATGTACTTAGATTCTTCATTTCTTTTCAAATTATATGTGTTTTTGGGAGATTTTCTCGTCACAGTATGTCGTAGAGATGACATCAAATTATTTACTCTTCCCTTAGAAATCACTGGTCGAGGAAATGCAAAACGACATTTCGTGTAGTACTTTTCCTTGTTTTTAAATTTTCGACGACAATACTTTCCACAACGATGAGATTGAAAACGTAAAACTTGTTGCCTTAAATTGTTTTCTTCAGTAGATTTTGGAACAGCACATGTTGAATACTCTTCAATGAAACTCATCACTGTTTCATCTGAATCTGATCCAAATTTGGGTGCATCTTTAATCCACAACAACATATGTATATGAGGAGCACCTCTCGCTTGATATTCCTTCCTCCAAAAGAAATCCAAAACCTCTCCAAGGGGAGGATTTTTTTTGTTGGTAATAAAAGACATCATAGCTTCAAATCTATGATTAAAATATCTGCAAACATTCACTGGATCTAAAGAACACAGTTCTCCTGGTGTTTTCAATTCTATATTTGGTATGGTTTCATTTGCCTCTCGTAGAAATTGAAGTAAATCGTCCCATGCATACTCAGCACAGCTAAGAGTGAGGAACCATGTAGGAGTTCCTAAGTTTCTTAGCATACATTTCAATTCTCCATGACGACGAAACCAATACTCGTTGGTTCCACGTTGACATGCCATGAGATTGATTAGCTGAGATTCCAAAATACTGTCTTGCAGATTAACTTTCTCCATAAAGTCCCTTGCACAAACATTTTGCAAATGAGGTCCACTTTTTAATATATGATTAACTGCATAAGAAAGCCCAGACAAATCACTTTCAAACAGTAGATGAAATAAATATGGAATGCATTGACGAAACCTTGGATCTTCTGCATATAATCTTAGAGTCCGGTATTCAGCTGCAGGAATTTGAACTGGTCGATCATCATATCGTCCACCACAACCTGTTGGAAATAATTGTGGAAAACAACGAGCTTCCAAACTTTCTTCCCATACACTAATGGGACTTCCTTTTGCTGCCTTCATTTGAAACAAGTCAATTGCATTTCCCATTACTTCTTTGGAATGCAAAGGATGAACAGTATAATGTTCATATATTTCTTCAGTTCTAGACACATCAACTTTTTCAATTTGACCAACTGAAGAATCACTATCTTCTTCTGTAGCTGTTTCCTCTACTCCAACACTTACATTTTTGTAGTACTCATTGTTTTTAACTAAATACAACGTTGCCTTCTTGACTTTTTTAACATCCACTAAATCTTGCCAAATTTTCTTACTCTTTGTTGGAACCCCATTAACTAGAATAACTAAAGGATCTTCTTCTACTCTTTCTACACCAATTGTATTAATATTTTTCTTTACATCTAGAGGCAAATAAACAACTCTTCCCTTTAATCCTCTCAGTAAATCTGATGGAGGCAATTTCCCTGTCTTAGGCTCCATGCGTACAATAGCCTGAAAAGGATGGACACATTGAATCAAAATAGATTCATAAGTATTTAGATCCATCAATTCAGAAGGAATATCTATCAACTGAAGATTATTATAAACTGCTCTTGCAGGCATTCTATTTTCATTTAATTTTTTCAAACAATAAGTGCAAATACGCTGATCCAAACTCAAATCAAAAGAATTCTCCACCAACAAATAACTTACAAAATCCTCCCATTCACTATTATTTTCCAATTCACTTTTTGCATATAAATCAACTAACCTAGTCTGAATTTTATAATGAGTCCGTCGACAACACACACAAGTTAAATTAGGCCTCTCACTTGATTTCACCTTAAACTTGATAATTTCCTCATCAAACTTTTCAATACTTGAAATTTGTCCATTATCTTCTGCATTACCATCCATTACTATATCTATTTCTACACTGTCCTCTTTGTTCCCAAAATAACAAAACTCAATTTCTTCACAAATAGTCTTCACATCCACTTCAGATCCATGCAAAAGAGCAGTATTTAACTGTTTAAGCTTAAGTGCAGGACTTTTTGCATAATACAACTTCCTCACTAATTTCCTTACGTTATTATGATGCACTGCTAACATCCTAAAATGATGAAAAACACTCCGACAAACTTTTCTAGAAAGACATGCTAGTGAATGCCCTTGCAAACCTGTGCTTTCTCTCACTCTGCAAGGATCTAACTCTTGCAGGATCTTCATTTTTTGTTTGAGACTTTTTTTACTATATGTACGTAAGAAATTTCGAAGCAAATCAATTGATTCCTGTCGCACACTACAAATACTACTACATTTCCATGTGTACACTGGACCCTTAGTACGTCTCCCTAAAACTTCATCAGCTAACACCTCTTCTGCATCTCTAGATACAAGTTTCTCTTTTTCCATCACACAACTATCTTTCACCTCATATGCACGACCACTGGTGTCAACTGCATGCACCAAATCATTTTCCTGAAAGTAACTCTCCTCATTAAAAAAAGGCTCAGAACTTGAACTATGCATCCATTCACCAGAAAATACTTCACAAAAATTACTCCGATTAATAATTCTTTTCCATCTACTGTTCGATTTGAAAACATCCATTGCCTTATTAAGTATCCTAATTCTATTGATTATTAAAATAAATAATTTTTTCTTAACTTCAAAAGCCTGATCAACAATCTTTTCTACACTTTTCTTTTTCTTGTAAAAAGCAGCTTTTAGTTTACTTTTCTTATCATTTTTTAGCAAATTTAAAACTACCCTATTGCGAAACATTCGCCTACGAATGTCCCTAAAAACATTTACCCTTCTATTGCTAACCATTCTCTTCTCTCCTGGTCCAATGGAAACATTTTTTGTGGGCTTCTCTTTCCTTTTTAGATTTGTTGACTTTTTCTGTATATTCACATTAGCAATTTCATTTTTTTTCCTACGACATATGTTGCGAAGAAAAGACTTAATTGGCTTACCAGAAGCTTTTCTGGTGTTTTTTGAAGTAGTTGTTGAAGAGGATTCCATAAACTCTGTTGTTGATGTTCTCCTTTTCTGTATGGTATTTTTGATATTTCTTTGCCTTGAAGGCATTTTTGCTTCCTTTTCAGAAGTTGATTTGAATCTGTTGTTCTGTTAAAAAAACACATGAAAGACCACTATTAGCAAACAACAAAGTAATGTTAAAAAGCAAACAATATAAACAATAAATTGCAACATATTTAAGTTTATACAATAGCAACTCATGGCTTTATTTTTAAAGGCCTTGCGCCACCAGTGCATCACTTATTACCCATGTTTAAAGTCAAGCATCAGCTGCACATGGCATTCATAAATAAGGGCCAAATACATATACCAATCAATTGCACCCAAAAATCGATTTTTCAATAACATGTAAGAAACACTGCGCAAAACCTAAGTACAACCACTCAATATCATCAAACAAAGTCAGGGTCTGATTTATAAAGGCCTTGCGCCACCAGTGCATAACTTATTACCCATGTTTAAAGTTTTGCATCGGCTGCACATGGCAATCATAAATAAGGGCCAAATACATATACCAATCAATTGCACCCAAAAATCGATTTTTGAATAACATGTAAGAAACACTGCGCAGAACCTATGTACAACCAATCAATATCATCAAACAAAGTCAGGGCCTTATTTATGAAAGCCTTGCGCCACCAGTGCGTCACTTATTACCCATGTTTAAAGTCATGCATCAGTTGCACATGGCAATCATAAATAAGGGCCAAATACATATACCAATCAATTGCACCCCAAAATCGATTTTTCAATAACATGTAAGAAACACGGCGCAGAACCTAAGTACAACCACTCAATATCATCAAACAAAGTCAGGGCCTTATTTATGAAAGCCTTGCGCCACCAGTGCGTCACTTATTACCCATGTTTAAAGTCATGCATCAGTTGCACATGGCAATCATAAATAAGGGCCAAATACATATACCAATCAATTGCACCCAAAAATCGATTTTTGAATAACATGTAAGAAACACTGCGCAGAACCTATGTACAACCAATCAATATCATCAAACAAAGTCAGGGCCTTATTTATGAAAGCCTTGTGCCACCAGTGCGTCACGTATTACCCATGTTTAAAGTCATGCATCAGCTGCACATGGCAATCATAAATAAGGGCCAAATACATATACCAATCAATTGCACCCAAAAATCGATTTTTGAATAACATGTAAGAAACACTGCGCAGAACCTATGTACAACCAATCAATATCATCAAACAAAGTCAGGGCCTTATTTATGAAAGCCTTCCGCCACCAGTGCGTCACTTATTACCCATGTTTAAAGTCATGCATCAGCTGCACATGGGAATCATAAATAAGGGCCAAATACATATACCAATCAATTGCACCCAAA
Organism: Lissotriton vulgaris; assembly: GCF_964263255.1. Taxonomy (NCBI): domain Eukaryota; kingdom Metazoa; phylum Chordata; class Amphibia; order Caudata; family Salamandridae; genus Lissotriton; species Lissotriton vulgaris. Next base: position 1,218,865,012 of record NC_141685.1, on the reverse strand, counting down.
AATCGATTTTTGAATAACATGTAAGAAACACTGCGCAGAACCTAAGTACAACCACTCAATATCATCAAACAAAGTCAGGGCCTTATTTATGAAAGCCTTGCGCCACCCGTGCGTCACTTATTACCCATGTTTAAAGTCATGCATCAGCTGCACATGGCAATCATAAATAAGGGCCAAATACATATACCAATCAATTGCACCCAAAAATCGATTTTTCAATAACATGTAAGAAACACTGCGCAGAACCTAAGTACAACCACTCAATATCATCAAACAAAGTCAGGGCCTTATTTATGAAAGCCTTGCGCCACCAGTGCGTCACTTATTACCCATGTTTAAAGTCATGCATCAGCTGCACATGGCAATCATAAATAAGGGCCAAATACATATACCAATCAATTGCACCCAAAAATCGATTTTTGAATAACATGTAAGAAACACTGCGCAGAACCTATGTACAACCAATCAATATCATCAAACAAAGTCAGGGCCTTATTTATGAAAGCCTTGCGCCACCAGTGCGTCACGTATTACCCATGTTTAAAGTCATGCATCAGCTGCACATGGCAATCATAAATAAGGGCCAAATACATATACCAATCAATTGCACCCAAAAATCGATTTTTGAATAACATGTAAGAAACACTGCGCAGAACCTATGTACAACCAATCAATATCATCAAACAAAGTCAGGGCCTTATTTATGAAAGCCTTGCGCCACCAGTGCGTCACTTATTACCCATGTTTAAAGTCATGCATCAGCTGCACATGGCAATCATAAATAAGGGCCAAATACATATACCAATCAATTGCACCCAAAAATCGATTTTTCAATAACATGTAAGAAACACGGCGCAGAACCTAAGTACAACCACTCAATATCATCAAACAAAGTCAGGGCCTTATTTATGAAAGCCTTGCGCCACCAGTGCGTCACTTATTACCCATGTTTAAAGTCATGCATCAGTTGCACATGGCAATCATAAATAATGGCAAAATACATATACCAATCAATTGCACCCAAAAATCGATTTTTCAATAACATGTAAGAAACACGGCGCAGAACCTAAGTACAACCACTCAATATCATCAAACAAAGTCAGGGCCTTATTTATGAAAGCCTTGCGCCACCAGTGCGTCACTTATTACCCATGTTTAAAGTCATGCATCAGTTTCACATGGCAATCATAAATAAGGGCAAAATACATATACCAATCAATTGCACCCAAAAATCGATTTTTCAATAACATGTAAGAAACACGGCGCAGAACCTAAGTACAACCACTCAATATCATCAAACAAAGTCAGGGCCTTATTTATGAAAGCCTTGCACCACCAGTGCGTCACTTATTACCCATGTTTAAAGTCATGCATCAGTTGCACATGGCAATCATAAATAAGGGCAAAATACATATACCAATCAATTGCACCCAAAAATCGATTTTTGAATAACATGTAAGAAACACTGCGCAGAACCTATGTACAACCAATCAATATCATCAAACAAAGTCAGGGCCTTATTTATGAAAGCCTTGTGCCACCAGTGCGTCACGTATTACCCATGTTTAAAGTCATGCATCAGCTGCACATGGCAATCATAAATAAGGGCCAAATACATATACCAATCAATTGCACCCAAAAATCGATTTTTGAATAACATGTAAGAAACACTGCGCAGAACCTATGTACAACCAATCAATATCATCAAACAAAGTCAGGGCCTTATTTATGAAAGCCTTCCGCCACCAGTGCGTCACTTATTACCCATGTTTAAAGTCATGCATCAGCTGCACATGGGAATCATAAATAAGGGCCAAATACATATACCAATCAATTGCACCCAAAAATCGATTTTTGAATAACATGTAAGAAACACTGCGCAGAACCTAAGTACAACCACTCAATATCATCAAACAAAGTCAGGGCCTTATTTATGAAAGCCTTGCGCCACCAGTGCGTCACTTATTACCCATGTTTAAAGTCATGCATCAGCTGCACATGGCAATCATAAATAAGGGCCAAATACATATACCAATCAATTGCACCCAAAAATCGATTTTTCAATAACATGTAAGAAACACTGCGCAGAACCTAAGTACAACCACTCAATATCATCAAACAAAGTCAGGGCCTTATTTATGAAAGCCTTGCGCCACCAGTGCGTCACTTATTACCCATGTTTAAAGTCATGCATCAGCTGCACATGGCAATCATAAATAAGGGCCAAATACATATACCAATCAATTGCACCCAAAAATCGATTTTTGAATAACATGTAAGAAACACTGCGCAGAACCTATGTACAACCAATCAATATCATCAAACAAAGTCAGGGCCTTATTTATGAAAGCCTTGCGCCACCAGTGCGTCACTTATTACCCATGTTTAAAGTCATGCATCAGCTGCACATGGCAATCATAAATAAGGGCCAAATACATATACCAATCAATTGCACCCAAAAATCGATTTTTGAATAACATGTAAGAAACACTGCGCAGAACCTATGTACAACCAATCAATATCATCAAACAAAGTCAGGGCCTTATTTATGAAAGCCTTGCGCCACCAGTGCGTCACTTATTACCCATGTTTAAAGTCATGCATCAGCTGCACATGGCATTCATAAATAAGGGCCAAATACATATACCAATCAATTGCACCCAAAAATCGATTTTTGAATAACATGTAAGGAACACTGCACAGAACCTAAGTACAACCACTCAATATCATCAAACAAAGTCAGGGCCTCATTTATAAAGGCCTGGCGCCACCAGTGCATCACTTATTACCCATGTTTAAAGTGATGCATCAACTGCACATGGCAATCATAAAAAAGGCCAAATAAAAATACCATTCATTTGCACCCAAAATCGATTTTTAAATAACATGTAAGAAACACTGCGCAGGACTTATATACTAACATACAATTTCACTTCTAAAACAAAACTATCTGCTTCCAAATATTCTCCATAGAGCAAATAAATCTCTATCTAAATTAAATGAATCATTACTTACCTTTACAAATGCTTTTGGAGATTGAAAACAGTGTCAGACACACACACCAATTTTTCTTTAGCAGAGGAAAAGGTGTGCTCTCAATACACTGAAACCAAGACTGGCATAGAAAATCTCTATCTTTGTACACATATGCCTTAATTCCACCAATGAAAACTCTTCCCTCACTATTTTCAAACCAACACCCATCCCCCTCTCAAACCTTTCTATCTGTTACCATAGCAACTCCCTCCTAACTGAACTGTAAGGTTCAAAAGTTTATCTTACAATGTTGCAAATTAACTCAGCAAGGATGTTTGACCTGTCAATACAGCAGCCTATACAGGGTATTTTTGCTTTTGGTGACTTTTTTTGAACCATTCAAATTGCTTCTTTCACACAACATAACCATACACCCTAACTTTCAGTTTTCAACTATCTGAATCCACCAATCATTGCTTGTGATTCAAGAGCACAGAAACTCCACAATTATTTTTTTGTGAACTCCTACTGTTCCAACTGCCATTTCATTCCCACACTTCATCTGACTGGACCAGAACCTTCTCACATCATGTACTCTGTTTGGATTATTGGACATAGCTACATCCACTGGGCTCAAAGGTATGCAGCTAGCAGAAATTTTCATAACCTTGATTTATCAAATGTGGAAATCAAGTGGATTGGCCACAGAGGATTAAAATGTCACCAATTGATACCATTGGTGAAAACCTTTTTGCATCTGCCAGAACCTGACCTTATAATTGTGCACTGTGGTGGAAACGATCTAGGCACATTAACTGGGGTAGGTCTGGAAATGCTATTAAAGGACACCTTTCATCAATTGATGATACTTTTTCCCCACACTGCCTTGGTATATTCCAATATATGCCAAAGACAGAAATGGAACTGGTCCAACCAATTTGGTCCACAATTTGAGAAAGCACGGAAACATGTAAATAAATCTGTTTCTGCTTACATGAGAGACTATGGAATGGGTTCATTATACAATAATAACTTGCGTTACAACATGCAAGACATCTACAGAGGAGATGGAGTGCACTTCTCAGATGAGGGGAATAGAATATTCCTCCTGAATTTAAGAATGTGTATTGGAACCTACTTGTAGGTACCTAAATCAACCACAGAACCCAAAAGCTCTTCTCAGAGCTACCCTAACTCTGATCATTCAAAGTGTTTATTTTTTTCTAACTTTTTTCACTATTTTTCACCAAAGTACGCTTTCGGGTGCGCTTAACGGTGGAAAATTAATTTTTTTTTTTTTTTTTTTACGTTTATGAGCCTCCTAAGGCCCCCTCAGAAAACCTAGAGGGTCAAGAAGTCTCTACAGTGCCCCCTTCTACCCATACCGAACATTGTTTACCCTCCATCTTGTGTCTCGATTGTACCGAAACACAAAATGGAGGACTCCCGTAACGCTGCCGGTGCGCGTAAAGGAGCGCGCACCGGTAAGCGCTCGATAAAAAAAGGTGGGAAAGCAATTTACAAAAAAACCACTGGAGACACTTTCATCAAATATAGAATAGGCCCTACTACATAGCAGTCCCTACCATTTGCCCAAATTTGGTGAAATTCCATTGAGACATTTAGGCTACAGGCCTGTCTAAATATCCTGAGGTAAATTACATGACAAAAACACACTTGTAATGTTAGAATTTACAACCAATTAAAAAGTATCTCTCATTTTCTACGATTATTTCCTGACGTTTGATTGGTTAAGTACAAGAATATATATAAAAGAAGAGAGGGAAACACAGCCATTTTGACTACTGCTTCCAGAAGTACACTTGAAAACAAATTTCACTGACAACTTCAACTGATTTCTCTAAGGTAACTTCTAATTATGGAAGTATATTGTACACTTTAAGTTTATTTCTGAAAAAATATTCTGTTAGTGATATGCTATCCCTCTTTAATAGTTAGAGATAGAGATAAACTTCTCTGTAATAGTTATGGATTGAGTTAGGCTTCTCTGGTATACAGTACCCTAACTCTACTAATATAGTTAATTTGTATGCAATTTTCAGAAAGAAAATGGAAGGAGAAAATCAGGCAAATGATACTTCTATCAAAGTAAAGGTGGAAAAACCAGAAGATCAAAAAAAAGAAGTTGATTTCATGGATGACTCTTTGGATGAACAGTTTATAGAATGTTTGGAAGAAATGGAATCATGTACATATAATTATGAGGAAATTCCGGACAATATTATGTTAGAAATTTTATTAAATTATGAAAAAGAATCAGAGGAATAAATTTATCTTTAATAATTTCAAATTGTTTCAGACAATATTCTTTTTTATATGTAATTCATAAAGTATTACCAAAAATGTTTAAAATATAAAGTGAGACTTATAGTATACTGTTCAACTATTTTTCTGTTACATAGTAAGTTTACTCATAGTTACTACCTTTCTCCCACTATATTATCTCATATGAATATTTTACACCTCATTTTCATAAGTGAGCAGGATAGACTACTCATGATCCCCTAGAAATTCTCAGGGAGTGCTTAAAAGATCTGTTTCTCCTTTCCAGACAGACTATGTTATGAATTCCATATACCACAAAAACATACAATAACAACATGCAAGATATCTACAGAGGAGATGGTGTACATTAAATGAAAGTCTCTGCATTGGTACCTACATGTAGGTACTTACATAAAATAAAACAAAACAATTAATAAACATACAATTTTTTGAAGTGATTATTTTTCCATAGTACCCTCCTTGGAGCGCTTCCCGGTGCGCGCACCGGGCGCTTCCCCCGCGAAAAACGCAAAAAAAAAATTTTTTTTTGAGGCCCCGCGGGGCCCTTTAATGGCCCCCATATCAAACCTAGGGGGTCAGGGGGGGTCTACCCTGCCCCCTTATGGTCAATTCCACCCTTTGTTTTTGCCACCTCTTATGACTAGATTTTACCGATAGACAAGATGGCGGCCGCTCCGGACTGTTTAGAATGTTTACAGACAACTGAGAGCCAATCAGCTTTCTGCGCGCAAGTCGCGTGTCGCGCCTGGAGCGCTCACTGGTGCGCGTACCGGAGCGCGGCTACAGATATATATATTTTTTTGAACGTTAATTTCTCAAAATCCACTGAAGCACATATCTTGAGACATAGCAAAGGCACATCGGGCTACCAGTCCCTACAATTTTGCCAAGTTTGGTGGAAATCCATTCAGCCGTTCGGGCTAAAAGTGAAATCGACCGCCCTATGGAAATTAACATGGGGAAAACGCGTTTTGAGACCCCCCTTTTATCTCAGCCCCCGCTTAACGTATCCCCCCCAAACTTTCAGGGAAGGACCGGAACCCCGCGAGGCCATTTTCAGGAAATGTTCAGGCAGATTCGTCAACCGGCGCCAAAGTTATTCCAAATAGAATTTTGAGATTTAACATTGAAAAAAATCCTAACTATAACTACCTAGGTAGGCGGGCGGGCGCCAGTAGGTATATATAGTTAGGATTTTTTCTCTATGGGACTTTTGAAAATTCTATGTCTAATAACTTTGGCGTTTGTGGACGGAATCAGCTGAAATTTTCAGGAAAATGGCACATTTTGTTTCTGAATTTGGGGGGGTTTCGTCAAGGGGGTGCCGAGAAAAAAGGGGGGTCCCAAAACGCGTTTTTCCCATTCATTTTTCCATAGGGCGTTTGGCCTCACTTTTAGCTCGAACAGCTGAATGGATTTGCATGAAACTTGGCAAAATTGTAGGGACTGTTAGCCCGATGTGCCTTTGCTGGGTCTCAATATATGTGCTCCAGTGGATTTTGAGAAATTAACGTTTTAAAAAACAGATATATCTGTGACAGCGTCCCGGGTAGCGATCCGGTTCGCGTACTTTTCGCGTTACGGAACTTTGCGAAGCGAAGCTGATTGGCTCTCCGGTGTCTGTCAACATTCTAAACAGTCCGGAACGGCCGCCATCTTGTCTCTCGGTAGGATCGAGAGACTAGAGGAGGAGAAAAACGAAGGGGGAATTTAATGAAAGGGGGCAAGGTAGACCCCTCTTGACCCCCTAGGAATGATGTTGGAGTTATTAAAGGGTCCTGTGGGGCAAATAAAAAAAATGTGATTTTTCGTGGTAGAAGCGCTTCCCGGTTCGTGAACCGGTAGCGAAACGGGAATTCGCCATTTTGTGTTTCGTTTTAATTAAATTACAAGATGGAGGAAAAACAATGTGAGAAATGGGTATAAGGGGGTACGAGAGACGTATCCTGACCCCCTATGTTTTCTGAGGGTGGCTGAGGATGCTCATATATGTTGATACATGTCTTCCAGCGGCTGCGCGTGAGTGGATTATTATTTTTTTGCTGCGTGACGTCTGTTAACGTTCGATTCGAAGGAAATCAGGAAGTGTTGACCGCCATTTTGTCACTGCGAGTAAATATATTGTTAAAAATAATTGTTATAAATGAATCCGTATTGATAAACATTGTTTGCGCCATTTTGCCTTTTTTCCAATGCCACACTTTTGTCGTGCATGGCAGCCATTTTAGATGCCTTGACCCGACCCACTCTCTGCACACTTCCAATCCTCAGCATGGCTCCCCACCCTCGCAAGCATCTCCTCCACGCACTGGTCACCCCCACTCTCTCTCTTATGCATGGGCCATAAACCTCCCCCATCTGCGCTGCTCTTCCCTGAGAATCACACCCTGTGCCCGCCCGACACCTCCCTTTCACCCTATTCACTACCGCACCCTCTGGGGGTATGGGAGACGTATCCTGACCCCCTATGTTTTCTGAGGGTGGCTGAGGATGCTCATATATGTTGATACATGTCTTCCAGCGGCTGCGCATGAGCGGATTTTTATTTTTTTGCTGCGTGACGTCTGTTAACGTTCGATTCGAAGGAAATCAGGAAGTGTAGACTGCCATTTTGTCACTGCGAGTAATATATTGTTAAAAATAATTGTTATAAATTAATCCGTATTGATAAACATTGTCTGCGCCATCTTGCCTTTTTTCTAATGCCACACTTTTGTCGTGCACGGCAGCCATTTTAGATGCCTTGACCAGACCCACTCTCTGCACGCCGCCGATCCTCAGCATGGCTCCCCACCCTCGCAAGCATCTCCACCACGCACTGGTCACCCCCGCTCTCTCTCTCATGCATGGGCTATAAACCTCCCCCCATCTGCGCTGCTCTTCCCTGAGAATCACACCCTGTGCCTGCCCGACACCTCCCTTTCACCCTATTCACTACCGTACCCTCTGACACTCCTCTTCCTCTGTGTCTGATTGTCCAGGCTGGTCCCAGGCTATCACTTAGCCCTGTGGATGTAGTTTATGGCCCCAACTGTAAAGAATCACCCCTCTTCAAAGGAGTTACAGTAGATCAAGGCCCCCACCCCATGAGATCCGTCACACCACACGCGTTCCTACTATCTGATAACGATCCTGTATTGTGATTGGGGAGGGGATTCTCACTGTGAGGGTGTGTGGGACCGAGCCTGAAGCGGAAGATTTCAGGGATGCCTTTTTGTACATCAAAGTCTTCACAATTATGTGTCACATTAAAAATATATAGCACTCCAACAAAGTAGTAGGATTATAACACTTTAATAACTTATAAATATATACAACGCTCCAACAAAGTAAACACGTTAAAAAAACCATTTTAAACAAAGCAACAATGGGCTGCTGTGAGGTGGCGTCAGTAGCGGTCCTTTGTGCGAATAGGCCGAAGGCAGCACAACGCGCTGAGATCCGGACGGCACCCAGGTGATGTCCAGTAAGTTGCCGCACGGGTCTTGGCATCCTACAATGCTGCGCCGAAAAACGGCGTGGGGCGCCCCGGGGGGGGGGGGGAGGGGAGGCGGTGTGAACGGGCCTCCCCAGGTGGAGGCTCCTCTGCTGCAGTGGGGCGCCCCTTTAGCGTTTCAGTCGCCATTCAGCTGTTTACCGCCCGCTTTTGCTGCACTGTGCCTCATCCGTCATTCAGCTGTTTACCGCCCGCTCTTGCGGCTACAGCGTCTCGCCCACCATCCAGTTGAGTTGCGCCCACTCTTGCGGCTACAGCGTCTCGCCCACCATCCAGTTGAATTGCGCCCACTCTTGCAGTGCAGCGATAGGCGGCTGCCACAGAACTCTTAAAATGGCGTCCGGCTCTTCGGATTTGGGCCTGGTCCACTAAAATGGCCCTGGGACACATTTGAACTCGGACATTTGCCTGCTAGGGCTTGGGTCCCAGTCTCGAAAGCGTCCCCTAAGCCTTGAAGATTCTAAAAAAGTCATCGGGGCCCCCGACTTCCGCAGGCTTCCGGTGGGGAGCGGCTGCCATGATTGCTTGCGGAATGGCCACGACGGAGCTACGAGATGGTGGTGCTCTCATGCTGACGCCAGCTTCAGTCTGAAACATCCAGAAACACTGTAGACTATCAATTCGATGACTTCCGGTGGAGCCCCAACGTGACCCGGTAGGGAAGAACTTGCCCTCTCCTCTTTTGACTGATGGTTCTTGTTGCCTGTCCCCTCTGTTGTCATCTAACGGAACCTTTTTGGATTGCCGAGTGAGAAAAAAAAAGGTGGGGCTTTCATCGTTTGGGAAAAAAATGTTTCAATCCAATGAAAAGTGTTATTTTTAGGTCATATGATCAAGCATTTCATCATTAGGAAACCAAAAGTAAAATAAACCAATGAAAAGTTTTATAAACAAGTCACATGACCTGTTATGCGGCTTTGGGCTATAAAAAGCCTAGAAAATCCGTTGGCCTGTGAGGCGGCGTCAGTAGCTGACCGATGTGCGAATAGGCCGAAGGCAGCACAACGCGCCAAGATCCGGATGGCACCGAGGTGGTGTCCAGCAAGTTGCCGCACTGGTGTGGCCATCCTACAATGCTGCGCCGAAAGACGGCGTGGGGTGCCCGGGGAGGGGGAGGCGGCGTGAACTGGCCTCTCCCGCCTCCCCAGTTGGAGGCACCTCATCTGCAGTGCGGCGCCCCTTACCGTTTCACTCGCCGTCCAGCAGAGTTGTGCCCATTTGAGATGTCATCAGTGATGTCATCAGTGATGTCATCAGTGATGTCACTGATCATGTCATGAATGATGTAATATGTGACATGATCAGCAGTGGATTGCGGGTGCGCGATATATAGTTAGTGCAACTAACTATATATGAAATTTCAATGGTTTTTTGTGAGTAAAATAAGGGTTTGTAAATGCTAATTCCTAACTATATATGGTCTATAACCCATGGTTTTTTCAGTGAATTTTCAAGGTTTTGTAAATGCTAATTCTAACTATATATGGTCTATAACCTATGGTTTTTTCAGTGAATTTTAATGTTTTTTAATAGCAAATATCAAAAGCTGTAAAATGTCAAGTACGTGGTAGGTAAAAACATTTTCGTATTTATGCACGCTGATGTGCTTTGAACGCTGCCCCCCCCCCCCTCCTCTTTTCTTTTAGGAGTATTCTCTCTTTGCAGATAGTGAAGGGTAGGTAACACAGGCCTTTGCCCCCGTTGTAATCCGTCGGGCCTGCTTCCCTCTCCATTTGATTGATTGTTATCCTAGCATTTATTGTTTTGGAATTGGTTCTCTTTGGTTCATTCTCTATTTACAAACAAGCACAGAGTCGCAATACTCTGTTTAGTCTTTGCAGATAGTGAAAAATCGTTAAAAAAAACAAAAGGGATCAAGCAAAATCAGTAGGCCACTAATGGGATCTCTTTTTGACCTCACTAAAATAGAAACAATATGAACAACTCCTCATGACAAATACGAAACTAGTGAGAGGAACTGAGCTCGACACCATGATGGCTGCAAGACAACTCGGCTCCGCCGCCCACCCCACCCAAAATAACGACAAACACTATGCAAATACTATAAATATATACAACACACCAGCAAAGTAACAGGGTAAAACGTTTTATTAAATAACTATTTACATGGCAGCCTGCAGCAACATCGATCCAAACAAGCCTTTGTATTTGGGGCTCAAAATCAACAAGTAACAGGGTAAAACGTTTTATTAAATATCTATTTACATGGCAGCCTGCTGCAACATCGATCCAAACAAGCCTTTGTATTTTGGGCTCAAAATCAACCATCAATAGTAAGATTTTCATAGGTGAGTGTAGGTTCATGGTTTTCCATCCACAGACTAAAAGCCTGGAGTGGGAGTGAAAGAACAATAACTAGGTAAGAAGGAAGGCAGAGGTTGTGGGAAGGACTCTGGATATGGTATGTTGCTTGGTCCCTGAGATGCTTCGATGTCACTGCCTTGCACAAATGGCATAAGTCCTGGATGTTGGGTGCCATAGTTGAGGGTTCTGAGCAGCGCTTGTAACACTGTCTGAAGCTTATTTGCACCTGCTGCAGCTTCACTATTCTCAAAGTAAATGGGGGCTGTTTGTGGACCTGACTGCATTGGAAAACAATGTGATGCGGTGCCTCCCAGAACCACTTGACGGAGGCCCCCGAGATAATTGCGCCTGCTCCACACCTTGTCCCACAATCCGTTTGACCTGAAGACACTTCCTGCGGTGCCCTGGTCCGACCATCACATATACCTGCGCCAGGAGACGGCGTGGGATGCAGTAGAAGGGAGAGGTGGCGCGAACGAGCCTCCCCCACCTCCCCAGGTGGAGGTTTCTCAGCTACACCCCAGCGCTTCACTCGACCAGCTGACTTACGCCCGCTCTTGCGACACAGTGCCTCGCTCGGCCAGCTGAATTGCGCCTGCTCTTGCTATTACAACGTCTCACCCGCCATCCAACGGAATTGCACCCAATCTTGCGGTACAGTGACAGGCGGCTGCTACGAACCTCACGAAATGGCGGTCGGCTCCACAGACTTTGGCCTGGCCTGCAAAGATGGCTCTGGGCAACCGTGGAACTCAGACGCTTGACTGCTAGGGCATGGGCCCCATTCCCAAAAGAGTCCCCTCAGCCTTGAAGATTCTACAACAGTCACCGGGACCCCCGACTCCCGTAGACTTCCGATGGGGAGCGACTGCCATGATTGCTCGCGGAATGGCCACGACGTAGCCACGAGATGGTGGTGCTCTCATGCTGACGCCAGCTTCAGTCTGAAACACTGTAGACTACCAATTCGATCAGTTCCGGTGGAGCCCCAACGTGACCCGGTAGAAAAGAACTTGCCCTCCCCTCTTTGACTGATGGTTCTTGTTGCCTGTCACTTCTCTTGTCATATAACAGAACTTTTTGGACTGCTGAAAGGGGTTGTGTTCCGACCGCTGGTTGTTGGAGACATTTTGACTATATTCTGGACCTGCGTTGTCGCGTAATGCGTCATATGACGTGCCGCGTTAGCGCACCCGGAAGTGCTCCAGTGCGCGAGGCGCAGCTTCCCGGAAACGATCCAGAGCGCGGTGCGCAGCGCGTAACGTAAGCATAACAGGTCATGTGACTTGTTAATAAAACTTTTCATTGGTTCATTTTACTTTTGTTATTCTAATGATGAAAGGCCTGGTCATATGACCTAAAAATAACACTTTTCATTGCTTTCGAACATTTTTTTTTCCCAAATGATGAAAGCCCCACATTTTTTTTTCTCACTCTGACTTGTAAAGCAAAGGACCCAGATGCATTTACAGTTTATCACTAACAATGTTCCAGGCTAATGTATTTTCCCGCGAAATTTACAACTGTCCTGCAAATAAAATATTCCTATTTCGAGAAAAAGGGCGTTTCTTCGTCCCACGAGGGAGCCGTTGAACAAAGGAGGCTCGGCCTGCTGTCTTAGTCGCTGATAGGCATGAATATCGGATTCTTATTGATCACTTTATGTTGCAGGAGTGGAAAACACAACAGCCCTTGACCATTTATCTTTACTGCGTTCCTGCGTATTATACCTTTTAACCGTCATGTAATCGGGCAGCTTTATTTCACTTGCCTTTTACTGATTCAAAAACAGTGGCTATTATTCAAAACTTTGCCAATCTAAGTACTACTACCATGTTTTGTTTTAAAAACCTTTATTGTGAAAATGTCAGTATACAAATACGGGCCTATAACCTCGTGGGCCGGCCACGGAGCAAACTGGAATCGTATATGATGAGGGGACATTTACACTGTAGAAGAACGTAACGGGCGACCCATTAGGTTGCAAGAACTAAGGTGTTTCATCGCATCTCGCGAATCTTCAGGGCTCTGAATGGTCCGCACTACGAACACAGATACCCGGGAGATACGAAGCAAACTAGACGTCTTCAGACGGTCACTTGCACGAGGCCATAGAGCGACCTCTTTCAGCCCTCGTTTAAGAATACTTGGATACGGAACGATCTAAACATTTTTTGACCATTATACCATTTCTCGGGTGACCTATAAGAGCGCATCACGCTTGTCAGCCAATCAATTCAACTCGACTATTGAATTTAATACTGGTCTTGGGCCCCTCCGGGTCGGAATTATCACCGGAAGAGTGACCTCTTGGTCCAAGCACAACCATTCAGAGCCCTGAAGATTCGCGAGATGCGATGAAACACGTGTCGGCTGGTTGTTCTCAAGCTGTGATAAATTAAACCAAGACAACAAGACTTCTTTTGCTTATATATGTTCATTCTTTTGCATTAACTGCTTATTATTGTGTGTATTACTGTTGTTCCTCTGCAACTAATTGCTAAATTGTTCATGGCCACATTGTGACCTTCTTATACTCATTGAGTGTGTGCATAGGGTATGTCTCTCATTTTAACGTTGGATTAGTACAGCTAGCTGACTTCTCCTTTGGGTGGTTATTTGGTTATCCACTCACCCAGTTGCACCACCGTTCACTTTATCCTATAGTGCTTCCTTTCTGGCAGTGCGCCCATTCTCTGACCTCTAAAAACCATTTTTTCCCCAAAAGCAAGAACTAAGGTGTCTAACAGTTGCGGAATCGGTGGACGTACATTTTATAATTAAAGTACGACAGGGCCAGTTACAATAAAATTATCTAGATATACATTTGCGGGCACGTACCTTGGGTGACGTTAATTCGAACTTTCAATAGTACAGTAATCAATAACACATCAGAACTTAATATCAATAGGGATGTCCAAATGTTCAATCAGTACTCGTCCCCGCCCGCCATGTGCTTCAAAACTGCATACGTATCTTGTGATATCAATGTTGGGCAACCAGTACACAGCAAGGAGTTACGAGTCCCATTTATACCGGCGCCATTTTGGGCAAGGCCGGGCAGGTCCAGGATATAGTCAAAATGTCTCCACCAACCAGCGGTCGGACCAGAACCCTTTTTGGCAGTCCAAAAAGGTTCCGTTAAATGACAACAGAAGAGATAGGCAACAAGAACAATCAGTCAAAAGAGGGGACGCTTTCGTGAATGGGGCCCATGCCCTAGCAGGCAAGCGTCCGAGTTCCAAGGTGTCCCAGGGCCATTTTAGTGGATCAGGCCCAAATCCAAAGAGCCGGCCACCATTTTGAGAGTCCTGTTGCAGCCGGCTATCGCTGCACCGCAAGAGTGGGCGCAATTCAGCTGGATGGCGGGTGAGTCACTGTACCGCAAGAGCGGGCGGAACTCAGCTGGATGGCGGGCGAGACGCTGTACCGCAAGAGAGGGCGGAACTCAGCTGGATGGGGGGTGAGGCACTGTGCCGCAAGAGCAGGCAGAACTCTGCTGGACGGCGAGGCGCCCCACTGCAGATGAGGTGCCTCCACCTGGGGAGGAGGGAGAGGCCCGTTTGCGCTGCCTCCCCCCCCCCTGGGCACCCCACGCCGTCTTTCGGCGCAGCATTGTAGGATGGCCACACCAGTGAAACTTGCTGGACACCACCTCGGTGCCATCCGGATCCCGGCGCGTTGTGCTGCCTTCAGCCTACTGTAGCAGCAAGTGCGGGCGCAACTCTGCTGGACGGCGAGTGAAACGGTAAGGGGCGCCGCACTGCAGATGAGGTGCCTCCACCTGGGGAGGCGGGAGAGGCCAGTTTGCGCCGCCTCCCCCCCCCCCGGGCACCCCACGCCGTCTTTCAGCGCAGCATTGTAGGATGGCCACACCAGTGCGGCAACTTGCTGGACACCACCTCGGTGCCATCCGGATCTCGGCGCGTTGTGCTGCCTTCGGCCTATTCGCACATCGGTCCGCTACTGACGCCGCCTCACAGGCCAACGGATTTTGTAGGCTTTTTATAGCCCAAAGCCGCATAACAGGTCATGTGACTTGTTTATAAAACTTTTCATTGGTTCATTTTACTTTTGGTTTCCTAATGATGAAATGCTTGATCATATGACCTAAAAATAACACTTTTCATTGGATTGAAAGATTTTTTTTTCCCAAACGATGAAAGCCCCACTTTTTTTTTTCTCACTCGGCAATCCAAAAATGTTCTGTTAGATGACAACAGAGGGGACAGGCAACAAGAACCATCAGTCAAAAGAGGAAAGGGCAAGTTCTTCCCTACCGGGTCACGTTGGGTCTCCACCGGAAGTCATCGAATTGATAGTCTACAGTGTTTCTGGATGTTTCAGACTGAAGCTGGCGTCAGCATGAGAGCACCACCATCTCGTAGCTCCATCGTGGCCATTCCGCAAGCAATCATGGCAGCCGCTCCCCACCGGAAGCCTGCGGGAGTCGGGGGCCCCGATGACTTTTGTAGAATCTTCAAGGCTGAGGGGATGCTTTCGAGAATGGGGCCCAAGCCCTAGCAGGCAAATGTCCGATTTCAAATGTGTCCCAGGGCCATTTTAGTGGACCAGGCCCAATTCCGAAGAGCCGGCCGCCATTTTAAGAGTCTTGTGGCAGCCGCCTATCGCTGCACCGCAAGAGTGGGCGCAATTCAACTGGATGGTGGGCGAGACGCTGTAGCTGCAAGAGCGGGTGCAACTCAACTGGATGGTGGGCGAGACGCTTTAGCCGCAAGAGCGGGCGGTAAACAGCTGAATGGCGGATGAGGCACAGTGCAGCAAACGCGGGCGGTAAACAGCTGAATGGCGACTGAAACGCTAAAAGGGCGCCCCACTGCAGCAGAGGAGCCTCCACCTGGGGAGGCCCGTTCGCGCCGCCTCCCCACCCCCCCCCCCTCCCCCCGGGGCGCCCCACGCCGTTTTTCGGCGCAGCATTGTAGGATGCCAAGACCAGTGCGGCAACTTACTGGACATCACCTGGGTGCCGTCCGGATCTCAGTGCGTTGTGCTGCCTTCGGCCTATTCGCACAACAGACCGCTACTGACGCCACCTCAGAGCAGCCCATTGTTGCTTTGTTTAAAAAAAATGTTTTTAACGTGTTTACTTTGTTGGAGCGTTGTATATATTTAAAAGTTATTAAAGTGTTATAATCCTACTACTTTGTTGGAGTGCTAAATATTTTTAATGTGACACATAATTGTGAAGACTTTGATGTACAAAAAGTCATCCCTGGAATCTTCCGCTTCAGGCTCGGTCCCACACACCCTCACAGTGAGTATCCCCTCCCCAATCACAATACAGGATCGTTATCAGATAGTAGGAACGTGTGTGGTGTGACGGATCTCATGGGGTGGGGGCCTTGATCTACTGTAACTCCTTTGAAGAAGGGTGATTCTTTACAGTTGGGGCCATAAACTACATCCACAGGGCTAGGTGATAGCCTGGGACCGGCCTGGACAATCAGACACAGAGGAAGAGGAGTGACAGAGGGTGCGGTAGTGAATAGGGTGAAAGGGAGGTGTCGGGCGAGCACAGGGTGTGATTCTCAGGGAAGAGCAGCGCAGATGGGGGGAGGTTTATGGCCCATGCATAAGAGAGAGAGCGGAGTGACCAGTGCGTGGGGGAGATGCTTGCGAGGGTGGGGAGCCATGCTGAGGATCGGCGGCGTGCAGAGAGTGGGTCTGGTCAAGGCATCTAAAATGGCTGCCGTGCACGACAAAAGTGTGGCATTGGAAAAAAGGCAAGATGGCGCAGACAATGTTTATCAATACAGATTAATTTATAACAATTATTTTTAACAATATATTTACTCGCAGTGACAAAATGGCGGTCAACACTTCCTGATTTCCTTCGAATCGAACGTTAACAGACGTCACGCAGCAAAAAAAAAAAAAACGCTCACACGCAGCCGCTGGAAGACATGTATCAACATATATGTATCAACATATATGAGCATCCTCAGCCACATAGGAAAACATAGGGGGTCAGGATATGTCTCCCGTACCCCCTTATACCCATTTCTCACATTGTTTTTCCTCCATCTTGTAATTTAATTAAAACGAAACACAAAATGGCGAATTCCCATTTCACGACCCAGTTCGCTACCCGGTTGGCGAACCGAAAAGCGCTTCTACCGCAAAAAATCGATTTTTTTTTATTTGCCCCACTGGACCCTTTAATAACCCCAACATCATTCCTATGGGGTCAAGAAGGGTCTACCTTGCCCCCTTTCATTAAATTCCCCCTTCGTTTTTCTCCTCCTCTTGTCTCTCGATCCTACCGAGAGACAAGATGGCAGCCGTTCCGAACTGTTTAGAATGTTGACAGACACCGGAGAGCCGATCAGCTTCGCTTCGCAAAGTTACGTTACACGAAAAGTTCGCGAACCGGAGCGCTACCCGGGACACTGTCACAGATATTTCTGTTTTTTAAAACGTTAATTTCTCAAAAACCACTGGAGCACATATATTGAGACCTAGCAAAGGCACATCGGGCTAACAGTCCCTACAATTTTGCCAAGTTTCGTGCAAATCCATTCAGTCGTTCGAGCTAAAAGTGAGGCCAAACGCCCTACGGAAAAATGAATGGGAAAAACGCGTTTTGGGACCCCCCTTTTTTCTCGTCCCCCCCTTGACGAAACCCTCCCAAATTTCCAGGGGCTGCTCAGAAACAAAATATGCCATTTTCCTGAAAATTTCAGCCGATTCCGTCCACAAACACCAAAGTTATTAGACATAGAATTTTCAAAAGTCCCATAGAGAAAAAATCCTAACTATATATACCTACTGGCGACCGCCAGTAGGTAATATATATATATGTATATATATATCAGATCCACATCCTTTGTAGCGCCGGGACACCGGGACAGCGGTGCATTAAGGGGCAAAGGTTCCCCTTCGTCGATATGCAGGTCCACAATGCGTAGCAACGCTACGTAAAAATGCACTCCCCTCGAAATACCAGGAATCAAAAGTTCTCAACAAAGTGCGCTTTTCCAAAAATCCATATTTATTTAAAGTGCAGCATCGTGATAAGTCATGGAATCAAAAACCCAACGCGTTTTGGCGAGGAAACTCGCCTTTATCACGCGTTGGGTTTTTGATTCCATGACTTATCACGATGCTGCACTTTAAATAAATATGGAGTTTTGGAAAAGCGCACTTTGTTGAGAACTTTTGATTATTGGTATTTTGAGGGGAGTGCATTTTTACGTAGCGTTGCTATGAATTGTGGACCTGCATGTATATATATATATATATATATATATATATATATATATATATATAAATATATATTAACTACTGGCGGTCGCCAGTATGTATATATAGTTAGGATTTTTTCTCTATGGGATTTTTGAAAATTCTATGTCTAATAACTTTGGCGTTTGTGGACGGAATTGGCTGAAATTTCAGGAAAATGGAACATTTTGTTTCTGAGCAGCACCTGACAATTTGGGGGGGTTTCATCAAGGGGGGGCCGAGAAAAAAGGGGGGTCCCAAAACGCGTTTTTCCCATGTTAATTTCCATAGGGCGGTTGGCCTCACTTTTAGCTCGAACGGCTGAATGGATTTGCACGAAACTTGGCAAAATTGTAGGGACTGTTAGCCCGATGTGCCTTTGCTAGGTCTCAATATATGTGCTCTAGTGGATTTTGAGTAATTTAGGTTCAAAAAAAGATATATATCTGGGCGGAGCCTAACCACACATCTGATCTGATTGGCTGTCAGCACTTCATCCAAGAAGTGTTGGCAGCCATCTTGGGACCAATATACATGATAGCACCTCATTAAAAAGCATTGTAGTTAATAGAGGGTTTTAGGACTTTAGTTACATTATAAATCATGTGTTGATGGTACCATGCTCGTTTTAGGAATTGTGGTGGGTTCTAAGGTGATTTTACCATGTGAAAAAACCTTCTGCTGTGATATCATGAATATTGTTTGAAAGAAAACTAATATCTCATGATTTTCCCACAGTGGTTTGGAAGGGGATCTATAAGCTAAACTGAAAGCATATTTTCTGTAAATTTACATTATCTTCCTCAGTCATGTGAAAATGAAGTCTGACATTCTCAGTAAAACATGTACATCCAACAAGGACAGAGACTGTCAGTTGATTCCTTTGTGTTCTACTGCAGCCTCCTAGAGTGTTCTAAAGAACAACTAGAGCGCTAACAGTCCTACTTATTACAAAGGTATGGCACACCTGAAGACATCTTGATTGGAATAAAGTGGTAACTCTTAAAACATTTAATTTAAAAAGAAACAACATGAGGGGGTATATTTTGCCATAGAAAGTATGATTAGTGCTGCAGAATGAAAAATTAGGGCACATTTTGAGTGACTTCTCAAATCCTTTTCTATTTCATTAAAACATTCTGACATGCAGTCTCCCAAAATGGCCACCAGAGACAAAAGAGCCCAAATGTAGCCCAAATATCACCCAGATGTAGCCCAAGTATAGCCCAATGACAGAATGTCCCAGAGTGTTCTAAAGAACAACTAGAGCGCTAACAGTCCTACTTATTACAAAGGTATGGCACACCTGAAGCCATCTTGATTGGAATAAAGTGGTAACTCTTAAAACATTTAATTTAAAAAGGAACAAAATGAGGGGGTATATTTTGCCATATGAATTATGATTAGTGCTGCAGAAAGAAAAATTAGGGCACATTTTGAGTGACTTCTCAAACCCTCTTCAATTTCATTAAAAAATTCTGACATACAGTCTCCCAAGATGGCCACCAGAGACAAAAGAGCCTAAATGTAGCCCAAATATCACCCAGATGTACCCCAAGTATAGCCCAATGACAGAATGTCCCAGAGTGTTCTAAAGAACAACTAGAGCACTAACAGTCTTACTTATGACAAAAGTATGGCACACCAGAAGCCATCTTGATTGGAATGAAGTGGTAAGTCTGAAAACACTCAATTTAACATGAGGGGGTTAATTTTGCCATAGAAAGTATGATTAGTGCTTCAGAAAGAAAAAATAGGGATCATTTTGAGTGACTTCTCAAATCCTCTTCTATTACATTAAAAAAATTCTGACATGCAGATGAAACATGCACTTTGAATACCAGCAGCAGACGTCCCTGGTGAGCAGTAGCTTTACTACAGTGATCTAATATGCAACTAGAGTGCTAACATTCAGAATTTATGGCAAATGTGTGACACATCTGAATGCCTTCTTGATGGAACCAAAGTAAACAAGCATTGAAAATGCAATAGATCTCGCCCTCGTTTAAGTTAAAGCCATTCTGTTTGTAATGAGGTGGCTTTTTAGCTTTGCTTTTATTAGTGTTTTTTCAACTTTCATGTAAATAACATGCATCTGTATGCATATAAGTATATGTATGCATGCATTTATGTTTGTATTTATATAGATATACAGATGATATATGTTTATATATGTATGTATATATATATATATATATTCACTGAAAAAACCATAGGCTATAGACCATATATAGTAGGAATTAGCATTTACAAAACCTTGAAAATTCACTGAAAAAACCATAGGTTATAGAACATATATAGTTAGGAATTAGCATTTACAAAACCTTGAAAATTCACTGAAAAAACCATAGGTTATAGACCATATATAGTTAGGAATTCGCATTTACAAAACCTTATTTTACTCACACAAAACCATTGAAATTCCATATATAGTTAGTTGCACTAACTATATATTGCGCACCCGCAATCCACTGCTGATGATGTCACATATTACATCATTCATGACATGGTCAGTGACATCACTGATGACATCACTGATGACATCTCAAATGACATCACTGATGACATCTCAAATGACATCACTGATGACATCACTGATGACATCTCATTTGACATTACTGATCACATCACTGATGATATCATTCATGTGATAATACGATGAACCTCTTCAGACTCTAATATAGCCTTAGATACAATCAGTGTAAACAGACACTCACAGACTGTCACTCATCCATGGAGTTACTCACACACCTAGTCAGTCATGCAAAGAATCAATCACACCTCCATTTCCTCAACTATACAGTTATACAAACTTTACTTATTCAAACATATACTAACACATATTTACTCTCTTATACAATCCCTGATACAAGTTCACAATGATCCATACAGCCACTCACACATTCACTGGCTCTTATGCACAGTAATATATATATGGAATTTCAATGGTTTTGTGCAAATAAAATAAGGTTTTTTAAATGCTAATCCTTAACTATATATGGTCTATAACCTATGGTTTTTTCAGTGAATTTTCATGGTTTTGTAAATGCAAATTCCTAACTATATATGGTCTATAACCTATGGTTTTTTCTGTGAATATATATATATATATATATATATATATATATATATATATATATTCACTGAAAAAACCATAGGTTATAGACCATATATAGTTAGGAATTAGCATTTACAAAACCTTGAAAATTCACTGAAAAAACATAGGTTATAGACCATATATAGTTAGGAATTCGCATTTACAAAACCTTATTTTACTCACACAAAACCATTGAAATTCCATATATAGTTAGTTGCACTAACTATATATCACCTACCTGCAATCCACTGCTGATGATGTCACATATTACATCATTCATGACATGGTCAGTGACATCACTAATGACATCACTGATGACATCTCAAATGACATCACTGATGACATCACTGATGACATCACTGATGACATCACTGATGACATCTCATTTGACATTACTGATCACATCACTGATGATATCATTCATGTGATAATACGATGAACCTCTTCAGACTCTAATATAACCTTCGATACAATCAGTGTAAACAGACACTCACAGACTGTCACTCATCCATGGAGTTACTCACACACCTAGTCAGTCATGCAAATAATCAATCACACCTCCATTTCCTCAACTATACAGTTATACAAACTTTACTTATTCAAACATATACTAACACATATTTACTCTCTTATACAATCCCTGATACAAGTTCACAATGATCCATACAGCCACTCACACATTCACTGGCTCTTATGCACAGTTATTTATATATGTCAACTCTCACATGTACTGTGTTTTACATATGTACTTACTTTGACATGTAGCACTGAGATATCTATTCACTCACCAATACACTCATGCACACAGTCAACCGCCCATACAGCTGTTTCCACATGCACTTTTGAAACCATACATCTAGTGAATCAACTGCTCACACATCTATGCACAGAGTCATACACCTCCCAGCCACCCACACACACACTCAGTCTCCCATACAAATACTTGGGCAACCAATCAATAACCCATATAGTTACTCATATAGCTACTTATCAACACATGCAACAGTTTACAGAACAACAGACATAATGATGCACAAATTAAGACAGTTTAGTCACTAACCCATGCACTCAGTGAGACACATTTAATCCCTCACTCATACAGTCAGTCATGCCCCATACTAAATACTTCATCCAGACACTTATACATCCACTCATTCTTCAATATGTAAGACATATTTTAACTTTACAGAAACATACAGTCACTGGATGTTGTCATTAGTGATGTCATTTGAGATGTCATCAGTGATGTCATCAGTGATGTCACTGACCATGTCATGAATGATGTAATATGTGACATCATCAGCAGTGGATTGCGGGTGCGCGATATATAGTTAGTGCAACTAACTATATATGGAATTTCAATGGTTTTGTGTGAGTAAAATAAGGTTTTGTAAATGCGAATTCCTAACTATATATGGTCTATAACCTATGGTTTTTTGTGTAAATATATATATATATATATATTGCCAACACTTCGTCACACAATGTATCATGCTCTCAGACACTCAGTAAACGCCAGAGATCAGCAAGGTCCAAGGGTGTTTATTGACCCCTTACGACATGTTTGGGCTTGCGAGAAGCCTTGTTCACGTAAGTTTGTGCATCGCATCTGTACAGTGTAAATACTGAACAACAACATAGACAAAGGACACAGGTCGCAGGTCACATGACAGAAAAGTGGGTCGGCCATATTGGAACGGTCAAGTTATGCTGTTAATACGTCTTAACCAACATAACATATGCACATGTATGTAAAAACAAGTTAAATCAAAGAGTCATGGTCATGACACAAGAATATCAAATAAATGCATATGGTTGATATGTGCATTCAAACAAGACAAGTGCAGTCTGTGTTAGCGCTCGCGTTCTGTGGCCAGGCAAGATCGTGAATGATATATTGGAGGTGACCAACATGCATGGCACATAAGGTAGGAGACTGTCCAAATAAATGACAGTGTCTAAGCCAGTTACGAGGTAAAATACCTGGAGTCCCATAGTGCCTACAGTGAGATTCAGTAGGCGACGGGCGCCAAAGTTCTATCAGGCGACCTGGTCAAAGTCAATATCAGAAAAGTGAAGCCAGTGAAGGCGTGCTCTTATCTTATATCAGGAACGTGCAGGGAAGATAACTGGTGCAGGTGCAGTGAAGGGTCTCAATCCCAGTGATGTTCCTGTGGATTAAAATAGCAGATGTTAAAATCTAACATGAAAAACAGCGTATGCATAACGTCAATAAACCTGATGGTAGGCGCTAGGAAGGGAAGATGAGGACATGGAGAGCAAATGTATCACAGTAAATACAATGAGACAAAACAGGGTAATTATACATAATCATTCTTGAGATGAATTGCTAGCTCTTCATCATGGTTGAGCCCCCCCGGGGTCTTAGTTTGGAAATTGATTATGTGTCTCGATTCCCTCTGTCTCATTTTGAGGACACGGTTCCCACCCCTGGGATTTCTCTCTATTTGTTCAAGAATGAAAAATCTCATTAGGGTGGGGTCAGAGAAGTGAAATTCACTGAAGTGGCGTGCCACAGGGTATTTCGCATCCTTGTGGATGATGGCACGATAGTGCTCTAGGATGCGTTTCTTTGCATGGGCGGTGGTACTGCCGATATACCAGAGTTCGCATGGGCAGACAATCACATATATAACAAACATGGTGTTACAAGTCAAGAATTGGGTGATCTCTTTCTTTAAGCCATTGTATTCTACTTTTTTGACCAGAGTACTGCTCTTGCATGCTTTGCAGTGCCCGCATGGGAAAAATCCCTTGAGGCCAATGCCCTTGTTCTTGGAATAATCAGTGATGTCACTGCGGACACATATATCTCTCAAGTTTTGGCTTTTTCTGTAGGTGATGCTGGGTCTATCGGGAATCAGATTACCGATAATGCTGTCACTTTGCAGAATGTGCCAGTTTTTGGTGATTATTTTTTGGATCTGCTTGGATTCCTTATTAAAGGTGAGAATAAGGCGAGTGACACTATCCGTGGGTGAAATGTCATCTTTGACAACGTTGTTAAGGGTGTCACAGCGTTTGACGCTGTCAGCTTTTTGTTTGGCCTTTTTGAGCACCCAAGCCGGGTAGTCACGCTGTTTGAATCTGTCTAGCATGTCTTTGGCCACCAATTCGTAGCTGGCATCAGTGTTGCAGTTTCTCCTTGCCCTCAGCAGCTCCCCGTAGGTGATACTCCACTTCAGTTGTTCAGGGTGGCCGCTCAGGGCATGGAGAATGCTATTCCCTGCGGTTTCTTTTCTGAAAAGAGATGTTTGGATCTGATTGCTGACAATGTCAATTCTGACATCGAGATACTCAGCCATGTCTTTACTTATATTGCTCGTCAATCTAATGTTCTTATCGTTAAGATTAAGACGGTCAATAAAGCCGGAAGCTTGTTCTTCAGTGCCCTGTACAGATGCGATGCACAAACTTACGTGAACAAGGCTTCTCGCAAGCCGAAACATGTCGTAAGGGGTCAATAAACACCCTTGGACCTTGCTGATCTCTGGCGTTTACTGAGTGTCTGAGAGCGTGATACATTGTGTGACGAAGTGTTGGCAATTGAAGTTACCGGCGCGCTCTGCCGGCGTTCACGCCACTTCCCACGGGGCCGACCGCAACCCTTTGGAGCAACCTAGGAACTTGGATATATATATATATATCCCAAAAACCTCTCCTTCACCAAGGAGAGAAGCAACACTCCAGCAACTTCAGTCCTTTCATTTTTATTTATTTCAATGCGGCAGTCCTAATATATTTCGGTCACCATTGACCTTCTTCAGAGGTAAGCCGATGGGAACATCCGTACCGGGCAAGAGAGATATATATATATATATATATATATATATATATATATATATATATATATATATATATATATATATATATATATATATATATATATATATCCAAACTTTCCGGTTGGAATTCATTTATATATATATATATATATATATATATGAATTCCAACCGGAAAGTTTGTGCGACGCCTTTCGCACCAAACCCAGTGCGCAGACACAGGTGAATAAATCCACAGCCAGACTTACTTAGGATATTCTTCGTCCTTTATTGCATATAAGGTGCAGAGGTGCAACACACTGCCAAACAGACGCGTTTCGGGCGTGAACGCCCTTGCTCACTGTCAGCGGGTAAGCGGTACACAAATCATTTAAATACATTGATTAATTGCAATAACGCGCCAAAAAATCCTCAACAGTTTCAGTGAGCCCAAAAGAGGACTATGGCAGGAACCCATTGTCACTATACGTTATTATTAGTTCGGCCATTTTGAAATGGTGCAAAGTTGAAAATTCACATGACATTACTTAGTTAATACAATGATTAGAGGTATTAGCACTTATATTGGAATCGTTAAATAACTCTTTTGCGGCAAACGCAAGGAATTTTCTGATATAAAGTGCAAGTGCATAACTGCCGTTATTGTGCAAATATTTCATGTGCAAATACGCAAAATTGTTAACTGTGCAAATACGCAACATATTAATCGTACAAATACATTAATTGTCCAATAATAGCATTTCATATATATACACAAATTTAAAATCAATTCCTTACATTCGTTTGCTTATGCCTTTGTTTGTACTTGTTGTATTACTCTAACCAAAACATTGGAAAACTATACAGAGATTCCATAGTGTGTCATAACCTCAGTGTTTGGCAAGTCATGTTTTCTATTGCTGCGTTCTATTTAATGGGTTCCTACAGTTTTAACAGAGGATCAATGCTTAGGCACGTTAGGTATATACCAAGTTGACATTAATGTATTACTCTACCGCTAGAAAAAATACAAATAAAAGTTTTCGAAGGTGAGGGAGTGCTAGGATGTCCTACTTCAATAGACAGGAAGACATCAAGGGGTAAAGGGAACAAAATTCATTAACTAAACCGTTTCAGTGATATTAAAATATGCTAACGCATAAAATTTCATCATTGCCCACTCGTTAAACAGGATGGTAAATATCATTTCTTACATGGTTGAAGCCAATAGTCCCTGCCACAGACCATCGACTTACATATAAAATGTTAATGAAATTGAGTAATCAGCTCTGAGTAGTACCGGTGGTGTGTAGGGAACGAAAAAAAGCAACTATTATTCAGCAACAAGATGTTATATATTGAACAGAAAATGTCGCCGGCCCAAGTTTGCAGATTGGCCCAAAAGTTATAACTAAGTGACATTTCGATCAAGATTTACAGAAAGGTGCTCAGATCTTCTCCCATGTTCAAACCTCCCGGGATCTTGGTATTGAGGCGAACTATGTACAGGGACTCCATCTGTCTTAATTGTTTTTTATAGTCCCCACCTTTCTTACTGGTTCTAACCGCATCTATTACAAAATAGCTCAGATGGGATAGATTTCGATTATGAAATTGATCGAAGTGGCGGGCTACTGGATAATTTTTGTCACAGTTCACTATTGCTCTCAGGTGCTGTAGAATACGTTGGTGCACTGGCAGTTTCGTGCTACCAACGTACCTCAGATTGCACGAGCACGTGAGAACATATACTGCTAACTCAGTTTTGCAGGTATAATGGGCTCTTATATTGATGGGTTTGTCATCAAATGGCGTCGTGTACGATTTAGTGTTGGTGCCAAATTTGCACGCTCTACACGATATACATCGGAAGAAACCCTTCCGAGGTGACAACCAATCTGCCTTGTTAGCTGTTTCAGGAGAACTGGACACTAAAGCATTTCTCATGCTATATGCTCGCCTATAGGTCACTTCTGGTTTGTTGGGCATAATCTCTTTCAAAATGGGGTCAGTGAGTATAACCGACCACTGTTTCCTGACCAATTTGGAAATCTGACTTGCCTGTCGGCTAAAACCAGTGATCAATCTTATAGCATTGCTGTTCTCATCTTGGTTTTCAACTGGGGACATGGCATTGGAGGGGGCCTGTAGGAGATTTGTTCTGTCAAGTTTGTTGGCATTGTTCATTGCTATTCTGAGGGCACTAGATTTGTAACCCCTGACTTCCAACCTTTTCATAGCTTCCAATTGATGGAAGTCCCTTTGTTCTAATGAACTACACGTCCTGTGTATTCTGAGGAACTCCCCATAGGGGATAGACCTAATAGTATGCCCCGGGTGAAAACTGTGAGCGTGCAAAATGGTATTGCCTGCTGTGCTCTTTCTATACAGGCTTGTTGTTATAATACCGTTGACTATACTCACTTGAACATCAAGGAAGCTGATGTCGGTCTTACTGATGTCAGCACTAAAAATAAGGTTGGAATCATTGACATTGATAGCATTGACAAAACTTTCTGCTTCTTCCTTGCTCCCTCTCCAGATGATGAAAATATCATCAATGTATCTCATATACTTGACAATATTTTCCTGCCAAATAGTCGAATACTGAGTCCTGAGGACATGCTCCTCCCACCAACCCACGTGGAGCCCTGCGTAGGTCGGAGAGAAGCATGCCCCCATAGCCACACCTCGTAACTGTTTGAACATTTTGTCATCAAACAAGAAAACATTATTGTTGAGGCATAGTTCAACCATAGTTAACAACATTGCATTGTGTTTGTGTAATTCTACTGGTCTCTTGCCAAGAAAATGTCTCAAAGCCTTCAAACCGTCTTGATGGGATATACTAGTGTAAAGGCTGGCAATGTCCATAGTGATCAACAGAAAATCTGCAGACCATTTGCATTGTTCCAAATTTCTCAAAAAGTCTGTGCTGTCTTTAATGTACGCTGGTAGGGTGGTCACAAAGTCTTGCAAATAATGATCAATGTACTTCGAGTTGTTTTCAAACAAGCTATGAATGGCTGATACTATCGGTCTTCCAGGTACTGGTCTCACTCCCTTGTGGACCTTTGGGATGAAATATAAATTCGGTATAACAGGATGTTCCTTATACAGATATTTCATTTCTTCCTTGGTAAGAAGGCCATCCCGTTTCCAACCATTCAATTGTTTCCAGTAAGCTGTTTGGATGTTTCTAACTGTTCTTGAATCACAAGGTTCGTAACAAACTGTGTCATTAAGGTGGCGGTATGCTTCTTCCATATATTCAGCTCTGCTCCAAAGTACCACATTGCCACCTTTATCAGATTGATTTATTATGATGGTATTGTCCGATTGTAATTTTTTAATCAGATCATTGTACGCTTTGGTTTTTGCATTGGTGTTATTTTTATGTCTGCTGACTTGTGTATGCAATTTCTTTAAACCATCGGTTAGTAGATCTGCATAGGTGTCTATGGCATCCTTGGGCATAGAGGGAATGAACGTTGATGGAGGTTTGAAGCCACTAGGTTCACTTTGGCCACGTTCGATGTTTTCCTCACAGGCCACTTCCTGAGTGTAGGGGGTAGATGTCAACTCATTGCGTAAACCATGCATAGATTTCAATAGGGGGACATCTCTGGCTTGTAGCCCACTTCTTTCCGGATTGAGTGTAGTAGGTCCAGTTTTTTTGGTTTGAGTTAAACCCCCTTTGATAGCATAGTATTTACGCAATTTTAATTTTCTGATAAACTTGAAAACATCTACTCGCGTGTTCCCATATTTAAAATTGCTTTCAGGGCAATATGATAATCCTAAAGCCAACAGTTGTTTTTCAGCTTGATCAAGTTGCACATTGGTCAGGTTCACAATGGTTTTTTCAATCGCTATTGCTTATTCACCGCGTTCTTCTTCCTTTGTGGCCGCCCTTTGTTTTTTGGCGCATTTGCGGCGTTCCCTACGTCTTGTGTTTCTGCGACGTTTGTTTTCGCGTTTCTCGAGCGTAGAGTACCCTTTCTTTGGATCCTCACGAATTCCATCTCCTCTTCCAGAGTGAGTTGCCCCAAATCCCCTTCCTCTGAACCCTGGGCTCCTCCGTCCGATTCTTCACTGCTTGGAACAAGGCTCTCTGTTGAACTTGAGGCGGTGAGATTACCTGTTCCCGATGCACTTGATTGGACTTGAGGAGGTGCTGGCGCAGGTTTAGGCAGTTTGGTTCCTGTGGCTCTTTGTTTGCGTAAATGGTCGTACTTTTTCACAAACGTGTAAATTTGCCCTAATTTGTAGTCCTGTTCATCTCGGGCAAATTTGTACACTTTCCTTTGTTTGATGGTGCTTTCGTGTTTGCTTAACCGATCTTTGATGTCTTTACGCGTTTGTTCGATAAGGGCAATGTCCTTTGAAAACATATCTTTGGCCAATTCTTCATTAATCCTCGTTATTTCCAATAGGTCTTTGTCCCTATCAATTCTAGCATATTTCACTAACAAGCATAGAAGCCTCATGGATGCCTCCAGGTTACTCTCTGCCCAATCCTTCAACAGTAATGGATTCGGATTTTCAAAACTGGGCACCAGCATAATTCTTAGGCCCCGGGGGACCCGATTCACTTCTCGATATTTTTCTAGTGAGCGGATCTCCCACCATTTCGTGAGTTCACTTCTCATATGTTTCTCTAGCTCACGCAAAAGTTTTTTTACATCGCTGTCTTTAGCCACCGTGGCGTTTTTGCTCATATTACCACCCTGTTTCACTGTGGGCAAATTCTGAAACAGCTGCTCAAACGCCTCCTCCCGTTCCCGCTCCTCTGACATGGTTGCTCCTCACTAGGTATGCACGTAAGATATATAGCAAAAGAGAGAGACTGCACTTGCACCGTGCGTCTCCTTACCGCTGGCTGCTCGGACACTTCCTCAACCTGCCTCCGGGTTTCACTTCCGCAAATCAACAGTGGATCTGGGCTTCCGTACCAAACGGCTCCGACTTCCGACGGCTCCCTCGGCACACAAAAAAGCCCGGTCACTGGATTGAACGATTCCGTGAAATACTCCACGATGCAGGGGGCTGGTATATTTTGCTTCCCAGCAACAAAATCCTTGATGGTCCGTCTTTACCAGCCTACTTTGTTCAGAGAAGGGTCTGCGTATACAGGAGCCGACCACGTCCTGTGAAATACGAATTCCAACCGGAAAGTTTGTGCGACGCCTTTCGCACCAAACCCAGTGCGCAGACACAGGTGAATAAATCCACAGCCAGACTTACTTAGGATATTCTTCGTCCTTTATTGCATATAAGGTGCAGAGGTGCAACACACTGCCAAACAGACGCGTTTCGGGCGTGAACGCCCTTGCTCACTGTCAGCGGGTAAGCGGTACACAAATCATTTAAATACATTGATTAATTGCAATAACGCGCCAAAAAATCCTCAACAGTTTCAGTGAGCCCAAAAGAGGACTATGGCAGGAACCCATTGTCACTATACGTTATTATTAGTTCGGCCATTTTGAAATGGTGCAAAGTTGAAAATTCACATGACATTACTTAGTTAATACAATGATTAGAGGTATTAGCACTTATATTGGAATCGTTAAATAACTCTTTTGCGGCAAACGCAAGGAATTTTCTGATATAAAGTGCAAGTGCATAACTGCCGTTATTGTGCAAATATTTCATGCGCAAATACGCAAAATTGTTAACTGTGCAAATACGCAACATATTAATCGTACAAATACATTAATTGTCCAATAATAGCATTTCATATATATACACAAATTTAAAATCAATTCCTTACATTCGTTTGCTTATGCCTTTGTTTGTACTTGTTGTATTACTCTAACCAAAACATTGGAAAACTATACAGAGATTCCATAGTGTGTCATAACCTCAGTGTTTGGCAAGTCATGTTTTCTATTGCTGCGTTCTATTTAATGGGTTCCTACAGTTTTAACAGAGGATCAATGCTTAGGCACGTTAGGTATATACCAAGTTGACATTAATGTATTACTCTACCGCTAGAAAAAATACAAATAAAAGTTTTCGAAGGTGAGGGAGTGCTAGGATGTCCTACTTCAATAGACAGGAAGACATCAAGGAGTAAAGGGAACAAAATTCATTAACTAAACCGTTTCAGTGAATATATATATCTATATATATATATATATATATATATATATATATATTACCTACTGGCGGTCGCCAGTAGGTAGTTATAGTTAGGATTTTTTTCAATGTTAAATCTCAAAATTCTATTTGGAATAACTTTGGCACCGGTTGACGAATCTGCCTGAAAATTTCAGGAAAATGGCCTCGTCGAGCTCCGGTCCTTCCCTTAAAGTTTGGGGGGGATACAATAAGCGGGGGCCGAGATAAAAGGGGGGTCCCAAAACGCGTTTTCCCCATGTTAATTTCCATAGGGCGGTCGATTTCACTTTTAGCCCGAACGGCTGAATGGATTTACACCAAACTTGGCAAAATTGTAGGGACTGGTAGCCCGATGTGCCTTTGCTATGTCTCAAGATATGTGCTCCAGTGGATTTTGAGTAATTTAGGTCCAAAAAAATATATATATATCTATAGCAGCGCACAGGTGCGCGCACCGGAGTGCGCTCCAGGCGCGACACGCGAGGTGCGCATGGAAAGCTGATTGGCTCTCGGGTGTCTGTAAACATTCCAAACAGTCCAGAGCGGTCGCCATCTTGTGTCTCGGTAAAATCGAGACATAAGAGGTGGCTAAAACAAAGTGGGAACTGACCATAAGGCGTCAGGGATAGACCCATTTGACCCCCTAGGTTTGATGTGGGGGCTATAAAAGGGCCCCGCGGGGCATTTAAAATATTTTTTTTTTTTTCGTTTTGCGCGGGGGAAGCGCTCGGTGCGCGCATCAGGTAGCGCACCGGGGAGCGTAAAATGAGGGAAAAAGATGACAGAGTTTTAAAAAAATGAAGTTTTCATTTAGAAATTGGAGGTAGTTCTTAAAAGAACTTTTTTTTTTCTTCTTTTTGTTGTTTTATATTTTTTTTGTGTTTTTGGAACTTTTTAAACTTTTTTTGGCTTTTCAAAACAGTTTTATATTTTTTTTGTATTTTTTAGGGGGAGAAACAAAAAAAGGGAATTGAAACTGGCTCAACTGGAGCAAAAAAACAAAAAACCCAAAAAATTATTTCTTTTTGGGGCACTTGTGATTATCACCTGCAAGGACGATGAGCTTAATACTTTGTTCCCCATAGGAGATAAGCTTGCCACAAGCAGTGCAAGTAATTTTAAAATCAGCAAATCTCGGCTGAATGCAAGGCATCACCTCAGATGTTTCTGGTTGCGAGGAAGAGGGTTGTTTTCTTTGGGAGGGGGTCCTTGATGACTGGGGGAGGTTACTGGCCAGTTCCCGGAACTCTGCGCGAGAGTAGTTGTTTGGATGCTTTCTTGTCATGTGCCGAATCATGGTATAGTTACCAAAAGAATATTTCTTATTTGGGTTGCCCCGTGAAAGTTCATCATTGCAGATGAGGCAAGTGACTTTGGGAGCATTCACCTTTTTTTGCCCCTCTGGGATTGAAAAAAACTGCCAAATGAAGTGTGGTTTGGGTTTATAAGGTGTGTTTTCTTCAGGCAGCCATCTTCTTCTCCCCTCCTCATCTTCCTCTTCCTCCTCCTCCTGTTCTTGACCACCAATATAATTTGGAGCTGGTCCTCTTGGTGGTGGTGGTGGTGGCTGAGATGCTCCTGCTGCTGCTGCTACTGAAGCCATTTTAAAGTACAAAAAGGTACAGAGAGTTCCAAACAGATCTTCCTCAGTCAAAGGACAAAGTCAGAATAAGGAAAAAAGGTGGGGGCTTTCATCATTTGGAAAACAAAACTGTCATGAACCAATGAGAAGTGTTATTTTCAGGTCACAAGACCAGGGGCTTCATCATTATGAAACTAAAACTGTTATGAACCAATGAAAAGTGTTATTTTCTGCTCACATGACCCGACGCGCTTACGCTACGCGCACGGGGGCGCGCAGCGTAAGCGCGTCGGAAGTTTACGTTTTGCGATCGTATTCGTTCGAGTACTTCCGGGTGCGCTTACGCCGTGCGTATCACGCGGTCGCGGCTACGCGATACGTCACGATCATGTTTTCGTTTGCGATATTGGCGCTCACGAGACGCTCCCCGGAGCGCACCAGGGGGCGCTTTTCAGAAATACGCTTTTCGGGGCGCACTCCGGGGCGCGCTCTGGGAGCGCTCCCCCCAAAAATTAAAAAAAAAAAAAAGGGATAATTTTAGAGACAAGTAGCCCTATTCTGAAGTGGTTTGTAAAAAAATTAACTTTATAAAAATATGTATTGTGCTACATTGGGCTTAATATATGTTAGAGCCAAAATGTAGCCCAAATGTAGCCCAAAGTAGCCCAATGAAGCCCAAAGATGGCCACCAGAGATCAAAAATTGTAAATGTAGCCCAAAATTCAACTAGATGTAGCACAACTGTAGCCCAATGACAGAATGTACCAGAGTGTTAAAAAGAACAACTAGAGTGCTAACAGTCTTATTTATAAAGTGAAACTTATAGTAAGGAATTAGCATTTAAAAAACCTATGAAATTCACTGAAAAAAACCATAGGTTTCACACCAGTTATAGTTAGGAATTAGCATTTAAAAAACCTATTAAATTCACTGAAAAAACCATAGGTTTCACACCAGTTATAGTTAGCTGGAAATTTTACTGATATAAAACCATTGAAATTCCCACGTTATAGTTAGTCGGACTCACTATAACTTGCGCGTGCAATGCACTGCTGATGACATCACATATTACATCACTCATGACATGGTCAGTGACATCACTCATGACATCACTGATGACACCATCCTTGTGACACAGTGACAGACCTCCTTTCAGTGTAATGTAACCCATGAAACACATATTCAAAAATAGAAACTAATATTTTCAAAAAAGTGGATATACCCATACCAGTTACAACAACCAATTCAGTAATACCACCATCTAATACACATCCACTCATGTGTATGTATATGGGTTATTAGATATTTTTATTAGTATCAGTATGAGTGTCTATATGGTTTGGTGGGGGTATTACTTAGCACATAGATGCATGAGTGACTGACTCTTTGTTTGTATGTGTTTTGAAGACAACATATGTACAGGACTGTATGGGTGGATGAGTGTCTATATGTGTTTGTTAGTGAGTGAATGACTGTCTCACTAGTGTCTTTATCAGTAACTACATATGTTTTAATCTAGTATATATGAATATTGATGTATATAAGTGAGTATATGTGAGAGTAAGAGATTGTAAGAGTTCCTGTTTAAATAAGTATGTGTTTCTATAAGTGATTGTTTAAGAGAATAAATATGTGTAATTTTAAATAGAAGTAAGGTGGAAGTGTGTGTATAACTCTATATTCAAATAAATGGATGTCCAATAGTTTATTTGCACGTGTGAATATGTGTGTGAGTAACTTTTGGATGAATGTCGGTGTGTAACAGGATGTATAGGTGTATCACTTCATATGATGAGTGAGTATATGTATGAGTGACTATATAGAACTGTTGGTGAATGAGTGGATGTGTATATAGATAGTGGAATTACTGAATTGCTTGTTGTAACTGATATAGGTATCTCCATTTTTTTAAAAATTTCAGTTTCTATTTTTGAATATGTGTCTCAAGGGTTACATTATAGTGAAAGGAGGTCTGTCACTATGTCACAAGGATGGTGTCATGAGTGATGTCACTGACCATGTCATGAGTGATGTAATATGTGATGTCATCAGCAGTGCATTGCACGCGCAAGTTATAGTGAGTCCGACTAACTATAACGTGGGAATTTCAATGGTTTTATATCAGTAAAATTTCCAGCTAACTATAACTGGTGTGAAACCTATGGTTTTTTCAGTGAATATATATATATATATATGTATGTATATATGTTTTATATATATATATATCCAACAAAAGCAGGTTAGCCCCAAAGTTGAAGTTAAGCCACAAGAAGTTTAATCGGCATTTAAACATTTGCATCCATTTCACGGCTTGCCAGCAGAGAAACACACAACTGCAGTCTTCGGAGATTAATGTCAGCCTGACGCGTTTAAGGATTTCCTCATCCTTTCATCAGAGGCAAAGTTCAGAGGATGTTAGCAGACAGTTTTACACAGTGCACATTCGTAGATATTTTAAACACCTGCCTCAGCGGGCGTGTCATTTCGCAAGGCCTTCCGGTCATTGCAGTGCGCCACATCTTCCCCTCGTGGGACATCATGAGTGATGTCACTGACCATGTCATGAGTGATGTAATATGTGACTTCATCAGGAGTGCATTGCAGGCGCGCATGTTATAGTGAGTCCAACTAACTATAACGTGGGAATTTCAATGGGTTTATGTCAGTAAAATTTCCAGCTAACTATAACTGGTGTGAAACCTCTGTTTTTTTCAGTGAATTTAATAGGCTTTTTAAATGCTAATTCCTAACTATAACTAGTGTGAAACCTATGGTTTTTTCAGTGAATTTCAAAGGTTTTGTAATAGCAAATTTCTATAGCTATGTAATGTAATATTTTTTTAAATGAATCCTATATTGTATATTTATGTAATACATTTTTTTATGTATATTCATATTTTTTTATTTTTTTGCCCTGGAGCGCTCTCGGTGTGCGTACCGGTGAGCGCACCAGTAAGCGCAGTATTCCGGCACACCCAAAAAAGAAACCCTACCTCTGATCACTCAAAATGATTTTTTCACTATTTTTCACCAAAGTACGCTCCCCGGTACGCTCCCCGGTACACGTACCGGGCGCTCCCCCCGCAAAATGTAAAAAAAAAACATTTTGGGCCTATATGGGCCTCCTTAACTCCCCTCAGAAAACCTAGGGGGTCAGGGGCTGTCTACCGTACCCCCTTCTACCCATTCCCAACGATGTTTGTCTCAATTGTACCGAAACACAAGATGGCGGACTCCTGTAGCTCTCCCGGTGCGCGTACCGGAGCGCGCACCGGTAAGCGCTCCCAAAAAAATGTGCGAACTCAATTTTCATAAAAACCACAGGAGACACTTTCACCAAATATAGAATAGGCCCTACTACATAGCAGTCCCTACCATTTATCCAAATTTGGTGGTATTCCATTGAGCCATTTAGGCCATAGCCCTGTCTAAATATCCTGAGGTAAATTACATGACAAAAACACATATGAAACTGTTGGAATTTACAACCAATTAAAATGTTACTTACATTTTGTACTTTATGTGCTGACATTTGATTGGTTAAGTACATGAGTATATATGAAAAATGAGAGGGAAACATAGTCATTTTGACAAATACTACCTGAGGTACATTTTGAAAGACTTTTGACAGAAAACTTCAAGTACTTTAAAAAAGGTAAGTTGTTAATTTGGAAGGGGAACTATGTTGTGTACTTTAAGTTAATTTGGGAAAACGTTTTCTGATAGTTATATACTGTCCCTCCGTGAGAGTTAGAGATTGAGATAGACTTCTCTGTTATAATTATGGATTGAGTTAGGCTTCTCTGGTATAATTATGAATTTACTTAGACTTCATCACATGCACTTTTTAATAGTTCTACTTCCTGCCTGAAACCATACACTGCCCAAAAATTACTTCACTGTTAAAAACTCAGAAGTGCCTGTCTGAACTTAAACCCAACAGTACCCTAACTCTACTAATATAGTTAATTTTTATGCAATTTTCAGAAAGAAAATGGAAGGAGAACTAAAGGTGGAAAATCCATAAGAACAAAAAGATTAATTTGATTTCATAGATGAATCTTTGGACCAACAGTTAATAGAATGTTTGGAACAAATAGAATCATTTACTAATAATTATGAGGAAATTTCGGACAATATAATGTTAGAAGTTTTATTAAATTTTGAAAAAGAATCAGAAGAATAAATTTATATTTAATAATTAAAAAATGTTTGAGACATTATTCATTTTTATATGTAATTCATGAAGTAGTACCAAAATGATTATATTATAAAATGAGACTTATAGTATACTGTGCAACTTTTTTGTGTTACATAGTAAGTTTACTCATAGTTACTACCTTTCTCCCACTATATTATCTCCAATGTGTATTTTACATCTCTTTTTCATCATAAGGGAGCAGGATAGACTACCCATGATCCCCTAGGACTTCTCAGGGAGTGCTTAAAGGATCTGTTTCTGCTTTCCTGACAGACTATGTTATGGATTCAATATACCACAATAACTTCTATAACAACATGCAAGATATCTACAGAGGAAACGTGTACATTAAATTTAAGGCTCTACATTGGTACCTACATGTAGGTACTTAAATAAAAAATAAAAAAAAAACAAAAAGAACATTTTTGTAAAACAGCTACTTTTTTTTAAAACTGTCATTCTTTTTTCCCCATGGTACGCTCCCCGGTGGGCGTACCGGATGCTCCCCCCGCGAAAATAGAAAAAAAATATTAATATTAAAATAAATATTTTTTATTTTTTCTCCCGCGGAGCCTTTTATAGCCCCCACATCAAACCTAGGGGGTAAGGGGGGTCTACTCTGCCCCCTTATGGTCATTTCCCCCTTTGCTTTTGCCACTTCTTGTGTCTCGATCTTACCGAGACACAAGATGGTGGCCGCTCCGGACTGTTTCGAATGTTTACAGACACCCGAGAGCCAATCAGCTTTCTGGCACCAAAGTTATTCCCAATAAAATGTTGAGATTTTGCATTGAAAATAATCCTAACTATAACTACCTACTGGCGACCGCCAGTAGGTATATATATATATATATATATATATATATATATATATATATATATATATATATATATATATATTCAATGAAAAAACCATTGGTTATAGAACATATATAGTTAGGAATTTGCATTTACAAAACCTTATTTTACTCGCATAAAACCATTGAAATTCCATATATAGTTAGATGCGCTAACTATATATCGCGCACCCGCAATCCACTGCTGATGATGTCACATATTACATCATTCATGACATGGTCAGTGACATCACTGATGACATCACTGATGACAACATCCAGTGACTGTATGTTTCTGTAAAGTTAAAATATGTCTTACATATTGAAGAATGAGTGGATGTATAAGTGTCTGGATGAAGGATTTAGTAGGTGCATGACTGACTGTATGAGTGAGTGATTAAATGTGTCTCACTGAGTGCATGGGTTAGTGACTAAACTGTCTTAATTTGTGCATCATTTTGTCTGTTGTTCTACAAACTGCTGCATATGTTGATAAGTAGCTATATGAGTAACTATATGGGTTATTGATTGGTTGACCAAGTATTTGTATGGGAGACTGAGTGTGTGTGTGGGTGGCTGGCAGGTGTATGACTCTGTGCATAGATGTGTGAGCAGTTGATTCACTAGATGTATGGTTTCAAAAGTGCATGTGGAAACAGCTGTATGGGCGGTTGACTGTGTGCATGAGTGTATTGGTGAGTGAATGGATATCTCAGTGCTACATGTCAAAGTAAGTACATATGTAAAACACAGTACATGTGAGAGTTGACATATATAAATAACTGTGCATAAGAGCCAGTGAATGTGTGAGTGGCTGTATGGATCATTGTGAACTTGTATCAGGGATTGTATAAGAGAGTAAATATGTGTTAGTATATGTTTGAATAAGTAAAGTTTGTATAACTGTATAGTTGAGGAAATGGAGGTGTGATAGATTCTTTGCATGACTGACTAGGTGTGTGAGTAACTCCATGGATGAGTGACAGTCTGTGAGTGTCTGTTTACACTGATTGTATCTAAGGTTATATTAGAGTCTGAAGAGGTTCATTGTATTATCACATGAATGATATCATGAGTGATGTCACCAGTGATGTCATTTGAGATGTCATCAGTGATGTCATCAGTGATGTCATTTGAGATGTCATGAATGATGTCATCAGTGATGTCACTGACCATGTCATGAATGATGTAATATGTGACATCATCAGCAGTGGATTACGGGTGCGCGATATATAGTTAGCGCATCTAACTATATATGGAATTTCAATGGTTTTATGCGAGTAAAATAAGGTTTTGTAAATGCAAATTCCTAACTATATATGTTCTATAACCAATGGTTTTTTCATTGAATTTTCAAGGTTTTGTAAATGCAAATTCCTAACTATATA
This sequence comes from Lissotriton vulgaris, assembly GCF_964263255.1. Classification (NCBI taxonomy): domain Eukaryota; kingdom Metazoa; phylum Chordata; class Amphibia; order Caudata; family Salamandridae; genus Lissotriton; species Lissotriton vulgaris. Next base: position 1,218,825,653 of record NC_141685.1, on the reverse strand, counting down.
TGGACTATAACCAATGGTTTTTTCATTGAATTTTCAAGGTTTTGTAAATGCAAATTCCTAACTATATATGGACTATAACCTATGGTTTTTTCATTGAATTTCAATGGTTTTTTGAAAGCTAATATCTGTATCTGTAAAATGTATTCTTCTTTGAATCTTAAAATATATTTTACATGTTTTTTATACTTTTTTTTAAAAAAAAATGTTGTTGCGCTCCTAGTCCGCGAACCGGTCAGCTTCCCGTTAGCCCAATTTAAAGCCGCGACTTGGTGCGCGAACCGGTAATCGTTCCTTTAGCGTAACTGTTACGTTATCATGACGTTTTGCGTTGTCGCGTAATACGTTATACGACGCGGCAAGTTTGCGGACCCGGAAGCGGACCGGAAAGCGGCGCAAAAAAAAAGGTGGGAAAGTAATTCACAGAAAAACGACTGGAGACACTCTCACCAAATATAGATTAGCTCATACTACATAACAATCCCTTTCATTTTCACAAATTTGATTGAAATTCCATTTAGCCATTAAGCCTGTAGACCTCTCTAAATACCTTGAGGTAAATTACTTCACAAAACACATCTGAAGTGTTGGAATTGACAACCAATGAAAATGTTACTTTCATTTTCTACTTTTATTACCTGATATTTGATTGGTTATATACCTGAATATATATAAAGGAAGAGAAGAAAACACAGCCATTTTGACTACTACTTCTTGTTGTACATCACATTTCAATAGTTACCTAACACTTCAACTTGTTTCTAAAGGTAAGTTGTTATTTTTAAAACTGAAGTATATTGTGCACTATAACTTAATATGGTAGACTTTTTCTGATAGATATACACTATCCCTCTGTAGTAGTTATGGATTTAGATAGACTTCTCTGTTATAGTTATGAATGGAGTTAGGCTTCTCTTCGTTAAATTACATACACTTTTTTATAGTCCTATTTCCACTCTGATACTATACACTGCCAAAAGAAAAAATCACTGATAAAAACTGCCTATCTAAAATTAATCCCAACAGTGCCCTATCTCTACTAATATATATTTTTTTATTCAAAATTTCAGGCAAAATAGAAGGCGAGCAACAAGTTACATTTTCAATTGAACTGAAGGAGAGCAGCCAAGACAAAATTGATGATTTTATGGATCAAAGTAGAGACCACGAACTTCTACAATGTGTTGAAGCAGTGGATAACCTGCTTCAAAATGAGAAAATGTTACACCCTATATTCAATTTTGACATTTCTGACACTGAAATGTTAGAAAGTTTAATGAAGTATGAAACACAATCAAAATAAAAAAAAATTAAAAAATAAAGAAAACAAAAAAAAACCAACAAAAACAACAAATAATTAACATACAGTATTAGAAAAGTCTATCATTCTTTTATCCTTATAGTACGCTGCCCAGAACGCTTCCCGGTTCGCGTACTAGGCGCTCACCACGCAAAAATAAAAAAAAAAATATTTTTTTTTTGCCCTGCTGGGACCTTTTACAACCTCCACATAAAACCTAGGGGGTCAGGGAGGATCTACTATGCCCCCTTATCGAAATTTCCCCCTTTGTTTTGGCCTCCTCTTGTCTCTCGATCCTACCGAGAGACAAGATGGCGGCCGCACCGGACTGTTTAGAATGTTGACAGACACCGAAAAGCCAATCAGCTTTCCGTGCGCAAAGTTCCGAAACGCGAAAAGTACGCGAACGGGATCGCTGCCCGGAGCGCTGTTACAGATATATATCTTGATTTAAACGTTAATTTCTCAAAATCCACTGAAGCACATATATTGAGACCTAGCAAAGGCACATCGGGCTAACAGTCCCTACAATTTTGCCAAGTTTCGTGGAAATCCATTCAGCCGTTCGGGCTAAAAGTGAGTCCAACCGCCCTATGGAAATTAACATGGGAAAAACGCGTTTTGGGACCCCCCTTTTTTCTCGGCCCCCCCTTGACGAACGCCCCCCCCCAAATTTCCAGGAGCTGCTCAGAAACAAAATGTGCCATTTTCCTGAAAATTTCAGCCAATTCCATCCACAAACGCCAAAGTTATTAGACATAGAATTTTCATAAATCCCATAGGGAAAAAATCCTAACTATATATACCTACTGGCGACCTGTTTAGTATTTAAATAACTTGACTTTGCAAAAGAACGCTATAATTTATAAAATTAATGTATGTGCAACACATGAACATGTATTAATATTTTATAAATTATTTTAATAGCGACTGAAGCATGTATTTATGTCAGGTATAGAAGAAGTTCTAGGTAGTATATGAGAACACAGTCTTTTTTCAATGCCTTTTAATCTTGTGAATCTCACTGAAATGCAACTCAGGTGTGCACTTTCACTAATTGTTTATAAAGAAAAAAATGGCGCAATTTAGCTGAATGTGATCAAGGGCTGCACAGCCCGAAACGCGTCGTCGTGAGAGGTGACAAATAAAATACTTCTTGCCTGAAACATTTGCTGCTGAGGCCTGAGTTTCCTTCTTCGCCTGGCGTTTGCTTGGAAGTGGTGGGAATCGTCTCGAATTTCTACACGTAGGTCGGTTGCCTACGTTACCAGAGCCTCCTCTCTGCAAGTCGGATAACCGCCCACAACCGGAATTCTAGTGGTCCGTGGTGGAAGCTTTTGGCGGTCTTTCCCCTACCTTCGCCAGGAAAATCTGTGTATCCGGTGTCTCTCTGTGCTCTACGTGAGTCGGCTGATCTGGTGCGGAGCATTATGCGGAGCCGGCAAAGCTAGACACGGCGATTAAGGTAGGAAGAGAGCTGCAGCAATTTCAAGCAAGTAACGAGCAGGCGGCGGCCGCTCTGTATCTTTAAGTGAATATCCTCACTGTCTCACTATGTCAGCGGAAGCAGAGGCAGAACGGGTTCGAGCACGGGAGCTCGCAGCTGACGAGCTCTTTGGTAATTTACCAAGTACATCAAGCACTGCTAAATCGGCTTCAAACATCATTGCCGATGAAAATGGGGATGCGAAAACGCTACTTAAACAGCTCGAAAAGAAATCCAAACTGGAAGTGACTAAGTGGTGGGAGAATAAATCTTTGTCAAAGTATATTGAAGTAGGTCGCGTGCCTCGCGGTCTCAGGATTTTACTGGCTCCGAGCTTTGACAAGCCCAATCCAAACATGCTCCGTGAATGGGGCGAATGCAATTTAGACGCTTCCATGAATCTAGTCAAGCTTCTAACTAAATATGCAAAAATTGATCGTGATGAAATACTCAAAGAAATAGAAGCTTTAAATGCTGAATTAGACAAATTGCCCATTACTGAATACATTACCAATACAAAAGCTGCCATGAAAGAGCGTTTAAAAAAACATGAGGACAGAATTAAAATACGGAAGGCTCATAAATTCGCCAGGGATCTGGCTGACTATCAGAATGGACAAATCTTTACCTTCAGTAGAAAATACGATGTGGCAAAAAGGAAACAGTATAGTGCAAAGCTGGCTGGCAATTCGACAAACACTGGCCCTGATAGTAACTTGGTGGAATCCTCCTCTAATGCAGACACCATCTCAACCTTGAGTTCATCGTGTGAAAGCATTGATCAAATGGGCAGCAGTAAAATCCATTTAAACGTGAGTGAAGAATTGGATTTTTTAGTGGAGGAGAGACTGAGGACATTGCGTCCGAGACAGAAAAAACAATCAGACGCAAATGTAGAAACAAAAGACGACGGGCTCAGCGCAAACGCTGGAAAGCAACTCACAAAAAAGAAAAAGAAAACCTACTGGAAAAAGAAGGGACAATAAATGATAATACCGTGATTAATCTCAGTGATGTTGAACTCTCCACAGCAGAAGAACAATTGCTTGCACTGGGATTGAATTATTGTCCAGGGGAAAATTTCAATTATGCCAAAACTCGTATAGATGTTTACTGTTTCATACGTAAACTAAAATTAAAAAAGTTTTTTGCCTCTAAATCAGACAAAGGACATTCTGTTATTACTGAAACTAACACACCAGAAGTAGGCAATATACCATCTTTGTTAGTTTCTGATGCTCCTGCATTATTGATGTTTAATGAATGGGACAATGAGGCGCCTAATGTGGGTACTTTAGATCATGTAGATCAATCCACACAAGACAGGTTACGCAGAATAGACTGTATACAGAAAGGTGCAGGTCTGAGTCCATTTAAACCTAACTCTGTGTTTGTACCTCTGATGCCAAAAGACAGCATTGATACATATCATGACATGGTGGTGTCTGATATTAAAAAGCTAAATCATGCTGTTAGAAAAAACAAATGGCAACGTAGTGTTTTCTTTAAAAATGTGGCATATACTAAATTGATGAAAAAACTCAGCAATAATTGTAATGTGGTTGTTAAAAAATCTGATAAGGGCGGCAATGTCGTTTTGTGGCCAAAAGCAGATTACATTGCCGAGGCACAAAGACAATTGGCCGACACTGTTTGTTACACCAAAGCCAGTTCAAAGGAGTACGACAAAGCAAAAGACAACATATATAAATTGTTGTGTCAATGGAAAAGAGAGGGTCTCATCTCCAATGAGGAGTTTAGGTTTTTACATAATGAATGTCCTAAACTCCCCATTTTGTATCTTATTCCAAAGATACATAAAGATAGAGTGCCTGTCCCTGGTAGGCCTATTATATCAGCCATAGGAAGTATGGGAGAACATCTCGGTCAATACATTGACCATTTTTTACAAGAAATAGTTGTTACCCTTCCCAGCTACATAAAAGACACGGGACATTTTCTCACTAAAATAGACCATATAATATGGTCTGAGGGCTTTATGTTAATTACACTCGACATAGAGTCGCTATACACCAGCATCGACCATGGTCAGGGTCTTGAGGCCATCAAGTATTATTTGTCTAAGCGTCCCATTGAATACTATGCACATAGCAAAGTTATTCTTACACTTATTGAGTGGTGCTTAAACAATAATTTCTTTCTTTTCAATGACACTTTGTACAAGCAATTGAGAGGAGTCGCCATGGGGGCCTGTTTCTCTCCCAGCTACGCATGTTTACATGTAGGCTGGTGGGAGGAACAGGTCCTTAGGCGTCTCCACAACGACTTATTTGTTAGACATGTTATCAAATATTATCGTTATATTGATGATGTGTTCCTGATATGGCAGGGAACCCAAGAAGAGGCGTTATCATTCATTGCCACCATCAATAACAACAATATGAATTTAATTTTCACTTCTATGATCAGTTCAGTGCAGATTGATTTCCTTGATGTTAGGCTCCAAGCAAAAAATGGTATACTTAATACTACACTATTTCGGAAGCCCACAGCTGGGAACATTACATTACATGCTGCTAGTTCCCACCCTCAACATTTGATAGCCAGTATACCATATGGGGAGATCTTAAGATTAAAACGCATTTGCAGTGATCATGAAGATTTTTTAGCATGTCAAGACAATATGTGTGCTCGTCTTAAAAATCGCGGATACAGCAACAAAGTGATTGCCAATGCCATTAAAAAAGCTAGTGAACGTCCAAGGAATTCTTTGTTCCCTCAGCTTCAATGTGAGAAAGCACCAGCTAATCAGGTTTCTGATAACCCCAGATTTATTACCACCTTTTCTAGGCAAGAAAGGAAAATCAGAAGTATTATAACTAAACATTGGCCAATTGTTTTGACCGATGTTATACTACAAGAAAGATTGCCTAACACACCTTCTATTACCTTTAGGAAGGGTAAATCTATGGGTACTGAACTTGACATTAATTCTCCAGAAACTAAAAAAGCAACATTGTGGCTACACACTAGCAATGGCTTCAGGCGGTGCACTTCCTGTCGTGCTTGCAAATTTGGTTGTAACAAAACTACCTATCAAATACCCTTTAAGACATCCCCAGTTCCAATAAAAGGCAGCTACAACTGTAAAACTGAATGTGCTGTCTATGTTTTGACGTGCACTTGCGGGCTTAACTACATTGGTAGTACCAAGCAGCCAGTGCACGTCAGAATATTGCAGCACATAAGGGCAATATTGCATAATGACCCTGCCTATCCTGTAGCCAGGCACTTTGCTCAATGTCATAATAAGGACATCAACTGTCTGTCATACTATGTTGTCAGCACCATTCCTAAATCTAAGAGGGGTGGCAATAGAGAGCGTCAACTGCGACAACTTGAAACAAAATTTATATTAGAGTTTGACAGCAAGTGGCCTCAGGGTTTGAATAACACAGAGGATATGCACACTTATCTTTAGGGTCATAATATCATTTATATTTGCCTGTCTCAAAGAATTTAAAACAGTTGTTCTACCATTTCAAACCAATTTAATGATATCCTTAATCAACAGCAGTGCTACTGAACAAGTCAGCAACCTTTTCTGCCTTATCTTGATTACTATTTTACAATGTGCTCATTTTTAGCAATTAAGCTACTTTTGTATAATTTTATCAATTTTAATGTTTTACCCGGACGGAGTATCTTATTATTGATGAATTGTTATACATGCTTGCTATGAATTCGTATATTGTATTTTATAATATTAATCAAGGTTTTATTATATTTATTGCACTGCACTTCTTTATGCTCATTTGCACATCACTGTCTTTTTTGCACTGTCTGATTAGTCCTTTTAATAGGAATTGTTTGCACTACGCACTTTAATCGAGTACTTGGTTGCTTGGATTTATCCAGATATTTTCACAATATACAAGATGGGCGCAAATTTATCATGTTACATTGTAACATTGATACAAACTTGGATTTATCCAGTTAGAAATGTTTAGTATTTAAATAACTTGACTTTGCAAAAGAACGCTATAATTTATAAAATTAATGTATGTGCAACACATGAACATGTATTAATATTTTATAAATTATTTTAATAGCGACTGAAGCATGTATTTATGTCAGGTATAGAAGAAGTACTAGGCAGTATATGAGAACACAGTCTTTTTTCAATGCCTTTTAATCTTGTGAATCTCACTGAAATGCAACTCAGGTGTGCACTTTCACTAATTGTTTATAAAGAAAAAAATGGCGCAGTTTAGCTGAATGTGATCAAGGGCTGCACAGCCCGAAACGCGTCGTCGTGAGAGGTGACAAATAAAATACTTCTTGCCTGAAACATTTGCTGCTGAGGCCTGAGTTTCCTTCTTCGCCTGGCGTTTGCTTGGAAGTGGTGGGAATCGTCTCGAATATATATATATATATATATATTACCTACTGGCGGTCGCCAGTAGGTAGTTATAGTTAGGATTTTTTTCAATGTTAAATCTCAAAATTCTATTTGGAATAACTTTGGCACCGGTTGACGAATCTGCCTGACAATTTCCTGAAATTGGCCTCGTCAAGCTCCGGTCCTTCCCTGAAAGTTTGGGGGGATACGTCAAGTGGGGGCCGAGATAAAAGGGGGGTCCCAAAACACGTTTTCCCCATGTTAATTTCCATAGGGCGGTCGATTTCACTTTTAGCCCGAACGGCTGAATGGATTTCCACCAAACTTGGCAAAATTGTAGGGACTGGTAGCCCGATGTGCCTTTGCTATGTCTCAAGATATGTGCTCCAGTGGATTTTGAGTAATTTAGGTTCAAAAAAATATATATATCTATAGGCGCTCTCCGGTGCGCGCACCGGAGAGCGCTCCAGGCGCGCCACGCGACTTGCGCGCAGAAAGCTGATTGGCTCTCAGTTGTCTGTAAACATTCTAAACAGTCCGGAGCGGCCGCCATCTTGTGTCTCGGTAGGATTGAGACATGAGAGGTGGCCAAAACAAAGGGGGAAATGACCATAAGGGGGCAGAGTAGACACCCCCTGTACCCCTAGGTTTGATTTGGGGGCCATTAAAGGGCCCCGCGGGGTCTCAACATTTTTTTTTTTCGATTTTCGCGGGGGAAGCGGCTGGTACGGTCACCGGGGAGCGCACCGGGGAGGGTACTATGGAAAAATAATCACTTTAAAAAATTGTATGTTTATTAATTGTTTTTTTTAAAAAAAAAATTATTTTATGTAAGTACCTACATGTAGGTACCAATGCAGAGACTTAAATTTAATGTACACCATCTCCTCTGTAGATATCTTGCATGTTGTTATTGTATTTTTTGTGGTATATGGAATTCATAACATAGTCTGTCTGGAAAGCAGAAACAGATCTTTTAAGCACTCCCTGAGAATTTCTAGGGGATCATGAGTAGTCTATCCTGCTCCCTTATGAAAAAGAGGTGTAAAATATACATTGGACATGGAAAATGGCCGCTGACTGGGAGCTCTAGTAAAGAGCTCCGGGGCTAGGGATCTCCAGATATGGATTAAATCCCCAAACAACCCCTAATTGGAACCCAGGACCGAACGGAACTACTGTCAGCGGACCAGAGCTTACATAAAGTAGAGAAGACAGGAGAATAACAGAAGACAGGAGATAACCCCATACCTGGCCAATGGACAGGGCTGCCTCCCCTCAACGGACTCCTCGGACGACGGACCCCTCATGATGTGGACAACTTGATGCGGAGCGGTCGTGGAGGATCCATACTGGCCATCGTATACAAGAGGGAACCATCCGATGTCACCCCTGGCTGCGCGAGTCTGGGGACGCGGTGGATTTGTCGACTACAGCTCCGGTGCCGGTAGACTGGGATCGGATATTGCAGAAAGGCGGATCTGAGCGGAGGGGCTGCGGAGATCGTCGAGGAAGGTACGGTCATCATCACCCTCGGGACGGCCTCCATTCCCCCACTTCCCGAGTATATACAAAGGAAAAAACGTGGGTTGAAAAGGGAATGAGTAAGTGGCGCGCCTTACTCTAAAATGGCGGCCGCTTAAGACATTAAAGACACTCCTACTATCCCCCGGTACAGCCTACTACGAAGAAGAGAATCGCTACAATACCACAGGCGAAATTGAAATTGACTGGGAGGAATAAACACGGACCCTGATCGGATAAGTAAGGGATACCGTCTTCCAATTACACAGCCGGGTTCCAACCAAGGGCATAAGCAGAGACATCGAAAGAGGACTGACGACACAAAATAGGGAAGGGAGCCATCCCAGACGAGCAAAAGAGAAAAAGGACTAACGAGTCACAAGGGGGAAAGAGAGAAAATACTCTTCCACTCAGAGAAATAGATACTGCTGGCATCCTGCAAGGGCTAAATGGACACCAAACCACTCATTACAATTTCAAGGGCATAATTAGAGGAAACCACTCTACAGAGGAAATAACACCTACCATAGCGAAACACTTGTACTGAAGTCACTGCAATTCTCTGTTTACCACCATAAATCAGTAGGGAACAACTCTGAACAAAACTGACAAAAGTCGTCAGGAGAATTACAAAGAGAAGCGAAAATGGATGTAAGATACAGAGAGATGACTGGGTCTAGTGCACAAAGCATAGAATATCCCTCTACCTTATCTAAAAATGCTGCCAAAAAATTCAAACATAACACCCTGAGGAAAAACCCGGATATATTGTTTGCTGACCCATACTTCGACATAGTTAAAGGGACCATAATGAATGACCTCATATTCTACACAAACAAAACAGCCAAATGGCGCAATGCCCTCACAAAAATGCTGTTCACAAAAGCTATAAAAAACATACCCCATGGAACAAAAATAACGACTTCACTAACTAAAAGTTGTAACGCCGAACTATGCATTACTTTGTATAAAACTGGAATAGTGCTGATACAAGCAGCTGACAGGGAACTCGAGAAGTTTGAAAAATTATTCCAACAAGTAAAAGAATCTCTAGAGGGACCAAGCTACCAACAACACAGGACCCCATCAGACGTAACCACAGACAATAACGATACTATCACTATAGACGCCAATCAAAATGGCAGCCACATCAATCTAACCTATAACCCTGGAGATACTACGGAAACTGCGATAGCAATAACGGAGAACGCGATTGAATGGAGAACAAGGTCCACTAACCTTGCAAACAAAGAACAGGATCAGGTCCAAAGGGAAGAGCGGGTGCCGTCCTCATTCGATGCCACTCCACTTGAAGTGAGTACATCAGCTGCAAGCGAGTCACCCTATGAAGATAATCGTGAAATGAACAAGGTAGTGAACATCTACCCTCCCCTACCTCTCTCTGATACGATACCTGAGCCTCACAGATTCCCATCCACTAATGCACTTCGAACATCACATAACTTAGTATACAACGGTGACACATCTAACAGAATTGGCATTCAAACTAAGGAAACTAAGGATACAAAGGAAAGAGCGGGGGCAATGAGAACAAATCATTTATGGAGAAAAGCAAAATGCAGTACCCGGATAACCAGGTCAATCCTACCTAATAAATCACCCCGAACCCAGAAAGGAATCAAGGAGCTCCATAAACGAGTAGGCAACCTGGCACAAGACTTGACGAAAGTCTCACAAGTAATTGAAAACATGTGGGAGATGACTGTAAGCACGCACTCTAAAGTCTCTCACGTCCGGAATCTAGTACTCTCCGCACACAGAAAAGATCACGAGATGGCCATGCCGTTAGAAAACAGGTTCAACAGACCGGACAGGACTAATCCCTTGTCCAATGAAGAAGTCCTAGTCAACTCAGCTAAATCACTAGGTATCACGTTAGATGAGAATCTTGACATGAAAGCCCACATTAATTCATTGGCTAAGAGCGCCCGCTTCCACTTGAACTACTTAAGAAAACTAAAACCATTCATCTCAGAGGCGGATCTAAAACTGGCTATCCAATCCTTAGTTATCGCGAGGATCGAGTTCGGCTGCACCACGCTGGCTGTCCTTCCAAAAACATCCACAGCACCACTAAAAGCTTGTCTCAACTCAGCGGCAAGACTCATCTCTGGATCGAAGAAATTTGATCACATATCTCCTCACCTGAAAGCACTAAACTGGCTACCTTATGAGGCCAGAATCCAAATGAAGATGGCGTGTATTACCCACAAAGCGATTCACTTCAACACGCCAAGATACCTAGCACAGAAAATTAAGCTATCGGGAGGTAACAGACCAACTAGAAGCGGTAAGGAGCTGCTACTGCGACCAGCCATCTTCCGAAAGAAAAAGACATATGACCGGGCGTTCTCTGGAGCTGCCCCCAGAGTTTGGAACTCACTCCCTCCAAGCATAAGGAAGATCCAAAATTCTGTATCATTCAAACGGGAATTGAAGAACCACATGATGAGTAAATACCTCGCATAGGGAAGCCCACTGATCGTTGGTATAAACATTTTGTTAGAAGAACAATGGTACTTGTTTCGATGATTTGGAAGATCATGAACTGACAAATGACTGTCCCCATGTTCAAGCCTTGGCCGTACTTTAATAACTACCGCAGGTTTAGGCAATCCTTATAAATGTATCTCACAACCCGAACAATATAACCCTACCTCATGGCTGTGTGATCTGATATTATTTAACCCCTACCTCACAATTGTTTGTCTATATTGTCCTTGACATATACTAAGCCTTACTCACCTCTTATTGCTAATTGCACATGTTGATGAATATATAAATGTAAGTAACCCCTCTTCAGCCACATATCTACCTCATGTATATTTGCTATGTACAACTCTATTATATTTGCAATCTGTAACCTACCCCTATGTTAAGCGCTCTGATACCCACGGGTCTTGTTCGCGCTATATAAAACACTATAAATAAATAAATAAATAAATAAATAGGAGATAATATAGTGGGAGAAAGGTAGTAACTATGAGTAAACTTACTATGTAACAGAAAAATAGTTGAACAGTATACTATAAGTCTCACTTTATATTTTAAACATTTTTGGTAATACTTTATGAATTACATATAAAAATGAATATTGTCTCAAACAATTTAAAATTATTAAATATAAATTTATTCCTCTGATTCTTTTTCATAATTTAATAAAATATCTAACATAATATTGTCCGGAATTTCCTCATAATTATAAGTACATGATTCCATTTGTTCCAAACATTCTATTAACTGTTGATCCAAAGAGTCATCCATGAAATCTACTTCATCTTTTTGCTCTTCTGGTTTTTCCACCTTTATTTCGAAAGAAGTAACATTTGCTTGATTTTCTCCTTCCATTTTCTTTCTGAAAATTGCATTCAAATTAACTATATTAGTAGAGTTAGGGTACTGTATACCAGAGAAGCCTAACTCAATCCATAACTATTACAGAGAAGTCTATCTCAATCTATAACTATTACAGAGGGATAGTATATAACTAACAGAATATTTTTTCAGAAATTAACTTAAAGTGTACAATATACTTCCATAATAACAATTTACCTTGGAGAAATCAGTTGAAGTTGTCAGTGTTATTTGTTTTCAAATGTACTTCTGGAAGCAGTAGTCAAAATGGCTGTTTCCCTCTCTTCTTTTATATATATTCTTGTACTTAACCAATGAAACGTCAGGAAATAATCGTAGAAAATGAAAGAAACTTTTTAATTGGTTGTAAATTCTAACATTTCATATGTGTTTTTGTCATGTAATTTACCTCAGGATATTTAGGCAAATGGTAGGGACTGCTATGTAGTAGGGCCTATTCTATATTTGATGAAAGTGTCTCCAGTGGTTTTTCCGTCAATTACTTTCCCACCTTTTTTTATCGAGCGCTTACCGGTGCGCGCACCGGCAGCGTTACGGGAGTCTTCCATTTTGTGTTTCGGTACAATCAAGACACAAGATGGAGGGCAAACAATGTTCGGTATGGGTAGAAGGGGGCACGGTAGAGACTTCTTGACCCTCTAGGTTTTCTGAGGGGGGTTTTGGAGGCTCATAAAGGTTTTTTTTAAAAAAAAATTCTTTAATTTCCCGCGGGGGAAGCGTCTGGTACGCGCACCGTTAAGCGTACCGGAAAGCGTACTTTGGTGAAAAATAGTGAAAAAAGTTAGAAAAAGATAAACGTTTTGAATGATCAGAGGTAGGGTAGCTCTGAAAAGAGCTTTTGGGTTCTGTGGTTGATTTAGGTACCTACAAGTAGGTTCCAATGCACATTCTTAAATTCAGGAGGAATATTCTATTCCCTTCATCTGAGAAGTGCACACCATCTCCTCTGTAGATGTCTTGCATGTTGTAACGCAAGTTATTATTGTATATTGAACCCATTCCATAGTCTCTCATGTAAGCAGAAACAGATTTATTCACATGTTTCCGTGCTTTCTCAAATTGTGGACAAAATTGGTTGGACCAGTTCCATTTCTGTCTTTGGCATATATTGGAATATACCAAGGCCGTTTGTGGAAAAAGTGTCATTAATTGATCAAAGGTGTCTTTTAAGAGCATTTCCAGACCAACCCCAGTCATAGTGCCTAAATCATTTCCACCACAATGCACTATTAAGAGGTTAGGGTTTGGCAGATGCAAAAAGGTTTTCACCAATGGTATCAATTGGTGACATTTTAATCCTCTCTGGCCAATCCACTTGATTTCCACATTTGATAAATCAAGGTTGTGAAAATGTCTGCTATCTGTATACCTTTGAGCCAAGTGGATGTAGCTGTGTCCAAGGATCCACACAGAAAACATGATGAGAGAAGGTTCTGGTGCAGTCAGATGATGTGTGGGAATGAAATGGCAGTTGGAACAATAGGAGTTTACAAAAAAATAATTGTGGAGTTTCACTGCTTTTGAATCACAAGCAATGGAAAGGGGCGACCACTCGGTCCCCCCGAACGTATGGCAGAGTACCTCGATCCCCCCGGGAAGCCATTTTGGGGCGGGAGGCGCGTCTCGGCTGGTATGCCCGAAGTGGCGTAGCCGGGGCGCGCTTTTTCCCGCCCTAGAGTGGGCTGGCCTAGACACTGACGCAGCCAGCCACGCCCTCGGGGCAGGCAGGGGCGGGTTTTCGCCCGCCCTGAAGACGGATAAAAGGGACGCAAGACCAGAAGACGTCCTCTTGTTCTTGTGCTCTGAAGCTGCACCTCCTCGCTACACGTGAGCTCGGGACAGAACCAAGAGCCAATTTTGAGCGTTTTGATCTTTTTCTTTGTCTTCTAGATAATTCGTCGGAGAGATGCCCAAGAAAGGCGCAAAGAGAATGACGACTGATCAGATGGTTCGGGTCCTCTTTAAAGAGATGTCCGACATTAAGAAGCGGCTGGCGGAGCGAGACGAGGGGGAGGGATCGGGGCGTCCACCGGCTGGAGGGAGACCAAAGAGGCCACGAAGGGTTCCAGCCGGGGGAGACGTCCCGGTTCCCGCTCCCCCGCTCGAGGCGCCGACCCCGGTGCCGATGGAGGGGAATCCGATCCCCGTGGTCGTCACACCGACATCCAAGGAGGACATGCCCCCTGAGCTGGCAGCACAGCTAGCAGCATGGTTGGGTGATAGTAGTGAGGGCGCCATGGCTGCCGAGGCACAGGCTCTGATGAAACAGCTGAGGGAAAAAAGAGATGCAGCCAAGGTGCCCGCGCCGGCTGCGGTGATAGACAAGCCACAAGTGGCGGAAACAGCCTCCGGTTCAGGTAAGCGGCCATTGCCGATCGCAAGGGATGAGTCAGCACCCTCTCGTAGAGAGAAATTGGGGCAACATGTTCCGTTGGCAGTAAAGGAAAAGATTTGGGCGGGGGAGTATGTGAATATTTTCTCCTTGCTTGTCGATCATTATGAGGTGGAGCATGTTAAGAGTCAGAAAGACCTAATGCATCCGAGTGTTTGGCGCGCAAAAATGGCCGCCTTTAAGGTGAATGAGAATATTGGCAACTGGGGCAATGCGTGGGGTATCTTTACATCTATTTTGGGGGAACGTAGGCCCGAGTTGCTTCCTGAGTTTCCAATTTACCAGTCACGAATTATGGGTTACTCGACTGCGTATCAGGGTAACCATTGGTTCTGTTATGACAACCTTTTCAGGAAGGAAAAGGAGCATAACAAAAATTTAACTTGGGACTGTTATGATTCTTTGACATGGGATAAAATGAAAGAGTCAGGAATGTTAAAAATGCCGTTGGTAGGTAGCAATGTTGTTGAATACTCCCGCCAAAATGCGGGGACGTCCTTTCGGTCAGGTACGGGCACCGACGATTACTCGAGACCTGCCGGCAATACAGGGAAAAGGGGTTTCTGCTTCAATTTCAACAAAGGTAAATGTAACAGGCCTCCGGGATCGTGTAAATTCAAACACGAATGTAGTACTTGCGGGTCGTCCCATCCTGAGTCCTCGTGCAGAGCCAGAACGGGTGACAACGGGGGTAGAGGAGGCGCTAAACAGGTCTAACACAGGCCGAGGGGCGCCTCTACCAACCCCGATTGATACCTTGGCGATGATCCCCTGGCTCAGTGAATACCCAGATCGTACTTCTGCTGGGGTGCTGCGGAACGGTTTCTCATATGGTTTCCGCATCCCGGTAGGAGACTTTCAGGGTGTCGGGACGTGCAAAAATCAACTTTCCATTTTGCAGCATACATCTGTAGTACAAGATAAGATTCAGAAAGAGGTTAGCCGGGGACGGGTCACCGGCCCGTATAGTGAACCCCCGGTACCGTATTTTGTCTGTTCTCCGTTAGGGGTGGTCCCCAAGAAAGACCCAGGTGAGTTTCGATTAATTCATAATCTGTCAGCTCCGCATGGCCTTTCGGTGAACGATGCAATTGATCCAGAGGTATGTTCGGTGCGGTACGCATCATTTGATGAGGCAGTGGCCATTTTGAATCGCCTGGGGCCCGGGACGTTGATGGCGAAATCAGATATCGAGTCAGCGTTCCGGTTGCTCCCGGTACACCCAGACGACCAGCGTCTTCTGGGATTCATGTTTCAGGGATCGTATTACATCGATAGGTGTATGCCAATGGGATGCTCTATATCCTGTGCATATTTCGAGAAATTCAGTACTTTTCTGCAATGGGTATTCACGAAGACAACGGGTTTCCGAAATGTAATGCATTACCTTGATGACTTTCTGTTCCTTGGGCCCGCCGGAAATCACGAATGCCGCCAGGCCTTGTCTGACTTTTGTATGTTAATGGGGCAATTTGGCGTGCCATTGGCACCAGGAAAAACTGTGGGTCCTACGACTTGTCTCGAGTTTCTGGGGATCGAGTTGGACTCTAGTGAAGGTTGTTTTCGTTTACCAGCTGCCAAAGTGTCGAAATTCAGGGCAGCCCTGCAAGTATGTATAAACGCATCTAAAGTTACGTTGAATCAATTGCAACGATTGGTGGGGAAGTTGAATTTCGCCCTGAGGGTGATCCCAATGGCCCGCCCCTTTTCCCGTTCAATTGCCCAAGCGATGGTTGGCCTAAAGGAGGGTCATCATCGCACGAGACTATCGGCTGAGGTCCGCCAAGACATGCGTATTTGGTTAGCATTCTTGGCCGACTTCAATGGTCGAGTCGTTTGGAACAAACCAGCCGTGTCCTCTGAAGAGCTGGGTCTATGGACAGATTCAGCAGGAAGCATGGGTTTTGGCGCCATCTTCGGCACGAGATGGTCGGCACAAAGGTGGCCCCCATGGTGGCATGAAGGGGGGCTGACGAGTAATATTGCTTTCCTTGAACTGTTTCCCATCCTGGTGGCCCTCAGAACCTGGCCCGAAGGGTTCAAAGATCATTCTGTGGTGTTTTGGTCTGACAACATGACCGTTGTAGAATGCATCAATAGGCAGGCAGCACGTTGTAAAATGATTTTAAGGCTGCTCAAAGAAATTGTCTTACTGTGTATGCAACTGAACGTAATATTCAGAGCAAAACATGTCCCAGGGGTGATGAATCAGGCGGCTGATGCACTGTCTCGTTTTCAAATGCAGGCTTTCTGGGGTTTCCTTCCCTCTGCGGACCTAGACCCGGCCCCCTTCCCCGAAGCTCTCTGGTCTCTCGGTGCCCCGAACTTCGTCACCTCGTGGGAGAGAGTCTAGCGCCAAGGACGAGGAAGGCATATGAAGGGGCGTTCCGGGCCTATTTAGCCTTTTTGGGGTTGGAAAGAGAGGGGCTTTGGGGTCAGGAGGAATGGGTAGTGCATTTTCTGATGTCCTTGCGTAGGGCTGGGAAGTCGGTGGCGACGGCCCAGAGGCATCGTGCTGCCATTTCCTTCGTTGCCAGGGCCCATAATATCCAGGACCCCACAGCGTCTTTTGTGGTACAGAAGGCGCTGCGCGGGTGGCAACGCCTTGAGGGTCGCAGAGTAGATGAAAGGCGCCCGATAGGTCTGGATAGATTGTCCCAGTTGCTGGCCACACTCCCTACCACATGCTCGTCTCAGTTCGAGACGTGTTTGTTCCGAGCTGCATTTACGCTGGCATTTCACGGGGCGATGAGGATAAGTGAGCTGGTTGCGAGGAATAAACAGGATGTGGTGGGGGGTTTGTGCCGGGAGCACATTCAGATCAGGGGTGAAGCGATGATTGTCTCCTTTGTCAGGTCCAAGACCGATCAGGATGGGATGGGAGACTGCACGATCATCCGCAGGATCCCCGGGTCCTCCATGTGTCCGGTACAGTGTTTAGAAGATTACCTAGCACGAAGGGTGGCATCATGGGGGGGGACATTGTTGAGACACGCAGACGCCACCCCACTGACGAGGTTTCAGTTTCAGCGGGTGCTTGCGATGTCCATTGCCGCAGCGGGCTTGGACCCGGGCGAATTCGGGACCCATTCCTTTCGAATAGGGGCTGCCACTGAAGCTACAGCCAGGGGTCTTAATGTTGAGCAAGTAAAACGAGTGGGGCGTTGGTCCTCCAATTGTTATAAGAGATATGTGCGATTGCACATGTTGTGAAGCTGTAATGATGTACTCACGCTTCTTGTCTTTTGTTTGGTTTTCAGTTGCGCAAGCCTACGAGGCAGGGCGGACTATGCAGTCGACCCAACACCAGGCCAGCGGTCAGACATCACCGGCTGTGAAAAAGGAGGTGTGGGTCGTGGGCCACTCATACGTGAGGCGTGCCGCAGACGTATTCGAAGCAGGTGACATGATTCACGTACCTGGGGAATACGGGTACAGAGTGTCCTTCTACGGAAGAGGCGGTCTCTGTATTGACCAGTTTCAAGCATTCTTTGAGGGTTTGTTAGGGCGGACGAGGTCACCGCCGTCTATAGTCATAGTACATTTAGGGGGCAATGATTTGGTCACCACCGGTCGACGACTTCTCCTAGAGGCAATGCTTTCCACTGTAAGTTGGTTAGCGAGGAGAGTTCCGGGGTGCATAATTGCGTGGTCTCATATGATCCCACGAAAAGTGTGGCGGGGGGCTATTTCGATTCCTGCTTTGAATCATTCTGTTAGAAAACTTAATAACAAAGTGAGTAGGTTGTTCCGTTCCAAGACATTGCATTCTATCTCGCATAGTTGTATTAACGATGACAGTATGTATTTGGGGGACGGTGTGCATTTGTCGCGGGTGGGGAATGAGTTACTCATAGGGGACTTCTTAGCTTGGTTAAAAACTTTAAAACATGACCTTTAGGTAGGAATTTTTTGTGGGGGGTCCGGATAGCCGGTCAACTATCCGGACCTGTGGCGGTAAGGTCATGATCGGTGAGCACTAATTAGTAGATCCCTATGAGTGGGCGTCACCCAACACGGATGGGAGCGCTCGGGTGAGGTGGCCATTGGCCCCTCAATGGGGAGGCGGTCCCTTCTAAGGATGGGTCGCCGGAAGTAAAGGAAAGGCGGTCAAGGCCCCTTCCTGTGTAGGAGGGGTTACAGCCCCCTCCTGTGGTATTTCCCGGGGCCAGTGACATCTGCGACGGCAGATGCGGTAAGTTGTGTGGGGTTGGGGGGAGGTCTACGATACCTCTAGATACCTCACACGAGTATTCGAACGACCTTTAACTGGCGTCGAGTTCTTTAGTGCCCCCGTCAAGTCAAGGGAAATTGATAGTAGTTGCACTTGAGGTAAGCCTCCGTGCGGTCGCCCCTCCCAAGTGGGAGGGGTAAGTCTGGTTAGGGATCTTGACACCGGTTATGACCTTGCCGTTGGCCCTTAAACGTTAGGATGTACAATTTCAATAGTTCTGAAAAATGTTTTGTAGGATGCTAGTTCGGCTAGGAGACCTCTGTATTAGAGAATATGTTAAGGTTAGCCAAACATCGCAATGTGGTAATGAAATTGTACATAACATGAAACGTTTAATGTTTTAATTTTGTTTAATAAATACGGCCGGGGGGGTCACTCCCTCCCACTTCCAAAAACTTCAAGAACTGTTTCCGGTTTCCCTCCTTTCGGGGATTGTGTTGAGAGGGGGTGGCGGGTATCTCAGCCATATGGAAAGGGGCGACCACTCGGTCCCCCCGAACGTATGGCAGAGTACCTCGATCCCCCCGGGAAGCCATTTTGGGGCGGGAGGCGCGTCTCGGCTGGTATGCCCGAAGCGGCGTAGCCGGGGCGCGCTTTTTCCCGCCCTAGAGTGGGCTGGCCTAGACACTGACGCAGCCAGCCACGCCCTCGGGGCAGGCAGGGGCGGGTTTTCGCCCGCCCTGAAGACGGATAAAAGGGACGCAAGACCAGAAGACGTCCTCTTGTTCTTGTGCTCTGAAGCTGCACCTCCTCGCTACACGTGAGCTCGGGACAGAACCAAGAGCCAATTTTGACCCACCCACCAGCCCCTGAGGACAGCCAGTTGTTTTGTAATAAAGTTAATTTAGACTTATGTTTCTGTTTTCGTTTACAGGTTTGTGATGGTATCATGTTGATGTTAATTGTAATAAAGAATGGTGTATGTTGTAGGTTTTGCGATTAAAAGTGATTCGATTTAGTGTTGAATTTTTAAGCATGCTCTTTCGGTCATAGTGACCAATGTTTTCATAGCTTTGGTTAGCATTGTCGTATTTATTTTGGTAGGCGGTAAGGTCATGATCGGTGAGCACTAATTAGTAGATCCCTATGAGTGGGCGTCACCCAACACGGATGGGAGCGCTCGGGTGAGGTGGCCATTGGCCCCTCAATGGGGAGGCGGTCCCTTCTAAGGATGGGTCGCCGGAAGTAAAGGAAAGGCGGTCAAGGCCCCTTCCTGTGTAGGAGGGGTTACAGCCCCCTCCTGTGGTATTTCCCGGGGCCAGTGACATCTGCGACGGCAGATGCGGTAAGTTGTGTGGGGTTGGGGGGAGGTCTACGATACCTCTAGATACCTCACACGAGTATTCGAACGACCTTTAACTGGCGTCGAGTTCTTTAGTGCCCCCGTCAAGTCAAGGGAAATTGATAGTAGTTGCACTTGAGGTAAGCCTCCGTGCGGTCGCCCCTCCCAAGTGGGAGGGGTAAGTCTGGTTAGGGATCTTGACACCGGTTATGACCTTGCCGTTGGCCCTTAAACGTTAGGATGTACAATTTCAATAGTTCTGAAAAATGTTTTGTAGGATGCTAGTTCGGCTAGGAGACCTCTGTATTAGAGAATATGTTAAGGTTAGCCAAACATCGCAATGTGGTAATGAAATTGTACATAACATGAAACGTTTAATGTTTTAATTTTGTTTAATAAATACGGCCGGGGGGGTCACTCCCTCCCACTTCCAAAAACTTCAAGAACTGTTTCCGGTTTCCCTCCTTTCGGGGATTGTGTTGAGAGGGGGTGGCGGGTATCTCAGCCATATGATTGGTGGATTCAGATAGTTGAAAACTTAAAGTTAGGGTGCATGGTTGTGTTGTGTTAAAGAAGCAATTTGAATGGTTAAAAAAAAGTCACTAAAAGCTAAAATACCCTGGATAGGCTGGTGTATTGAGAGGTCAAACATCCTTGCTGAGTTAATTTGCAACATTGTACAGTAAACTTTTGAACCTGAGAGTTCAGTTAGGAGGGAGTTGCTATGGTAACAGATAGAAAGATCTGAGAGGGGGAAGGGTGTTGGTTTGAAAATAGTGAGGGAAGACTTTTGATTGGTTGAATTAAGGCATATGTGTACAAAGTTAGAGATTTTCTATGCCAGTCTTGGTTTCAGTGTATTGAGTGCACACTTTTTGCTCTGCTAAAGAGAAATTGGTGTGTGTGTCTGACACTGTTTTCAATCTCCCAAAGCATTTGTAAAGGTAAGTAATGATTTATTTAATTTAGATAGAGACTTGTTTGCTCTATGGAGAACATTTAGAAGCAGATAGTTATGTTTTAGAAGTCAAATGGTATGCTAGTATATAAGTCCTGTGTTGTGTTTCTTATATGTTATTGAAAAAACGATTTGGGGTGAAAATGAATGTTATTTGCATTTGGCCCTTTTTTATGATTGCCTTGTGCAGCTGATGCATCACTTTAAACATGGGTAATAAGTGACGCACTGGTGGCGCAAGGCCTTCATAAATAAGGCTCTGACTTTGTTTGCTGTTGATTTGATTTTGGATTTTTGATAATGCTTGATATCAACATTTGAAAGATAGAGGATTTGTATTTGGGGAAACAGTGACGTTTCAAAAGTGATATTCTGTGCTTGTACATAGGTTGTGCGCAGTATTTTTTAAATGTTATTCAAAAAACGATTTTGGGTGCAAATGAATGGTATTTGCATTTGGACCTTTTTATGATTGCCTTATGCAACTGGTGCATCACTTTATACATGGGAAATAAGTGATACTCTTGTGGCGCAAGACCTTCATAAATAAGGCCCTGACTTTGTTTGCTGATATTGAGTGGTTGTACATAGGTTCTGCGCAGTGTTTCTTACATGTTATTCAAAAAACGATTTTTGGGTGCAATTGATTGGTATTTGCATTTGGCCCTTTTTTATGATTGCCTTGTGCAGCTGATGCATCACTTTAAACATGGGTAATAAGTGACGCACTAGTGGCGCAAGGCCTTCATAAATAAGGCTCTGACTTTGTTTGCTGTTGATTTGATTTTGGATTTTTGATAATGCTTGATATCAACATTTGAAAGATAGAGGATTTGTATTTGGGGAAACAGTGACGTTTCAAAAGTGATATTCTGTGCTTGTACATAGGTTGTGCGCAGTATTTTTTAAATGTTATTCAAAAAACGATTTTGGGTGCAAATGAATGGTATTTGCATTTGGACCTTTTTATGATTGCCTTATGCAACTGGTGCATCACTTTATACATGAGAAATAAGTGATACTCTTGTGGCGCAAGACCTTCATAAATAAGGCCCTGACTTTGTTTGCTGATATTGAGTGGTTGTACATAGGTTCTGCGCAGTGTTTCTTACATGTTATTCAAAAAACGATTTTTGGGTGCAATTGATTGGTATTTGCATTTGGCCCTTTTTTATGATTGCCTTGTGCAGCTGATGCATCACTTTAAACATGGGTAATAAGTGACGCACTGGTGGCGCAAGGCCTTCATAAATAAGGCTCTGACTTTGTTTGCTGTTGATTTGATTTTGGATTTTTGATAATGCTTGATATCAACATTTGAAAGATAGAGGATTTGTATTTGGGGAAACAGTGACGTTTCAAAAGTGATATTCTGTGCTTGTACATAGGTTGTGCGCAGTATTTTTTAAATGTTATTCAAAAAACGATTTTGGGTGCAAATGAATGGTATTTGCATTTCGACCTTTTTATGATTGCCTTATGCAACTGGTGCATCACTTTATACATGGAAAATAAGTGACGCACTGGTGGCACAAGGCCTTTATAAATAAAGCCCTGAGCTGCTATTGTATAAACTTAAATATGTTGCAATTTATTGTTTATATTGTTTGCTTTTTAACATTACTTTGTTGTTTGCTAATAGTGGTCTTTCGTTTGTTTTTTTTAACAGAACAACAGATTCAAATCAACTTCTGAAAAGCAAGCATAAATGACTTCAAGGCAAAGAATTATCAAAAATACCATACGGAAAAGGAGAACATCAACAACAGAGTTTATAGAATCCTCTACAACAACTACTTCAAAAAACACCAGAAAAGCTTCTGGTAAGCCAATTAAGTATTTTCTCCGCAACATATGTTGTAGAAAAAAAAAATGATATTGCTAATGTGAATATTCAGAAAAAGTCAACAAATCTAAAAAGGAAGGAGAGGCCCACAAAAAAAGTCTAGATTGGAGCAGGAGAGAAGAGAATGGATAGCAATAGAAGGGTAAATCTTTTTAGGGACATTCGTAGGCGAATGTTTCGCAATAGGGTAGTTTTAAATTTGCTAAAAAATGATAAGAAAAGTAAACTGAGAGCTGCTTTTTACAAGAAAAAGAAAAGTGTAGAAAAGATTGTTGATCAGGCTTTTGAAGTTAAGAAAAAATTATTTATTTTAATAATCAATAGAATTAGGATACTTAACCCTTTCCATGCTCATGACGAGCTCAGCTCGTCATGATGCACGGTTGAGCTGTGCTGATGACGAGCTGAGCTCGTCATGAAACACTGGCATCCTGCATTCTTCAGCACAGGAGGGGAAAACACCTAGCAGCGAAGGTGTTAATAAGGCAATTGATGTTTTCAAATCGAACAATAGATGGAAAAGAATTATTAATCGGAGTAATTTTTGTGAAGTATTTTCTGGTGAATGGATGCATAGTTCAAGTTCTGAGCCTTTTTTCAATGAGGAGAGTTACTTTCAGGAAAATGATTTGGTGCATGCAGTTGACACCAGTGGTCGAGCATATGAGGTGAAAGATGGTTGTGTGATGGAAAAAAAAAACTTGTATCTAGAGATGCAGAAGAGGTGTTAGCTGATGAAGTTTTAGGGAGACGTACTAAGGGTCCAGTGTACACATGGAAATGCAGTAGTATTTGTAGTGTGCAACAGGAATCAATCGATTTGCTTCGAAATTTCTTACGTACATATAGTAAGAAAAGTCTCAAACAAAAAATGAAGATCTTGCAAGAGTTAGATCCTTGCAGAGTGAGAGAAAGCACAGGTTTGCATGGGCATTCACTAGCTTGTCTTTCTAGAAAAGTTTGTCGGAGTGTTTTTCATCATTTTAGGATGTTAGCAGTGCATCATAATAACGTGGGGAAATTAGTGAGAAAGTTGTATTATGCAAAAAGTCCAGCACTTAAGCTTAAACAGTTAAACAGTGCTCTTTTGCATGGATCTGAAGTGGATGTGAAGACTATTTGTGAAGAAATTGAGTTTTGTTATTTTGGGAACAAAGAGGACAGTGTAGAAATAGATATAGTAATGGATGGTAGTGCAGAAGACAATGGACAGATTTCAAGTATAGAAAAGTTTGATGAGGAAATTATCAAGTTTAAGGTGAAATCAAGTGAAAGGCCTAATTTAACTTGTGTGTGTTGTCGACGGACTCATTATAAGATTCAGACTAGGTTAGTTGATTTATATGCAAAAAGTGAATTGGAAAATAATAGTGAATGGAAGGATCTTGTAAGTTATTTGTTGGCGGAGAATTCTTTTGATTTGAGTTTGGATCAGCGTATTTGTAATTATTGTTTAAATAAATTAAATGAAAATAAAATGCCTGCTAGAGCAGTTTATAATAATCTTCAGTTGATAGATATTCCTTCTGAATTGATGGATCTAAATACTTATGAATCTATTTTGATTCAATGTGTCCATCCTTTTCAGGCTATTGTACGCATGGAGCCTAAGACAGGGAAATTGCCTGCATCAGATTTACTGAGAGGATTAAAGGGAAGAGTTGTTTATTTGCCTCTAGATGTAAAGAAAAATATTGATACAATTGGTGTAGAAAGAGTAGAAGAAGATCCTTTAGTTATTCTAGTTAATAGGGTTCCAACAAAGAGTAAGAAAATCTGGCAAGATTTAGTGGATGTTAAAAAAGTCAAAAAAGCAACGTTGTATTTGGTCAAAAACAATGAGTACTACAAAGATGGAAGTGTTGGAGCAGAGGAAACAGCTATAGAAGAAGATAGTGATTCTTCAGTTGGTCAAATTGAAAAAGTTGATGTGTCTAGAAGTGAAGAAATATATGAACATTATACTGTTCATCCTTTGCATTCCAAAGAAGTAATGGGAAATGCAATTGACTTGTTTCAAATGAAAGCAGCAAAAGGAAGTCCCATTAGTGTATGTGAAGAAAGTTTGGAAGCTCATTGTTTTCCACAATTATTTCCAACAGGTTGTGGTGGACGATATGATGATCGACCAGTTCAAACTCCTGCAGCTGAATACCGGACTCTAAGATTATATGCTGAAGACCCAAGGTTTCGTCAATGCATTCCATATTTGTTTCATCTACTGTTTGAAAGTGATTTGTCTGGGCTTTCTTATGCAGTTAATCATATATTAAAAAGTGGAGCTCATTTGCAAAATGTTTGTGCAAGGGACTTTATGGAGAAAGTTAATCTGCAAGACAGTATTTTGGAATCTCAGCTAATCAATCTCATGGCATGTCAACGTGGAACCAACGAGTATTGGTTTCATCGTCATGGAGAATTGAAATGTATGCTAAGAAACTTAGGAACTCCTACATGGTTCCTCACTCTTAGCTGTGCTGAGTATGCATGGGACGATTTACTTCAATTTCTACGAGAGGCAAATGAAAACATACCAAATATAGAATTGAAAACACCAGGAGAACTGTGTTCTTTAGATCCAGTGAATGTTTGCAGATATTTTAATCATAGATTTGAAGCTATGATGTCTTTTATTACCAACAAAAAAAATCCTCCCCTTGGAGAGGTTTTGGATTTCTTTTGGAGGAAGGAATATCAAGCGAGAGGTGCTCCTCATATACATATGTTGTTGTGGATTAAAGATGCACCCAAATTTGGATCAGATTCAGATGAAACAGTGATGAGTTTCATTGAAGAGTATTCAACATGTGCTGTTCCAAAATCTACTGAAGAAAACAATTTCAGGCAACAAGTTTTACGTTTTCAATCTCATCGTTGTGGAAAGTACTGTCGTCGAAAATTTAAAAACAAGGAAAAGTACTACACGTAATGTCGTTTTGCATTTCCTCGACCAGTGATTTCTAAGGGAAGAGTAAATAATTTGATGTCATCTCTACGACATACTGTGACGAGGAAATCTCCCAAAAATACATACAATTTGAAAAGAAATGAAGAATCTAAGTACATCAACGATTACAACCCAGTGATTTTGTCCATGTGGAATGCTAACATGGATATTGGAAAGGGGCGACCACTCGGTCCCCCCGAACGTATGGCGGAGTGCCTCGATCCCCCCGGGAAGCCATTTTTGGGCGGGAGGCGCGTCTCGGCTGGTATGCCCGAAGCGGCGTAGCCGGGGCGTGCTTTTTCCCGCCCTAGAGTGGGCTGGCCTAGACACTGACGCAGCCAGCCACGCCCTCGGGGCAGGCAGGGGCGGGTTTACGCCCGCCCTGAAGATGGATAAAAAGGGACGCAAGACCGGAAGACATCCTCTTGTTCTTGTGCTCTGAAGCTGCACCTCCTCGCTGCACGTGAGCTCGAGACAGAACGAAGAGCCAATTTTGAGCGTTTTGATCTTTCTTTTTGTCTTCCAGATACTTTGTCGGAAAGATGCCCAAGAAAGGCGCGAAGAGAATGACGACTGACCAGATGGTTCGGGTCCTCATGAAGGAGATGTCCGAACTAAAGAAGCAGCTGGCGGAGCGAGACGGGGAGGGGGGATCGGGGCGTCCATCGGCTGGAGCAGCTCCTGGAGGAAAAGCCAAGAGGCCAAGAAGGGGACCAGCCGGGGGAGACGTCCCGGTTCCCTGTACCCCGCTCGAGGCGCCAACCCCGGCACCGGTGGAGGGGAATCCGATTCCCGTCGTGGTCACCCCGTCATCCACTGAGGATATGCCCCCGAGCTGGCGGCACAGCTAGCAGCGTGGTTGGGCGACAGTAGCGAGGGCGCCAAGGCTGCCGAGACACAGGCGCTGATGAAACAGTTGCGCGAGAAGCGAGATGCAGCCAAGGTGCCCGCGCCGGCTGCAGTGATAGACAGGCCGCAAGTGGCGGAAGCAGCGTCCGGTGCAGGTAAGCGGCCATTGCCGATCGCGAGGGATGAGTCAGCACCCTCTCGTAGAGAAAAATTGGGGCAACATGTTCCTTTGGCAATAAAGGAAAAGATTTGGGCGGGGGAGTATGTGAACATTTTCTCCTTGCTTGTTGATCATTATGAGGTGGAGCATGTTAAGGGTCAGAAGGATCTAATGCATCCGAGTGTTTGGCGCGCAAAAATGGCCGCCTTTAAAGTGAATGAGAATATTGGCAATTGGGGCAATGCATGGGGAATTTTTACGTCAATTTTGGGGGAACGTAGGCCTGAGTTGCTTCCTGAGTTTCCAATCTATCAGTCACGAATTATGGGGTACTCGACATCGCACCAAGGTAACCATTGGTTCTGTTATGATAACCTCTTCAGGAAGGCGAAGGAGCATAACAAAAGTTTAACCTGGGACTGTTATGATTCTTTGACATGGGATAAAATGAAAGAGTCAGGAATGTTGAAAATGCCGTTGGTGGGGAGCAATGTGGGCGAGTCCTCCCGCCAATATGCGGGGACGCCCTTTCGGTCAGGTACGGGTACCGACGATTACTCGAGACCTGCCGGCAATACAGGGAAAAAGGGTTTCTGCTTCAATTTCAACAAAGGTAAATGTACTAGGCCCCAGGGATCGTGTAAGTTCAAGCACGAATGTAGTGGTTGCGGGTCGCCCCATCCTGAGTCCTCGTGCAGAGCCAGAACGGGTGAGAATGGGGGTAGAGGAGGCGCCAAACAGGTCTAATGCAGTCCGAGGGGCGCCTTTACCAACCCCGATTGATACCTTGGCGATGATTCCCTGGCTCAGTGAATACCCAGATCGTACTTCTGCTGGGGTGCTGCGGAACGGTTTTTCATATGGTTTCCGCATCCCGGTAGGGGACTTTCAGGGTGTAGGGACGTGCAAAAATCAACTTTCCGTCTTGCAGCATACGACCGTAGTGCAGGATAAGATCCGGAAAGAGGTTATCCGAGGTCGGGTCGCCGGCCCGTTTAGTGTACCCCCGGTGCAGAATTTTGTCTGTTCTCCTTTAGGGGTGGTCCCCAAGAAGGACCCAGGTGAGTTTCGATTGATTCATAATTTGTCAGCTCCACATGGTCTTTCTGTAAACGATGCAATTGATCCAGAGGTATGTTCGGTGCGGTACGCATCATTTGACGAAGCCGTAGCCATTTTGAATCGCCTGGGGCCCGGGACGCTGATGGCGAAATCTGATATCGAGTCAGCGTTCCGATTGCTCCCGGTACACCCAGACGACCAGCGTCTTCTGGGATTCATGTTTCAAGGTTCGTATTACATGGATAGGTGTATGCCGATGGGGTGCTCTATATCTTGTGCATATTTCGAGAAATTCAGTAGTTTTCTACAATGGGTCTTCACGAAGAAAACAGGTTTCCGAAATGTAATGCATTACCTTGATGACTTTCTGTTCCTTGGGGCCGCCGGGGATCACGAATGTGGCCGGGCCTTGGCTGAATTTTGTGTTTTAATGGGTCAATTTGGCGTGCCATTGGCACCAGGTAAAACTGTGGGTCCCACGACTTGCCTCGAGTTTCTGGGGATCGAGTTGGACTCTAGTGAGGGTTGTTTTCGTTTACCAGCTGCCAAAGTATCGAAATTCAGGGCAGCCCTGCAAGTATGTATAAATGCATCTAAGGTTACGCTGCATCAATTGCAGCAATTGGTGGGGAAGTTGAATTTTGCCCTGAGGGTGATCCCAATGGCCCGCCCCTTTTCCCGTTCAATTGCCCAAGCGATGGTTGGCCTAAAGGAGGGTCATCATCGCACGAGACTATCGGCTGAGGTCCGCCAGGACATGCGTATTTGGTTAGCATTTTTGGCGGACTTCAATGGTCGAGTCGTCTGGAACAAACCAGCCGTGTCCTCTGAAGAGCTTGGTTTATGGACAGATTCAGCGGGAAGCATGGGCTTTGGCGCCATCTTCGGCACAAAATGGTCGGCACAAAGGTGGCCAACATGGTGGCATGAAGAGGGGCTGACGAGTAATATTGCTTTCCTTGAACTGTTTCCCATTTTGGTGGCCCTCAGAACCTGTCCAGAAGGGTTCAAAGATCATTCTGTCATATTTTGGTCTGACAATATGACCGTGGTAGAATGCATCAATAGTCAGGCAGCACGTTGTAAAATGATTTTAAGGCTGCTCAAAGAAATTGTCTTACTGTGTATGCAACTGAACGTGATATTCAGAGCAAAACATGTCCCAGGGGTGATGAATCAGGCGGCTGATGCACTGTCTCGTTTTCAAATGCAGGCTTTCTCGGGTTTCCTTCCCTCAGCGGACCCAGAGCCGGCACCCTTTCCCGAAGCTCTCTGGTCTCTCGGTGCCCCGAACTTCGTCACCTCGTGGGAGAGAGTCTAGCACCAAGGACGAGGAAGGCATATGAAGGGGCGTTTCGGGCCTATTTAGCCTTTTTGGGGACTGAGAGAGAGGGGCTTTGGGGCCACGAGGAATGGGTAGTACATTTTCTGATGTCCTTGCGTAGGGCTGGGAAGTCGGTGGCTACAGCCCAGAGGCATCGTGCTGCCATTTCTTTTGTTGCCAGGGCTCATAATATCCAGGACCCGACAGCGTCTTTCGTGGTACAGAAAGCGCTGCGTGGGTGGCAACGCCTTGAGGGTCGCAGAGTAGATGAGAGGCGCCCGATAGGTCTGGATAGGTTGTCCCAGTTGCTGGCCACACTCCCTGCCACATGCTCGTCTCAGTTCGAGACGTGTTTGTTCCGAGCTGCTTTTACGCTTGCATTTCACGGGGCGATGAGGATAAGTGAGCTGGTGGCAAGGAACAAACAGGATGTGGTGGGGGGTTTGTGCCAGGAACACGTTCAGATCAGGGGTGAGACGATGACTGTCTCCTTTGTCAGGTCCAAGACCGATCAAGATGGGATGGGTGACTGCATAATCATTCGCAGGATTCCCGGGTCCTCCATGTGTCCGGTAAAGTGTTTAGAAGACTACCTAGCACGAAGGGTGGCATCATGGGGAGGGACATTGTTGAGACACGCCGACGCCACCCCACTGACGAAATTTCAGTTTCAGCGGGTGCTTGCGATGTCAATTGCCGCAGCGGGCTTGGACCCGGGCGAGTTTGGGACCCATTCCTTTCGGATAGGGGCTGCCACTGAAGCTACAGCCAGGGGTCTTAATGTTGAACAAGTAAAACGTGTGGGGCGTTGGTCCTCCAATTGTTATAAAAGATATGTGCGGTTGCACATGTTGTGAAGCTGTAATAATATACTCACGCTTCTTGTCTTTTGTTTGGTTTTCAGTTGCGCAAGCCTACGAGGCGGGGCGGACTATGCAGTCGACCCAACACCAGGCCAGCGGTCAGACATCACCGGCTGTGAGAAAGGAGGTGTGGGTCGTGGGCCACTCATACGTGAGGCGTGCCGCTGACGTATTCGAAGCAGGTGACATGATTCACGTAGCTGGGGAATACGGGTACAGGGTGTCCTTCTTCGGAAGAGGCGGTCTCTGTATTGACCAGTTTCAAACATTCTTTGAGGGTTTGTTAGGGCGGACGAGGTCACCGCCGTCTATAGTCATAGTACATTTAGGGGGCAATGATTTGGTCACCACCGGTAGACGACTTCTCCTAGAGGCAATGCTTTCCACTGTAAGTTGGTTGGCGAGGAGAGTTCCGGGGTGCATAATTGCGTGGTCTCATATGATCCCACGAAAAATGTGGCGCGGGGCTATTTCGATTCCTGCTGTGAACCATTCTGTTAGAAAACTTAATAACAAAGTGAGTAGGTTGTTCCGTTCCAAGACATTGCATTCTATCTCGCATGGTTGTATCAATGATGACAGTATGTATTTGGGGGATGGTGTGCATTTGTCTCGGGTGGGAAATGAGTTACTCATAGGAGACTTCTTAGCATGGTTAAAAATGTTGAAACATGACCTTTAGGTAGGAGTTTTGTGGGGGGTCCGGATAGCCGGTCAACTATCCGGCCTGTGGCGGTAAGGTCATGATCGGTGAGCACTAATTAGAAGATCCCTATGAGTGGGCGTCACCCAACACGGATGGGAACGCTCGGGAGAGGTGGCCATTGGCCCCTCAATGGGGAGGCGGTCCCTTCTAAGGATGGGTCGCCGGAAGTAAAGGAAAGGCGGTCAAGGCCCCTTCCTTTGTAGGAGGGGTTACAGCCCCCTCCTGGGGAATTTCCCGGGGCCAGTGACATCTGCGACGGCAGATGCGGTAAGTTGTGTGGGGTTGGGGGGAGGTCTACGATACTTTCTAGATACCCCACACGAGTCTTCGAACGACCTTTAACTGGCGTCGAGTTTTTAGGTGCCCCCGTCAAGTCAAGGGAAATTGGTAGTAGTTGCACTTGAGGTACGCCTCCGTGCTGTCGCCCCTCCCAAGTGGGAGGGGTAAGTCGGGTTAGGGATCTTGACACCGGTTATGACCTTGCCGTTGGCCCTTAAACGTTAGGATGTACAATTTCAATATTTCAAGAAAATGTTTTGTAGGATGTTAGATCGGCTAGGAGAACCTCTGTATTAGAGAATCTGTTAAGGTTAGCCAAACATCGCAATGTGGTCATGAAATTGTACATAACATGAAACGTTTAATGTTTTAATTTTGTTTTAATAAATACGGCCGGGAGGGTCACTCCCTCCCACTTCCAAAAACTTCAAGAACTGTTTCCGGTTTCCCTCCTTTTGGGGATTGTGTTGAGAGGGGGTGGCGGGTATCTCGGCCATATGGAAAGGGGTGACCACTCGGTCCCCCCGAACGTATGGCGGAGTGCCTCGATCCCCCCGGGAAGCCATTTTTGGGCGGGAGGCGCGTCTCGGCTGGTATGCCCGAAGCGGCGTAGCCGGGGCGCGCTTTTTCCCGCCCTAGAGTGGGCTGGCCTAGACACTGACGCAGCCAGCCACGCCCTCGGGGCAGGCAGGGGCGGGTTTACGCCCGCCCTGAAGATGGATAAAAAGGGACGCAAGACCGGAAGACATCCTCTTGTTCTTGTGCTCTGAAGCTGCACCTCCTCGCTGCACGTGAGCTCGATACAGAACGAAGAGCCAATTTTGACCCACCCACCAGCCCCTGAAGACAGCCAGTTGTTTGTAATAAAGTTGATCAATAATTCTGTTTCGTTTACAGGTTGTGATAATATCATGTTGATGTTGAGTATAATAAAGAATGGTCTATTTTGTGTAGGTTTTGTGATTAAAGAGATTCGGATATAGTGTTGAATTTTAAGCATGCTCTTTCGGTCATAGTGGCCAATGCATTCTTAGGTTTCGTTAGCATTGTCGTATTTATTTTGGTAGGCGGTAAGGTCATGATCGGTGAGCACTAATTAGAAGATCCCTATGAGTGGGCGTCACCCAACACGGATGGGAACGCTCGGGAGAGGTGGCCATTGGCCCCTCAATGGGGAGGCGGTCCCTTCCAAGGATGGGTCGCCGGAAGTAAAGGAAAGGCGGTCAAGGCCCCTTCCTTTGTAGGAGGGGTTACAGCCCCCTCCTGGGGAATTTCCCGGGGCCAGTGACATCTGCGACGGCAGATGCGGTAAGTTGTGTGGGGTTGGGGGGAGGTCTACGATACTTTCTAGATACCCCACACGAGTCTTTGAACGACCTTTAACTGGCGTCGAGTTTTTAGGTGCCCCCGTCAAGTCAAGGGAAATTGGTAGTAGTTGCACTTGAGGTACGCCTCCGTGCTGTCGCCCCTCCCAAGTGGGAGGGGTAAGTCGGGTTAGGGATCTTGACACCGGTTATGACCTTGCCGTTGGCCCTTAAACGTTAGGATGTACAATTTCAATATTTCAAGAAAATGTTTTGTAGGATGTTAGATCGGCTAGGAGAACCTCTGTATTAGAGAATCTGTTAAGGTTAGCCAAACATCGCAATGTGGTCATGAAATTGTACATAACATGAAACGTTTAATGTTTTAATTTTGTTTTAATAAATACGGCCGGGAGGGTCACTCCCTCCCACTTCCAAAAACTTCAAGAACTGTTTCCGGTTTCCCTCCTTTTGGGGATTGTGTTGAGAGGGGGTGGCGGGTATCTCGGCCATATGGAAAGGGGCGACCAATCGGTCCCCCCGAACGTATGGTGGAGTACCCCGATCCCCCCGGGAAGCCATCTTGGGCGGGAGGCGAGTCTCGGCTGGTATGCCCGAAGCGGCGTAGCCGGGGCGCGCTTTTTCCCGCCCTGGAGTGGGTTGTCCTAGACACCGAAGCCGCCATCCACGCCCCCGGAGGCGGGCGGAGGCGGGTTGACGCCCGCCTGAAGAAGGATAAAAGGAGCGACAAGCCAAGGTAGCATCCTCTTGTTCCTGTGCTCTGAAGCTGCACCTCCCCGCTGCACGTGAGCTCGAGACGGAACGAAGAGCCATTTTTTGGACCCACCCACCAGCCCCTGGAGACAGCAAGTGGTTTGGAAATAAAGTTTTGATGTGGTAACTCAATTTTCTTAGAGGTTTGCTTTGATTAAAGTTGTGATTCATTATGCAATAAAGTGGATAATTCTTTACAGGATATTTTATCGAATAAAGTATTTGCACCAGTGTTGATCAGTGATGTTTCGATAGTTCATACTTTGAGCATCTGTTGTCTTTTAGTAATTAGTCTTTCTAGTTTAATGTCGTATTTATTTTTCGGTCGGGCGGTAAGGTCATGATCGGTGAGCAGTAATTGGAAGATCCCTATGGGGGGGGCGTCACCCATTACGGATGGGAGCGCCCGGGGGGAGGTGGCCATTGGCCCCTCAACGGGGAGGCGGTCCCTTCTAAGGATGGGACGCCGAAAGGAAAGGGAAGGCGGTCAAGGCCCCTCCCTGGATAGGAGGGGCTACGGGCCCCTCCTGGGAATTTCCCGGGGCCAGGACATCTGCGACGGCAGATGTGGTAAGTTGTGTGGGGTGGGGAGGGGGGTCTACGCTACCTTCTAGACACCTCACACGAGTCCTCGGACGACCATAAAATGGCGTCGAGTTAATTGGGGCCCCCGTCAAGACAAGGGAAATTGGTATGTGCACATGAGGTACAGTCCTCTGTGCGGCCGCCCCTCATAAGTGAGGGGGGTAGTTCTGGTTTAGGGATCTGACACCGGTTACGACCTTGCCGTTGGCCCTTAACGTTAGGATGTACAATTTCAATTTAAGAAAGTATTTGTAGGATGTTAGTATCGGCTAGGAGAACCTTTGTATTAGAAATGTGTTAAGGTCAGCCAAAACATCGTAATGTGGAAATGAAATTGTACATGATATGAAACTGTTATTTTAATGTTTTAATTTTGTTTCATATTTTAATAAATACGGCCGGGAGGGTAACTCCCTCCCGCCTTCCAAAAGTTCAGAAATGTTTCCGTATTCCCATTCTTGGGGATTGTGTTGAGAGGGGGTGGCGGGTATCTCAGCCATATCAGTTCGTTGCTGACAACTCTATTGCTGTGGCTCGATATGTGACATCTTACATCACAAAAAAAGAAAAGACAGAACTGAAGGAAATGTGGGAGGACATTTCACATGAAAAGAGTCTAAGCAAGAAATTATACAGTTTCAGTCTGAAGATGTTGTCGCATCAAGAAATTGGAGCATATCAATGTTCTGATCGGTTATCATCAGCAAGTCTCTATGCCAAATCAAGAACAATCATTTGGGTGAGTCTAGGTCTTGCTGCAACACAAAACCGAGTTTTGAAATCTGTACAAGAAATTGAATATTTGGCGGAGAAAGAACCAAACAGTACAGATATTTTGAAGACAAATATGTTGGATACATACTATCCAAATAGAAGTACTCACCTTAGGAACACTTGTTTGTATGAAGTTCTTCAAAACTACAGTTATAAGAGGAACATCACAGAAGATATCAATAATGGAAAATATGCACTCATTGGCTATGAAGGATGTCTAGTGAAGCAGAAAAAAGGCCATTTGATTAATCATCGAAAATTGAGTTGTGAAGTTCCAGACAAAAGAGAATTTTACTATTTAGCTATTTTGCAACTCTTTAAGCCATGGCGTACAGAAGAGGAACTACTTGGAGATTTTCTCTGTTATGAAGACTCTTTTAATGCAACTAAGGATACCATAGAATGTCCTATTTTTCAAAATTATCTGCAAATGTTGAATGAAGAAATGGAGCAAGAAACCACAATTGCTGAAGAGATAGCTAGAGACAGTTCTCAAGATAGTCAGAGTTCTACTTCATTGAGCCAGGATCCACTAGGAGGACCAATTATCCAAAATGAAGCTGCCACTGCCATGGATGAGGTGGAAAGAGCTATGGAACAAGCTCAAGAGGATGGAGTTAACTTAGAAGATTTGGTAAAGCAACTAAACATTGAGAAGAAAAAGATATATGATGAAGTCACAGAGCAGATTGAACATGGATTCAGACATGAGAAAAAAGAGTGCTCATGTATATCATTTGACTCTGTCCGACTATACGTAAGTGGAGAAGCGGGGACAGGAAAAAGTTTTCTAATTAAAGCCATTGCAAGTTATCTGCAGAAAAGGACTGATTCACCACTCTCTTGTGTTATAACTGCTCCAACTGGTCTGGCAGCACATAACATTAAAGGGATTACTCTACATCGTTTACTGATGCTGCCAGTTGAACATGATAATAAATTGCATTACAACAAGTTATCTAGAGATGCGTGTTCTGAAGTTTCAAGAGTCTTGAAGAAAATGAAACTTCTTATCATTGATGAAGTAAGCATGGTCTCAAATCTAATGCTTGCTTTTGTTCATTTGAGAATGCAAGAAATTCTTAAAACAGAGTATGATGTGTTATTTGGAGGAAAACACATTATTGTTTTTGGAGATCTATTGCAGTTGACTCCAGTAAAAGGACAACCAGTGTTTAAAATGCTCACACATGAAGATACCAGGAAGTCCCTTGGAAGCATTGGAAACGTTAATATATGGCTAAATTTTAAATATGCTGAACTGCTTCAAAATATGCGACAGGCCAAGGATGAAGATTATAAAAATATTCTACAAGATGTAAGAATTGGAAAAGTGACTGAGCTTGGGAAAAAAGCTTTGCATAGTCGATTAATTTCAAATTTGTATCCAAATGAAAACATTCTTCCAGAGAATATTTTTTAAAAAATGACTGAGAAGAAATCTGGGATATGTTTGATGCCAACTCTGCAAGAATGTTCCATCTTCAACAACAAAATGTTAGAGTTAGAAAATGAAGAGATTGTTAAACTGGAAGCAATAGATAAAATAGAGCATATGGGTGCAACAATTGTTTTGTCTGAAAATTTGAAAACTAAATTGGATTCATTGGAGAAAAGTATTTCAAAAACAGCTGGTTTTGAAAAGACTCTGAATGTGTGTTTAAATTGTCGTATCATTTTGAGAAGGAATATAAATGTTGAAGGAGGTCTGGTAAATGGAGCAATGGGTTATGTTGTTGATTTTGTGAATTACAGAAATAGAGATGGAATTGAATTTTTAAAAATAAAATTTGATGGCATTGAACAAGTACAACAAATAAGTCGTGGTTCTGCTAGATTTTTACTTGTAAAAGACTTATATGTTCGCCGAAAACAGTTTCCTGTTTGTTTGGCGTATGCGGTAACAATTCATAAATCTCAAGGTTTAAGTGTAGATGGTGCTTTGGTGAACATTGGAAGATCTGTGTTTAAAGAGGGTATGGCATATGTGGCATTATCACGAGTCAGAACTTTATCAGGATTGTACTTGATTGCGTGTGATGAGACAAAGATTTCTGCAGATCTAGATTGTGTTAAAGAATACAATAGGTTAGGAAGAGAGTATGCTCCACATTTGCCTCAATATCCTCTGTTTGAAAAACGTGTGGTAGGCGGAAAAAGAAGAAATGAGAATAATTGCAGTGAGGTAGTAGCAAAAAAACAAAAAGTAGAGAAAACTGTAATCGAAAACAGGAAGAAAAAGAATTGTGGAGAAAATGTTGTTGGATATCAGTTTGAAAATAGTTCTGGTGTCAACTGCTATGCTAATGTAGTGATTAATGTTGTTTTTTTCTTAAAAGTTTACAAGAACAGATTATTGAAAATCGGGATCAAAGATTGTGTGGTTTATTGAATTCTGTGTTTGCGAAATGTAGCAGTGTTACAGCACAAATAGAAAGTGTAACAGAAATTCAAAATATTTTAGATATGTGTTCTGGTCAAGATAAATTTTCACAGAACATTCAGCAGGATTGTCAGGAATTTTTAATGTATATGTTTGTTGTTTTGGAAGATGAAGGGATAGATGTAGATAATCTTTTCAGCCTTTCTTATCAATGGCAGCATGACTGCCACAATTGTAGTTTTTCAAGTACTACTAGAATAGATACTGAAAAATTTATATATTTGACTTTACCTGACTGTAAATCAGTGTCTTTTAAAAATCTAGTTAAAGCAGCATATCATAATATGGTGTATACCCAATGTAACTGTACAATGCTGTCCACATTATTTATACAAAGTTATGGGCAGTATATCATTTTAGTTTTCCAACAATGTAGACCTGATGGAACTAAATTGACAACTTCTATCAAAAATTTTGTAGCTTCTCAGTTATCAATTTCAGGAAGAACCTTTACAACTGAAGCTATTATTTATCATGATGGTTCTTCGACAACCTCGGGACATTATACATGCTACTTAAAATCTGAAAATGGATGGAGTTACTGCAATGATTCTCATTTAACTTATAAACAACGTTTGCCTTATGACTCTACAAATTCTTATCTAGTGTTTTTAAAACCAAAGTTTTAGTAAAGGGAATTGGCCTTTGAAGACGGGAAAAGATAATAAAAGTTAGTTAGTTAGTTAGTTAATCTAATATTTTAAATTATTTATCTCATGTAGATACTTTAAGTGGATCTCAAAGTAAAAAATATTGATATACCAGACACAAATTGGCCGAGAGGAAAGTGTAAGGTATGATGATCTTAGATCTTTTTTCATAGGAAGTCGATGAAATGGAAGTTATAGAGCACAGCAAAATTTTTTTCCACCAAAAGAAACTTCACTATCTTCTATTTGGCCTCACGGAAAAGTGAGTGAATCAAAGATTAGTGTACATATATGAGATGTATGTTTGAATGGGTTTTTTTAAACACAATCTTTTAGATTGTGTTTTTTTTTCCCGCTGTTATATGATGAAGACTTTGAACTCACTAATTTAAGTGAAATTCAATATATTCTGAGAACAGCAAAAATAAATAATGTAACATATTGTAGAAGTTATTGTGTAGTTTGCATTATGTAATTTATATTGTGTTCACATTGTCTTACACTCATTTTCTTTTTCACCCTTATTTACCTCTCTTTACTAATTTACACTCTTTTTTCATCGCTGTTTCTTTACTGCACTTCATTCACAACTTCTCAATCTAATAGGAACTGTCTGCATTTCCTCTGTTCCTTCCACCACTTTTTATCTTTTTCATATTCTCTCAGTACCACTGCTTTAGTTTCCTAACCCTCTCTTTCTTTTTCTCCATTTTTTTTCTTTCGCACTCATTGTACTGTAGTTCACTTAGTTCTTCCTTTTGTCTTTCTGTGTACTTACTCTCTCACTCCTGTTTTATCCATTGTTCTATAATAACTTCACTCCTTTCATCCCTTCACTCTGTGACTTCACTTCACTCACTCTCAATCATCTTCTATTCCTCTTTTTTATTTATAGTTTCTCAATCAGACTTCTCTCCTTTTCACTCATTTTTCTTTTACTTTCTTATCTTTACTGTTTTTGTTTTGATATCTTACATTCTTTTAGTATCTTATTTACCTTTAGGAATTTGTTCTCTTTCTATTTCTTTTTCCTTTTTTTTTCTCTTTCTACATTACTTTCTTTCTGTTTTTGTATCCTTCACTATTGCTTCATTTCTTAGTAAACTTTTGTAGATTTTTAAACCTCATGAACTGTTTCTTCTATTTTATTATATATTTTTAAGTAATTATAACGTGTTTTTTCTTTTATCTTTCACAGATACAAGTTTGCATTGATTATATGGTAAGTGTGTTTACAAAATGTTTTTTGTTATCACCTTTGGTTTTATTTTCACTATTTTTCTCTCACCCTACCTCACCCCTGTTTCCTTACTTTGCTTCCCTCACTTATTCTTTTCTTCCATGTTTACTTCCTACCACATTCAACTTCTTTCAGTACCTCTGCCTATGCACACTCCTTCACTTACCTTTTTTACTGGTTCACTTAGTCCCTTTGTGACACTCCTTCTTTTACTCTCTCTCTTCTTTCTCTCTATTATTCCCCATGTCTTACCCTTATTCACTTACATGTACCCTCTTTCACCCCTCTTTACTTATATTCACTGCTATTTACTTTCCCTCCGTCACTACTATTCCTTTCCTCTGATTCCGTCACTACCTGTCATTCCCATACTTAACTGTCCTTCCTTTTACTTTCATCATCCATTTACATTCTCCCAGAACCTCTGCTTTAGTCTTCTTCCTATTTCTTCTCTTCTTTTGCTCCCTTATTCATTTTTCTTTTCTCAGTTACTTCCTCTTACACTTTTTCTCTGTCTTACTATCTATTACACAGTCCCTCTGTGTTCCTCCCTTTAGCTCTCTTTCTCTTAACACCACTCTCTCTGTCCCCATTCCTTATGGTCACTCCTTCATTATTTTTTTTTCTTTTTTTTTTGTTGGTGCGCTGACGGTGCGCACACCGGGGCGTTCATCGGTACGCGCACCGGGAGCGCACCAGAGTCAAATATTTAAAAAAAAGTAAAATACTATTTTAAAATAAAAATATTATCTTAATATACATTATAGTGTTCATTTTTAGAAAAACATACCTTTCTCAGCTAAAGACATTTGTGAAAAAATAAGCTTAGAAATTCACTAAAATGTACATATGTATGAAGCCCTACAAAAAATTACAAATTACCATTAAAAAAACCTTTGAAATTCACTGAAAAAACCATATGTTTCACACCAGTTATAGTTAGGAATTAGCATTTAAAAAACCTATGAAATTCGGCTCCCCACCCTTGCAAGCATCTCCCCCACGCACTGGTTACCCCCGCTCTCTCTCTCATGCATGGGCCATAAACCTCCCCCCATCTGCGCTGCTCTTCCCTGAGGATCACACCCCGTGCCCGCCCTTTCACCCTATTCACTACCGCACCCTCTGACACTCCTCTTCCTCTGTGTCCGATTGTCCAGGCCGGTCCCAGGCTATCACCTAGCCCTGTGGATGTAGTTTATGGCCCCAACTGTAAAGAATCACCCCTCTTCAAAGGAGTTACAGTAGATCAAGGCCCCCACCCCATGAGATCCGTCACACCACACGTGTTCCTACTATCTGATAACGATCATGTATTGTGATTGGGGAGGGGATTCTCACTGTAAGGGTGTGTGGGACCGAGCCTGAAGGGATGCCTTTCTGTACATCTGAGATGCATTCCCTTGTGTTTCGGCAATGGTAGTCTGTTCATTACATAGATCGCCTGAGGGCGGTAGTACAGACCGCGCGAAGGAAAGGGTATAAAAGCCAGGGGTATAGGAGTATGTAACAAGCGAGCCATTTAATTGAAAAAACTAAACGTGACAAACGGTTGCAGGATCAGTGAAGGTTTATTTTTTAATTGAAAGTATAACAGGATCAGTTACAATAAAATCGTCCATACGCACACCATGGGCGAGTATCATGGGTAACATTACTTCAAAGCTTTATTCATACAATAAACAATAATGAAAAATCGACATCAATAGGGTTGTCCGTATTCCCAGTCAGTACCCTTCCCCGCCCGCCATGTGCACAAAGACCGCATACATCCCCCATAACGTCAAGGCTAAGTAAATAGAACGTCATAAGGAGTTGCAAGTCGCTCCCATACTGCCGCCATTTTGGTCGAGGCCAGGCAGGTCCAGAGTATAGTTCAATGTCTCCAATAAGTAGCGGCAGGACCAGAATCCCTTTCGGCAGTTCTGGCTTTGTCATTACGAGCACTAGAAAACAAGACATTCTGGGCAATACCACCCTTGACGCAGCCCTTTATTCTACAAGATAGTGTCTTTCAAAAGCCAGGGGTATAGGAGTATGTAACAAGTGAGCCATTTAATTGAAAAAACTAAACGTGACAAACGGTTGCAGGATCAGTGAAGATTGGTTTTTTAATTGAAAGTATAACAGGATCAGTTACAATAAAATCGTCCATACGCACACCATGGGCGAGTATCATGGGTAACATTATTTCGAAGCTTTATTAATACAACAATCAATAATGAAAAATCGACATCAATAGGGTTGTCCGTATTCCCAGTCAGTACCCTTCCCCGCCCGCCATGTGCACAAAGACCGCATACATCCCCCGTAACGTGAAGGCTAAGTAACTAGAACGTCATAAGGAGTTGCAAGTAGCTCCCATACTGGCGCCATTTTGGTCGAGGCCAGGCAGGTCCAGAGTATAGTTCAATGTCTCAAATAAGTAGCGGCAGGACCAGAATCCCTTTCGGCAGTTCTGGCTTCGTCATTACGAGCACTAGAAAACAAGACATTCTGGGCAATACCACCCTTGACGCAGCTCTTTATGCTACAAGATGGTGTCTTCCATTCAGAAAATATTGTTGGTAGCATTTTGAAAGGAAAGATAAACGGACGTTCTCCTAGTGAGTCTCACATTGTTACATTTATGAAGAATGTTGAAGAGTAGTATGTTGAAAATCTGAAGCCATTGTTCTACAAACTCTCAACCAGCCTTGGATGGAAAAATCCTGAAGAATGTACAAACTGAAAATCAGTTTTTGTCTGCATAGCATCAGCAGCAACACTTGAGTCAGCTTTGTGTGAAGCCGCCATCTTGATTCAATCAATACCGTCCCCCTGCATACATTCAGGGACCTGGTCGTGTCTTCAGGTCAAACGGATTGTGGGACAAGGTGCAGAAAGGAAGAGGAAAAAAGTTCCGTCGGACCCCGGGAGCCGGCCGCCTATGTCGGGGGCGATCTTACGTCACACCAGGGCAACAAGACATGGGGAGGGGGCAGGAGCCAAGCGCCCCCTCCCAGTCCGCGCCACCACACAGTATGTTGAAA
Source organism: Lissotriton vulgaris (assembly GCF_964263255.1). Lineage (NCBI taxonomy): Eukaryota > Metazoa > Chordata > Amphibia > Caudata > Salamandridae > Lissotriton > Lissotriton vulgaris. Next base: position 1,218,783,883 of record NC_141685.1, on the reverse strand, counting down.
ATCTGAAGCCATCGTTCTACAAACACTCAACCAGCCTTCATTGCAAAAATTCTGAAGAATGTACAAACTGAAAACCAGTTTTTGTCTGCATAGCATCAGCAGCAACACTTGAGTTAGCTTTGTGTGAAGCCGCCATCTTGATTCAATCAATACCGTCCCCTTGCACACATTCAGGGACCTGGTCGTGTCTTCAGGTCAAACGGATTGTGGGACAAGATGCAGAAAGGAAGAGGAAAAAAGTTCCGCCGGACCCCGGGAGCCGGCCGCCTATGTCGGGGGCGATTTTAGGCCACACCAGGGCAACAAGACTTGGGGAGGGGGCAGGAGCCAAGCACCCCCTCCCAGTCCGCGCCACCACACCGCCCATCGGGGGCCTCCGTCATGCGGTTCAGGGAGGCACCGCAGGCAGCGGTTCTTCAGATCAGTGGCTCTCACGGGCAAGGCTCCCCTCCGTCAGCAGCAATCGTTGGCGCTGTGGTTGCGGCCGTAGTCCCCGCCTAGTCCACGCCCCGGCCTCTCCATGTCATAGGCCACAAGAGTGGGCGCAATTCAGTTGGCCGAGCGAGACTTGGGGGGGGCAGGAGCCAAGCACCCCCTCCCAGTCCGCGCCACCACACCGCTCCTCGGGGGCCTCCATCAAGCTCTTCAGGGAGACACCGCAGGCAGCGGTTCTTCAGATCAGTGGCTCTCACCGGCAAGGCTCCCCTCCGTCAGCAGCAATCATTGGCGCTGTGGTTGCGGCCAGAGGCCCCGCCTACCAATGCCCCGGCCTCTCCATGTCGTAGGCCACAAGAGTGGGCGCAACTCAGCTGTCCGAGCGAGACTTGGGGAGGGGGCAGGAGCCAAGCGCACCTTACCAGTCCGCGCCACCACACCGCCACTCGTGGGCCTCCGTCAAGCGGCTCAGGGAGGCACCGCAGGCAGCGGTTCTTCAGATCACAACAGAGTCTCATGCTCGATCGATTGAGCTGGCCGAATCAGGCAACAAGAAGGTGTGGGGGGGCACCTCTTGCTCAACCACTACCTGAGGAGGTGGTACTCTCTTCCTAGGAGGTGGTGGTGGTGGTGGGGATGCTCCAGCTGAAGCTACAACACTTGCTATTGCTAAGTGATGAGCAATGGGGGGCATTTACAACTTACCGGGCAGGAGCAGGGGAGAGACGAGCAGGAGCCCAACATTGCCGCCACCGCCAGGAGTCATATTGTGCAGTCCACAGTGCCGCCGCTCCGGGACTACATCTCCCGGCGGCCCTAGCGGCGGCGCTGCTTCCTGAAACACGTGGGAAGCGCCAGGAGGCGCCTAAAAGGGCAGCTCCGCTCGGCGGAGCGCGGGGGCATTTACAACTTACCTGGCAGGAGCAGGGGAGAGACGAGCAGGAGCCCAACATTGCCGCCACCGCCAGGAGTCATATTATGCAGTCCACAGCGCCGCCGCTCCGGGACTACATCTCCCGGCGGCCCTAGCGGCGGCGCTGCTTCCTGAAACACGTGGGAAGCGCCAGGAGGCGCCTAAAAGGGCAGCTCCACTCGACGGAGAGCGGGGGCATTTTCAACTTACCGGGCAGGAGCAGAGGAGAGACGAGCAGGAGCCCAACATTGCCGCCACCGCCAGGAGTCATATTGTGCAGTCCACAGCGCCGCCGCTCCGGGACTACATCTCCCGGCGGCCCTAGCGGCGGCGCTGCTTCCTGAAACACGTGGGAAGCGCCAGGAGGCGCCTAAAAGGGCAGCTCCGCCCTCAGAGGCACAAGGAGGACGGGACGGGCCACCACACTTGACTACATCACAGGAGGAGGTACAGTCAGGTTCTATCCTTTCAATCCCTACTGTTTTGAACTGTTTACTGTTGTCTTCGGGATCTTGTCTTCCAACTACCATGTCCCTCTGGGAAGAGCTGAATGCCCTGTGTGGCACAAACTATGTCCCGGATGTATCAAACCCCCCCATAGTGGGCAGAGACACCGACCAAGTAATCTGCACTCCCCAGGCATCCCCCGAAACAACCCTCTCTCAAACCAATCTCTGCAGCCCCTCTATACCCGCCCCCAACCCAGCCTTATCAACGTTGGATAAGGCTGAGACTCGACCAAATGACTCTGTATCCCTCCTTCAATCGACCCTACTGGCCCAAATCGAGCGACTGCTAAACACTGCTCTATCACCACTAGTTGCAAAAATCAATGATTTGGGGGACAGGCTGACCAGGATCGAAAAAACTGTAATAAGGTCCTATCCACTAACTGGAAACACTGTTATACCCAGACGCTCTACCCTAACTAACACCCATGAAAGGCCTATGAACAATGCTCCCAGGATACTTCAAACTTGTGACTCCCCTTTTACACCACCCAGTCTAAGTGGTCGCAATGCTACTCTTAAGCCCAAACATGCCTCTCACAGAGCTTCTATGATCTCTCTAGAAAGAAGGCATCGCATTGATCTACCCCCCGAAGCCGCCCCATACGTCACCGTTCTTTCTGGGGTCCCTACACTCAGTCCGGGCAAACGTGAACTACACCAGGACCTACTGAATAAAGCCATCTTTTGGCTCAAAAACAATAGACCGTTACCATCCGCGTTAGATGGCGGGATACTGAGCGTCAGGAGGGTGGGGTGGCTTGCTCCTCTGCCCAAAGATGTTCCGGGGGATTTGATTTTAATTAAATTTAAACACAGGAACATTGCCCCCTATTTACGATCTACCCAGCCCAAAGTTGGAGATGGCTCTATCTGTGTTTGGGACCTGCATGACTTTTACCCTGGTCCTCGAGCACCGAATTACCATAACATCTGGTGAAAAAGGGGGACTCAGTGTATCTTGGGTTACCATTTTGAATAGCTGATTTGCTAAACTGTTTCAGTTTGTTTTAAATAGTTTGTTTTCTTTTTAATTATGAAATGATTAGCTGAGTTATTTTTGCATGTATGTATTTCTTTCTGCTGCTTTTATGGTTTTAAACTCAAAAGCCGAATAAAGCTTGTAAAAAAAAAAAAAAAAAAAAAGTGATGAAAAAAGTTCGTCCTCTCAGAAAGATGAAAGTCAGAGTGAGGAAACAAGGAGGGGTTTTCATCATTTGGGACAAAAAATAGTTCTAAACCAATGAAAAGTGTTATTTTTAGGTCACATGACCTAGCCTTACATCATTAGGAACACAATGAAAAGTTTTATTAACAAGTCACATGACCTGTTATGCTTACGTTACGCGGTCCGCGCCGCGCCTCGGATCGCTTCCGGGAAGCTGCGCTTCGCGCCTCGCGCACCGGAGCACTTCCGAGTGCGCTAACGCGGCGCGTCATATGACGCATTACGCAACAACGCGATACGTTGTTGGGGCTCCACCGGAACTGATCGAATTGGTAGTCTACAGTGTTTCTGGATGTTTCAGACTGAAGCTGGCGTCAGCATGAGAGCACCCCGTGGCTACGTCGTGGCCTTTCCGCGAGCAATCATGGCAGTCGCTCCCCACCAGAAGTCTGCGGCAGTCGGGGGCCCCGGTGACTTTTGAAGAATCTTCAAGGCTGAGGGGACGCTTTTGGGAATGGGGCCCATGCCCTAGCAGTCAAGCTTCCGAGTTCCAGGGTTGCCCAGAGCCATCCTTGCAGGCCAGGCCCAAGTCTGTGGAGCCGACCGCCATTTCCTGAGCTCCGTGGCAGCCGCCTGTCGCTGTACCGCAAGAGTGGGTGCAATTCAGCCGGATGGCGGGTGAGACGCTGTAATAGCAAGAGCAGGCGTAATTCAGCTGGCCGAGCGAGGCACTGTGCCGCAGGAGCGGGCGCAACTCAGCTTGTCGAGTGAAGCGCTGGGGTGTAGCTGAGAAACCTCCACCTGGGGAGGTGGGGGAGGCTCGTTCGCGCCGCCTCTCCCTTCTAGTGCACCCCACGCCGTCTCCTGGTGCAGGTATATGTGATGGTTGGACCAGGGCACCGCAGGACGTGTCATCAGGTCAAACGGATTGTGGGACAAGGTCCAGAATGGAAGAGGCATCAAAAGGCAACAAGTTCCGCCTGATCCCGGGAGCCGGCCGCCTATGTCGCGGGCAATCTTAGGCCACAGCAGGGCAACAAGACTTGGGGAGGGGGCAGGAGCAAAGCGCCCCCTCCCAGTCCGCGCCACCACACCGCCCCTCGGGGGCCTCCGTCAAGCGGCTCAGGGAGGCACCGCAGGCAGCTGTTCTTCAGATCAGTTGTTCTCACCGGCAAGGCTCCCCTCCGTCAGCAGCGATCGTTGGCGCTGTGGTTGCGGCCGGAGGCCCCGCCTAGTCAACGCCCTGGCCTCTCCATCTCGTAGGCCGCAGAGTAGTCGGGGAGAAATCCCGGGAACGGCGGCATGCATTTGGATCGATGTTGCAGCAGGCTGCCATGTAAATAGTTATTTAATAAAAGTTTTACCCTGTTACTTTGCCTGTGTGTTGTATATATTTATAATATTTGCATAGGGTTTGTCGTTATTTTGGGCGGGGTGGGCGGCGGAGCCGAGCTGTCTTGCAGCCATCATGGTGTCGAGCTCAGTTCCTCTCAGTAGTTTCGTATTTCTCATGAGGGGTTGTTCCTAATGTTTCTATTTTAGCGAGGTCAAAAAGAGATCCCATTAGTGGCCTACTGATTTTGCTTGATTCCTTTTGTTTTTTTAACGATTTTTCACTATTTGCAAAGACTAAACAGAGTATTGCGACTCTGTGCTTGTTTGTAAATAGAGAATGAACCAAAGAGAACCAATTCTAAAACAGTAAATGCTTGGATAACAATCAATCAAATGGACAGGGAAGCAGGCGCGACGCATTACAACGGGGGCAAAGGCCTGCGTTCCCTACCCTTCACTATCTGCAAAGAGAGAATACTCCTAAAAGAAAAGAGGGGGGGCAGCGTTCAAAGCACATCAGCGTGCATAAACACGAAAATGTTTTACCTACCACGTACTTCACATTTTAAAGCATTTGATATTTGCTATTAAAAAAACATTGAAATTCACTGAAAAAACCATAGGTTATAGACCATATATAGTTAGGAATTAGCATTTACAAAACCTTGAAAATTCACTGAAAAAAACATGGGTTATAGACCATATATAGTTAGGAATTAGCATTTACAAAACCTTATTTTACTCACACAAAACCATTGAAATTTCATATATAGGTACACTGCTGATGATGTCACATATTACATCATTCATGACATGGTCAGTGACATCACTGATGACATCACTGATGACATCTCAAATGACATCACTGATGAGATCTCAAATGACATCACTGATGACATCTCAAATGACATCACTGATGACATCACTGATGACATCACAAATGACATCACTGATGACATCTCATTTGATATCAATGGTCACATCACTGATGATACCATTCATGTGACAATACAATGCATCTCCTCACACTTTAATATAACCTCTGTTACATCCAGTGTAAAATACAGAATATAATTTTTTAAACCATTGACACACCAATACTAGTTACTACATACGCACTCACTGATTCCTATGTCTACACACACATTCACTCATTCACCCATACAATCATTCATACATACAATCACTCATCTTTACAACACTATCATATGCACTGATACACCTATACAGACACTAACACTCTGCCACTCATCCATGGAGTTACTCACACACCTAGTCAGTCCTGTAAAGAATCAATCACACTTCCATTTTCTAATCAAAACAGTTAAACATAGAGTACCTTACATTTTCAAAAATATAATAACACATACTTACTCTCTTATACAATCATTGATACAAGAACACATTGATCTGCACAGAGTCACACATTGCCCAGCCAGCCACACACACACTGTCTCCCTTACAAATACTTGGACAATCAATCAATAACCCATATAGTTACTCATATAGCTAGTGATCAACACTATAGGTTATAGACCATATATAATTAGGAATTCGCATTTACAAAACCTTATTTTACTCACACAAAACCATTGAAATTCCATATATAGTTAGTTGCACTAACTATATATCGCGCACCCGCAATCCACTGCTGATTATGTCACATATTACATCATTCATGACATGGTCAGTGACATCACTGATGACATCACTGATGACATCTCAAATGACATCACTGATGACATCTCAAATGACATCACTGATGACATCACTGATGACATCTCATTTGACATTACTGATCACATCACTGATGATATCATTCATGTGATAATACGATGAACCTCTTCAGACTCTAATATAACCTTAGATACAATCAGTGTAAACAGACACTCACAGACTGTCACTCATCCATGGAGTTACTCACACACCTAGTCAGTCATGCAAAGAATCAATCACACCTCCATTTCCTCAACTATACAGTTATACAAATAAGGTTTTGTAAATGCGAATTCCTAACTATATATGGTCTATAACCTATGGTTTTTTCAGTGAATATATATATATTTATATATACATATATATATTAAGAGTGCGCGTTCAGTAGTGTGTGAACTTGAGTTTCCCTACTTTATTTTTCCTTGCAATATTATATAGCGTGAACTCGAAAACATGGCATGAGCACAATTTACATTTCAGAAGAACACATTCATTTGTGGTAGGCACAGGGAGACAAAGCGATTTGCCTGGAATCACAGGATGTTGAGCTTATGCCGAGATTGGAACGTAGCTCCCCAGCTCTAAAGTTTGCAATTCTGGAACTTGTGGCAGGAGATGTGTCTAAAAGTGTATGTCCATGCTGGCCATCAATGAAAGAGACCTGTGCATTTTTCAAATGGGTGGTGAAAAAATATGAGTATGTTGCTGAAGATGTGGGTCGCCGTGCCACCAATGTACTTACCGGGGGAGGGTAAACACCCATTATTCCGCAACTTTTTTTCCGCATACCATGACTCTGCATACTTTCATTACGAAAGTACCATGACTCCGCAATGCCATTATAACGCATGGCATTACATTTTACCTGCTTTTACCATGCATAAATCTACAACGAAATTCGTTGTAAATGCATTCATGGTAAAAGCATGTTTTTTTAATGTTTGGATAAGGTAAGTATGGGTATAGGGGTATATGTTCTATTTCTATTTCTATTTCAAATTATTTATACAGCGCACGTACACCAGCGGTTTCTTGGCGCTAAAAACTGAAAGAGGTCAGAGCAGAAGACCCGGGGTAGGAGAAACATGAGAAACTAAAATATTAATTAAAGGATTTGGCAAAAAGGTATGCCTTGAGTTGTTTCCGGAATAACAGGTATGAGGTTGAAGCTCTGAGCTCTGCAGGCAAAGAGTTCCAAAAAGTCGGGGCGAGGGTCGCAAACTTCGAGCCTCCCCATTTCTTTCTTCGAAACCGTGGGACAGTAAGAAGGGATTGGGAAGATGACCTCAGTTCCCTAGATGGAACATAGGGAATGATCTCCGAGGAGATGAAAGCTGGCGCCGTGCCCAGTCGTGCTTGGAAGGTGATAGATGCAAGCTTAAACTGGACACGGGCCCAGACAGGAAGCCAATGTAAAGATTTCAGGAGGGGAGTGGTATGGGAGGATTTAGGGAGTTTGAACACCAGGTGCGCCGCCTGGTTTTGGATCTGCTGCAAACGCCGAAGACTATATGCAGGGATACCTGGATATAGGGCGTTGCCATAATCCAGGCGGGATACGACCATGGCAAGAGTGATAAGTTTAAGGGCATCAAATGAAAAGAAACGGGACACCTTGAGGATAGTGCGAAGAGCCAAAAAGGAGGAAGATACCACAGAACTAACCTGGGAGTGAAGGGTGAGTTGGGAGTTGAGCTTGATGCCTAGAGTTTTAACTGAGGTAGAGGGAACAGGTGGGGCACCAAGAGAAGGGGGCCAGAAGATGGGGGACCAGGGGCTGGATGAACCACCCGTCAACACCAGCTCGGTCTTGTCTGGGTTGAGTTTAAGATGGTTGTGGTTCATCCAGTCTCGGATGTGAATCATGATAGTTTGAAAGTTGGAGACAGAGTCGGGGGAAGAGGAAAGGTTGAACACAAGCTGGAGGTCGTCCGCATAATTAAATACGGTGACCTCCATTTGTTGCAGTGAAAAGATAAGAGTGGAGATGTAGAGATTGAATAAGAGGGGGGAAAGGGAGGAACCTTGGGGAACCCAGCACTGAACGTCGCGGAAGTCCGCAGTGAAGTCACCCAGGCGAACTGCCTGGGTGCGGTCCCTCAGGAAGGAGGATAACCAGACCAACGTGGTACCCCCGATCCCCGCCGCCCTGACACGGGAAAGTAAGATGGAATGGTCCACCGTGTCAAAGGCGGCTGAGAGGCCGAGGAGAACCAGGGCCTGAGGTTGGTTGGTATCCATTCCCTCCCTGAGGTTATCAAGGACCGAAAGCACTACGGACTCCGTGGAGTGTGCGGGGCGAAACCCGGCCTGGCGGGGGGCAAGAGCCCTGTTCTTCTCCACGAAAGAGCTCAGGGCGTAGGTGACGTGACGCTCCAGTACTTTCGCCAGGAACGGTAAGAGAGAGATGGGACGGAAATTGGCTGGGATTGAGGGATCGGCACCAGGTTTTTTCAATATGGGGACGATTACAGCAGCTTTAAGTGAGTTGGGTACCACACCCTGGGATAAAGAACTGTTGAGAAGGTGGAGGGGGGGGTCTGGGCAGCTAGAGAAGATATGACGGAGGATATGAGCCGGGCAGGGATCTAGTGGGGACCCAGATTTAACAAGTGTAATTATGGCAGTTTTTGATTCCTTAGTTAGAGGTGGGAGGGTAGTGAGAAAGTCCTTGGGAGGAGGACACTGAGGGTCCACAAAGGTAGGGGAAGGAGGGGGAATGTTGGCTTTAATGGTTACGATTTTTTGAATGAAGAAATTGTTTAGGGAGTGACAGAGTTCCAGAGAAGGGGTGGGTTTGAGAGAGGTTCTATCCGAAAACGCTAGATTGTGAACAATCGAAAAGATTTCCTTCGATTTGCTTTCGGCTGCGAGGATTTTGGAGGAAAAGTAGATGGTTTTTGCCTCAAGGATGTTTTTCTTATATAGGGTCAGGATGTTTATAAACTCTAGACGTAAGGAGGGGCAGTAGTTTTTCCTCCAGGCCCGCTCCGCACGCCGCACCGCCAGTTTAGTGGCTTTAAGATCTTGATTAAACCACTGGTTGGCGTCCTTCTCTCGTTTGGTTGAGACCCGCTTCAGGGGAGCAACGGTATCACAGCCTGCAGAGAGCCATTGGTCAATGGCCGTGACCTGGGAGCTGGTTTGTTTTGGGGTACTGAGGTATATGTTTTGGGGTGTTTGGGTATTTTAAGGGTTCAGCTATAGTTTTGGGTTATGGGGTACAGGGGTAGTTTTAGGGTTTAGGGATAGGTATGGGTTTTCGGGTACAGGGCTATTTTTAGGGTTCAGGGCTAGGTTTGGGTTTTGGCTTATAGGGGTATTTTTAGGGTTCAGGGGTAGGTTTGGGTTTTGGGTACAGGGGTATTTTAAGGGTTCAGGGCTAGGTTTGGGTTTTGGGGTACAGGGGTATTTTAAGTGTTCAGGGCTAGGTTTGGGTTTTGGGGTACAGGGGTATTTTAGGGTTCAGGGGTAGGTTTGGGTTTCAGGGGTACAGTGGTATTTTTAGGGTTCAGGGTTAGGTTTGGGTTTTGGGGTACAGGGGCATTTTTAGGGTTCAGGGGTAGGTTTGGGGTTTAAGGTACAGAGGTATTTATAGGGTTCAGGGCTAGGTTTGGGTTTTGGGGTTTAGGGGTATTTTTAGGGTTTAGGGATAGGTTTGGGTTTTGGGGTACATGGTATATTTATAGGGTTAAGATGGGTTAGTGTTTAAGGGTGTTGGGGTATTTTAAGGAGTAAGGGTGGGTTATGATTATGGGATGCATGGGGTATTTAAAGGGAGCAGGGTGGGACTAGCACACAATATGAGACATGGCATGAAGGGTGGAACGTACCACACACCCCCAGCGTTTGTCACACCCCCAGCACACGCCCACAGCACAACGCAGACACGCCCACAAGGGACTACTTTGCGGCATGGTTCTTTTACCTTTTGAATGTATATGGTGGGCGTCTGCAAAGCCTATGTCCTTCTGCTGCAACTGCCCTTTCCAACGCTGTATTGGGTGTTGTGATTGGTGCTGTGGTTCCTGAGATTACCCGCCTCAAACGTTTGGGCTCTCTCTTTATTATATTAGAATGGATATATATATATATATACATTTTTGTACAATTTTAAAATTATAAAATAAATAAAAATTAATAGTTAACTCACTTATATTTACTTTAAATTAATTAATTATTATGTATGTGATTAACTTCTTTAAATTAAGTTTATTTATTATGTTTTTTATTTATATTAAATCTACTTCATTTTTTATATTAATTTTATTATTTAACATATTTACTATTTACTATTTATTTTATATATATATAACATTAGATATTTTATACAACTATATTGTTCACATCTATTTTTTTTCTCCATATTTTTGTACTCACCTGTTTAAGTATAGGGAGGCGATGTTTTTGCATTCTATATTTTTTCATCTATATTTTTTACGTCTCAATTTATGCGTTGATATTTGGTCAGTGAACCGATATTAACATCTGAATAACACTTAAAATCATCACATGATACTAGAGACTGCATCGAAGTTGTATTCCCTTTATGGTGAAAAGATTTTCCCATGCATGCAGATGTACCAAACCTATGCTGCGTCACGGAGCGGCCATAACTTAGCAGTTGTCGTTTTCATGCAGGCCTTTATTTCTGACTCACCGCAAATTCTCAAGTCAGCCATGACACCAAACACAATAGTACTGCACCGTTCTTGATAACAGTTTAATAGTTTGGAACCACTCACTAGACAACTGTTAGTGTGCTTATAAAATGTTGTCCACCTACCAGAAAGAAATTATTGGTGCCTTTTACCAAATATAAAGCTAGATAATTGAAATATTCATCATAATCTGAACTGCATGGTAATCTTCATGTCCTTTTAGCCCCACTTTTCAACTCTAGAGCAGCGTGGACCTCTGCAGACTGTTCAACCTGTGGCTGTGTCGTTTTGTGTCCCCCCGCACCACCCTATGCTTTGATGTCATGAGCAATCTTTGCAGAGTATTCCAGTACTTTCTGTTAGTGGTATCAGTGAGACCACAAATCTGTCCAGAAAATACTCATGATTATTTGTGGAGTTTGTATAGGTATATAATTTGTGTTACTTGTAACTGGAAAAGACGGCTCTTCATTTGTGTCCCGCCATTGTCACCAATGTGACATTCAAACCAATATGTTTAAAATGTTGAGTGGAGCCTTGAAGTTTAAAGTAGCTGCATGTACAGTTTAATCCCATCACATGTTACACCAATAGGCTCTTATTCATGGGGATTTGGCGCAGGGCCGCTCAACAAATCACATTGAAAGGGCAGTAATGCACTGTATTTATCCAATAAGGTGCACTATTTTCCTTTCACCCTGTGCTGGTGCAATTTTCGTCAGCCTAGCGTCAATGCATAGTGTAAGGGTGCCTATGTTGCCGGAAGGATTGTTTTGGGACCCGGAAGGGACCTTCCTCCAGAGAAAGAATACAGAGAGGCGTTTTCTTCTTTCTATGTATTCTGCAGAATGCAACACACGTAGAAAGAGGAAAAAACAAGGAGAAATAAAGATACTTCTCATTTTGCCTCGCCTCAGGAGGTGTAATATTTTGACGCATTCCCAGGTTCACAAGCCCTTGTAAATCTGGGAATGCATCAAAAACCATCGGTGTTGCGTGGAAACACCCTCTGCAATGCCCATGGAATGTCTCCCTTGACGCGGTTTGCGCTGCATTGCCTTACTCAAGATTTATGAGGCCACTCAAAGCCATGAAAGGTGTCTTTTTGTGTCTTCATAAATCTGACTCAGAGCCTTGCATCTCGCGTGTACCACTTTGCGTGTGCAAATGTCAGGCAAGGCTCTCATAAATATGGCGCTTTGTTAGTACAAGTGCTTTCCAACCATGAGCTTGGGTGCTGTGTTAAGCCCTCTGGTCTCCCTGAGGCTTCCACTACACTGTCGGAGGTCTCTCCCTACAACACCTAGGAAATTACAGCATAAATCTCTAGAGTAGGACCACACAATGGTGCAAACATTGGACTGACCAAACTATAGGACACAACAAAGCCATAAATCTTTCAACCAGTGAGCACTGCAAAAAGGAGCTGATCTGTTGAGAAGGGGAAGTGCGGCCATTAACGAGTAAGGGGCAGATTTACAATAACTTGCGCATCCCCAGGAATGCGCCAGTTATTGTGCGCCGCAGCTCCGCCACCCATGGTGCGCCGCATTTACAATGCGGCGCACCATGGGGCAAAAAACGGCACAGATGCGTGACACATCTGTGCCGTAAAGACGGCGTATTGCTGGAGTTGCGTCGCAAGCGCAACGCAGCACCAGCAATGCTCTGGGGAGCCCTATCTGTCCAATGATGCGTCTAGCCTTACGCATGCTTCAAGCAGGCGCAGGGTTTTGACGCAGCATTGGTCTAAAAGTGACTAAGTGAAATCTTCTAGATTTCACTCAGCCACTTTTTGGAGGCGTTCCTGCGCAGGAACGCCCCCCCCCCCTGCACCGGAACGCCTCCTTATGGCGCAGGGCTTTACAACGTGACGCATCTCCCAGATGCGTCACGTTGTAAATACCCTGCACCATGGAGCATCTTTTGCGCTGCAACTGCGTCACAAAAGTGACGCAACGGCGGCGTAAAAGAGACGCAAGGGGCCTGTAAATCTTCCCTATGAGTCTTGCTGATACTTTCTTGAGCGCACGTATACAATCTAATTAGAAACGTTTTAAGAACAGATGGCGTTAACGATTTATCTTCATGTGAATATAGAAACGCAAAAATGAAACCATGCTACCCTCAGCTACTTTGAAAGTCAGTGTTTCAGCCTGACCAGCAGTAAAGCACCAGCGCTGAAGCATTTTTAGATAATAGGAAGAAATGCCAGACAATTTTGATATATTTGAAAGGGAAATGCTAAATCTGAAATAAATGGGAGAAAGAAGAAGCGGTAAGGATTGCTCTGAAATAGACTCCTCGCCATGGACTCCCCGCTGCGAGAGGACGTATTAAACGGCAGTACGTCAGGCACCCTCACAACCACAGGTTTCAAACTTTTTTTGTACGTCTCCATAATGTATGTGCTTTTTTCGAAAATTGCTCTAGAGGGCTGGATCACGCAGACTGGCTGGGTGTTGACAATCGATTTGTTGTACTTCTCTTTGTCATCTCCACAGTCCCGCCTTTGCAAATGGTTGTTTTTATGAGGCTTTAAATCACTTGTGCAAGCAATGGTTTCAAACTCTGGACTAAAGTGCGTCGGGATCAGTGGCGGATGTTCCATTTCCACACAGAGAGCGCGTCTTCTGAAGCAAACTGTCTATTTATAAGCTCTCAGCTCTACGGTAAACATGTAGTTTTCCCCCAAAGGATGCCTTTGAATAAGGGTCATTTTTCGACAGAGTAGCAACGATACAGAAGGCTAGCAATTTCCGAAGACCTATGAACAAATCATCCTTCTATCTCCTCTCTCAAACCCCAAAGCTGGCATTACGGATAGAAAACTATCATCTTTTTTCCTGTAAAATGTACTCTATTGCTCAGTTTTCATAAACGCTCCTATATTCTCACACATTTATGAGCTCTCTTTCTACCGGCTATGTACCATAAATGGCGCAGACTCTTTTCTCAAAGATGGTAAGTGCTCGTCAAAATGCCGTGGTCTTTCATCCATTTCTACCGTCCCCATGCTTAAGAACAGCTGCAAGTTTAACCGAACACTTTTGGATCATCCCCCTGAACCTCGAGCACACCACGAAAAGTCTGCACATCATTGAATGGCACTCTGTACACCTACAAACTATCAACTGAGCTCGACAGATGTACTAGCAACAGCTTATCACTGTCTGAGACCTCGTTAGGGTCCTTGAAACTAGACTAACACGACTATCAGGGCTTTCAAAGAGCCGGGTCCACCTGGGTCTCAGATACAAGAATAATTAAACATTGACTTTGAAATGCGTCCTCATGGGGCCCTATAACGATGTCCCTAACTGTGCAAGCAATAACCCTGATCGAGTTCCGAACAATAACGGTAAAATCGGAAATGTAATCCATGTGAGCTATACAGTCCATGTTTACATTTTGCTGTTGTTTGCTTTCCTTGATGATGTATTTCTGATTGTTTTCATACAATATATGACTTTTGTAGAGTGCATGCAGTGTGGTGGGTGGCCTTTTGGTGTCTGGGAAGGTCCAAGTTGTGGGTTGTGAGATTATAATGGGCATAACGTGTATCTGTAAGGCGCACGTTCACCGTAGGCACTTGGGGCTGAATAGCAGATGTTTATTGTTACCCAACTCAATGGTACCAACATTTCAGGCATAGAGGCAGATGGCAGTGCGAGTTTCTCAGAGTTCCTGTCAGTGGATTATAAAGGTAATCAGAATGCATGCTTATACACCCCTTGGCCTCTGTACAGTGGGCACATAGTAATGGCCACACGTTTCAAATGTTATTGTGATTTTTTGAAAAAGTGACAAAAATGTTGTGAAGAGGAGAATGGAATACTCCGAACACCTCTAACCCTTCCACAGGCCATTGTAATGCTGATTTTACTGTGTCATATTTTCAGAATTGAAACGCTTTCAATTCTAACTATTCATAACCCAACCAATGTTGTTATCTATTTAGCGGTTACTGCTACCAAACATTGGCAAAGTCAATGGGTCTGGTTTATTTTAAACTCAAGTCCCTTATTGTAAAATATGCCTAGATGCAATAACATAAAGGTCACATAGAGGCAACAAAATACTGGTGGCATGCAGAGAGTGGGAAGCACAGGATTTAGTTTGTCTTTTAAACAATGTCCTCAATTACGTAGACCACGCCTCTTGGAAAGAATACCTAGCTATGCTTCTTTGACTATGCCCCTTTTAGAGGCACCCCTCAACCTTTTTAATTCCACTTAAAGCTCTGACCACAATACAAAACAAAGAAATGATTTTTGTGGTAAAGCCCATCCACGTTGACCACCAAGTATGCTGTGTATATCCTGAATCAAAGTGCACACTGAACAAGGGGCACAGCCAGCTTGCATGAACATGTGCTGTTAATGTGCCCCAAATTTGCTTCACAGTTACACCAGGCATGCCTCTGTCTTATGTGTTCTCTTTGAAATCACTCCATCCAAGGCTTCATATTTCGACTACTTTGTTTATTAGACTTTAAACCATAACATTGTTCTGTTGCCATGTGTATCTATGTTTACTTATTTATGTACCACAAGCACAGCTTGTAAAATAAAAGGGCTGTAATAATAGAAGAGAAAAATAATGGATGGTAAGAATAAGCAAGCATTGGCAAAGTCAATAGATCTGGGTTTAATCTTGAACTTAATACACCGTTAACACCTCAAAGGGTGACACTCAAGAGGGAATAATCAGGAGCAGACAGAGAAAGCTCTCATTGGAAAGTAGTCCCTCATGTCAAGTCAAGTCAAGTCAAAAAGGCTTTAATTCGATAAAAATTATCATAAAAGCTTCATAGTAAAAATACACAAGTTCATTTGTTTTAAAAGAGAAAGAGAAAAGTACAGCAATTTAATTACATTCAACTTTAAACATTTTGATTTCCAGATAAAAGAAGCATATCATAAGTGATTGATTCAAAAAGAATTAAACATTTTCTTTAAGCCTTTTGCTTCTAATGCACCAGGCCCATGATAAAAATTTAGAAAGGGTACAGACATACAGTGGGCGAGAGTCCGACATTAAAATGCGTAATGCCTCAAAGTGGTGCCTAGTCCCCAACAAGCGCACAATTGCTTAAGCCATTTTCTTCTTGGTCGGGCATACTCTTGGCACTCAAACATAAAATGTGCCACTGTCTCTTGTCTAGATGTACACGTGGGGCAGAACTCTGTGGTCTGTGCTGGCGGTTTCCACCGAGATGTAAAGGCATGCAGAGGAAGAGTCCCAGTTCTAAATTTAAAATAGAGGGTCCTATCAAGTGGTTTCTCAATAATATCTAAATAGAGTTCCCGAATTGGTAAGTCCTTGAATTTCAAAAAGTCCTCCGTGAGTCTACCCAATGTGCGGTTAGTGCTCCGTTGAGTCAGAATCCAGTTCCAGTACAGACTCTTGAGTGTTGCCTTTGGTGGAGAGGACCTATTTGCCCAGGCTTCACATAGGCCCAAGTTGCACAAGAGGGATTTCATGTCTCTCAACCATTTTTTTCTGTGCCACCCTGGTAATGACATTATTTCAGAGAGCCCTTTCGCATATTTGGCAAGCTCCGGGACTCGCCACAGCCGAGCCCATAAGAGTAAGGGCCGGAACTTTGCTAAATCTCCAATAGGTTGACAACCTAAGTCAAGCATTAATGGGGCCATGGGAGTACCTTGGGGAAGTGACATGATGGCCCTACAAAACTTCCTCTCAGATCTTGACAATTCATTGATATTGCATGAGCCCCATAGCTCTGCCCCATAGAGAGCAGAGCTAACTCCCCTTGCTGTATAGATTTCAATAACAGGGGCTATAGGTCTAATAGCACAAGAGCGCTGCTCCTTCAGGAGAGCCCCTGTTACCCTCTTGTGAGCTAGCAGCATTTTGTCTAAGTGAGGGGCCCACTTCATATTGTGTGACAAACGGATGCCTAGGTAGTCAAATACATCTACCCTCCCCAAAGGTACAGCATTTAGCTTATGGGGACGTACAGGTTTTTTAGGGGGATTCATCACAAGATATTTCGTTTTGTCAGTATTGATTACCAGGCCCCATTCTGCACAAAAGGTCTGAAAGTTGTTAAGGAGATTTTGAAGACATATTGGGGATTTAGATAACAAAAGCGTATCGCTGGCAAAGAGAAGGGTGGGGATGCGCTCCCCCGGCTCGACCACTCCGTTGATATACAGGGAGAAAAGGGTGGGAGCTAAAACACATCCCTGGCGAACCACTCTCTCCACCGGGATACAAATGGTTTTTTCTCCCTCTGTACCCCATCTTATAGGGGCAAAACTATTTTCATGAAGCCTTACTAGTAGCAATAAAATGTAGTGTGGTATCCCCATATCAGTAAGGACTCTCCAGAGAGTCTCCCTAGGTACAAGGTCAAAGGCAGTCTTTAAATCGATAAATGCGAGATAAAGACTACCTTTGCCTATAACCACCACCCTCCAGTACACTAACATCAGTCTGAAGGCTTGTTCTATTGTGCCAGTACCTACTCTGAATCCTGCCTGGTAGTCACAGAGGATGTTATGATCGTTAATCCATTCCAGTATTCTAACCAGCAATACCTTACCGACTACCTTTTGTGTTATGTCCAACAAGCTTATAGGTCTATAATTGGACCTTTTTTAAAAATAGGGACGACCTCCGCCCCTTTCCAAGATCTGGGAAACAGTGCACCCCTACAGATAGCAGTGAGCAGGCAATTCATGATTTTCCCCCATTTCAGGATGTCTGAACGCAGCAGGTCCCCGGGAATACCATCCGGACCGGCCGCCTTTTGGGGCATGATGGTACTAATGGCATACTCTACTTCTTTTATTGAGAAGTCAGGATCTACTAGATCTGCCTCACAATCCTTTTGGGTCATAATTGGGGCCACCTCCTTTCCCTGATCATCCTTGGGCATATCTATGATGTTATGTCCCGATTGGCGAGTGTATAGTTTGGAAAAGTGGTTGACCCACGCTTGGCTAGTGATGTTGCATATTATAAGGTCACTATCTGGTCTGTTTGTGGTTCTGATTGTGTCCCAGAAACACCTTGAATCTTTCTTAGTGCTTGCCTCTTTTCAAATACGCCAATACTCTTCTTCCCACTCCTTTTTTGCACTTGCCAATGTTCGCTTGTGCTCTTTCCTAGCTTCCTGTATCAGGGCTTGTGATTTGCCTTTAACAGCCTCAATCAAAAGAGATTTTGCATGCCTGCAAGCAGATGTATACCAGTCGTGCTTGCCTCTAGGATTCCGGGATGCCATGTTCCTCCCCACATGCCCCTTTTTCAGGAATATGTCCCCTATAGACCTAAGTGTGTCCTCAAAGATAGCTGTTACCCTTCCAATTAACAAGGCCGGATTGATAGTATCCAATTCCGTTTGTGCAGCCATAAGCAATTCATTAATAGTATTAAGTTTATCTTCATCAGCTGAAATTTTATTCCACTTCAAGCGTCTCCCACAGGATGAGACGGAGGTTTTGTTGGCTTGTTTAGGGGACATTTCAGCTGATTTGTTAGGCCAAGGATTTGTAAGAGATAAAGAAAGCGAATTGTGATTGCTTTCTACAGTAGGTAAAACTACCATATGCTGCACTAATCCCCATAGTGTAAAATCTAGCAGAATATAATAAATCCTCGAGGTGTGATTGGGTCTATTGAATGTGGCAGCACCCAAGGGGTCTGAGATTGTGCGACCATTTGTAGCTCTTAGGCCAAACTCCAATGTCAGAGCATTTAACTGGATCGCACTTTGGGACCATCTTTTGATCGGGGGAATAGTTAGGGCTGGAATACCCCTTCTAATGTCATCCTCACCCAGGTCCAGAATGTCATCTGTAGACAGTGGCTCATAGGTGCAATTAAAATCTCCAGCAACTAGGATGTGGGCACCCTCGACATTTTCTCTGAGTTCTGCTTCAAGAGTGGTTACTATCGGGGACATAGACCCATGTTTAGTGCCTCTGGTATATATGTTGAACAAATCGAGGGTTAACCCCCTACGGGGACCTCTCAAGGAAATTCCTAGAATATCTGGGCTATTGATCTGCTTAGGTATTATACGGCAATTAAGGGAAATGCTTACCCAAATTAGGAGGCCCCCCGAAGGGCGTCCCTTCCCATTTCTAGGTTTCACTGCAGGCACAAAATATGTAACATAGCCAACACGATGGAGTGGTTCTAGGCTCCAAATCTTCAGGAACAAACAAATCTTGTGCGCCTCCACCAGAGCATTCCACTCGGGTGAGCCCAGTTTCCTGTGAATACCTGCTAGGTTCCAACTAAGAATCATCAATAAACCCTTGGGATCGTAACCATTACTATTTTGAGGGCCCGGACATTCAATTGAGGGCGTAGACACAGTTAAAGGTATGGACTGAAAGTTACTAGACACTAGTGAAGAGGTAGGGTGGGGGCATAAAGTTGAGATTTCCGTCATTATGTGCCCTTCCTCGTCTAGTCTCGTGTCAGATAACAGAGTACTGGTTTCCTCAAGTGTAAGTCAGTCCACCTCATCCAGTGCACAGAACCTATTCCAGTGTACATACTGGGGTAGAAAGGGATCAAAATCAGGGGTACCTTGCCAGGACATTTGCCATTGTTGAAATCTATGTTGGGGTGCTTTCTGATAAGCCCTGCTCATCGGTATTCTATTTCTCTGCATTTGTCTTTGGGGTATGGTCGGGTAGAAATATGAAAGATGTAAAGGGTGGATTTGTGTATTAGTTCCACTGGGGGGTGCATTACATATGTAGTTCACTGCAGCCGTGTCTCTAAAGTTGATAGTTATGATATCCCCTGCTATTGTTTTTATACTTCTGCCTATCCATTCCCCTCTTCTGACCGTAAGTATTTCCCCCGAAATATTTGGAGGTAAAGGTCTATTTTACTGTAACCATTGAACACATTTATTTTTTAGTTCAGTTTGTGTTTCCTTTTTTCCCTCTTTCATAGGTGGCACTCCTGTCAATACAACCACAAAAGGCAAAGCTTTAGGCGGAAGATTGATTGTCTTGAAGCGTGCCAACCTTGCTTTTTCCACTTGATTTATTAATTGGGGAGTGTCTGTACTTATACTTTTTTTAGGATTTTGACCGGTTTTATCGTCTGAAGCTGAGGGGTTTCCATTTCCTTGCTTCGGTTGGACCTGTGGGATGGTACTAGGTGTACTAGGGTTCAGGGATGCAGGGGCTTTCTTCACAGTCGGAATGTTATTTTGCATAACTTCCTTAGATTTATTAGCTGTGAATTGGTTGACTGGTGTGACCTTATCTTTTAATGTGTTGTTGGTAGAACCCCCTTTTGACCCCCCCCCCTAATTAATATGCCATCATTTCCCACTTGCCTAGTGGGACCCATGCCTTTGTTATTTATTAGGGATGTCAATCTGTCTATTTTTGACATAAGTGGTTTAATGTGTGCGATAATCGTACCTTCAAGGTCTGCCTTGAGATCAGCTACCATATTTGCTACCCAGCAAGGTATTCCTGGTGTAGAATTGGTGATTGGGGCCACTAAGTTATGGTTTAGCGTGTTGTTTTGGTCCTTTTTTTTTTCTTGTATGCACGAGATTCACCAGCTTTTTTTGGCTCTATATTACTTGGGTTCGCCTTCTCCCCATCCCGCAAAGTGCTTAAATTGGGCTGGGTATTTTCTATATCCCCTATTGACTCAGTGGGGGCCTGAGCACACGGGAGCTCGGCGAAAGAGGAGGTAACACCGAGACTTAGATCTAGATCATCAGTAACATCTATGGTGGCTACTAGAGGATCATCTACCACATCTTGTGAGTCTTGGACAAATATTGTCGGTGGTAAGGACATCCTCCTTTCTGTGTTCGCTATAGCAGAAGATACTGCCCCTGTTTCAGCATTATATCAATCGCTGTGAGTGTGGGAACTGGTTGAGGGGCAACCACCTTCTTTTTGGTATTTGACCGTAGGGTGGGCATCCTAGTAGTTTTGGTTACCTTCCTCATGCTACTCGAAATCAGAAATGTTTGAGTGACACTTGAAGATTAACTGTTCTTCAGGGTATGAGATGGTTATAAAAATATATAAGTACCTTCTACCGTGCAAAAGTGAAGTTAGGGGGGTGGCCCAGCCCATCCTCCTCCGGTCTCGGAGGGCTTCCCCCGGCGCTCCCGCGATGCGGGTGTGGAGCCTTGCTTTTAAGCGCCGCCTGGCGCGCACTTTGTGGATCTCCCTTCCGGTCCCGGGGCAAGGGCAGCTGGGAAATGTAGTCCTCTCGCTCTCCCTCACTCACCGGCTGCTGTTGGTCTGCAGCGGCGGAGGGGGAGCAGAATGCACACACAGGTCCAAGGTCCGAGGACAAAGTCAATAAGGAAATAGGGTGAGCCGCTCAGGGTTACTGCAAAGATAAGACCCTCGCTCCACCGATGTGGAGCCTTGCTTTTAAGCGCCTCCTGGCGCGCACTTTGTGGATCTCCCTTCCGGTCCCGGGGCAAGGGTAGCTGGGAAATGTAGTTTTTAGCCCTCTCGCTCTCCCTCACTCGCCGGCTGCTGTTGGTCTGCAGCGGCGAAGGGGGAGCGGAATGCACACACAGGTCCAAGGTCCGAGGACAAAGTCAATAAGAAATAGGGTGAGCCGCTCAGGGTTACTGCAAAGATAAGACCCTCGATCCACCGATGTGGAGCCTTGCTTTTAAGCGCCGCCTGGCGCGCACTTTGTGGATCTCCCTTCCGGTCCCGGGGCAAGGGTAGCTGGGAAATGTAGTTTTTAGCCCTCTCGCTCTCCCTCACTCAGCGGCTGCTGTTGGTCTGCAGCGGCGGAGGGGGAGCGGAATGCATACACAGGTCCGAGGACAAAGTCAATAAGGAAATAGGGTGAGCCGCTCAGGGTTACTGCAAAGATAAGACCCTCGCTCCACCGATGTGGAGCCTTGCTTTTAAGCGCCGCCTGGCGCGCACTTTGTGGATCTCCCTTCCTGTCCCGGGGCAAGGGCAGCTGGGAAATGTAGTTTTTAGCCCTCTCCCTCACTCGCCGGCTGCTGTTGGTCTGCAGCGGAGGAGGGGGAGCGGAATGCACACACAGGTCCGAGGTCCGAGGACAAAGTCAATAAGGAAATAGGGTGAGCCGCTCAGGGTTACTGTAAAGATAAGACCCTCGCTCCACCGATGTGGAGCCTTGCTTTTAGGCGCCGCCTGGCGCGCACTTTGTGGATCTCCCTTCCGGTCCCGGGGCAAGGGCAGCTGGGAAATGTAGTTTTTAGCCCTCTCGCTGTCCCTCACTCGGCGGCTGCTGTTGGTCTGCAGCGGCGGAGGGGGAGCGGAATGCACACACAGGTCCGAGGACAAAGTCAATAAGGAAATAGGGTGAGCCGCTCAGGGTTACTGTAAAAATAAGACCCTCGCTCCACCGATGTGGAGCCTTGCTTTTAGGCGCCGCCTGGCGCGCACTTTGTGGATCTCCCTTCCGGTCCCGGGGCAAGGGCAGCTGGGAAATGTAGTTTTTAGCCCTCTCGCTCTCCTTCACTCGGCGGCTGCTGTTGGTCTGCAGCAGCGGAGGGGGAGCGGAATGCACACACAGGTCCGAGGTCCGAGGACAAAGTCAATAAGGAAATAGGGTGAGCCGCTCAGGGTTACTGCAAAGATAAGACCCTCATGTAGATCAGTGGAAGTAATCGAGGGAGGCAGAAGGAAGAGCTCAATAAGCCAATACCATTAGATAAAAGATGAATACTCCACTAGGTTGGAATATTTACTTTTTAGGTAATATTTAGAGAGTGCCAAAGTGTGTGGTTTGCAATCTCTGATCTGGTGGCTCATTTTAAGTTGACTGAGATGCCAAGGGAGTTAACAATAGTAAAACAATTCAACTTGTGTGAAGCCTACTTGGCCACACAATAAGGATCAGGAATCAGAGGACGAAGTTAAATAGTTTTGTTTACCAGTTAATAGTCTGTTCAGTATATTTGCATTTCAATAGAATCTAAAAAGATACAGGATTACTGTTGGCAAGCTAAAGTATTATAAAAAAGGTCAGTCCAAGCAGGATAAGATATAACATATTCACAGCCACAGCAATACAGAAACTGATAATTAGAAATAGGTGTTCCTTATAAAAACTCAGATTTTCTCTCCTAAACATACATAAGTTCTAGAGTCATCTAATCAAGGTTCTATGTTTAGAATAAGGAGGGTTTGTAGAGTGGCTTCTCAAAGAAAATTGGGAAATGCAAGAAGGTGTCATCATAGTGAAGACGCCGTAATAGTCTCCCAGATTTAGAATATGTGTTTATCATGAAGATTCACACTTGCAAGAATAAAGAAACCAAGAGGTCTCTACCCCTCAAACTCCTAGGAAATCTGCACTGACTTCTAACAGTGTGATCACTAATTAAAACCAATATAACTTCAAAAACAATCATATCACTTCCCACCCCACCAGGAACCAATCAGTTCACTTCTTGCGAGATGCATTTGCAACATCACTTGAATTTTCTATCCCACAGTACGTGGACAGTTACTGCAACCTTGAGCATTCCCCCGTTCCTGATATGCAATGAATTGGAGGCTTCATCTACTCATTATTACATCACATTTCCTGTAAAGATTTATCTTCTCAGGCCTTGTTATCAATAAACTAAAACATACAACAATACTCCTCCCTAACTAATGAAACCTTGAGAACGCACCTGCCAAAGAAAGAACACACTAACCAAGCAAAATACATTTCAAAATTAAATCCTTTATTCCTGCTAACTTCAACTAAATATTTAAAGGTGCATTTCAAATACATAGTTATGCTTGTGCAAAAGTAACTCAAATTTATAAAGCTTCCGTTTCTCAATATTTACATTTCATTAATGCATTTAAATGTTAACACATTATTATTATTAAGGTACAGAGTAAATATGGCAATTGTAAATGCATATTTGTGCATTGAAAACATATAAAGGATGGTGTCTAAATTGAGCAACTCCAATTGTTTCTCTTTTCAAAGTATTTCTTGCATACATATTCCGCCCGTTGCAGGAAAAATATTGCCATGAAATCAACATGAACATGGGAGTGAAACTCTGGTGAAAATTGTAGTCACCTTGTTATCAAACACTTTCTAGTGGATCTGTTTTTTACAGTGGGTTTTGGGGTATTGTGTTATGAAAGAGCTGCATAATAAACAAAGGCAATAGAGCTAGTTAAATAAAATATCAATTGAAAGCCAGATATTAGAAATGTGGGTCTCGAGTTGACAATGGTTTGCACCTTTGTCCAAGTAGGGACCCTTCTTCCTAGTCAGGATAAGGGGGATACACTACAGAAATAACCTCTGCTTACCCCCTTGGTAGCTTGGTATGAGCAGTTAAGCTTATCTCAGAGGCAGTGAAAACACTACAAAAGGACACCACATCAGTTTAGAAAACTATCCAATACTTTCTATATTCAAAACAAGACCAGAACAATAAAAATCCAACATACAGTACTTTAAAATATGCACTTTGCAAGAATAACCTTAAAAATGCAGTTACATGAAGTCAGTAGCTCTGTCCCGTGCTACTGTGGTGCTGAAAACAACAGAATCCAAATGTTCTGTCTGACCGCGTTGGTCAGGGTGCCGGCAGACTTATAAATAGTACCTTCTCGTTGCAGCTGATCACACTGGTGAGGCCTTGTCATGGCAACAGTTGTAGTTGCGATATGAAGCATAGCAGTGCTGCGTGGGTGCCCTCAAGGCGTGGTGCAGGCTGTGGCTCTGTGACGGTCATCCAGCACCATCAGTGAGACCAGGGCTGTGGTGCAGAGTGAGGGCGCTGCTTGTGGTGGTGCTGACAGATCACAGTGCAGGCGACAGTGCCTGTGGCAGGAAGTTGGCATCGGTCAGTCCGGTCTGCAGTGTGGGACAGGGCGGAGCGTCGTGAGACTTACGAGCAGTGCCCCTTAGCCACGTTGCAGTCACGGTTGTCCAAGTCAACGGGCAGCGACGGCGTCGGTGAGACCAGGATGGCGAAGTGAAGCAAGGCACTGCAGAGTCACAGGTCATGGGGTAAGCAGCAGCTCAGTGGCGGTGGTGGTGGTTTTAATCGTTGTTGAGTCCAGGGTTGCAGTGCAATATTTGGCGGTGCCCTCAGGACTCAGAGCCAACAACAGAGTCAGTGACGGAGTTGGTTGCTTTCCCCTCTCTATGGCAACTGAAACCACAGTTCCAGAGGTGGTACCCAGAGGTCAGCAAAGTCTTGCAGTTCCTGAGACTTCAAAACAGGAGGCAAGCTCTACTTCAAGCCCTTGGAGATATTCAGCAAAAGGGTGAGAACATTCAGTCCAGTCCTTTCAATGCCCAAGGCAGAAGTAGCAACTGCAGGCCAACCCAACAAATTAAACAACATAGCAGTGCAGCAGTACTCCTCCTAGCAGTTCTTCCAGCTCTTCTTCTTGGCAGATTCCTTGATTAAAGTGAGTTATCTGAAGTCTTTTATCTCCCTGAGACCTCCAACAGGAGGCAACCCCTATTTCAAGCCCTTGGAGAAAACTCTAACAGCAGGAGGACGAAAGTACAATCCAGTCCTTTACCTGCCCAAGACAGAAGCAGCAAGCAGCAGGCCAACACAGCAGAGCACATAGTAAAGTGACAGTTCCTCCTGACAGCTTTTCCAGCTCTTCTTTCTGAAAGGTTCCTTAGTTCAGCAATAATCTAAAGGCCCCAATATTTATACTCTGTTTCTCTTTGTTCTTTTGGCAGAGAGTGCCTGTGCGTAGCCCAAACATGTTCTGTCCTCTCTGGTCTAGCTTCCCTGCAGGAGGTGGAGACAGCATTGTCCAAGGCAGACCTGGCCCACTCAGGTGCAAGGGAAATCTCCTCCCACCACTCTAAATGCAGGCCAGGCCTATTCAGGTGCTAAAGAAACTCCTTCCACCACTCT
This sequence comes from Lissotriton vulgaris, assembly GCF_964263255.1. Classification (NCBI taxonomy): domain Eukaryota; kingdom Metazoa; phylum Chordata; class Amphibia; order Caudata; family Salamandridae; genus Lissotriton; species Lissotriton vulgaris. The sequence goes on along the minus strand of NC_141685.1, from coordinate 1,218,758,271 downwards.
GAATGCAGCCCAGGTCTATTCAGCCCAGCCCTGACTCACCCAGAAAAGGCAGGACACACCCCAAAACCCCCAGTGGCTGTCTACAGTGAATGCACATGCCAAGCCCCTGTCACTCCTTAGCCAGAAAGTCAATCTTCAACCCAGCAGAGGCACACAGGATGGTCAAGCAAGAAAATACTTTATTTCTAAAAGTGGTATTTTCAAACACAGAATATGAAAATCGTCTTTACTAAAATATGCATTTTTACATTATGATTTCTGGCATACTATACTCCATTTCTCTATCTCGTCCCATTGGGAACTTTTACTTGTAAGATGTTACAAAGTGCCTCCCATTCTATCCTATGGGACAGATAGCCTTTCAATAGTGAAAAACGAAATACACTGTATTTCTCTATCAGGACATGTCACACACACCTGTACATGTCCTACCTGGTGCACAGTCAAAATATTGATTCCCTATTATCGACCTACAGTAATATCGAGTCAAAAATATCGAAGGTGAAGAATATTGAGGTCAAGAATATCGTTGGACAGAATATCGACCATAAGGTAAGTATTTTTTATATCGATATAAGTAATATCGAAGTTAGTAATATCGATATCAAATATATCAATGTCACTAATTCTGATGTTACTCTCTGGAGTGGGAATAGCAATTTTTACCCCTACACTATCCAACGTTTTCCCTACTGTTGCACTCTCTAGAGTGGGAATAGTAATTTTTACCCCTACTCTATCCAACGCTTTCCCTACTCTTGCACTCTCTGGAGTGGGAAAAGTAATTTTTACCCCTACGCTATCCAACGCTTTCCCTACTCTTGCCCTCTCTGGAGTGGGAATAGTAATTTTTACCCCTACGCTATCCAACGCTTTCCCTACTGTTGCACTCTCTGGAGTGGGAATAGTAATTTTTACCCCTACGCTATCCAACGCTTTCCCTACTGTTGCACTCTCTGGATTTGGAATAGTAATTTTTACCCCTACGCTATTCAACGCTTTTCCTACTGTTGCATTCTCTGGAGTTGGAATAGTAATTTTTACTCCTACGCTATCCAACGCTTTCCCTACTGTTGCACTCTTTGGAGTTGGAATAGTAATTTTTACTTCTACGCTATCCAACGTTTACCCTACTGTTTCACTCTTTGGAGTTGGAATAGTAATTTTTACCCCTACGCTATCCAACGCTTTCCCTACTGTTGCACTCTTTGGAGTTGGAATAGCAATTTTTACCTCTACGCTATCCAACGTTTTCCCTACTGTTGCACTCTCTGGAGATGGAATAGTAATTTTAACCCTACGCTATCCAACGGTTTCTCTACTGTTGCGCTCTGTGGAGTGGAAATGTAATTTTAAGTTCTATGCTATCAGACATTTTTATTACTGTATTTCTTTTACTCATGGATTCTGAACAGTATTTTTATTTATTTAGCTATTTAATATTTTTGTAATAAATTTAGATAATGTAGTATATAATTAATTTTAAAAATATTAAAAGTATATATTTTTTTTTAATGTATTAAACATTATTCTTATTTTTTTATTTTTGTTTTTGTTTTATGTTTGTAAATGTATTTGTAATTTGTAATATGTTTTATTGATTTATACATCATTAAAATAATTATAAGTTATTGTTAAGTATGTATATATTATATATTTTCTGTATATGTTTAATTAATGTATTATTATTATATATGTATTAGATATTTTTAACTATGTTTATTTTATTTATTAGTGTTATTTACTTTATTTTACATTAATATTTTTACAGAAAAAAACGATATTTTTAACATTTATATTTTTTTCTCAATATTTTTGTACTTACCATGTTGTAGATGGGATGTCGATATTCTTGCCTTTGATATTTCTGCATCGATATTCCTGTAGGTCGATTTTTTCTTGGTCGATATTTTTGTCATTGATTCGTCCTAGCTTTCACATACATTTCACCCTGCCCACAGGGATACCTTGGGCCGACCTTAGGGGTGTCTTACATGTAAGAAAAGGGAAGGGCATGGCCTGGCAAGTGGGGGCACTTCTCAAGTTGACATGGCAGTTACAACTGTGCCCAGACAATGCAGTGGCGGGCCCGAGAACCCTTGGAAAGGTTGCTGTGTGGGTGGCATAAATGGTGCTGCAAGCCCACTAGCAGCATTTGATTTACAGGCCCTGGGCGCACACAGTGCACGGTGCTAGGGACTTAAAGGTAAGTCAAATAAGCCAACCATGGAAATACCAATCCATAAATACAATTTACATGGTGAGCATATGCACTTAAGCATTGATTAGCAGTGGTAAAGTGCCCAGAGTCCTAAAACCGATCAAAACAGGTTCAAAAGCAGGAGGCCAATAAGCAAAAAGTCTCTGGGTGAACCCGCTGAAAAACCCAAGTCCAACACCAGCGATTTTGTTAGACATTCATAGCACAGAATTAACTAAACTTGAAATTTGTTCCAAATTGCAAATGGAATTATGTGGAATGTTGTGGGTGGAGAGAGGGGAAAGACAACCCTGTGCTCTATGCAGAATGCACTTTCTATTAAACCTGCATGGTATACGTTGATTTATAAATAGGATTGTTTATTTTGTAAAGAATTAACAAAGCAACACATTTATATGTTCATTCATTTAAAAAAAAAATCACTAAAACTAGAAGTTTTGTTCTTATTATGTGTTCCTAGATGATGACGACGATTTGCTTGTACTAGCATTGCACCATTTGCAGTAAAATAATTTGAATCGCTCCACATACACATTTTTCAACTGAAAAGAATGTGCAATTGATCTGGAGAAAAACGCATTTAATGAGGAACAGCTGTAGAGATTGGTGCACATAAACTGATTTGCATGTTTAACAATGTAGTGTTAGAATGGCACCTAGTGGGAGGCCTTTAAGTGGGGTTGGCTCTGCTGAGTTTGGGCACTGGCAATACTTTACTAGCATTTCTAAAGCCAATAGGATTTGGATTTGGGACCCATTGGTTTTAGCTATGTTTTTAAACGATGCCTTATAGCATCCCTGACTGTTAAGGAGTAACGAAAGGGTGTCATTATGCAGCCGCTGCAGCTTCATCAATTTGTAAGCAAGCGCATGTCACTATCCAGGCCCCTTCCTATAAAATGACGAGGTTTCATTTTTTTTCCCTTTTTATTTAATGATCCAATATGGATAGGCAAATAAAATAAGGAGCACAAAAGCATTTTTCCCTCAAAACTAGTGGAGGCAGCAACATGGAGTATGCAGATTAATATTAATATGATTAGTAAAGTGCATGGCTTCCCAGCACTAACCACAATAGACTGGACATTGTCCATCAGGACAGGAAGAGACAAAAAAAAGAGGCCTAGGGAGCAAACATACATGTTTTATGTGAAATAGAGATGACTCTGAGTGCTCCTTAGATCAAGGGGAATACTGTTCCAGAGGGCAGGAACCAGATCCTTGAATAAGCGCACTCCCAGTTTCTTTCTTTTGACTCAGGTGATCACTGTCAGAATTAGTTCTGCCAAGCGAAGTGCTCTGGCAAGAACATAGGGTAATATGAGTTCTGAAAGAATGCTGGTTCCTGCAGAATTCATTATCTTATGAACAGTGCTAAGAACTTTAAATTGAAGGTGCTTCTTTGTGGGCAGTCAGTGAAGCTTCTGAAGGCCCAGAGGGGGAACAGAACTTAGGAAGAGTACAGTTATCAGGCTTTCACACTTTGGACTCATTTCAACCTCTTTAAGATTAGGTTTTTGCAACCTGGATACAGGATGATACAGTAGTCGAGGTGAGACGGGATGAATGCTTGAATGATCAACTGTCGAATGTGGGGTTGAAAGAAGCCAATATTAAGTCTCAGCCTCTCAGGAGGCCAAAACATGTGCATACTAAAGTTCTCACTTGAGTCTCATAGGAGAGGCAATCATCTAGCCAGATATCTAGATTTGTTTAATAAAAGATGTGGGTGATGGAGGAGGCCTCAGGCCCTCTTGCCACCAGTGATGTCCCCACATGTGGGTCTGCTTTCACTCAGGTCCAGAAGGATTGGGGCGAGAAGCCGCCTTCATCTGTTACTCTTTGAAGAGACTCCATCACGGTCGAGAGGATACATTCAAAGCTGCGATTGGACTTGAAGCCATTTTGGGACTTGTGCAAATTGGGTTTGCTTTGTAAAAACTCAGGCATGATTAGGATCGCGGTTTTCCCGCATCCTCCAGGCCGGCGGAAGCCACCGCGGACACGGAAGATGCAGGAAAACCGCTGCGGAGGCACAGAAGACCCACCGCCAAATTAGGATGGCGGTAGGTCTCAAAATCCGTTCGCTGCTTTTCCGCCGCGGTCGCCTTCCGACCGTGGCGGAAAAGCTCTAACATGGCTGGCGGTGTGTGTCAGACACCGCCAGCCATATTAGGAAAGCGGAAAACATATGCTTTTCCACGGTGGCTTTTCCGCCATGGAAAAGCATACGGAGATTGCCTTCGGGGGCCCGTTGCGGGCCCCCTTGGTGACGGTGGGTGGGGGCTGCACATGGGGGGTACCTATGGTACCCCCCTGCATTTGCATGGACAAAGCGGCAGGCACCGCGCGGTGCCTGCTGCTTTGTGCACGCAAATGCAGTGCATGCTTTTTTAACATTGCGGCGGGTACAGCTTGCAGCTGCACCCGCCGCAATGTTAAAGATTGAGGATGTGACCGATCCTAATCTGCACGGAGGGACCTCCACAGCCCCTGCGGACGGTCCTTCCTACTCTATAGTGGCAGATGGACTCAGGTCCGTCCGCCATCATAATCGGCTTCTCAGTTAGGAGTATACTAACATGCTTTTCCACATCTTTACTTAAGAAAGTGAGCAGGGAAATAGGGCAGTAGTTTTCAAGTTTAGTGGGGTCAAGACACATTTGCATGTGGGGGAGGCAAATATGAGAGGGGATGGAAGCAACACTGAGGATGTGGCAAGTGACACGGAAGGCAGGGAAAGAACAACACAGTTGAGAAAGAGCAATGTAGAAAGCGGGGAAGTGAAGCACATGGGTGAAAGTGAGCAACACAAGCACATGTGTATGGGAAACAAGCATTTGGGGGAGATCGCTGGATAACAAATGCATTCTTGTGGAGTCCTAAGCAGAATGAAATAGGTAGTTTCCTAAAAGTGAGGAGAGGAAGAACACAAGTAGAGAAGCTATGCTCCAAGGGAGAGATATATACAAGAAGGACAAGATAAGCCATTGAAGAAGAAGCAAGCAAATGAGTGACAATATTACCAACCAATTGTATGTAATGGGCAGGCTTCATACCCACTGTAAGATGACAATAAGTCTTTTGTAACCTGCCGAGTTGGTTTTACCATAAAAAAATAGTCCTCTGGGCCCCTTTTAGCCCCTGCATTCCTCCTCTTAATTTACTGAGCTAGTAGGACAAATAAAATCTTTCCCTGAGTGTTGGATGAGTTGATAGATGGTTGGCTGGCTTATCATACACTTCCCAAGGACATGTTAAATCTGCACTGGAAGAGGAAAACAGGAAAGCAAGGGACTGGGATGTTGTCTTAACCCCTTCCATGCTCGTGACGGAACCGTTCCATCACGAGCCTCGGGTGGGCTGTGCTGGTGACGGAACGGTTCCGTCACGGCCCTCTCGCCACGCCTGCGCAGCGCGAATACTGCGACTGCGCTAACGTTCTCTAGCGCGAGCGGGGCCGTGACGGAACCGTTCCGTCACAAGCACAGCTCACCCGTGTGCCGTGACGGAGCGGTTCCGTCACGAGCACGGGACCACCGCGCGGCCCCCCCCACCCCCTTAGCACTGCAGCGGAATAGCCTCTGCAGTGAAGAGGTTAAAGTCACGCTTGTCCTATCATCCTTATTTAACATCAAACCAGCAAACTCTGTCTTCTTTTGCTGTTGCACCATTTGTTCTTCATGACATTACACTCGAAAAGGGTGAGCCATGGAGCTTGTCTGCAGTTTAGCTAATTTATTATTTCTTTGCAACTACGTTCCTGATCGGGCCTACTGCCCTTTTCTGAGAGCTGTGTGAGATAGGAAGGGGAATAATTTATTCATGAAAGGAAGAACTCTGATTATCAGATCAGAAACGCTGGGTATGATAGGGAAATACCATAGTGGAAGTGGACATAGTTTTGTCCTAGCATTATTTTTACTACCAACCTCCACAACAAGTCTGGGACCAAGTCAAAACAAGCATTGGCATAGCCAGTAGCTCTCGCCTTTGGGACCATATAAGTGTTTACCACAGGTATTGACTTTGCCTATATCTTTAAGCTGTGTTGTACAGAAATCTGCAGCATGCTGAAAATTTATAATAAAGAAGTGTCAGAAGCATTTTTGTTACCTTATATATGACCAAGAAAGCATTATGTACAACCGAATGACTATATTAAAAAAGTATTAACAATAAATAATGTTCTGAGCTTTTTTTGTCATTTCAATGCTGGCAACTTTTATCTGCCTGTCCCAATGGTTGATTTTTATGGGTTTCTTTGTTGTTGGGGGTGGGGGGATAAATAAAAGGAGGGCGAATGTTGGGAAATAGTACCTGTATAAAAGTCAGTGAAAGAGTCAGTCAGTTAGTCAGTCAGAAAATCTGTAATTAGTCAGCCAGTGAAGGAGAGAGTGAGAGAATCAGTCAGTCAGTGAGTCAGTGAGAGAGTCAGTCAGTGAGAGAGTGAGTGAGAGAGTCAGCCATTGAGAGAGTGAGTGAGAGAGTCAGTCAGTCAGTTAGAGAGTCAGTCAGTTGGTGAGAGAGTCAGTCAGTTGGTGAGAGAGTCAGTCAGTGAGAGAGAGTGAGAGAGTCAGTCAGTGAGAGAGAGTCAGTTAGTGCGAGAGAGTCAGAGAGTCAGTCAGAGAGAGAGTCAGACAGTGAGAGAGTGAGAGAGTAAGAGAGAGATTCAGTCAGTCAGTCAGTGAGAGAGAGAGTTGGAGAGTCAGTTAGTTAGTCAGTCAGTGAGAGAGTGAGAGATTTAGTGAGTCAGTCAGTAAGAGAGCGTGAGAGAGTCAGTCAGTCAGTGAGAGAGTCAGTCAGTCAGTGAGAGAGTCAGTCAGTGAGAGTCAGTCAGAGAGTGAGAGAGTCATCCAGTCAGTCAGCGAGAGAGATTGAAAGAGTCCGTCACTCAGTCAGTGAGTAAGAGCATGAGAGAGTCAATCAGTGAGAGAGTCTGTCAGTCAGTGAGCCAGGCAGTGAGAGTCACTCAGTGAGTCAGTCAGTCAGTCAGTGAGAGAGTCAGTCAGTCAGTGAGAGAGTCAGACAGTCAGGGAGTCAGTGAGAGAATCAGTCAGTCAGTGAGAGAGAGAGTGAGAGAGTCAGTAAATCGGTGAGAGAGATTGAGAGATAGAGAGTCAGTCAATCAGTGAGAGAGTCAGTAAGCCAGTCAGTGAGAGAAAGTTAGTCAGTCAGTCAGTGTGAGAGAGTCAGTCAGTCAGTGAGAGAGTGAGAGAGTCAGTCAGTCAGTGAGAGAGTCAGTCAGTCAGTCAGTCGTGAGAGTCAGTCAGCCAGTGAGAGTCAGACAGTTAGTCATTGAGAGAGTGAGAGAGTCAGTCAGTGAGAGAGATTGAGAGATAGAGAGTCAGTCAGTCAGAGAATGAGAGAGTCAGTCAGTCGGTCAGTGAGACAGAGTCAGAGAGTCAGTCAGTGAGATAGTCAGTCACTGAGAAGAGAGAGAGAGAGAGAGAGAGAGAGAGAGAGAGAGAGAGAGAGAGAGAGAGAGAGAGAGAGAGAGAGAGTCAGAGAGTCAGTCATTGAGGGAGAGAGAGAGTCAGAGTCAGTCAGTGAGAGAGCGAGTCGGGCAGTGAGAAAGTAAGAGAGTCAGTCAGTGAGAGAGAGAGTTAGTCAGTGAGCCAGAGAGTCAGTCAGTGTGAGAGAGAGTCAGAGAGAGAGAGTCAGTCAGTCAGTCAGTGAGAGAGTCAGTCAGTCAGTGAGAGAGAGTGAGAGAGTCAGTCAGTGAGAGAGAGAGTCAGAGAGTTAGTAAGTGAGAGAGAGATAGTCAGACAGTCAGTCAGTCAGTCTGTCAGTGAGAGAGAGAGAGTGAGAGTCAGTTGGTCAGTCAGTCAGTGAGAGAATGAGTCAGTCAATGAGTCAGTCAGTCAGTGAGAGAGTCAGTCAGTGAGAGTCAGTCAGTCATAGAGTCAGTCTGTCAGTCAGTGAGAGAGTGAGAGAGTCAGTCAGTCAGTGAGATTGAGAGAGAGTGAGTCAGTCAGTGAGAGATTGAGTCAGTCACTCAGTGAGAGAGTCAGTCAGTCAGTCAGTGAGACAGAGTGAGAGAGTCAGTCAGTGAGAGAGAGTCAGTCACTGAGAGAGAGGGAGTCAGAGAGTCAGTCATTGAGAGAGAGAGAGTCATAGTCAGCCAGTGAGAGAGTGAGAGAGTGAGAGAGTCAGTCAGTGAGAGAGTGAGAGAGTGGAAGACCTGGGTTGGACTCTCTGGGTCACAGAACAATGCAGCTTCACAATCAAGATATATGGAACATAACATAATATTCTCCATGCTACTTGGAGTCCCATTGTAACTAACCCCAGCCAAACCAGTAATATTGCTCAAGAACTGAAGAAGAAACAAATACCACTACACCTGGGAAGCAGTGTTGTGCTGTCATATACAGTGGGAACACCAAGGTAAATTTAGACATGGGTAGTCCACAAGGAATATAGAGCATAGTCAGAGACAAGTATAGCACGAACGACTGAGGATACCAACAACAGGCAAAACAATGAAGTAGAGGAATTAAGTATGAACACAAACTAGTAGGATAAGCGAGAGAGTGGTAACAACTGCCCCTGTTGCCAGACATCCATCCATATTTCAAGAGAACCTTAATAGGGATCCACAACAGGAGGTGCAATGAAAGAAACCCAACTAGAAGGGAACTCACAACTAGATGAAGAATCATCAAAAGATGAATAAAACACATGATGGGTTGAAAATGATGTAAACATGCGAAAGCCTTGTTAACCCGAACACCTGTGCCTCTTTGAGAGATGTGATGAAATTGGTATTTATAGACAGTATAGAGGTTACAATGGGTAGAAAAGTAGACCGGCATGGGGGGTTGCTTTTCTGTCTTTACTCTCAGTGCGATTTTTTAACTGAAAGTAAAGGTCACACTGTCGGAATACATTGTCACTTTCAACAAGCGTGGTCCGCAGTCCCTAAAGTGAAACCGGACCACGCTACGAAGAAGAGCAAAGAAGAGTGGGAGGGGTGCAAACATGGAGCGCAGGCTGCTAATTAGTAACCTGATCCATGATGAGGGAGGAATACAGCTGCCAGCCAGTCGTTCCCTAGAGCAAAACGCCATGAGAGTGAAGTGCGACATGCATCTGCCTTTGGCCATTTGTGTGCTTTCATTATTGAAAGACACACGCAAAGGCCAATAGATGTGTGGGAGGAGTAAGACCCACACAGAGAAGTTTTGAGCCCTCACAAGAAGCCTCCCATATGCAGCGCATGCATGCTGTGCTAGGCTCGACCTAAAAAAAGCAAAATGTGCCTTTTTTTCTTAAAATGTGTTAAGGTTAATTTTGCCTTCTGAACTTTGGCCGCATTACTATTATTCAGTGTTCAGTTGCTCATCTGCAGTGTGGTGCCCTTTCAACTTCCATAATCTCAGTGAGATTGTGTAGGAAATCACTAACAGAAGATGGCAAGTGGTTTGCACCCCTGGCCATTTGTATGGAAACAGAGGCCTTGGGGCCGAGACTGGGCAATATCACTGCTTTCCCATTGGCAGCAAAAACACACAGAAGAATGCTGTGTGTTGGCCAAAGTTGCAACGTCTCCTCTCTGACAAAACTCTTTTCAACCTTTGCAGCATAATGTATTTAATTGGTATTATTTAGTGTTTACTACCCATGGAGGCTCTAAAGTGTGCCCTGTTCTTTGCTGTAACCCTCCAGAACATCTATTTTCTCAATGTCTTTTAAATGGAAACTCCATGCTGGACTACCATTGGTATGTGAATAGCTACGTTGAGCTGGTTTTGTTGAAGGTTGGAAAACAGTGGTTTGTAGGATTTAGTTTTGTGGTGTGGAAGGCAGCCTCGGGAATAATTGCGTAATGCCTAGTAAGAGCACTTATGGTCACAATTTTATGTTGATTAACATCAGTAGTATAGGGGTATAGTTATTCGCAAAGCTCAATCATCTCCCATTTCAAACAGCTGAAGCAAATCCATAAGTAAAGATTTGGCTAGCAAAGGCGAGACCGTCAGTTGATCATTGGTATTGTGAGAAGCCCAAGCAAAATGTCTATGATTTTTGCTGATTACATTAAACGTAAATTATTTGCTTTGCTCCACAGAACTTCACATGTACCTTGTGACGTGTTTTACTACTCCTGATAAGTATGCTGTTGCTGGCTAATTTCAGTTATTGTTTGTCAGATAAGACTTTATGAATTTGTGAGATACAGGATTCGCAATTCATTTGATTTATGCCACCCCCTTAATTATATAGGCCATACCAGTTAAAAAGACTCCTAGTCGCACCTTTTTGAATATGCCCCTTTAAGGATGCTGCACTTTTTGGACTAACTGAATGCTCTGCTTGGTAATTACTGTACCCAGTAGTGTAGCCAAATTTAGAACACTATTAATGTATCATTTTTATGCAGCCTAGTACTGAGGGGTCAAGCGTCCCTTGTCTCAGAAAAAATCTCCCATTCCCATTCTTTTTTATACCCTTCGACTCCACATATATAGTCTATTTTACCTTGAGCTCACACATTTCGTCTGTTGGAGCAAGTACTGTGATTTACAGTTTTGAGCAATAACATTTGTACTTGCCACACCTATAGAATGTGAAAAAGGGATTTATTTTGGCCAATAGATGCCTGGCCATAGATCTCATGCCAATTAAATGAAAAGTAAGAGTGAGTCTTTAATCTCAATTTGGCAGGTGACTCAATCAAATAAATGTAGAAGAGTAGCAAATGTGGGCATCAAGGGGCAGATGTATAAAGATTCCATTTTGCGATTTCTAAATAGCGTTTTTAAGGAATCGCTATTTAGAAATTGCAAAATGGGATGTATGTAAAAAATCGCTATTTTTGTAGCGATTTCTTAATTTTCCTTATTTGGGAATTTGCAATTTTCAAATTCGCAATTAAGGAATAATTTCCCATTCATTCCTATGGGCCAGGAGGCCCATAGGAATGATTATGAAATAAATCTCAATTTGCGATTCGCAATTTGCTAATCGCAAATTGATAATAATTTCAAGTGTGCAGGGGTGTCTCAAGGACACCCTGCTGCACCCCTGAAATGTACATGTGTGTGCATATGGCACCTTCAAAAATGCCAAATTGTGCATTTTTAAAAGAATTCGCAAATTACCATCAACTACAAGTTGGTGTTAATTTGCGATTTCTTAACCAAAATTCGCAATTGAAAAATGCTACATACATAGCATTTAAGGAATCGCAAAATTACGATTCCTTAAATGCTTTGGCAAAATAAGGAATTGCACATTTTTGCGATTCCTTAATTTGCAAATTTTTGATGCATGCCACAACATGCAAATAGACCGTTTGCGATTCGCAAATGGCTTGATACATCTAGGCCCAAATCTTTAGATGGAAGTACTAATGGCTTATATACGGTGACCTATGGTGCTGCAAACAAGTACCACCTTATGTAGAAAATGACCTTTTGTCTTTAGGCCATATACATGCACAGGAAAACCAGCTACAGAGGGTGGATCAAAACATGTAAACAGCACAATAGGAAGGAACTGCCAGGGTGTCAATAGTTTTATATGCATTTAGTTATATGCACTTTTGACACAATCTTATTACTTTGATGTGTGGGGGTATCCAAAAGAGGAACTGAGTTTCTTGTATCAACAGAATAGTCTTTCCAGATAGATTTGAAAAAGGTACACCAAATAATAAGTTGTTCTGAGTCACATATCTAGTTTCAAAGGGATCTAGTTCATTATCAATGCTAACCAGACTTTTGGCTCAAACAATTTCAAACTACAAAATGAACATAACACAAAACGTAACTTCTGACTACTATTTTGATTTTTAGGTCAATATGAGGAGTGAAGCTTACAAGCCTACTGTTTAAGTTCTACGTAATACCATGATCTAGCCTTGATTTGTCAATCAGGAACAGTCTTAATTTAGTGGCTAGGCGTATATTATTGCTTAACCCCTTCGATGCTCATGACGAGCTCAGCTCGTCATGAGGTACACCTCTCGTATGCTCATGACGAGCTGATCTCATCATGAAAAAGGGGATTCAATAACTTTCAGCACAGGAGGGGGATCAGCTTAGCACCCAAGGTGTTAAACCAACTCACTGACCATTTTTCATACCCTTTCCTTGACCAGTCTTCGGTGGCTCCCTGATTCTGAAGCAAAATACATGTTGGGGCGCGATAATGATATAAATATAGTAAAAGAGAATCCCTTTGAAGCAAATGCAACACATTAGCAGCTTTCATGAAGAAAAAAAATCTCGTTTAATACTTGTGAACCCTTCAAGGATGAATATCAAGGCAGTTTATATTGGTAAGATACTGTCTCCCTTTTCAAGTTTCATATTCTAGAAATCTAACAACATGGTACAACATTTGCTGAGGAATACTCTCCTGGCAAGCAAATACAGAGCTATCCTTGCTCAAGGATTATGGGGGGGGGGGGGGCTCACCTTCAGACCTGGATTGCTGTTTGACCTGACTAATCCACCACCTTACTGGCTGAGAGCAAAGAACATTTTGAACTACTCCACTGCCCTTAGTATATGTATTGTAGGTAAAAATGCAATTGTAATCAAAATTTATTGATCTAGATTAAAATATTTATTTACTGGCCAAGTGCATTTTTGTAAATCCGGAAGAAAACGCCAGAATCACACTTTCCATTAAACTGAACTTTAACACATAGTACAGGTGCAGGCTCATGGAGTTAGCTTGCAAATCAGCTGACACATCTTACACTTTTGATGCTTGAAGCAGGAAGAAGTTGCTAGCAGCTTACACTGTCACAAGTACACATTGACACAGCGAGGGGTATCAAATGACGATGCGGATGTCTGATGGAATGACTACCTTCACCATGAATGCCTTTAGACTTCTTTACAACAAAAGTGTCTTTACCACGCATGTCTTCACCACAAATTGTTTTCCACACACTTGCCTTTACCACAAAAATGTAAGTATTTTACAGATAATTATAAACCCTTTCTATTGATATGCATAATACTTCATTTTTGTGGTAATGGCATGCTTTCTAAAGGCATATGCATGCAAAAAACTTTGCAGGTAAGTATAAACCATATATATGCCACCACCTCCCTGGGGCAAAGGTATTTTATTAGAAGCCGGGGCCCATGTGGCCCTCACAGCCCCAGGGACTGCTACTTCTAAGGGTAAATATTAAATTGCATGGGGGACTTTGTAGGCCCATGTGCCAGCCACTTCCCCAGGTCTAAAATGAAAAAATAAAGGTGGTCCATCGGGGACCCCTAACCCCGGGGACCCCCACCTCCCTGGGGCTGAAATAAACATTGGAGGGGGGATGCATTGCTCCACTCAAGGAGCCACAGATGGCTCCTGCTACCTCCTGAGATGCCCACTCTTGGGAGGTAGCTGTTAACTATTAGTTGGTGGAAATTGCCAAAAGTAAACATAACTTGACAGCTCCGGCTTGCAGAAAGTGGAGTTTTCATCTGTTTCCTTGCATGAAAATATCTCTGCAGGTAAACAGATGAAAACATTGTTCCCACAAGCAGGGAACTCCTATTTAATGCAGCTCACTGCTTGCGGAAGCAATGCTGGCTTCCACAGGAGATGGGAGTCTTTAGGGACCACAGGGGCGTTGAGGCTTCCCCATGGTCCCCATAAGCTTTCATGGGTGCCCTGTGCACAATTTTATATATGACTGGGCCCCGGTATTAGGGTTCCCAGGGTTGAATTCGGCCTGAGAAGGGGGTACATGACCCCCTCACTTTTGCAGAAAGCCTTTGGCCCAGGGGACGTAGTGGCCCTTGTGGCCCTCCCTTACAAATAGTGTTTAATGTAGCCCTTGGGAGGTGGTGTCCCCGGGACATGGGGGTTTAAGGAGCCCCCAATGTTTTTTTTATTTGAAGCACCGGGATGTGCTGGGTTCTAGGGGGTAGTAGGTGGCAGTAGGGGGTGGTCCCTGGGGGCCTGGGTGGTCTGTGTGGCCCCACTATATGTATTATATACTAACGCCCTTTTAAGCTCCAAACCCCTTTGGCCATGCGTGGAGCAAGGTTTGGAGCTTATATGAGGTGGACCACAGGGCTGGCTGCAGGGCAGGCACTGTGGCTATCACCCACTGCGCACAGCTGAAAGGCGTTCATGGTGTGGTGTTGGGTGGTTATAGGAGGTTGGCCTCAAGGCCAGGGTGCAAGGTGGTCCCTGTGGCCAACCACCACACACACACCCGAAGCCTGTATGTGGCACAAGTATTGGTGGTTACAGGGGGTTGTCCACATCCTGCAGCCAACATCCGCCACACACAGCTATAGCCAATGTGTGGTTGTGGATGGGTTAACTCATATTAATTAACATTTCTTTGCATTAAAAAAACATTGAAATTCACTGCAAAAAAGAAAAGGTACTGGAGCGTTATAGTTAGGCTCATATTTCACTAGTACAAAACTTGCAGAAATTCAGCAGTTATACTTAGCTGGGTTATCTATTAGTTATGCTCCCGCACCACTCTTGGCACAATGCTGGTGGGGCGATGAGGTCCCCTTGTTTCCTGATGACCTCTGATCTAAAGTGGACTTCAGTCCCATAAGCAGCAGTGCACCAGGAGACATGTTTTTGGAATGGTGAAGAAAGGGGTGTGGCCTCGACCAACTATCAGCAATCCAGCTGTGTGGGGCTTACTGAAGGTAACAGGAGGGCTAGTTGGCCCCCACAGAACCTCAAGAGCCAAGGAGACTTCATCCCCCAACCAAGAGGGTGCAAGGAGCTGCTTTTGCAGAGTGGTGAATAAAGGGGGCAAGGCCTGCTATCAGAACTCAGTAATCCTGCTGTGTGGGACTTACTGGAGGTAATAGGAGGGGTACTCGGGCCAACTACCTCTCCTGTTACCTCCAGTAAGTCCCACACAGTGAGTTTGTTAAGAGGCCATGCCCCCTTTCTCCACCAATCTGAATATGCACCTCCTGGTACACTACTGGTTGGGGATGAAGTCCACTTAACTTCAGAGGGACCTTGTGGGCAAATAAGCCCTCCTTTTACCTCCTGTAAGTCCTTCACAATGGAATTCCTGAGAGCTGGTCGGAGGCCCAGACCCCTTTCTCCACCACTGAGCAAACCTGACTGCTAGTTAAAAAACCTTAGAAATTTACTGAAAAAAACACAGGTTTCAGGAATGTTATAGTTAGAAATTAGCATTTAAAAATCCTTAGAAATTAACTGAAAAACCACAGGTTTCAGGGATGTTCTAGTTAGAAATTAGCATTTAAAAAACCTTAGAAATTCAAGGAAAATAAAAAAGGGTACAGGGACGTTATAGTTAGGCTGACATTTCACTTGTACAAAACCAGAGAAATTCAGCCTTGATAGGTAGTTATTCTAACTATAACTCACGCACCCGCAATGAACTGCTTATCATCCCATATATTACATCCCTCACTCACGACAGGGTCCATGACATCATGATGACATCCCTGATGGCATCTCAAATGACTTCACTGATGACATCGCAAATGACATCAGTGATGACATCATCCACAGCATCTCTGATGCACCCACACACACTCCTATAGAATCTTTTATTCACCCACTGCCACTCCCACACAACCATTCACAAACCCATTCACAGAGCCTTACCAGTACTTACACACAGCCTCACTGATTCATTGATCTATGCACACATCAGCTCGCTCACCCATACTGCCATTCATAGACCCATTCACTCACTAATATAGTCAGTGACATATCCACTCATACAACCATACAGGCGCTCACACACTGAGTGAGACACCCATAGAACTACTGACTCACCTAGACACTCACCGATATAGTCAATCATACAGCCACTTACTCACCCAAACAGTTACACACCCTCCCATTACTTGCTCATAAAAATAGTAACACATACTCACTCAGCGATACAGAAGCATGCACTCATCTATATAGCCACTCTCATTCTCCCTCACTCACAAATACAGTCACTCATATACCTGTCTCTCATGTATATTCCCTTTCACATATTCGGTTACTCAACCATACTAACACATGCAATCAATCACTCACACAGCCATCCAGACACTCACTCACCTATACAACTTCTCACACATGCAACAGTATCCCAAACAGCCACTAATTCACCCATTCATTGATCCATTCAGGCAGTCACACACCTGCTCACCCACAAATACCGACACCCAGACAACCATAGATGTAGTCAGACAACCAATCAATCACCCACACAGCCATTCATGTACCCATTAACACTCTCATACACCCACTTAGACATCAACTGAAAGACAGATACATGCATTCACTGAGACACCTAATCACTCACTTATACAGTCAGACACGCACTCACTGAGTCATCCGTACAGTCACTCATACACCCACTGATTCACCAATACACCTTGGTGTATATATAACACTCATAAACTTTTAAAAAACACTCACAGTCACTGGATGATGTTATCATGATGATGCGCTTTTAGTGGCTTCCTGGTTCATCTATCTGGTAATGTGGACTTTTTTGTTTGTTTGTTGGCGCCTTGATGCCTCTTGGGGCTAAGTTTTGCACGGTATAAAAATGCTATTCATTCATTCATTCATCACTAATGTCAAGAGTCATGCAATATGTGAGGTTATAAGCAGTGCATTGCAGCGGCGCGAGTTATAGTTAGCTAACTATAAGGGGTGAATTTCTTTGTTTTTTTACGAGTGAAATGTCAGCCTAAATATAACATACACATTCACATAATGTATACATATAATATATATTAGAGCAACCACCAGTAGGCAATTTATATATATCTGTAGACATATATATATAATCCATATATATATATATATATATACATCGTAAACAAGGCTGCGACTTGCAGACAAAACACGTAGATGAATGTAACACTCATGAAGAAATAAAGTCACAGTGAAAATCAACAGAGTTCCAGTTCCATCTCTTCGTTCAACAAACAAGGTATATATATATATATATATATATATATATATATATATATATATATATATATGCAAAAAACATATATATATATATATATATATATATATATATATATATATATATATATATATATATATATATATATACATATATATATATATATATATATATATATATATATATTACCTACTGGCGGTCGCCAGTAGGTATATATAGTTAGGATTTTTTCCCTATGGGATTTTTGAAAATTCTATTTATTTATTTATTTATAGGTTTATATAGCGCTGTGAATAAACTCCCGGAGGAGTATCTCCGCGCTGATGACACCAGGTATAAAGCAGGTATTAGGCTACAGTAGTGAAGAATATATCCGGGGATTTATACAGATCCAACAGGATGCATGTCTATGTCTAATAACTTTGGCGTTTGTGGACGGAATCGGCTGAAATTTTCAGGAGCAGCCCCTGAAAATTTGGGGGTGGTTCGTCAAGGGGGGGCAGAGAAAAAAGGGGGGTCCCAAAACGCGTTTTTCCAATGTTAATTTCCATAGGGCGGTTGGCCTCACTTTTAGCCCGAACGGCTGAATAGATTTGCACGAAACTTGGCAAAATTGTAGGGACTGTTAGCCCGATGTGCCTTTGCTAGGTCTCAATATATGTGCTCCAGTAGATTTTGAGAAATTAACGTTCAAAAAAAGATATATATCTGTAACAGCGCTCCGGGTAGCGCTCCGGTTCGCGTACTTTTCGCGTAACGGAACTTTGCGATGCGAAGCTGATTGGCTCTCCTGTGTCTGTCAACATTCTAAACAGTCCGGAGCGGCCGCCATCTTGTCTCTCGGTAGGATCGAGAGACAAGAGGAGGCCAAAACAAAGGGGGAAATTACCATAAGGGGGCATAGTAGATCCTCGTTGACCCCCTAGGTTTTATGTGGAGGTTTTAAAAGGGCCCAGCAGGGCAAAAAAAAAAATATGTTTTTTTTTTTGCGTGGGGAGCGCCCAGTCCGCGAACCGGAAAGCGTTCTGGGCAGCGTACTATAAGGAAAAAAGAATGATAGACTTTTCAAATACTGTACGTTAATTGTTTGTTGTTTTTGTTGATTATTTTTTTATTTCTTTATTTTTTCATACATTTTTTTCATTGTGATTGTGTTTCATAATTTATTAAACTTTCTAACATTTCAATGTCAGAAATTTCATAATTCTCATTGAATATACTTTGTAGTCTTTGAGGGTGTAAAATGTCCTCATTTTTAAGGAGGTTATCTACTGCTTGCACACATTGCAGTAGTTCCTGGTCCCTACTTTCATCCATAAATTCATTTTCATGTTGATCAATGATTTCTTGGCTGCTCTCTTGCAGTACAATTTTAAATTCGACTTTCTGTTCGCCTTCCATTGGAGTTCTGGACTTTTTGGTTCCGTCCAGAGGTGTCAGGGTACAACACCCAAAGACCCCGGAGTCCCACCTGCCTTGGTGCACAAATGAACAGAAACACGGGCTTCTCGATGGTGGCGTCAAAGACCAAAGGTTTATTACTGCAGGGACACAGAAGTCATAGATACTACACACGGTCAGTACCCAGGAGCCTGTTCGATTTGTACATTGAGGGTTGCTCCTTATATACCAAAAATTGTGCTCTAGGCAAATATTTCACATGTCGGTACATTCCCAAACCTTTTGTGTCTCTAAACAATAAATATTTGGCGTTACACAGGAACTGTCGATAATATCTGATACCAAACATCGCGAAGAGGGGTTCCCACCAGTCCATCACAATCCCTTGTCAATATTGCATTCAAGAGCCGGACCGCCTCATCATAAAGTTCGTTACCTCCCCCTAATAAAGGCCCAGAAGGAAAGGAGCAGAGCCAGGTGCAGAAGATAGAAAAGCGGGATAAGAGATGTTTGTAGGTTGTAAATGGGCAAGGCTACCGGCTTCGGCCGCCTAATCATGATCAGGTACAATGGACAGGAAAACCAGTTCAGGTGGGCTGGCCTCGGGTAGAGGAGGCAGCCTTTGTCGAGTCATGCAGCTTCAGCGTGATCTGGTTTAAGATGTACGTGTCATGTAAGAGGTGAATCTCCGGCTAAGGCTACGTGTCCTTAATCAAAGTGAATGAAATGATCAGAGGCTATTGCATATGTGAGGGCAAGGAACCACAAAATGGCAGCCATAATCTAAGATGGATGCCGTGTGTATATCAGAAATGTGTCAGTGGGAGGAGTGCTCTAGCTCGTAGCGTAGCGAAAACACTAGGATATACTAGATGGATCATTTGCGGTTCGCCGATACTAATTTTATGTATTTCCGACAAACTTGAAAACACGGGTTCAAGTCGTCACGGAACCGTTACGGAACCTCAGACCCTCCTTTTGCCCTTACATAGGCAATTACTCAATCTATGTCTGAATCTAGTTCTATGTTCATCAGGTCAGTGACATGTTGTTGTATCATCATCCTTTCTCGTGTCTTTTCTCCAAACGCAGGTGGTTTTCTGAGACAAGTTGCAGCACAAAGACTACACAGAGCAGGACCACACTGGATAATCAGACAACATGAGAATAGGAATACTAAGATGACACCAATGACCATTAGAACCTTCCATCCCCACGCTGAGATCAGAGTCCAAACCCACTCCATGAAGGACCAGTTTCCCTTGTCTACATGTATGGAGTCTGAAATCTTGTGCAACTTAGAGATCGCCTCATAAACTGTTGGAGCATTATTAGGAATAAAGACACAGCAGCTCGATTGGATCATTCTGCATACCCCACCTCGATCTGCAAGTATAACATCTAGAACCATACGGTTCTGCAATGTCATGAGTCTATCCGCCTGAAGCTCAGCTGTCAGATTGCTAAGGGCACCAGCAGTTTCGGTAATAGTAGATTCAACTACCCGTGTTAGCTGGCGTATGTTTCTACTATTGGCCATTGGCCCCCAGAACGGAAGGAAGCCTTTGAAGAAGTCTCCAGCTTCCTGACCAGCGGTATCTTCCCTGCTGAAAACACCTCTAGCTACTCTTGTTCTGTGGTAATCCGTTGAAGCAGTGTATGTCGGAGGCAACAATCGAGCAATATAACATGAACCTGAAAAGTCAGCAGGCAACCATGTATAAGCTCTGTCTCGACAGATGAAGTAGGTACCCCTAGCAGTAAGGAAGGCAGGGGAAGAGTTAGCCGGAAACACATAAGTTTCTACGCACTCACTCCTCCCTAGCTGAGCTCTCGGATTTCTCCCATTACCTTGCAAACAGACCTGACCTCGGTGAGGTACGACCCAGATTGGAGTTGAGCTTTTACGCTTGCTTTCTTCTAAACTAAGGCGATACTCTGAAGTATTCCAACTTAAATATACTCGCAATTCGTCTCTAGGGTAAGATGGAGTATTATTGACGTCCTTGATCATGTCAATAATTCCCTGGACTAAAGCTTTGTTGGCAGAGTTATATTTAGTGGAACGTGGTGGACGTGGAGGATAGGTTTCAAGGGCATAAGCAAAGATGGTTTGGAAGGCCTGAAATGATCCATTATAGCTGTAAGGTAAAACCAAATAGGGAATACCTTTATCCATAGTGTGAGGTATCAAGCCACACACCCAGCAGTCTGTAGTGTTAACTACCAGTTGGTGTTGGTGCAAGAGCTGTACAAAAGTATTATTAATGAATTCTGAGCGTCGAGCTTGCTCATGTTCAGGAAACGAGTGAAAAGAATGTATAGAAGAAACAGTAGAAATAGCTGGATCAAGGGGAGGCACTGTAGAGACTGGCACAAAAATCAAATTTATGCTAAAGACAATTCCACCCACCAATGTTGCTAAAACAATCAAAAATGTAATGGCACATTGCATCCAGAAACATTTGCTGTGAAGAATTCTATTTAGTCTGTTTCTGCGAACATAAATCACATTTTCTCGTTGCAGCGCAGGAAGTTCCATCTTCTACAATCCGCTCGCGACCACTGATGATGTGTACGTAGATGAAAATGCCTCTGTCAGCCCTGGGAGTTCCCAGTACTAACAGAAAGATCGACCTTGTGTCAGACCCCTGCAAATTCAAACTAGGCACACAGCCACGACCCTACGGCTACCCAGACGGCAAGGCAATTTATTAAAAACAATAAACAATAGCAAACTTCCTGGCTGAAAAGCAAAAAGTCCAATGTATATAAATATCAAAATCACAATATGCAGTTGCCTGCTTTATTAGTTCGTTTTATGGCTCCTGAGGTTGTATCTTTTCTTTGCTGGTACTGTTTGATCGGAAAATAGTGTATCACTAGCAGCTGTTGCAGAGTTTACGTTCGCAGATGGCAAAGTTTCTTTTGATGCTGAAGACAAATGTTCAATGTTCATAACAGTCTTTTCAGGAGGAGAGTCAAGTTTCAAAGTGTCAGAAATCAAATCGGCATTGCTGAAAGGGACAAATCTTGGAGTTATTTCAGATTCGGAGGCACCAATTCCCTTCTTCACCCAGTCGTCGTAGGGCAGCGGCAGTGGAACACGCTTTACGTGAGAAGCGTGGATCCAGTTTTTCCGGCCAGCAACACGTACAGCTGTCCTCGTTGCCAGCAGGATCTGGAAGGGGCCGATGTAGCGAGGCTGAAGATTCTTTGTCCTCGCGAAGTTCCGGACCACTATGAAGTCACCCGGTTTCAGTTGATGCCCTGGACTCTCCGGAGGCTTTGGCAAAGCATCAAAAACCTGTTGATGAATAAGACTTAATTTAGCAGTCAAGTCGTAAAGGTAGTCTATCAACATAGGATATTCAATGGAGCAGAATTGTTTAGGCCTTGGCACACCCCAGACATTTGCCGGGCGGCCAAATACAATCTCATATGGAGAAAGCCCTATTCTAGAATGCACTGTTGCTCTCGTTGATAACAAGGCCAAAGGAAGTGCGTCTGGCCAAGCCAAACCTGTGGATGCTTGTATTTTGGCTATTTTAAGCTTGAGGGTGCCATTGTAACCCTCCACTAGACCAGCTGACTGAGGATGGTTCGCACTATGAAATTTTTGTTTCAATCCTAGACCAGCACACACACTCTGCATAACTTTCCCTATAAACTCACTTCCGTTATCTGACCATACAATCCGTGGCATTCCGTACCTAGGGAAAAATTCTTTGAGAAGAATTTTGGCAGTTGATAAAGCAGTGTTGTCCTTTAGTGGGTATGCTTCTATCCACCTGGAAAAAGCACAAACTACCACCAGGACGTATTTTAAATTGTTGCAGCGTTCCATGTGAATGAAGTCTAACTGTATTACTTCAAAGGGACAGGAAGGAGGAGCAAAATGACCAGCTGGAGTTGGAGTTCCCTTGCCAGGATTATGCATCAAGCACACCATACAATTTTTCACCACTCTCTCTGCACACTTACTGATTCCCTCATTTTTCCAAACCGGAGCTAACATCTTGCATATCCCTTTAGAACTTATGTGCGCCACTCCATGCGCCATCGTCACTACTGCAAGCACATACGCATCAGGCAACATCCAACGCTGCTGTTCTGTCAAATCGATCCAACATCCATTCGAGTCCAATTTGCCCGTACTTTCTCTCCATACGCGTTTCTCTTCCTCAGTCGCTTCTTTCTGAATCTCTTTCACACTTTCCATTGTGTCTTCACACATTCCAGACTCAGCAATCCATCTTGCAGACGTAGCAACATACATTCTACTCATCATGTCTCTAGCTGTCTGTTTAGCGGTTTCATCAGCAAAGGCATTTCCCCGACCAACATCATCCGTGATTGCTTTATGAGCACTGCACTTCACAATCGCAACTTCAGTCGGTAAGGTTAGAGATTCTAACAAGTCGTTAACTAGCTGACCATGTTGAATCTTAGTCCCATGGGACGTAATGAAACCCCTTTCTCTCCACAACCGGCCAAAACTATGGGCCACGCCAAATGCGTACTGACTATCTGTAAACACATTCACTCTCTTTCCCTCAGCTAAAACACACGCTCTCGTAAGAGCTATTAACTCTGCAGCTTGGGCAGAATTCTGACTCACTCTTGCAGTCTCCACAATCGTCTTCAAAGTCGTTACCGCGTAGGCAGCAGTCACGTCACCATTCTCCAATTTAAAACATGACCCGTCCACATACAGCGTACCATCCGGGTCGGATAGGGGAGTATCCCTCAAGTCGATACGACCTTTTGTCTCTTCCTCCGTTTT
This sequence comes from Lissotriton vulgaris, assembly GCF_964263255.1. NCBI lineage: Eukaryota > Metazoa > Chordata > Amphibia > Caudata > Salamandridae > Lissotriton > Lissotriton vulgaris. The sequence continues at coordinate 1,218,734,958 of NC_141685.1, read as the reverse complement.
GAAATAACAGTCATGTGGCTCAGAATCACTCGACTCTTGATCAGTCGGCAACAATGTTGCTGGATTCAATACATTGCATCTTTTGATCTGAATATGACTCGCTAATAACGTCAGCTCGTAACCAGATAATCTCGCACTAGTAAGGTGTTGTGTCTTCGTTCGGTTCATGAGTGTGTCCACTGCATGAGGAACCATGACCACTAGCATATTGTTCATCACCAAACCAGCAGATTGTCGAATGGAAGCTGCAGCTGCCGCTGTAGCCCTCAAACAACTAGGCAATGCTCTAGCTACCGGATCTAATGTTGATGAGAAATACGCACAAGGGCGTTGTTTATCACCAAACTTCTGTGTCAAGACACTCAACGCGCAACCTTCTCTTTCGTGAACGTAGAGCGTGAATGGCTTACTGTAATCAGGTGTGCCCAATACAGGAGCTGAACACAAAGCTTTTCGTAATTCAGTAAAACTCTCTTGACATTCATCAGACCATGGTACCGGACTCGGAACATTTTTCCCAGTCAAAGCTACCAATGGCTTTGCTAAAAGTGAAAAATTTGGAATCCACTGCCTACAGTAAGAGGTAATACCTAAAAAGGCACGTACTTCCCTCTGTGTGCGTGGAACACTCATCTGCGTAATTGCTTTTATTCTTTCTGGGGTCAACTTCCTTCCCTCCTTTGATAAGAGGTGACCTAGGTAGGTTACTTCTTGGCAGCAGTATTGCATTTTGGAAGGTGACACCTTATGATTTAAATTAGACAAATGATGCAATAGTGAAATCGTAGCTGCTTTGCAAGTTTCCTTGTCATTGGCAGCCACCAAAAGATCGTCTACGTACTGTACTAGGGCAGAGCCTGGAGGAAGGACAAAAGAATCTAGCTGACTTTTTAATGCTTGACTGTAAATGGATGGACTTTCACAGTAGCCTTGTGGAGCGCGTTTAAATCTGAAGCTTCGACCTCCTAGACAGAAGCCAAAAATATCTCTGCTTTCCTCGGCTATCGGAATGCTGAAAAAGGCATTCTTGAGGTCTATAACTGAAAACCACGTGGCTGTGGCAGGAATCAATGTTAACAAGGCAGTAATGTCTGGCACTACAGGAAACTGCGGAATTACAATCTTATTAACTTCTCTAAGGTCTATGACAAACCTATAGACTGGAGGCTTTGTAGGATCAGTTCGTTTCAAAATCGGCAATACAGGACTATTACAAACATTTCCTCGCGTTTCTTCAACCACACCTTTTGTAATCAAATCTTGCACAATCAATAAGAGTGCACGCTCACCTTCATTCGATATTTTATATTGAGGAATTCTTGGAAATTTCACATTCGCTTTCAAAGTTACTACATACGGTGGAATCTCTAGTAGACCTACATCATTGGGACCAGTCGCCCAAAGAGAATCAGGGAGTGAACGTAGCTCCGGCGGGAGTGCGTCCATTGACAAGTACATCGGAGAGGTGATTCTTTTACCCAAAGTAAGCTGTACTCCTTCCGGAGAACAGTACAATGTCGCATATAGTCGTTTTAACAAATCTAAACCAAGCAGATTTTCATTACAACCTGTCGTCAAAATCAAGGGTGCTTTCAATTGACACGGTCCAACAGAAATAGACAAAGGACCAGATATCGGGTTGTACACAGGGGCGCCTGAAAAACCTACGGAAACATTTGTTGAGCCAGACAAAGGTGCGCCAGGGAGTTTCGCATGAATTATAGAACTTTTCGCGGCACCAGTATCCAACAGAAACGGTTCGACTACACCTGATGTTGCTACTGCGACATAAGGCCCACTCTGATCCACTGGAACTGATACTACTCCCTCTCTCTGTCCATGGCTGTCCTAGTACCCATTTTGTTGAAATCCCTCTTCAACTTCACAATAATCCTCAACAAGATATTGCTGAGATCTATTCTGTTGAGCTGACTGTACATTTCGTTGATCAAAGTGATTAGAAGGACGATCATTCGTTTGTGGAGGCATGGCACCTCGTCCCCGACCTCTAGAATTCTGTGCAAAACCACCACGACCTCTCTGAGCTGCTGCCGCATTATTTTGCGCTAAGATCTGACAATCATTTTTATAGTGACCCTCTTTCTTACAGTACGCACACTGATTCCACTGGTATTGAGGCCTTGATGTACTATAATCTGTCCTCTGATATGAGTTTTGCTGCGTATTAGTCTGATTCGTGCGAGGCGGATACGCCTGCTGTAAAAGAACTTTAGTTTTTAAATCTTTCGTTTTCTTCTCTGATTTCTCTTTTTCCTCTTTATCCCTATTTTCGTAGTACTGTGCAGTCGCAAGTATCTGTGCTGTCGTAGATACAGCCCACGCACTTTCTGAGTCTTTCAATTTATTGCATAATTCAGGTAACAAATTATGCACAAATTTATCGACAAACAATCTCTGTCCTCCTTCAGTGCTCATATCCTGACCACTATGGTCTACAAAAGTCTCTTCGAACCTCGTGAAGAAGTCGGAGACACTTTCGTCTTTCTTCTGCTTGCATGCGGATAATTTATCCCAATTAACACGCAATGCTGGCATTAGAGTCTTCATTAAATCTATTATTCTGCCAGGAAGATTAGCAATTAAGGGTTCGGGTTTCGCACCACCCGTTTGCTGAGCATCTGCTGCAGTGATAGCTGCCCAATCACCACCTAAAGCAGCCTGATGATCTTCTCTACGAATTTTAGCCCACACTGGTTGTGGAACTACATTGCCAAATAACATATCAATGTCAGCTAAGTTCATTATACAAGCCTCAACTGTCTGTGTTAATTCCTTGTAATATCCGGCTGGATTCTTACGTGGATCTGGCAAGGCCTGTTTCACTGCTAACACTTCTGCTCGCTTCCATGGAATATGTATCCATACTCTTTGGAACTGTGCTGGAGCAGCTGCAATACCTGCAACCGCATCAGCTTGCACGGCTTCGCGCCAAATTGGAGGAACCTCCCTTATAGGATATTGGCGACTTAGCTTCACTTTACCTTTCTCCAAATCTCTCGGTGAACGAAGAGATGGATCAATCCTAAAACTCAAAATGAGTTCCATCGCTTCCTTTATATTATCGCCCACTATCATTCCAGCAGCAAACTCTTTCTGCACTTTAATTAAATCTTCCAAATCTGATTCAACATCGTCTTCTTCTATTTCCTCACGCAACAACGAGCACATCTCGTCAAAGACGTATCGCTGCGTTGGCTCTCCCCATTGCATAAATGTCTCTAACACATCTCTCGTACTATATCTTCTAACTTTTGTAATCCATCTGAGAGCCGTGGAGTCTAAAACTCCCCGTTCCTCAGTACTTGGAAGCTGACTCCGTCTCTGAACAGAGTCAGGAGTAGGAGTCTTAATCAAGGTTTTATATATAGGCGAAAGCATATTAGTAACAGAATCAGTGATTCTTCGACGAACAGAAAGTGGAGTTAGTACACTCGCAGACATAGAGAATGCAGTAGAGGTAGGAATAGATGACGAAACAGTAGGAGTATCGAGGAAAATAGTTTGAGGACCAATAGGTACAGTGGTAGGTATAGGAGCGGGCAGTGCGGGAAGAGGAGGAGCTGTAGGAACATTTACATTCACCACAGGAGGTATAGGAACTTGATTCTGAAGAACAAGGACACCAGGTTGTCCAGCAACCGGCAATTGAACATTCGGGATCAGTGGAGCCGTAGCACCTTGTGCGTACGGTGGAGGCGACCGTAACAGATAAGATAGCAGAGGGTCGTTTTCAGAATCCTCCAGTATCTTAGCCATTTTCGATGGCAAGGCAGGATAGCATTTGTCAATCGCTAAGTTATGCTCTCTAATGGCTACATCTATGGCTTTCTCACACTCGTCAGCCTGCAACTGTTTAGTCGCTTGCTCTAGAGTTAACTCTTCTTGCTCTTTTTGCTCTTTCTTCAACCTTTTCATTTCTCTCTGTTTGGATTCTTTTCGCCAGTAACGAAAAGAGTCAAACATTGCCGGCCGGGCTTTCTTCCTAAACAATTTCGCTTCTAAATTGTCGAGAATCTCTTGTTCAAAACTACCATGCAGTGGCCAACTAAGGACACCATCCTTCTTACAATAACGAACCCATATCTCATTATAAGTTATAGGACCCACACCATACTTACAGTATAAATCATAAAGGGGAGTCCCAATCGGAGGAACCAGACAAGAGTCCTCTAATTGTGAGTCACTGTTGCAACTAAAACAAGACAACATTTTCCGACTTACCATTTTCAGTCCGGAACACAAGACAAACAAACACGGAACAATTTTGTGCACTTGAACCAAGAACTTAGGCCTACCAAAAACGAACTGATGTATCGATACCCAAAACTGAACCAAGTAGATTATCGTAATTAGAACAACCAAAGATAATCTTACAAAACCAAACCAAACCAAGAACCGATCAAGGATTTTTAACAATCCTCACAAAAGTAACCAACTAGCTATCACTAAATACTTAACTGAGTCACTGAAGACGTCACCAAGGAGAAACCCGTCACGTTTCGCCGTACTAAGGACTGCACCACTTCGGGTCCAAGACAGGGCGACGGTCAAGGCAACGGCCCACTGCAGCCGTCCTGAACGGGAACCCTCGTGGAAGAGAACTTCAGGGCCACTTTTGCGATATGCCGGGATCGATGAAGTGGGGCGCCTCCCTCAGGAATCTTCACACGAAGCTTCTCGAACTCTTCAGGCTTTTGGACCGGTACCGAATGACGTCGCCCCACGTTGGGCGCCAATTGGAGTTCTGGACTTTTTGGTTCCGTCCAGAGGTGTCAGGGTACAACACCCAAAGACCCCGGAGTCCCACCTGCCTTGGTGCACAAATGAACAGAAACACGGGCTTCTCGATGGTGGCGTCAAAGACCAAAGGTTTATTACTGCAGGGACACAGAAGTCATAGATACTACACACGGTCAGTACCCAGGAGCCTGTTCGATTTGTACATTGAGGGTTGCTCCTTATATACCAAAAATTGTGCTCTAGGCAAATATTTCACATGTCGGTACATTCCCAAACCTTTTGTGTCTCTAAACAATAAATATTTGGCGTTACACAGGAACTGTCGATAATATCTGATACCAAACATCGCGAAGAGGGGTTCCCACCAGTCCATCACAATCCCTTGTCAATATTGCATTCAAGAGCCGGACCGCCTCATCATAAAGTTCGTTACCTCCCCCTAATAAAGGCCCAGAAGGAAAGGAGCAGAGCCAGGTGCAGAAGATAGAAAAGCGGGATAAGAGATGTTTGTAGGTTGTAAATGGGCAAGGCTACCGGCTTCGGCCGCCTAATCATGATCAGGTACAATGGACAGGAAAACCAGTTCAGGTGGGCTGGCCTCGGGTAGAGGAGGCAGCCTTTGTCGAGTCATGCAGCTTCAGCGTGATCTGGTTTAAGATGTACGTGTCATGTAAGAGGTGAATCTCCGGCTAAGGCTACGTGTCCTTAATCAAAGTGAATGAAATGATCAGAGGCTATTGCATATGTGAGGGCAAGGAACCACAAAATGGCAGCCATAATCTAAGATGGATGCCGTGTGTATATCAGAAATGTGTCAGTGGGAGGAGTGCTCTAGCTCGTAGCGTAGCGAAAACACTAGGATATACTAGATGGATCATTTGCGGTTCGCCGATACTAATTTTATGTATTTCCGACAAACTTGAAAACACGGGTTCAAGTCGTCACGGAACCGTTACGGAACCTCACCATTTTGCCTGAAATTTGGATAAAAAAAATATATATTAGTAGAGATAGGGCACTGTTGGGATTAATTTTAGATAGGCAGTTTTTATCAGTGAATTTATCTTTTGGCAGTGTATAGTATCAGAGTGGAAGTAGGACTATAAAAAAGTGTATGTGATTTAACCAAGAGAAGCCTAACTCCATCCATAACTATAACAGAGAAGTCTATCTAAATCTATAACTACTACAGAGGGATAGTATATAACTATCAGAAAAAGTTTACCATATTAACTTATAGTGCACAATATACTTCAGTTTTAAAAATAACAACTTACCTTTACAAACAAGTTGAAGTGTTTAGTGATAATTCAAATGTAATGTACAACAAGAAGTAGCAGTCAAAATGGCTGTGTTTCCTTTTCTTCCTTTATATATATTCAGGTATATAACCAATCAAATGTCAGGTAATAAAAGTAGAAAATGAAAGTAACATTTTCATTGGTTGTCAATTCCAACACTTCATATGTGTTTTGTGAAGTAATTTACCTCACGGTATTTAGAGAGGTCTACAGGCTAAATGGCGAAATGGAATTTCAATCAAATTTTTGAAAATGAAAGGGATTGTTATGTAGTATGAGCTAATCTATATTTGGTGAGAGTGTCTCCAGTCGTTTTTCTGTGAATTACTTTCCCACCTTTTTTATTGGACCGCTTCCCGGTATGCGTCCCGGTCCGCGAACCAGCAGCGTTACGGGAGTCCACCATTTTGTGTTTCGGTCGAATCAAGATACAAGATGGAGGGCAAATAATGTTCAGAATGGGTAGAAGGGGGCACGGTAGATTTTTCTTGACCCCCTAGGTTTTCTGAGGGTGGCTGAGGAGGACCATATGTGCCGGAAAAAAACATTTTTTTTTTAAATTTTGCGCGGTTAGCTTCCAGTTCGCGTACCGGGTAGCGCTCCAGGGGAGCGTAGTTTGTTGAAAATTATAGAAAAAAGTTAGAGAAAAATAATAAATGTGAGTGATCAGATGTAGGGTAGCTCTGAGAAGAGCTTTTGGGTTTATGGTACATTTAGGTACGTATAAGTAGGTACCAATGCACAGTCTTAAATTCAAAATGAAAATTCTGTTGCCCTCATCTGAGAAGTAAACTCCATCTCCTCTGTAAATATCTTGCATGTAGTAACGCAAGTTATTGTTGTACATGGAGCCCATACCATGGTCTCTCATGTAAGCTGAAACAGATTTGTTTACATGCTTCCTCGACTTCTCAATTTGTGGACAAAATTGGTTGGACCACCTCCATTTCTGTCTTTGGCATATATTGGAATATACCAAGGCAGTTTGAGGAAAAAGTGCCATTAATTGCTCAAAGGTGTCCTTTAAAAGCATTTCCAGACCTACCTCAGTCAAAGTGCCCAAATCATTACCTCCACAGTGCACAATTAACAGGTCAGGTTTTGGCAAATGCATAAAGGTTTTCACCAATGGTATCAATTGGTGACATTTTAATCCTCTTTGGCCCAACCACTTAATTTCCACATCTTGTAAATTGAGGTTAGGTAAATTTCTGTTCTCAGCATACCTTTGAGCCCAGTAGATGTAACTATGTCCAACAATCCAGACATTAAACATGGTGGGAGAAGGTTGTGCTGCAGTCAGATGAAGTGTGGTAATGAAAGGGCAGTTGAAACAGTAGGAGTTTGTAAAGAAAAAAAACTGTGGATTTCCAGTGCTAATGATTCATTAGCAGTGATTGGTGCATTTCCATTTCTGAAAACAGAAAGTTAGGGTGCATGGATGTGTTCTTTGAAAGATGTAATTTGAATGGTCAAGGAAAAAACATTTAATGAAAGATTGCACTGGATACGCAAGTGCACTGAGAGTTCAGAGTTCAATTGAAACATTGTTGTGTGAACTTGCAAACATGAGAGGTCTTTCAGGAGGTGGTTGCTAAGCAAAAAAGGCAGAGAGGGCAGAGGCGGGAAGGGTTTTGATTTGAAAAAAGTGAGGGAAGACTTATGATTGGCTAATATGAGAGATATGTGTAATGAATATCAGCATTTCTGGGCTTTCTATAGCTGCAGCCTCTGGAGTGCATCCTCTTTGTTCTGCTGAAGACAATTTGGTGTATTTTTGAGACTGTTTTGAAACTCAAAAAGTATTTGCTAAGGTGAGAAAAGATTTATTTAATTTAGATAGAGAATAGTATGATTTAAGGAGAAAATGATGAAGAAAGCTGTGTTTTTAAAATGTGGCTTTGTCTCAAGTGATATATAAATAGATTTTGTTTCTTTGAGAAATTGTAAATGCATATTCTGTGTAGAAATCTGGCATGCAGTAACACAAGTTAGTGTTGTACATGGAGCCCATTCCATGGTCTCTCATGTAAGCTGAAACAGATATGTTGTGTTTAAAAACGATTTTTGAAAACAATTACATTTCTGGATATGTTCTGCTAGAGCTTCATAGGTTGTTTGGGCCATATTTATAAGGCATTTGAGTGTCTCTGATGTTATTGTTCCCATTTTAATTGAAGAGCTTTCTTCATGGGGCTAGTTTCTTGTAAATACGCTCCCACCTGTGCTTGGCAAATTTAGATTTTGATTATGGGAGTTACTTAGCCATGTTAAAAATGTCCCAAAAATGGTGCAAGGGCATTCAAAAAAACGCTTTCATGTGTCTTAAGGACATTTTTTGTCATTTCCGACTGAATGTAGGTATACAATTGATTTATATGCTGTGTTTTAAAACGATTTTTTGAAATCAATTACATTTCTGGATATGTACTGCTAGAGCTTCATAGGTTGTTTGGGCCATATTTATAAGGCATTTGAGTGTCTATGATGCTATTTTTCCCTTTTTAAATGGAAAGCATTCTTCATGGGGCAAGTTTCTTGTAAATACGCTCACACCTGTGCTTGGCAAATTTAGATTTTGATTATGGGAGTTACTTAGCCATGTTAAAAATGTCCCAAAAATGGTGCAAGGGCATTCAAAAAAACGCTTTCATGTGTCTTAAGGACATTTTAAGTCAATGAGGAAACACAGGTGATGTAATTCAGAAATGAGGACAAGAAACTCCACATTTTTCAATTACATCACTAGTGTTTCCTAAGTTTATGAATGACATTGTGCAGATGAAGTTTAGGTCTGACCACAGATTCAAAAGAGGTCTGCCCTTTGTTCAAGAGTGAAGTGGACATGACTTACTTCATTGGTAGGCCTTCACATGTATTATTTCCTTTGTTTTCTTCAACAAGCGAAAATCTCATCTGCAACCATGTGTTGGCCTCACCTCAAACAAACAAAACAGGTGATGGACCGAATGTGGAAAAATGTCACACATTCACCCCAGTCCAAAGATCTGGGCCCAAACAAACCTCTAGATAGGCCACACCTTATCGTCATCCTAAATCAATCATTTAAAATGTTAGGGAGAGATTTATGATAGGTGTATGCCTGTTTTGTACCATTGTGCGTCACTTTTGTGATGCAGTGGTGGTGCAAAAGATTTGCTATGTTAAATAATAAGTAGGGTGTTAAATTTTTGATGACTATTGTTCATTTACTGTTTGGTAATAGTGGTTAATAACATTTTTTATTATATTTTTCCACAGATTCAACTGCAGATCATTTCAAAATTTGAAAAATGCCAACTAAGAATCGAATTAGAAAGGCTAGAAAACGTCAAAGACAGCAGGATCATCTATTATTGCAGCAGTCCTCTCCCAAAAAAACTTGTGAAATCACCAAGAAAGCTCCGGGTAAGAGCACGAAATCATTCATAAGAAATATTTGTAGTAAAAAAAGTATTTCAACAAAAAATGTTTCAGTCCAGAAAAAGAGAAGCAATTTAAATTGAAAGGAAAGACCAATCAAAAATGTTACTGCTAGAGCAAGAGATAACTCTGTGCATGATAGTAGAAGGAAACAACAGTTTAGGGACATTCGAAAACGAATGTTCCGCAACAGGATAATAGTTAATTTATTAAAAAATATTAAGAAAGTCCAACAGAAAGTGGCATTTTATAAGAAAAAGAAAAATGTAGAGAAAATTATTGATCATGCTTTCGAAATTAAGCGAAAGTTGTTTATTTTGGTAATCAATAGAATTAGGACACTAAACAAGGTAATTTCTGATTTCAAATCAAATAGTAGATGGAAGAGAGTAGTTAATCGTAGTAACTTTTGTGAAGTTTTTTCCGGGGAATGGATGCATAGTTCAAGTTGTGAGGCATTTTTTAATGAGGAGAGTTATTTTCAGGATAATGATTTGGTGTTTGCAGTTGACACCAGTGGACGAGCTTATGAAGTGAAGGATGGTTGTCCAGTTGAAAAAGAAAAACTTGTGACAACAGAGATAGAAGAGGTGTTAGGTAATGAGGTTTTAGAAAGACGTCCTAAAGGTCCTGTGTACATTTGGAAGTGTAGTTCTATTTGCAGTGTGCAACAGGATTCCATCAATTTGCTTTGTGATTTTGTACGGACTTTTAATAAGAAAAGTTTGAAGCAGAAAATGAAGTTGTTGCAAGAATTAGATCCTTGCAGAGTGAGACAAATGACAGGTTTGCGTGGTCATTCACTGGCTTGTCTTTCCAGGAGAGTATGCCAGAGTGTTTTTCATCATTTCAGGATGCTAGCAGTGCATCATAATAAAGTGAGGAAATTAGTGAGAATGTTGAATTATGCTAAGAGTCCAGCAATTATGCTTAAACAATTATGTGCTGCTCTTTTGCATGGTTCTGAAATAGATGTCAAGAATATTTGTGAAGAAATTGAGTTTTGTTACTTTAGAAGTAAAGATGAGAATGTTCAAATTGACCCAGAAGTAGAGGGTAATGTTGAAGATAATGTACAGGTTTCCAGTACAGATAATTTTCAGAAGGAAATTGCCACGTTTCAGATGAAATCAAGTGAGAGGCCTAATTTCACTTGTGTGTGTTGTCGACGCACTTATTACAAGAATCAGATTAAGTTAGTGGATTTATATGCAAAAAGTGAAAGGGAAAATAATAGTGAATGGAAGGATTTTGCCACATACTTGATGGTAGAAAATTATTTTGATTTGGGATCGGATCAACGTGTGTGTACTTATTGTTGTAACAAATTAAACCAAAACCAGATGCCTGCTAGGGCGGTTCATAATAATCTGGAATTGGTTGAGATTCCTTCTGAATTGAAGCATTTAAATACTTATGAATCTATTTTGATTCAAAGTATCCATCCCTTTCAGGCTATTGTAAGAATGGAGCCAAAGACAGGGAAGTTGCCTCCATCAGATTTACAGAGAGGATTAAAGGGAAGAGTTGTTTATTTGCTTCTAGATTTGAACAAAAACATAAACACAATTGGAGTAGAAAAAGTGGAAGAGGAACCTCTGGTTATCTTGGTAAATGGGGTTCCAACAAAGAATAAGAAAATATGGCAAGATTTAGTGGATGTTAGGAAAGTCAAAAAGGCAACATTGTATTTGAAGAAAAATAATAAGTACTATAAGAATGTATATGTTGCAGAAGAGGAAGTAAGTGATGAAGAGGATAGCGATTTGTGTCCTGGCCAAATTGAGAAAGTAGAGGCCTCTAAAAGTGAAGAAATATATGAACATTATAGTGTTCATCCTTTGCATTCCAAGGAAGTCATGGGGAATGCTATTGAGTTGTTTCAAATGAAACAAGCCAAAAGGAGTCCCATTAGTGTTTGGGAGGAAAGTTTGGAAGCTCGGTGTTTCCCACAGCTATTTCCAACAGGTCAAGGAGGAAGATATGATGAGCGACTTCATCAAATTCCTGCGTCTGAATACCGGACTTTACGATTGTATGCAGAAGACTCTAGGTTTCGTCAATGCATTCCCTATTTGTTTCATCTCCTGTTTGAAAGCGATCTGTCTGGACTGTCATATGCAGTGAACCACATCTTAAAAAGTGGTATACAGATGCGAAACATCTCGGCAAGTGACTTTATGCATAAAGTCAATGTCCAAGACAGTATTTTGGTTTCTCACCTAATTAATCTCATGGCGTGTCAGCGTGGAACTAATGAGTACTGGTACCGTCGTCATGGTGATTTAAAATGTATGCTGAGGAACTTAGGAACTCCAACATGGTTCCTCACTCTGAGCTGTGCCGAGTATGGCTGGGAAGACTTACTTGAATTTCTACGAGAGGCAAATGGAAATATTGAAAACATTGAATTCAAGACACCTGGAGAACTGTGTTCTTTGGATCCAGTGAATGCATGCAGGTACTTCAATCATAGATTTGAAGCTATGATGTCTTTCATCACAAATAAGAAGAATCCACCTCTTGGAGAGGTGTTGGATTTCTTCTGGAGAAAGGAGTACCAAGCAAGAGGTGCTCCTCATATACATATGCTGCTGTGGATCAAGGATGCACCTAAATTTGGAACAGATCCGGATGACTTAGTGATGAATTTCATAGAACAGTATTCTACGTGTGCTGTTCCAAACGCAACGGAGAAGAAAAGCCTAAGAGAACAAGTTCTACATTTCCAAAGCCATCGTTGTGGAAAGTACTGTCGTCGTAAATTCAGAAACAAGGACAAGTTCTACACCAAATGTCGTTTCAACTTTCCACGACCGGTGATTTCTAAAGGAAGAGTGAACAGTTTGATGTCTTCTCTGCGACATAATGTGACAAGGAAATCACCCAAAAATACATACAATTTGAAAAGGAACGAAGAGTCCAAGTACATCAACGACTACAACCCAGTGATTTTGTCCATGTGGAATGCCTACATGGATATACAGTTTGTGGCTGACAACTGTATGGCTGTGGCTCGGTATGTGACATCTTACATCACCAAAAAAGAAAAGACAGAATTGAAGGATATGTGGGAGGATATTTCCCATGAAAAAAGCCTCAGCAAGAAGTTGTACAGTTTCAGTTTGAAGATGTTGTCGCATCGAGAAATCGGAGCTTACGAATGTTCTGACCGGTTGTCTTCAGCAAGTCTCTATGCCAAATCCAGGAGTATCGTTTGGGCGAGTCTTGGTCTTGCTGCAACGCGAAATCGAGTTCTAAAACCTGTCTGGGAAATTGAGTATTTGGCGGAAAAGGAGCCAAACAGTACTGACATTTTGAAGACCAACATGTTGGATACATATTATCCAAATCAAAGCAGTCACCTTGAGAATGTTTGTCTATATGATGTTCTACAAAATTACATATTCAAGAGGAACATCAAAGAAGATATTGAGAAAGGAGTGTATGCTGTAATTGGAAGTGAGGGATGTCTGGTCAAGCAAAGAAAATGCCAATTAGTAAACCATCGAAAATTGAGTGGCGAATCTCCAGAAAAAAAGGAGTTTTTCTATTTAGCACTTTTGCAACTGTTCAAGCCTTGGCGTGCAGAAGAGGAACTGCTTGGAGATTTCCTCTGTTACGAAGACTCTTTCACTGCCGCAAAGGAGACCATAGAATGTCCTGCTTTTCCCAAATATCAAGAAATGTTGACTTTGGAAATTGAGCAGGAAGCAACGATTGCAGCCGAGATTGCCAGAGACAGTTCTCAGGACAGTCAGAGTTCTGTTTCATTGAGTCAGGATCCACTAGGAGGACCTATTATCGAAAATGAAGCTGCCACTGCTATGAATGAAGTGGAAAGAGCCATGGCATATGCTCAGGAGGATGCGGTTAACTTAGAAGACTTGGAAAAACAACTCAACGTTGAGCAGAGGAAAATATATGACGAAGTTACCAAGCAAATTGATCATGGATTAAGTCATGAGAAGAAAGAGTGCTCATGTACGTCGTTGAAGCCTGTCCGACTGTACGTGAGTGGAGAAGCGGGAACTGGAAAAAGTTTCCTTATTAAAGCAATTTCTTGTTATTTGCAGGAAAGGACTGAGTCATCGCTGTCTTGTGTTGTTACCGCTCCTACTGGACTGGCAGCACATAACATTAAAGGTATTACTTTGCATCGTCTACTGATGCTGCCAGTGGAGCATGACAACAAATTACAATACCACAAGTTATCTGGGGATGCTTGTTGTGAAGTTTCAAGAGTCTTGAGGAAAATGAAACTTCTTATCATTGACGAAGTAAGCATGGTTTCCAATGTCATGCTTGCCTTTGTGCATTTGAGAATGCAAGAAGTTCCTAAAACTGAGTATGATGTGTTATTTGGTGGCAAACACATCATTGTTTTCGGAGATTTTCTGCAGCTGACACCAGTAAAAGGACAACCTGTGTTCAAAATACTCACGCATGAAGATACTAGGAAGTGCCTAGGGAGCATTGGCAACGTCAATATATGGTTAAACTTCAATTATGCTGAACTGCATGAAAATATGCGTCAGGCAAAGGATGAAGATTACAAGAATATTCTACAAGATATTAGAATTGGAAAAGTGACCGAGCATGGGAAAGAAGCTTTAAATGCACGATTACTGTCAAATTTATATCCAGAACAAGACGTTGTGCCTGAGAATATTTTTCAGAAAATTACTGAGAAGAAATCCGGAATATGTTTGATGCCAACTCTTGCAGAATGTGCCATCTTCAACAACAAAATGTTGAATTTAGAAAAGCAAGAGATTGTGAAACTTGAAGCTATTGACAGAATAGAGCATATGGGATCAACAATTATTTTGTCTGAGAATTTGAAATCAAAATTGGATTCATTAGAGAAGACTATATCTAAAACAGCGGGTTTTGAAAAGAATTTGAATGTGTGTTTAAATTGCCGAATCATTTTGAGAAGAAATTTACATGTTGAAAGAGGTCTGGTAAATGGATCAATGGGTAATGTTGTTGATTTTGAGAAATACAGAAGTAGAGATGGAATTGAATTTTTAAAAATTAAATTTGATGGCATTGAGGAAGTACAGGTAATTGGTCGTTGTTCTGCTAGGTTTTTGCTTGTTAAAGACTTATATGTTCGCCGTAAACAGTTTCCTGTTTGCTTGGCATATGCGGTGACAATCCATAAATCGCAAGGTTTAAGTGTAGATAGTGCATTGGTGAATATTGGAAGTTCTGTGTTCAAGGAAGGTATGGCATATGTGGCTTTGTCACGAGTGAGATCTTTATCGGGATTGTACTTGATTGACTGTGATGTCACAAACATTTGTGCGGATCTAGATTGTGTTAAGGAATACAATAGGTTAAGAAAAGAGTATGCACCACATTTGCCTCAATATCCTTTGTTTGAGAAACGTGTGGTAGGCCGGAAACGAAGAAATATCAGTAATAGTAGGGAGGTTGTAGCAAAAAGCTCAAAAGTCGATGAACCGAAAATTGTAAGCAGAAAGAAAATGGATTCTGTTGAAGATGTTGTCGGTTTTCAATTTGAAAACAGTTCTGGTGTCAACTGCTATGCTAATGTAGTGGTTAATGTTCTCTTTTCACTAGAGACTTTAAAAGAACAGATTGTGAACAATTCGGAACAAAGTTTATGCTGTTTGTTGAATTCTGTGTTAGAGAAATGTAGTGCTGATAGAACGAGAGTAGAAAGTGTGTCTGAAGTTCGTTATCTATTAGACGAATGTTCAGGTCAAACAGACTTCTCTGAAAATATTCAGCAGGATTGTCAGGAGTTTTTAATGTATATGCTTGATGTATTGCAAGATGAGGGTGTAGATGTAGATCACCTGTTTGGGCTTTCTTATCAATGGCAGCATGACTGCGAGAACTGTATGGTATCAAGTACTACTAGTGTAGACTCAGAAAGATTTATATATTTAACTTTGCCAGACAGTAAATCAGTCTCCTTTAATAAGCTAGTAAAAGCAGCTGATCACAACATGGAGTGTAGCCAATGTAAATCTGAAATGATGTCAACATTATTTATACGAAGATATGGCCAGTATGTCATTTTAATGATCCAACGATGTAGGCCTGATGGATCAAAATTGACAACTTTAATAAAAAATGTTGTTGCTTCGCAGTTGTCAATATCAGAAAGGACTTTTGTAACTGCAGCAATTATCTATCACGATGGTCCTTCAACAACATCAGGACATTACACAGCTTATTTAAAGTCTAGAAACGGCTGGTCATTCTGCAACGATTCTGTTGTAACTTTCAAAAAAAAATTGCCGTTTGACCTTAAAAATTCTTACCTGGTGTTTTTGAAACCAAAATTTTAAGGAAAGAATCTCGGGATTTGCTCTGAGGAATTGCAAAAGGTTCATGAAGTAGAGGGAATGTAAGTCTGCAATGCTGTCTAGATTATTGGTCCAAAACTTTTAATTATAATGTCATTTTAAAAATCCAACTATATAAACCTGATGCAAGTAAGTCTGCTTCATAGTAAGCAGTATCAGTGTCATAGGAAAAGTAGAACATGAGTGAGCAAGAAGGGTAAGATATTAGTAGTCCAGGATTGTGAAAGTAATCTTAAATGTTTTCTTTCTGAAAGTTGCGAAAATAGAAAATGACGGGATTTGATTACAAGAATTACAAGAGTTGTAAATCGCTCCAACCTGATTTGGCCATGTGGAAACATGTGGTAGAATGTGAGAAGTCTTTTATTGTATGTAACATATTTTTCAAAACGATGGAGGTTTTCTTTCAGAAAGTGGCGGGCTGAAAATATTAATAGCACAACAGAGTGTACGCTGTTCATAGGACATCCTTCGACGTCATGGAAAGTAAGTTAATTTTAAGGAGTTTTGAATTCAGATTTCTTATGTTGTACGGGTTTTTTAAACACAATCATTTTGATTGTGGTTTTTTTTCCCCGCTGTTACATGATGCATACCTTCAAGTCACTGATTTAAGTGAAATTTGATACATTCTGAGAACAGCAAAAATAAACCATTTAACATGTATAATTAATGTTCTACTTTTTGTACTTATGATATACATTTAGAAATGTGAGGTAGACATGGAGAAACTGAGGCTTCTGTAAATATCAAAGTTAATGCATACACTGCTGCACTTCTGGGTACTGTTTTTTTATGCTAGACTACATCTGCACTATGAAATACCTAAGCAAAGGCAACACAGGTGATGTGAGTGTGAAATGAGCAAAAGAAACTCCACGTTTTCCAATTACATTACTTGTGTTTTCTAAGTTTACGAATGACATTGTGCAGATGAAGTTTAGGTCTGTCTATGGACACAGAAGAGGTCTGGCCGTTGTTTAAGAGTGAAGTGGACATGTTTTACTTCAATGGTAGGCCTTCACATGTATTATCTCCTCTGTATTCTTCAACAAGCATAAATTTGATATGCAACCCTGAGTAGGCCTCACCTTTGACAAACTTTTGGAGAGGCCACACCTTATCGTCATCCTGAATCAATCATTTAATCTATAACATTTAACTTCTATTAGTTCTACTGCTTCATTTGTTTAATCCTTACTTTCCTGCATTTGCTACTTCCCTCATTCCTTTCTCTATTACTTCTTCCACTATTTTTCTCAGTCCCCCTCTTCTCATACTTCTTCACTCTTGTTCACTCACTCTGTCTCTATTAATGTTACTGTTTCTGATTGATCACAACATTTTTTTAAAAACAAGAACAGTAAGTATAAGGGAAGGAAACAGACAGTTATGTTACAAGAAAGGCAGCTATAGGGAGTAAACAAAAGATACTGTTACTCGCAATCCACTGCTGATGATGTCATTGACCATGTCAGGAATGATGTAATATGTGACATGATCAGCAGTGGATTGCGGGTAACAGTATCTTTTGTTTACTCCCTTTTGCTGTTTTTCTTTTAACATAACTGTCTGTTTCCTTCCCTTATACTTACTGTTCTTTTTTTTTAAAAAAAGATTTTGATTCGCTCCCGGTTCGCGTACCGGAGTGCGAACCGGGAAGCGAACTAAAAGAAATAGAGGTTGGCAGAGTTCCAAAAATTCTACCAATTTTTTTATAATGGGGAGGTAGTTCTGAAAAGAACTTTTTTTGTTGTTTTTGTTGTTTTAAATTTTTTTTATTATTTTTCAGAACATTTTTTTTAATTTTTTTGTATTTTCTGAACATTTTGATATTTTTTTGGTTTTTTGGGGGAGGGGAGAAACAAAAATGATTCATTGAAAAGGGCTCAACAGGAGCAACAAAAAAAAGAAGAATTTATTGTTTGGGGCGTTTCAGGCAAACATGATTATCAATAGCTTTGATAATTAGAGTAATGCTACTTTCTCTGTAGCAAATGAGTTGATTACAGCGCACGCACACTTGCTTCACTTCCCCAAACTTCATTTGTATGTTTGGGACCATCTCCCTCGCCTCTGGTCCCGTCACTTCTTGTACAACCGATCTTCTTGCCATCGCAGGGGGATTTTGTTGCTCATCACGTAGCTGGGCAGCACTATAGTTCTTTGGATGCCACCTACTCATATGCCGATGCATAGTGTAGTTGCCGAAACTGTATTTTTTATCAGTCCCCCTGGACAGTCTTTCTTTACATATACGGCAAAACACGTAGCGTGCATTTACTTTTTTTTGGCCCTCAGGAAATGTAAAAAATTGCCAAATGTAGTTCTCCTTCCGATTATACCTCCTGGGCTCCTCTGGCAAAAACAGTGACTCTTCCTGCTCTTCCTCCTCTTCCTCTTCTTCTTGTATAATTACTTCAGCTGGTGGTCCTCTCTTCCTTGGATCTGGTGGAGGTGGTGGGTTAGAACCAGCTGAAGCTACTAATGAAGCAATATCTCAATATTAATAAAGGGTCTTTCTCTCACCAAGATGAAAGTCAGAGTGAGGAAAGAAGGAGGGGTTTTCATCATTTGGGAAAAGCAAAAGTTCTAAACCAATGAAAAGTGTTAATTTTAGATCACATGACCTAGTATTACATCATTAGGAAACCAAAAGTGAAATGAACCAATGAAAAGTGTTATTACCGAGTCACATGACCTGCTGTGTTTACGTTTCGCGCTTTGCGCCGCTTTCCGGTCCGCTTCCGGGTCCGCTAACTTGGCGTGTCAAATGACGTATTACGCGACAACGCAAAACGTCATGCTAACGTAACAGTTACGCAAACGGAACGTTTACCGGTTCGCGGACCGAGTCGCGGCTCCAAATTGAGCTAACGGGAAGCTAACCGGGAGCGAACCAAAATTTTTTTTAAAAAAAATTGTATAAAAAACATGTAAAATATATTTTAAGATTTAAAGAAGAATACATTTTACAGCTACAGATATTAGCTTTTAAAAAACCAATGAAATTCACTGAAAAAACCATAGGTTATAGACCATATATAGTTAGGAATTAGCATTTACAAAACCTTGAAAATTCAATGAAAAATCCATGGGTTATAGACCATATATAGTTAGGGATTCGCATTTACAAAACCTTATTTTGCTCACACAAAACCATTGAAATTCCATATGTAGTTAGTTGCACTAACTATATATCGTGCACCCGCAATCCACTGCTGATGATGTCACATATTACATCATTCATGACATGGTCAGTGACATCACTGATGACATCACTGATGACATCTCAAATGACATCACTGATGACATCACTGATGACA
The DNA here is from genome assembly GCF_964263255.1 of Lissotriton vulgaris. Taxonomy (NCBI): domain Eukaryota; kingdom Metazoa; phylum Chordata; class Amphibia; order Caudata; family Salamandridae; genus Lissotriton; species Lissotriton vulgaris. Next base: position 1,218,715,800 of record NC_141685.1, on the reverse strand, counting down.
ACATCCAGTGACTGTATGTTTCTGTAAAGTTAAAATATGTCTTACATATTGAAGAATGAGTGGATGTATAAGTGTCTGGATGAAGGATTTAGTAGGTGCATGACTGACATATGAGTGAGTGATTAACTGTGTCTCACTGAGTGCATGGGTTAGTGACTAAACTGTCTTAATTTGTGCATCATTATGTCTGTTGTTCTGTAAACTGTTGCATGTGTTGATAAGTAGCTATATGAGTAACTATATGGGTTATTGATTGGTTGGCCAAGTATTTGTATGGGAGACTGAGTGTGTGTGTGGGTGGCTGGGAGGTGTATGACTCTGTGCATAGATGTGTGAGCAGTTGATTCACTGGATGTATCGTTTCAAAAGTGCATGTGGAAACAGCTGTATGGGCGGTTGACTGTGTGCATAAGTGTATTGGTGAGTGAATGGATATCTCAGTGCTACATGTCAAAGTAAGTACACATGTAAAACACAGTACATGTGAGAGTTGACATATATAAATAACTGTGCATAAGAGCCAGTAAATGTGTGAGTGGCTGTATGGATCATTGTGAACTTGTATCAGGGATTGTATAAGAGAGTAAATATGTGTTAGTATATGTTTGAATAAGTAAAGTTTGTATAACTGTATAGTTGAGGAAATGGAGGTGTGATTGATTCTTTGCATGACTGACTAGGTGTGTGAGTAACTCCATGGATGAGTGACAGTCTGTGAGTGTCTGTTTACACTGATTGCATCTAAGGTTATATTAGAGTCTGAAGAGGTTCATCGTATTATCACATGAATGATGTCATCAGTGATGTGATAAGTAATGTCAAATGAGATGTCATCAGTGATGTCATCAGGGATGTCATTTGAGATGTCATCAGTGATGTCATCAGTGATGTCACTGACCGTGTCATGAATGATGTAATATGTGACATCATCAGCAGTGGATTGCGGGTGCGCGATATATAGTTAGTGCAGCTAACTATATATGGAATTTCAATGGTTTTGTGTGAGCAAAATAAGGTTTTGTAAATGCGAATCCCTAACTATATATGGTCTATAACCCATGGTTTTTTCATTGAATTTTCAAGGTTTTGTAAATGCTAATTCCTAACTATATATGGTCTATAACCTATGGTTTTTTCAGTGAATATATATATATATATATATAGTATTTCAGACATGGCAACCCTGGGAGATCTTAATGCCCTTGAATATGATGAATAATTAAGTCAACTAACACCTGGGGAAATAGCAAATCTTGCCAATTTGAATGTACAACAGACAACGCAAACACAGTTCAAACCGAAATCTGTGTTTATGCCGGTTCTACTAAAGGATGGTCTAGATCTTTTTTCGGAAAATGTGATAAAGGATTTAAAAGAACTGTCACTTCTGAGCACAAGACAATTCTGCACTAAGAACCACAATCAGAGATTAGAATATAGTGCTCTAATTGCAAAAATACAAACCAGGTCCGATATCGTGGTACGTTGGTCGGATAAGGGTGGAAATATAGTGTTGTGGCCATTAAAAATGTACAATGAGGAAGCTATGATACAATTACAGGATCAAGAATGCTACTGTAGAGTGAGTCCCAACCTAATAGTTGGAATACAAGAAAGGTATCATACTGAACTATATAAGTGGAGAAATATGAGCTTAATCAGTAAAGCAGAATTTAACTTTTTGAAAAATGATGGACAGCAGCAGCCGCAGCAGCCCGGCCAGCGCAGTGTCAGAGCCGCGCCGGAGCAGCAGGCGCTCTGCTGAAGCTGCTGGACATGCCGAAGGGGGAGAGGCACATCCCAGTGGGGCTGCTAAGCGCAGCAAAAAATAAGACTGCCAGGGCGGGTGAGGCAACCCGGACAATTGACATTTAACCACTTTTTCTTTACATTTTCTTTTGTTGCACATCAGTGCAGTAACGTTGTTGCAACATTATTAAATTTTCATTTCCTAACATCCATTGACCTGTCTGTGCATCTGTACTCACTCAGAAATAGTTTTCTGTAATCTCCTCACGTCTGTATCTGCCATCACTTGGCGTAGACACCCCAGCAGGTTGTGTTTGTAGCACAGCAACGTCGTCGTCATGGTCCTCGTAGTCTGACAACTCCACCTCAGTGCCCTTCTTCACCGCAAGGTTGTGCAACATTGCACAGACAGCTATGATCTTGCAGCAGGTGATGGGGGTATACTGCCTTGCACCTCCACTCTTGTGCAAGCATCTGAATCTGCTTTTCCAGATGCCAAAGGTCCGTTCCACTACATTCCTTGTGCTTTTGTGGGCTTGGTTATACCTCCTTTGGCTGGGTGTAGAGGGGTTGAGGTAGGGGGTGAGTATGAATGAGCGGAGGGCATATGCACTGTCGCCTAGAAGGAAAAGGGGTAACATTACTCACATGCATACATGTATTTCACTTAGCTACTTTGTGTTATGGGGGTCTGATGATGTGTCTCACCTAGGAGGTATCCTTCACCAAATTCGCCAGCCGTCAGCCGTGGATAGATGCCGCTCTGTTGAAAAATGTAGCAGTCGTGGGTACTCCCTGGGAATTTTGCGACCAGGTCTACCTGGTCGATCGGTAACGGCCTACCTACATCGGCCCTATATGAGAATGCCTTAAACCTGAAATTTACATGCTCTACAAGTAAAGAAATGCTTCAATTCCTAGACATAGAACTTTATGTAGAGCATGGAAAGATACAGACTAGGACGTATAGGAAAGAAACGGCGGGTAATGCAGTGCTTCATGCGCTTATCTTTCACCCTACAAAATTGAAAGAGTCTATCCCCTATGCCGAATGCCTACGCATGACACGTAATTGCAGTACGGACGCAGGCGTAGAGAAGGCTAAAACTGACCTGTTTGAAAGATTAAATAAGAGGGGCTACAAACCAGAAACATTGAATAAAGCTGAACAAAAATGTAAAACCAAAAACAGGAAGGATTTATTATTTTCTAAAGAGTTGGAAAATAAAGAGAAACAAACTAAGTCCAAATTGAACATACCTAGGATGATAACGGGATTTAACATGTATCACAATCATGTAAGGAGAATCTTACAAAAACACTGGCCACTGATAAAAAACGACCCAGTGATAGGACATCTGAATGGAAACAAACCCTCCATAACATTCAGAAAGGCGAAGTCAATGCGCAGCCAATTAGTCTGTAATGCACCAACACTGGCAAAACCCACCACTTGGCCTCCACCTCAGAAAGGGTTTAGGAAATGCACCAAGTGCAAAGCCTGCAAACAGGGCATAAACATGAAAGAGGTCATGGTACCATTCAGGAAGAAACCCTATATCATCAGGGGCGGATACTCATGTAAGACCGAGTACGCCGTATATGTCCTGGTCTGTAGTTGCGGCAAACGCTATGTTGGGAGCACAATCCATCAAGCCCACATTAGAATTTTACAACATTTGCACGCAATTACAAACAATGACCCAACCTATCCAGTGGCCAGACACATAAACACACAACATGAAGGGAATATTAAACATATCTCCTATTATGTTATAGACAGTGTCCCAAAGAATCCCAGGGGAGGTAATCGCAAACTAGCCCTAAGACGTTTGGAATCAAGATATATTATCATGTTAAACTCTAAGATTCCAAATGGGCTGAACTCGGATGAAGCTTTAACTGTACATTTATAATTTAGTTAACAAGCGTCTCCTGCCTCAAAAATCCATTCCATTACATCTCTGCACACAAAAATTCTATTGTGAAACGATTTTTTGTTGGTTTAAATGTTATTATTTGAATTTTGATGACACAAAATTATAAAACCGTATGATATGCACACAGGCAAAACATGTTGGTGTTTTGTCATGCGAATTTTCCCAGAGTGTAAATAGCGATTTGAGCAGCGTATCATTTTGGTCTATGAGTTACCTACTCCACTTGGAGAAGATGTGTTTTTACTCACAAATGGTAAATAACAGGCTATTTACTCTAAGCACTCAATGCACAGAACTTGATGCTACGTTTGAAATTTACTTTCGTAGGAATGGCATGACAATTTCACTTTGATTTAATGTTGACTGTTTTAGACACGATAACACAAAAACGTGAAAATGCATTGAACAAGTTCGGGTTGGAACTGTCACCGGACAAGCAATGATAGTAAATGTATAGCGGTTTTTTCTAAGCATTGTGACTTGTGTGTAGACATAGAATGCTACAGTATATGTAATTATTTTGCGATTATTTCCTTGCAACCATGATGCACACGTTAGGAACCAATATTATGGCGTAACAGTCACTGGTTATTTTCAGTTGATTGGATTAGTATACTTACTATTTGTTTAAATGGTAAATAGTAACTGTAGCATTGCGCACAAGCAACCATGTATTCGAAGTACTTGTCTTTATGGGTCATGACTCATGGTAACTATGGTGATGGATACCCAATCATGATACAGGTCCTGTGTTTGAAGTGTCATCATGTGATATGTTATATATACTGATTTTACTCACAGCAGAGTAAGTGAGCAAGGCGGAGGCTTCCGCCAAAACGCGTCTTTGTGCAGCATGTGGGATTAAAAACTCTTCCTTGAGTTAAATTCATGGAGTCAGCGCCTTCCTTTCATCGTGTGGGACTTTGGATTGGTAAATAATATATATATATATATATATATATATATATATATATATATATATATATATATATATATATATATATATATATATATATATATATATATATATATATATATATATATATATATATATATATATTTATTTATATTCAATGAAAAAACCATAGGTTATAGTCCATATATAGTTAGGAATTTGCATTTACAAAACCTTGAAAATTCAATGAAAAAACCATTGGTTATAGAACATATATAGTTAGGAATTTGCATTTACAAAACCTTATTTTACTCGCATAAAACCATTGAAATTCCATATATAGTTAGATGCGCTAACTATATATCGCGCACCCGCAATCCACTGCTGATGATGTCACATATTACATCATTCATGACATGGTCAGTGACATCACTGATGACATCACTGATGACATCTCAAATGACATCACTGATGACAACATCCAGTGACTGTATGTTTCTGTAAAGTTAAAATATGTCTTACATATTGAAGAATGAGTGGATGTATAAGTGTCTGGATGAAGGATTTAGTAAGTGCATGACTGACTGTATGAGTGAGTGATTAAATGTGTCTCACTGAGTGCATGGGTTAGTGACTAAACTGTCTTAATTTGTGCATCATTATGTCTGTTGTTCTGTAAACTGTTGCATGTGTTGATAAGTAGCTATATGAGTAACTATATGGATTATTGATTGGTTGCCCAAGTATTTGTATGGGAGACTGGGTGTGTGTGTGGGTGGCTGGGAGGTGTATGACTCTGTGCATAGATGTGTGAGCAGTTGATTCACTAGATGTATGGTTTCAAAAGTGCATGTGGAAACAGCTGTATGGGCGGTTGACTGTGCATGAGAGTATTAGTGAGTGAATGGATATCTCAGTGCTACATGTCAAAGTATGTACATATGTAAAACACAGTACATGTGAGAGTTGACATATATAAATAACTGTACATAAGAGCCAGTGAATGTGTGAGTGGCTGTATGGATCATTGTGAATAAGTATCAGGGATTGTATAAGAGAGTAAATATGTGTTATTATATGTTTGAATTAGTAAGGTGTGTATAACTGTATAGTTGAGAAAATGGAGGTGTGATTGATTTTTTGCATAACTGACTAGGTGTGTGAGTAACTCCATGGATGAGTGACAGTCTGTGACTGTCTGTTTACACTGATTGTATCTAAGGTTATATTAGAGTCTGAAGAGGTTCGTGGTATTATCACATGAATGATATAATCAGAGATATGATCAGTCATGTCAAATGAGATGAGTGATGTCATCAGTGATGTCACTGACCATGTCATGAATGATGTAATATGTGACATCATCAGCAGTGGATTGCGGGTGCGCGATATATAGTTAGCGCATCTAACTATATATGGAATTTCAATGGTTTTATGCGAGTAAAATAAGGTTTTGTAAATGCAAATTCCTAACTATATATGTTCTATAACCAATGGTTTTTTCATTGAATTTTCAAGGTTTTGTAAATGCAAATTCCTAACTATATATGGACTATAACCTATGGTTTTTTCATTGAATTTCAATGGTTTTTTGAAAGCTAATATCTGTAGCTGTAAAATCTATTCTTTTTTAAATCTTTAAATATATTTTACATGTTTTTAATACATGTTTTTAAAAAATATTTTTTTGTTCCGCTCCCAGTTCGCGAACCGGTCTGCTTTCCGTTAGCTCACTTTAAAGCCGCTCCTAGTCCGCGAACCGGTAAACGTTCTTTCAGCGTAACTGTTACGTTAGAATGACGTTTTGCGTTGTCGCGTAATACGTCATCGGACGCGCCTAGTTAGCGGACTGAAAGCGGCGCAAAGCGCGAAACGTAAACACAGCAGGTCATGTGACTCGGTAATAACACTTTTCATTGGTTCATTTCACTTTTGGTTTCCTAATGATGTAATACTAGGTCATGTGATCTAAAATTAACACTTTTCATTGGTTTAGAACTTTGGCTTTTCCCAAATGATGAAAACCCCTCCTTCTTTCCTCACTCTGACTTTCATCTTGGTGAGAGAAAGACCTTTGTACAATCCAGAGAAATGGCTTCTGTTGTTGCTTCTGGTAGTGTTCCCCCACCACCACCTCCACCTCCTCATGGAAAGAAAGGACCACCAACTCAACCAATCTTTCAAGAAGAGGAAGAGCAGGAAGAGGAGGAAGAGCCTGAATATTTGCCTGAGGAGCCCAGGAGGTACAACAGGAAGGAAAATTTCATTTGGCAATTTTTTTAATTTCCACCAGGGCAAAAGAAAGTGAACGCCAGGTATGTCTTTTGCCGAATCTGTGATGATCGTCTTTCTAGAGGCACGGACAAAAAATATAGTTATGGGAATTTCACTATGCACAGACACATGAGCAGGTGGCACCCAAATAACTATAGTGCAGCTCAGCTTCGAGACGAACAACAGAATTCACCAGCAATAGCCAGAAGATCGGTTGTGCCAGAAGTTACGGGACCTGAAGCAAGGGAGCTGATCCCAAATATTCAAATGGACATGGGGGAAGTGAAACAAGTTTGTGTGAGGTGCAATCAAATATTATGCTACCGCGAAAGTAGCATAACTCTTATAATTAGAGCCATCAAAAATCATGTATGTCCAAAACGCCCCCAAAAATAAATTCTTCTTTTTTTTGTTGCTCCTGTTGAGCCCTCTTCGATGAATCATTTTTGTTTCCCCCCTCCCCCCAAAAAATAAAAAAAAATACAAAATGTTCAGAAAAAAACAAAAAAATATAAAAAATGTTCAGAAAACTAATAAAAAAAATTTAAAACAACAAAAACAAAAAAAAAGTTCTTTTCAGAACTACCTCCCCATTATTAAAAAAAATTGGTAGAATTCTTTGAACTCTGCCAAGCTCTATTTCTATTAGTTCGCTCCCAGTTCGCACTCCGGTACGCGAACTTTGAGCGAACCAAAAAAAAAATTTTTTAAAAAAGAACAGTAAGTATAAGGAAAGGAAACAGACAGTTATGTTACAAAAAAGACAGCTATAGGGAGTAAAGAAAAGATACTGTTACCCGCAATTCACTTCTGATCATGTCATATATTACATAATTTTTGACATGGTCAGTGACATCATCAGCAGTGGATTGCGAGTAACAGTTTTTTTTGTTTACTTCCTATAGCTGTCTTTCTTGTAACATAAATGTCTTTTCCTATCCTTATACTTACTGTTCTTGTTTTAAAAATTTTTAGAGATCATTCAGAAACGCGAACTGGAAGCTAACCGTGCAAAATTTTAAAAAAAAATGTTTTTTCCCCGCACATATGGTCCTCCTCAGCCACCCTCAGAAAACCTAGGGGGTCAAAATACTTGTACCGTGCCCCCTTCTAACCATTCTGAACATTATTTGCCCTCCATTTTATATCTTAATTCGACCGAAACACAAAATGGTGGACTCCCGTTACGCTCCTAGTTCCCGGGAAGCGGTCCAAAAAAAAAGGTGGGAAAGTAATTCACAGAAAAACGACTGGAGACACTCTCACCAAATATAGATTAGCTCATACTACATAACAATCCCTTTCATTTTCACAAATTTGATTGAAATTCCATTTAGCCATTAAGCCTGTAGACCTCTCTAAATACCGTGAGGTAAATTACTTCACAAAACACATCTGAACTGTTGGAATTGACAACCAATGAAAATGTTACTTTCATTTTCTACTTTTATTACCTGACATTTGATTGGTTATATACTTGAATATATATAAAGGAAGAGAAGAAAACACAGCCATTTTGACTACTACTTCTTGTTGTACATCACATTTCAATAGCTTCCAAAAACTTCAACTTCTTTGTGAAGGTAAGTTATAATTTTTAAAAACGAAATATATTGTGCACTATAACTTAATATAATAGAATTTTTCTGCTAGATATACACTATCCCTCTGTAGTAGTAATGTATTTAGATAGACTTCTCTGTTATAGTTATGAATGGAGTTAGGCTTGTCTTGGTTAAATCACATACACTTTTTTATAGTCCTATTTCCACTCTGATACTATACACTGCCAAAAGATAAATTCACTGATAAAAACTGCCTATCTAAAATTAATCCCAACAGTGCCCTATCTCTACTAATATATATTTTTTTAATCCAAATTTCAGGCAAAATGGAAGGCGAAAACCAAGTTTCTTTTGAAATGGACCTGCAAGAGAGCAGCCAGGAATTGATTGAACAAATTGACATGGAATTTATGGATGAAAGCTTGGATAATGAACTGCTGCAATGTGTCCAAGCAGTAGATGCCCTCCTTGCAAATGAGGACATTTTACAACCTCACAGATTGCAAACAATATTTCAAGAAAATAATGACATTTCAGACACTGAAATGTTAGAAAGTTTAATAAATTATGAAAAACAATCAAAATAAAAAAAACTTTAAAAATAAAGAAAACAAAAAAAAACAACAAAAACAACAAACAATTAACATACAGTCTTTGAAAAGTGTATCATTCTATTATCCTTATAGTACGCTGCCCAGAACGCTTTCCGGTTCGCGTACTAGGCGCTCATCGCGAAAAAAAAAAAAATTTTTGACCCTGCTGGGCCCTTTTAAAACCTCCACATAAAACCTAGGGGGTCAGGGAGGATCTACTATGCCCCCTTATGGAAATTTCCCCCTTTGTTTTGGCCTCCTCTTGTCTCTCGATCCTACCGAGAGACAAGATGGCGGCTGCACCGGACTGTTTAGAATGTTGACAGACACCGAAGAGCCAATCAGCTTTCCGTGCGCAAAGTTCCGTTACGCGAAAAGTACGCGAACCGGATCGCTGCCCGGACCGCTGTTACAGATATATATCTTGATTTAAACGTTAATTTCTCAAAATCCACTGAAGCACATATATTGAGACCTAGCAAAGGCACATCGGGCTAACAGTCCCTACAATTTTGCCAAGTTTCGTGGAAATCCATTCAGCCGTTCGGGCTAAAAGTGAGTCCAACCGCCCTATGGAAATTAACATGGGAAAAACGCGTTTTGGGACCCCCCTTTTTTCTCGGCCCCCCCTTGACGACCCCCCCCCCAAATTTCCAGGAGCTGCTCAGAAACAAAATGTGCCATTTTCCTGAAAATTTCAGCCAATTCCGTCCACAAACGCCAAAGTTATTAGACATAGAATTTTCAGAAATCCCATAGGGAAAAAATCCTAACTATATATACCTACTGGCGACCGCCAGTAGGTAATATATATATATATATATATATATATATATATATATATATATATATATATATATATATATATATATATATATATATATATATATATATATATATATATATATATATATATATATATATATATATATATGAGGTCAACTTCTCCTTACTTCCAGCAAAAAGAAAACAAAGGACACTTCGGGATTCGGTAGAGGCTCGCTTTATTCAGGGTCCAGCACTACCGGTTTCGGCGTAAGCCTTCGTCAGATGCTCCCAGAATTGCGTGCTTCTCAGGTCTTCAAAGGGCTCCACTTTAGATGACTTTCAGAGCCCCACCTGCTTCCGTTTCCACCCACTTGCGCCGATTCTGGGGACTACCAGTCCCACAATGATGCATGTTGGCAGTCCGGTATTGAGGGAAGCCGCTTTGATGAATTTGCTTTCTTTGCCTCCACTCCCATTCTCTCTTGCCTCAAACCTTCCTTGCGCACCAAATTGGAGACACCAAAAAGTCCTCGGCGTCTCACCTAGATCTCTAGGTCCACCGTATTTTAGCAGCTTTCTGGCACCAGGTAAAATTTTGAGGCGGCCACACAGCTTAAAGTCCAATGCCTTGGATACATTCAGTGATTGCCCATTTGTCCGTGTCCACTTTTATTGAGAGGGTCCTTCGTTTGCTCACGGGCAGAGCAAAATACATGAAGTCAACTTCTCCTTACTTCCAGCAAAAAGAAAACAAAGGACACTTCGGGATTCGGTAGAGGCTTGCTTTATTCAGGGTCCAGCACTACCAGTTTCGACGTAAGCCATCGTCAGATGCTCCCAGAATTGCGTGCTTCTCAGGTCTTCAAAGGGCTCCACTTTAGATGACTTTCAGAGCCCCACCTGCTTCTGTTTTCGCCCACTTGCACTGATACTGGGGACCACCAGTCCCACAATGCTGCATGTTGGCAGTCCGGTATTGAGGGAAGCTGCTGTGATGAATTTGCTTTCTCTGCCTCCACTCCCATTCTCTCTTGCCTCAAACCTTCCTTGCGCACCAAATTGGAGACACCAAAAAGTCTTCGGCATCTCACCTAGATCTTCAGGTCCGCCGTATTTCAGCAGCTTTCTGGCACCAGGTAAGATTTTGAGGCGGGTCACGGCTTAAAGTCCAATGCCTTGGATACATTCAGTGATTGCCCATTTGTCCGTGTCCACTTTTATCAAGAGGGTCCTTTGTTTGCTCACGGACAGAGCAAAATACATGACGTCAACTTCTCCTTACTTCCAGCAAAAAGAAAACAAAGGACACTTCGGGATAAGGTAGAGGCTTGCTTTATTCAGGGTCCAGCACTACCGGTTTCGGCGTAAGCCTTCGTCAGATGCTCCCAGAATTGCGTGCTTCTCAGGTCTTCAAAGGGCTCCACTTTAGATGACTTTCAGAGCCCTACCTGCTTCCGTTTTTTTTGCCCACTTGCGCCGATACTGGGGACTACCAGTCCCACAATGCTGCATGTTGGCAGTCTGGTATTGAGGGAAGCCGCTGTGATGATTTTGCTTTCTCTGCCTCCACTCCCATTCTCTCTTGCCTCAAACCTTCCTTGCGCACCAAATTGGAGACACCAAAAAGTCTTCGGCGTCTCACCTAGATCTCTAGGTCCGCCGTATTTCAGCATCTTTCTGGCACCAGGTAAGATTTTGAGGCGGGTCACGGCTTAAAGTCCAATGCCTTGGATACATTCAGTGATTGCCCATTTGTCCGTGTCCACTTTTATCGAGAGGGTCCTTCGTTTGCTGACGGGCAGAGCAAAACTGTACCTGCGCTCTGCTTGGGCACTGATCACGCTCCTGAAACACCCGTGCAGCGGATCTTAGCGCTGCCACGGGAGAAAGTTGCAATCTCCATTCCTGCCATCTCGCCAGTAAACTGGCCACGCCCCTTTTTCGAGACGACACGCCCCCGCCGTCATCATTTCCCCATAAATTATGTGCATCTTTTGGAAGCGCAGCACGCGCGCCGTATGCGCGCTAAAGGCGCGCCAAAGGGAAGCCCATATGCGCCCGTCCGCGGCCGGCCGGGCCTAGGGGCTCCCCACCATGCCCAGATTGTACAATACTCTTCTGCGCAACTGCACAGCCTCCAAGGCCCGTGGCCTTTGGATGACCCTGCGAATTTGCACATCCGTAGACTGGGATTGACAGCTCCACGCCCCCTCTCTTCTTTCCTGTCCTTACCTTCCCTTCCCCTCCCCCCTTTGGCCCATCTCCTGACCTCCCGGCGCCTCCTGTGCCTACTACCCTATCTGTTTATTATCTTAACACCAGGTCAGCAGTTAAGCACTGTCTCGAACTTTTCGTCTTATTGGACTCGCACAAACCGAATCTCTTATTTCTTACAGAGACCTGGTTTTGTGACAACTCCCTCCCCTCTTTGTTAGCTGCCCTTCCTGCCTCTTACTATGCTCTGCGCCCCGACCGACCCTCCGGCAAATCGGGCGTCGGCGTCGCTCTGATCGCCCGCAGAGAAATCTCCTTTCAGCCTCTAACTTTCTCTCCCATTGGTTCATCAGACTTTTTAGTTGTCCGCTCACCGTCCTTCAGAGTCCCGCTCACCTGCTTGCTTATGTATCGCCCCCCCAACCCTCTCCACATTTTCTCTCCGGCTTCCAAGATCTAGTGTCCACTTTAGCGGTCAACAACTCCTCCATCTTGATACTAGGAGATTTTAACTTTTGGCCCCCAGACCCCGCAGAATGCTCGACTTCTAAAGAATTCTCGGATACCCTTCACTCCCTCAACTTCAACACCCACGTTCACTCCCCCACTCACATTCAGGGCCACATCCTCAATCAGATTTGGTCCCTCAATTGTACTATAGCCTCCTTGTCCATCTCCCCCTGCACCTGGTCCAATCACTTCTTGATGTCCTTTTCCCTACACCTTAGCCAAGTCACCAAGCCCTCTCTTCCTAAAAACATCTGGGCGCGCTCTTGGAGCCAGGTGGATGTGGCCTCTCTGTCCGCCACACTTTCTGCATCCAGTCCGGACCTTCACGGTCTATCACCTTCCGCACAAGCCGACTCTATTAACTCCTGGCTCCTGTCAGGCTGCGACTCTGTCGCTCCCCTCCGGCGGGTGTCCTCCAGGCGTGCGAATGACGCGAACCGCTGGTCAATGAGGAACTGAAGGCCTTAAAACTAACTGTGCGCCATGCAGAGCGGGCCTGGAGGCGAGAGTACAGCCCCAACCTTAAAACCCAGTATACCATCCACCTGTCTCAATACAAAAAATCTATTTTGACTACTAAGACGGCTTATTTCTCCTCAAAAATCCTGGCTGCCGAAAACCAGCCTAAAGAAATCTTTTCCATTGTTCATGACCTCGCCTACTCCGACAGAGCTACCCTCAAACCCTCCCCTTCCCAGGACTTGTGCGACTCCCTCAACACTTATTTTCTGGACAAAAACTCAAACATTAAAGCTAACATCCCTCCCCCCCTTCCTTCGTTGATCCCCAATGTCCGTCAGTCGGGGCACGCCTTGACTCCTTCCCCCTTCTGACAGAAGAGGCTTTCCTCTCCCTCCTCCCTATGGTCAAATCAGGCTCCCCTCTAGACCCCTGTCCTGCCCACATCCACAGACACATCTACTCGGTTTGTGTGCAGCCCCCTTGAAATTTCTCAACAGTTCACTGTCCCAGGGCATCATTATTCAACCTCTTAAATCGGCCATTATTGTCCCCATCCTCAAAAAACCTGGCGCCGACCCCTCCGCTCTTGTCAACTACCGCCCCATCTCATTACTGCCCTTTCTGGGGAAGGTATTGGAGCGCCATGTCACCAGAGCGCTCAGTACCTATGTGGAGGAGAACGGGGTGTTAGCCCCCCGTCAGGCTGGTTTCCGCCCCCACACTCCACGGAGTCCGTGGGGCTATCGGTCCTCAACAACCTCAGAGAGGGCATGGACACTAACCACCCCCAGGCCCTGGTCCTCCTCGACCTCTCTGCCGCCTTTGACACAGTTGACTATTCCATCTTACTTTCTTGTGTCAGGGCGGCGGGGGTTGGAGGCTCGGCCTTGGTCTGGCTGTCCTCCTTCCTAAGGGACCGCACCCAGGCAGTGCGCCTGAGTGACTTCTCGGCAGACCTCCGGAAATTACAACGCGGGGTTGCTCAAGGCTCCTCCCTTTCCCCTCTCTTATTTAACTTGTACATTGCCCCTCTCATTTTTGCCCTTCAGCAAATGTAGGTCTCCATCTATAACTATGCGGATGACCTTCCGCTTATTTTTACTTTGTCCCCATCCCCAGAGGCCATGGTGAAGTTCCATTCTGTTATGATCTTTATCCAGGACTGGATGAATTACAACCACCTGAAGTTAAGCCCAGACAAAACTGAGCTGGTTTTGACAGGTGTTTGCTCCAGTCCCTGGACCTCTCTCTTCTGGCCCCCCTCTCTAGGCCCCCCCCTCTCCATCTTCCTCTGTTAAAACACTTGGGATTAAGCTGAACGGCCAACTCACTCTGCACTCCCAGGTCAGCCCAGTGGTGTCCTCTTCTTTTCTTTCACTCCGCACCATCCGCAAAGTTTCCGTTTCTTTTATTTTTCTGCCTTAAAACTCATTGTCCTGGCGATGGTAATCTCTTGCCTAGACTATGGCAACGCTTTATACTGTGGCATGCCGGCTTACAGTGTGGAAGCGAGTCTGAAATACAAGGGATAATTAATGATAGGAAAGACAGACACAACCACAGAATTTGTCAGCTCAGAATATGGTATATTTATTAGCCACAACAAATACAATTTAACGTGCAACACGGTGACAGTCAGCATAGAAGCTGGAATGTCCAAAGATTTATTGTGTTTGGTATACTTTATAGACTCAAACCACAGGACCACCCATATGACACATGACAATAGAAGTATTATACGTAGCACAGTCCACCATGATTCCCACAGCCAATGGGCACAGAACTGTAACAAGAAATCTCCTTGTAAGGTCTGATACATCTGATGCATACATACTGTAGCTAACCATGTGATCTGAATGGGCAGTATTGGGGTCAGTCAATCAAAATGCGAGCTGTCATGGCCTGGTATATTTCCATTCAAAACTGCGACATAAACAAGGCGATGAGTAATATTGCGAAATCTGTTATTTGCTAAAAATTATATTGTGCAACCGGTGTGTCACTTCAAGCGGTGTGTCACTTATCTCGTCTGGGCATAGAGAAATGCAAGGACAGCACTTCTCTGACTGTGAAATGGTCTGAACTATCCAAGATGGAGATTACAGACAAAGGCTAAGTTAAGAGGGCCTGAAGCTACAATCATTTGGTATCAAAATCCAAGATGGCTTCAGCATTCCCAAATCTGATACCAAATCAATATACCCTGCGTGCCAACATAATCATATCCATGGCAGGTACCTCAGCCACTGCCTGTTGCTCTGGCTCATGGCTGTGCTCATGGCCACGGTGCATAGAGCGTAAGCAGTAGGAGACAAGGGATGTGCAGCAGACTGGGCAGACCTGTATCATAATGCAGAGTGTCAATAACACAGCTGCTATTATGATAACAGCCTTTATGATCCATGAGCCCTCTTCCTCATCCCTAACATCCTTTATGTTATGGATTGCCCTATCTATGTTCCTGCTGTTGTCAGGTATATAAGAACAGCACTTTTGACCTGTGCCATGTCTAAGAAGTGGACCATACGTGGTATTATTGATGCAAGGTAGCAACGGCCATACCAACCTGGAGGCAGGTAAAAGTAAGCCCATGGTCCGCAGACAAAAAATAGTCCCTTGTAACCCACCAGTCCAGGTGAGGACCCAGTATTGCTGTCCTTGATACGTGACAGTCTTGTGATGTGTGTGCAGTTGCTTTTGCCCACAAAAATCTGGTTCACCTTCCTAGGTTCCATTATTCTCATCTTGTTTATCCTGTCCTTACATGCCAACAATCCTTGTTGTCCCTGCAGTAGATCCTGTAACACACAAGGGTAGGGTATGCATTACTGCTGTGTTGAGCAGTTGTGTGCTATAGTTATGTCTGAAGGTAATTTAGGTGCTCTGTCCCGCTGCATCCCTTCATCATATAGGATGCAGGATGGGGCTAGGGACAGCTCTTCTACCCTAAACCTTGGTATATTAACCTCCTTGTTGCCATTCAGGTCATTGCCACTCTCCTCAGCCCTGTTCCTTGATCTCCTGTTAAATGTGCTAAGCATCTCAGTGTCTGACCTTGTAGGGTGCATATTCCTGCATGGTGCCCATTTCTTTTTAGGCTCTCTGGCTGTCTGATACTCTCTATATTGGAAACATTCAGTGTTGGGGCTGCCGCGAGGCCAGTGTTGGGAGGTGCAACTAATACTGACATATTGTGTTCAGTGGAGAGTAACTCATGCATCAGAATACAACCCATGTACTTGGAAACTGGTAGTACAATGTAGCTCATGCTGTGTTGAGTATCTGTTGGTAGGTGGGTACAAACATAGCATCCTGAAATGTTCATGATCTGTACATATAATTTCAGCATTTCAACATATTTATTGTTATCATATTCTTCCCACAATTCTCTGTTATTCTCTTCTGTAACCTCCTTCTTCCCCAACACAATCTGGTCTGGCACAACTATGTTTCGCTCCTCATGTTGTATAACTGTATTATTCTCATCACCCACTTTGCCATGAAGAAATGGGATGTCAAACTCCTCTGCAAACATTATAAACATTGTTGTCAGAACTATCCCAGGTACTTGTGATAATACAGCTGCCAGAATATATGTCCATCTACGCTCATTTGTCCTTGGCCTAGGCATATTAAAAGCGTTTATGGGATTAATAATAAGCCGTTATTTTCGCCCCAATTGACGTCTGTAACAATATGTAAACCCACTGTTTTCTATGGCAATTATAATACTTTGTAAAACTTCAGTTTGTGCTGTTGCTAGCTCCTGGGCTGATGGTAGGAAGCCAACTATTGGGAAGGAAAGGTCATTCAGTATAAGTGTCTGCAGCCCGCTCAATATTGGGGGATTTGGCACTGCTACTCTCTGAACAGTTGTTACCTCTACTCCTGGTGACAACGTTGCCACTGCTGACCTTATTGTTATATATAACAACCTTTCTTCCACCACCCGTATCGTAATCCACCTGTGTACTGCAGGTGGTGCAACCTGCATATCTCAATTTTATTAGCAATCAATAAAATGTGGTTACAACATCCATTATTGCCCCCCAGCCAATGTGATGTATGCCAGATATGACACTGTCCAAGATGTCAAGGCGTGTGTTTGCCAGTTCCTGTGTTGGTGCTTGGCTGCCAAATGTGGGAAATGTAAGCTGTTGCAATATCAAGTCCGTCAACTTGCTCATCAGTGGTGGTTTTGGTACAATCAGCTGGATTTGTCCCTTCTTTTCCACTCCTGGCCACAATAATCGTATAACTATCACCAATTCCGATTCTTGTACTTCTATTGTCATTTGCATCAGTCTACCACTCCTTGTAGTGATCAAAGGTGGTCCAGATGCGGTGGTAGTCATGTAGGTGAATATAGTCTATTTCCACAGTTCAATGTTCCTCTGGTGCTTCACTATTCCGTGTTGTGCTTATAGTTCTTTATGTCTAACTAACAGGGTCTTGTATCCCTATATTTGATACAGACACTAGCACCATTTGAAATCAAACACGTTGGTGCCTTTGCTGGGTCTGACAGAGGTTACCAGTACATAACAGACGATAGGCACTTGAAGGAGACAGGTGTCTCTTATGATGTCATCTGGAGGACGTGTCTGCCAGGCACAGCAGATAGTTGCATTGGTCGGTCTGTTGGAGGGTTGGCCCGCAGCCAGCATGAGATCTCTTCTTCCTTATCCCCTGTCGTGCTGGTCGGGCTGGTCCTTCCTGGTGGATCGGAGGTGGTACCTATGGTCCGCCTCAGGTGCTGCTGGTGATGCTGCCGGAGCTTGCTGTCCGTCATCCTTGTCCGCTGCCCGCATGGTGTGAGGACTGTGGATCCACGAAGTCAATCCCTCGCACTTCACTGCGGTCGCGGTGGTCAAGATGACGGTGAAAGGACCCTTCCACCTGGGCTGAAGACAGTTCCGCCGGGTATGGGCCTTTATCCAAATCCGGTCCACAGGCTGCAGGTCATGTGGTGTTGGAGTTGCTGCTTCTGGAAGAGCCTGCAGGACCTGGCGGTGAAGATAACGTAAAGTCTCTGTTAGTTTCTTACAGTAACACAAAAGCAAATCGTCTACTATTGGCAGAGGCGCAGTGGACATATGACGCGCAATGTTCATGGGTCTGCCAAACAACCCTTCATGTGCACTTAGTTTTGTTATCCTGTCAGGCGTACGTCTCATTGCTAGCAGAGCTATTGGTAGTCCATCCACCCATGACAGTTCTGTAGAAGCGCAGATTTTCCGTATCTTATTCTTCAAGACCCCGGATTTGCCTTTCCACTTCACTGTAGTTTCTATGTGACCCCCAGACCCTTGCATAGTCCCCCTATTACCTGGGAAATGAAGTGGGATCCCAAATCTTAGGATAAGTTCCTTCAGGAGACATTTAGCAACTGTTGATGCATCACAGTTCTTTGTGGGGCATGCCTCCATCCACTTACTAAACATACAGAAAATGACCAAGACATGCCTGAACTTATGGGAGGGTGGCATGTCAATGAAATCCATTTGTAGGCTTTCAAACGGTCCCTGGGGTGGAGGGGAGCGACCAGGTGCAGTGCGGGTACCCTTTCCAGTGTTATACTGTGCACAGATAGTGCACTGCCTGCAAAGTCTCTCAGCTGTGTGACGAAACTTGCTATGAAACCAGCATTGTGAAAACAGTCTAATCATTCCGTCTCCGTGTGTGACGAAACTTGCCATGAAACCAGCATTGTGAAAACAGTCTAATCATTCCGTCTCTCCCCACATGTGAGGGGCCATGGAAGAGACGTGCCATTGAAGGAAGCATTGATGAAGGCAGGCAGATTTTCCCATTGGGCCCAGTCCATAATCCCTCCTCTGTTTTCACACACCCTCCTTTTGCTCACTCGGCTATCTCCTCAATGTCAACTTTTTTCTGGATGTGAATGGGGTCAAAATGTAATGAGTCTTGTCTAACATCCACCTCTCAGTTGCTGCCCACTATTCGTACCATTGCTAGCTGGCAGCCTGTCAGTGCTATCCTCTTTGCTTCTCTATCAATGAATGCATTGCCCTTTGACACATATTCTCTAGATGATGTGTGGGCAGCACATTCTATGATTGCTTCTTTGGATGGTCTTAGTAATGCTTGGAGGAGGTCACTTAACAACATTGCATGTTGTATTCGTTTGCCTAAGGATGTGAGGAATCCCCTCAAGGAGAGACAACATTTTAATAAACACAGATTGTTTATTGTAATGCCAGACCTAATTAGATGCCCAGTTATGAAATAAAATCCACCCACGTTCTTTCATTAAGTGCAGATATACAACTGTTGTTAATTCACCAGGTCTTGCAGAAGTAGGCCAAGAATCAGTACTCCTAGAAAATATCTGTGAACTGCATTTAAGCATGAGCAAATATGCAGGTGTAGTTCTGCTCATGCAAAAATCTACACCTCCACTTGTATCCAACCTCAGAAGAAGTATTATGTCCGTCTCTTTCAGGAGTAAAATCCAACATGTCTCAGTATGGGAACATTTTTCAGCGAAGAGCTGGTGAAAACCCTTAAAACGTGCAAGCATTTTTGCACATACTCCAAACGGCATTTCCGTCCTGTAACTTTTTCCTTACCATTACCCTCAGCCCCTGTATGTAGATCTGTGGAACGTGGCAGCATAAGGTAATAGTTAGCATTCAAACCCTACTATGGAAGGAGCCCTGGTATAATCAGAAATGCTATTTTAGACATCTTATATAATGATATTGCTGCCATAATTTGTCACCGCATTACATGGCACAAAAGGGACAAGTGGTTATGTTATAGGACACCTATTCACACACACCCCTAGACTGCACCTGTATATTAAAAGACATATTAAATGTGTGCATACAGTATCCTTGAAATACCATAATATGAAGCACAGTTATTCAATGCACACTGTCCTTCTGTATTTGCATATATTCATTACTAAAGATCAATTAATAAACATAATATTACAACTCTCTGTCCGAATCCTTGGTGGGCCCTTGCGAATACACTGCTTTTAAAAAAAAGCATTTTAGCATATTCACATTACAATATAATTTGTTAGATTTAGTTGAAGAACCTAGAAATGAAAACATTAATATTCATTCTTTTAGATGCATATATAATATAGTACTTCTCCTTGCGCCATTCAATTCGGTACAACCCTTATAATCTTGCCCCCTTCCAGTACTTTTCTAGCCGTGCCCACTGTTTAAGAATTTTTAGTGAGCCTGTGTTGTTGCTGAAGCATGAACCAGAATTAGAGCCATTTCTCCATCGTGGAAAGGTGTGCCTCTTAAATCACGCTAAACATTTGCATAATTATCTGTAGCTAGCACATATGCAGTACTTTTTTTTTTTTTTTTTTCTTCCAAACACTCCCTGTCCATGACCCATTGCTAGGTGAGAATAATTCTGTGAGAAATCAGTAGTGGTGCAATGTGTGGGCCAGATTGTCAGAATAATAGAACATATTTGCATCAGTGGATCTTTCTATCCAGATATGAGAGGATGAAAACCTCTAGCATTACACTCTGTAGGGGAATGAAAAAGTTATAAAAAGTATATTATCTTCACAAGCAAGAGAAGAATCAAAACATTGTGCTTTTGTGTATTGGCATTTACCTTACCCGACCAAATTGTGTGATCCTGGCCATTTCAATCCTGGGAATTTAATCATCCCCCCTCAATATGTTTAAATGCATACATTAAAGACTAGTACTCGAAATACTGACAATACTTATCAATGCACTGCAAGAACATGATCTACCAAAATGAAGCAGCTCTACATGTCTTTAACATTTCTGCTATAGACTGTTCTCCTGAAAGTGATGCTATGCAGGGCTACCTCCCATCAATTGAGTAACCTGACCTTTAAGCAAATGTTGCCTCCTGTAAATTAACTCTAAACAACTATAAATTGTAAGTCATTCCATTAATATACATTTAAGAATTTGCATTCCCTTCCATTCTCCGCTGCGAAAAATACATTTCTTTTTTTAAACCAGTTCTGTTCATACTCACAGAAAACTGTTGTAGTGTGTGGTTTAGTCTTGGCGCAATGCCCAGAATCTGTGGCCAGGCCACGATCATTATTTATAGCCAGTCCAAAAGAGTTTTCTTTAACCCTTCAATGCATCGTATCATCGATGGCCATGCTGGCCATTTCTCAGTACCCTTTGTTCTACACATAATTTCAGAAAGCCTTGGTAAAGGACATGAGATCTACTCTGTACCATGATACATGTACAAATGCCACTTTATTTTCCTTCCCCACATGTGGAGAAAGCAAATGTCAATGTGGTGCGTTGTGGGCACTTGGAAAGAAATCAGAGAATGAAAATATTTGCGATATCCAAACTATAACATGGAGAAAGGGGGCTGCGGGCCTCAGGACCTTAGCCGATTAAGAAGCAGTATTGAACGTTATTTTTCTGTGCGTCATTGTAACAGCTAATTTTTCTTTCCGCAGAACTTGGAAGGAGGACAGGCTGCTTCCTGTCCCATTGTTACAAAAGAAGCAGTATTTGAAAGATCCTGTCTAAAGTTCTATTTCGTTAACTTCCTCATTCAAGAGTTTGTGCACAAGGTCTGTTCTCCATGAGATAGCTCGGTTGGTTGTGCCCCTGTGGTAGAGAATGCGAGTGCAAACATATATGTTTGGCACGGGCAGATGTATCCTTTCCAAAGAAGCGTGCTCACTCACATATATTTAATCTAACTGAAGGGATGTGTCTATTTTGAAATAACGGGGCTGTCGACACTGCCTGGGAGCACCGAAAATAGGGAGCACCGAAAATAGGCGTGTCACCCTGTCTAACATGACAACCAGGTGCTAAGCAGCCATAAATGTCCTCGGATTTGATAAATATTGGACAGGGTCTATTTGAGCAGTCTAGAAATATTATTGTATGAAAATAGCAACAGAAATCGGTGTCCTTTTGTCAAAGTCAGATCAGCCAAAAATGTAGCTGTACAGTCAAATTTGACCATTGATGAACACTGGTATTGACAACAAAAATCACAAAACTCAAGAAACGTAATCCAAATAAAGGAAAACAGTAAATTACATATTCCTTCCCTGTGTGAAACCAGGCATTCACCCCCTCCTTTTCACACCATCTTACACCTTCCACCCCTGGAGCCAGCGAGTGCCGCAGGCAAGACACGGAATTGCAGAATTACACCCTCCCTGAAACATCAGTAGTCTTGTGCTGCCTATTTTCAGGGAGTCACTGCGTGGTCAAGGAACAAATGCAAAGTTTTGCCTTCGCCGGAACTCAGTCGAGGAACAAATGCAAAGTTTTGCCTTCGCCGGAACTCAGTCGAGGAGGTGACAGTGCAGCAAGTATAATCTAATCCAAATATAAATCACATCATCAGAGAGAGAATACCAGGGGAGTATCTGCAGTTACAACCCCTTGCGACGCTGGGTGTGCTCAAACTGCACCTGCACCCATGGGCCCACTTTAAAGAATTCCCACCGAATCCTCCTGACCCTGCTCCCACTGAGCAAGGTCCCCGGACCTATCAGTCTGGTTGGAGCGCCACTGGCTGCCTATGAACAGAAATCTGGAGGGGATGCAAATCACCAACCCTCCACCAGCCCCTCCAACCAAGGTCCCAAAGGGGCTCGTCAGCCCACTCATGACTGAGTTCCCTTAGAACTCTGGCTAGCCAATACGGGTGCTCCATATGCAATGGCACCCAATTTTTCCTTTTCCGTCCCCTGACATGGTAACTGTAAGTCCAGTCTTTTTTTTTTTTTATTCTGTCAAGTAATGCCATTTTCTAATAAACAAAAATGGAACTCAGTCCTAAGCGTAAAGCCACCATGTAAGCAGGTGATTTGTTTCGGTGGGGCTGGCTGGCAACTGTCCAAACTATAGTTAGTCAAAGGATTTCCCATGACAAATAATAAACAGGAAGTGTGTATGGTGTGCGTGATATGTACAGTGGGAGCAGCGCAGGGTCTTTACTCAGTAATCTACAACGACGATGAACAAAATGCAATCGTACCAGACAGATGATGGGAAAGGGTGCGCGTTACATAGGTGACATTGACACACACAGGATGGTCACAAACAGTTGCACGTGCTTTTCAGCCAGCTTGTCAGCTATGCCAATTCACAGAGGAAGCCAAGGGAAGCCATTCGCCATGTATTCATACAAGGCAGCCGATACCAGTTCACCACAGCACTGAGTCATGAAAAAAGTATATGAAGTCTTCGGGTGCTATGATTCTGGCGTCCCATAGACTGAACAGAAGGAGACAGGAAAGGGTGGTGAAAAAGATAAGTAACTCCACGTCCCCTTGCAATTCTCCTTGGCCCCAATAAACTGGGAGGAGAGGGCGGCTGGACAGAGAGAGTTTGAAAAACACACAGAACACATGCAGATTTTCATGCATATGTTGACCATACAAGGAAATAGAGAAGGTGAACTCTTTCGCCGCCAGATATTCACAATGAACAAATGAACAGATAGAACAGATAAACAAGTAACAGTTCGGGTCACCGCAGCAGCGCCGCAAAATGTGCATGTGTGGTGAGTGTGGTCAGTGTGTGTGGGTACCGGACAAGTAATGTCTACACCACTGGATGATAACAGAGCAGACAACTGATTAACACAGTGTCAAGCTATTCGTACTATGGCAGCCAGCCAGCATATTTGGGTAAATCGGAGTGTCAGGAACAGTCACAGTTGAGTCAGTTGAGTCAATTAAGTCAGTCACTAAGCGTATTTACATCAGAATGCTAAGCAAGGCACATATCACTTCATACATATGTAAATGAGGCATAGAGCAATGACAAATCAGGGCAATAAATCAGGACACCCCCCTGTATGTGCCGAGGTCAACCCCAAGGCACAGACACCAAAAGGCAGTGGCCGGGGGAAAGAGACCCAGACCACCAGAGCACCAGAAACATGATCAGAACAACAACAGAACCACGCTTGCGTACCTGGCCCCAGATCCAGCAGGGCCGAGGAACCACGCCAGGCGCCACCAGAAACACGGGGAGCAAACTGCTACAACCCACAATGGGAGCTCACAGGAAACCCACGAAAGGAGAAGGCCCCCCTGCTCAACCAAAATCAGAGGACAAAAACCTCAAATAAACACTCACCTCCAGTACACAAAGTCCATCAAACCCACTGACCTCTGCTCCAGGCAATCAGTGGCAGCTGTCCAACCCCAGACTGGACTCTCACTGGTAAGACAGGAATCTGCAGTAGTACGCCTTCCCTCGGACCACAAGCCAACACGAGTAGGCGTCTGGGAGTCACTGCATGCATGGAACTCTGTGAGGCACACCGTCACACTGGGGTCGGACAGCGACCGGAGCCAAATACTAGGATGCAAGGAGAAAAACAGCAAATCACAAAGGAGCCCAGAGCCACGAAGGGACCCCTAGGTCCAGAACCGGCCGAGAAGGGAATCAGAGGAAGAATCACAACTCAAACCAGAGCATCAGGGACGCAGTCATCAACAGAGTGGTGGCAAAACAAAAAATAAATAATAACAGCCACCAGAAAGAGGCAGATAAAAACACACACCAACATCGTCCCAATCCACGACATATCACAGGGACCAGCCAGACAAACAGAGCAGAGCCAAGAGAAAATACCACAAAAACTGAGCTGAGAAAAAGATAAGAGGAACAGAGCAGGAACCAGAAATCAAGAGGAACAAGGCCGCACACGAGCAGGCCGGCCACCGGCATCCAACGGAGCGAAGCAGAGAGATGCACAGAGAAAAATCAGTCATCGAACCTCAAAACTCCAGGCTCCAGAGGAAACCCGCGGCCGAGCCGCCCGAGGCCAGCGATGTCACCACCACGAAGTCCGGGGCTGCATTCTCCACCAAGATGTGGAAGCGAGTCTGAAATACAAGGGATAATTAATGATAGGAAAGACAGACACAACCACAGAATTTGTCAGCTCAGAATATGGTATATTTATTAGCCACAACAAATACAATTTAACGTGCAACACGGTGACAGTCAGCATAGAAGCTGGAATGTCCAAAGATTTATTGTGTTTGGTATACTTTATAGACTCAAACCACAGGACCACCCATATGACACATGACAATAGAAGTATTATACGTAGCACAGTCCACCATGATTCCCACAGCCAATGGGCACAGAACTGTAACAAGAAATCTCCTTGTAAGGTCTGATACATCTGATGCATACATACTGTAGCTAACCATGTGATCTGAATGGGCAGTATTGGGGTCAGTCAATCAAAATGCGAGCTGTCATGGCCTGGTATATTTCCATTCAAAACTGCGACATAAACAAGGCGATGAGTAATATTGCGAAATCTGTTATTTGCTAAAAATTATATTGTGCAACCGGTGTGTCACTTCAAGCGGTGTGTCACTTATCTCGTCTGGGCATAGAGAAATGCAAGGACAGCACTTCTCTGACTGTGAAATGGTCTGAACTATCCAAGATGGAGATTACAGACAAAGGCTAAGTTAAGAGGGCCTGAAGCTACAATCATTTGGTATCAAAATCCAAGATGGCTTCAGCAACAGCATGCGCCGATTACAGCTAGTCCAAAACCAGGCTGCCCGTCTGGTTCATAACCTGGCCAAATTCCACCACGTCACCCCGCTCCTCAAGTCCTTGCACTGGCTCTCCATCCGTGAGCGAGCCCAGTTCAAGATGGGATGCATTACCTTTCAGGTCCGGGTCGGCGCAGCCCCTGCTTTCATCTCCTCAGAAATCAAAGCCTACGCCCCTGTCAGGGAACTGCCCTCATCCTCCCAACAACTGTTGACAGTTCCCCGCTTTAGGCGTAAAAAGTGGGGGGGCACGAAATTTTACACACTCGCCCCTGCCTTCTGGAACTCTCTCCCCGCCCACCTCAGATCTTCCACTCAATATTCACACTTCCGAAAGGTGCTAAAAACTTTCTTTTTCTCACAAGCCTTCCCATCATAACTGCCTTTTTCTTTGTCTCCCTCCTGATCTTCCTGTCCTTCTAAGGTTCAGTACACCACAGCGCCATGAAACCGGCAGGTGAACGTGCGCTCTATAAATGCTTTAAACTCAAACTCAAACTCAAACTCAAAATACATGAAGTCAATTTCTCCTTACTTCCAGCAAAAAGAAAACAAAGGACACTTTGGGATTCGGTAGAGGCTTGCTTTATTCAGGGTCCAGCACTACCGGTTTCAGCGTAAGCCTTCGTCAGATGCTCCCAGAATTGCGTGCTTCTCAGGTCTTCAAAGGGCTGCACTTTAGATGACTTTCAGAGCCCCACCTGCTTCCGTTTCCGCCCACTTGCGCCAATTCTGGGGACTACCAGTCCCACAATGCTGCATGTTGGCAGTCCGGTATTGAGGGAAGCCGCTGTGATGAATTTGCTTTCTTTGCCTCCACTCCCATTCTCTCTTGCCTCAAACCTTCCTTGCGCACCAAATTGGAGACACCAAAAAGTCTTCGGCATCTCACCTAGATCTCTAGGTCTGCCGTATTTCAGCAGCTTTCTGGCACCTGGTAAGATTTTGAGGCGGGTCACGGCTTAAAGTCCAATGCCTTGGATACATTCAGTGATTGCCCATTTGTCCGTGTCCACTTTTATCGAGAGGGTCCTTCGTTTGCTCACGGGCAGAGCAAAATACATTAATTCAACTTCTCCTTACTTCCAGCAAAAAGAAGACAAAGGACACTTCGGGATTCGGTAGAGGCTTGCTTTATTCAGGGTCCAGCACTACCGGTTTCGGCGTAAGCCTTCGTTAGATGCTCCCAGAATTGCGTGCTTCTCAGGTCTTCAAAGGCCTGCACTTTAGATGACTTTCAGAGCCCCACCTGCTTCCGTTTCCGCCCACTTGCGCCGATACTGAGGACTACCAGTCCCACAATGCTGCATGTTGGCAGTCCGGTATTGAGGGAAGCCGCTGTGATGATTTTGCTTTCTCTGCCTCCACTCCCATTCTCTCTTGCCTCAAACCTTCCTTGCGCACCAAATTGGAGACACCAAAAAGTCTTCGGCGTCTCACCTAGATCTCTAGGTCCGCCGTATTTCAGCAGCTTTCTGGCACCAGGTAAGATTTTGAGGCGGGTCACAGCTTAAAGTCCAATGCCTTGGATACATTCAGTGATTGCCCATTTGTCTGTGTCCACTTTTATCGAGAGGGTCCTTCGTTTGCTCACGGGCAGAGCAAAATACATGAAGTCAACTTCTCCTTACTTCCAGCAAAAAAAAGACAAAGGACACTTCGGGATTCGGTAGAGGCTTGCTTTATTCAGGGTCCAGCACTACCGGTTTTGGCGTAAGCCTTCGTCAGATGCTCCCAGAATTGCGTGCTTCTCAGGTCTTCGAAGGGCTTCACTTTAGATGACTTTCAGAGCCCCACCTGCTTCCGTTTCCGCCCACTTGCGCCGATACTGAGGACTACCAGTCCCACAATGCTGCATGTTGGCAGTGCGGTATTGAGGGAAGCCGCTGTGATGATTTTGCTTTCTCTGCCTCCACTCCCATTCTCTCTTGCCTCAAACCTTCCTTGCGCACCAAATTGGAGACACCAAAAAGTCTTCGGCGTCTCACCTAGATCTCTAGGTCCGTCGTATTTCAGCAGCTTTCTGGCACCAGGTAAGATTTTGAGGCGGGTCACGGCTTAAAGTCCAATGCCTTGGATACATTCAGTGATTGCCCATTTGTCCGTGTCCACTTTTATCGAGAGGGTCCGTCGTTTGCTCACGTGCAGAGCAAAATACATGAAGTCAACTTCTCCTTACTTCCAGCAAAAAGAATACAAAGGACATTACCTACTGGCGGTCGCCAGTAGGTAGTTATAGTTAGTATTGTTTTCCATAGGAAATCCTCAACATTCTATTTGGAATAACTTTGGCCCTGGTGGATGAGTCTTTGCGAATTTCTCAAAGAAGATGGCTAGGTTCGCTGCACTCCTTCCCTGAAAGTTTGGGGGGGATTGGTCAAGTGGGGGCTGAGATATAAGGGGGGTCCCAAAACGTGTTTTCTCAATGTTATTTTCCATAGGACCTTTAGACTCGGCTACAGTTCGAACGGGTGAATGGATTTATAAGAAATTTGGCAAAACTGTACAGTCCGGCTCGCAGATTACGCTTTTTTTGGAATGGTGTAAATCCGTTCAGTAGTTGTTGAGAAAATTAAAGTTAAAGTCAATTATATATCTATAGGCGCGCACGCGTGCGCGCACCCAAGCGGCTGCGCGCGCGAGCGGAATTTTGCTGCGTGACGTCTGTTAACGTTCGATTCGAAGGAAATCAGGAAGTTTTGTCCGCCATTTTGTCACTGCGAGTAAATATATTGTTCATTTCAAAGCGTTGAAACATGGAAAGGGGAGAAGGTAGAGATTGTCTTCCTGCGTAGGTTTTCTCGGGGTGTGCAGTGAGGCCCTTAAACGCAAAAAGATATAATTTTTCCCCGAAAAAAAAATACGGGGTGCGCGCACCCGGTCGCGCACACCTATTTACAAGAGTGTGGAAAAGGAGGTAAATCAGAAGTTTGAGTGCTTAGATATAAGGTGGCTCTGAAAAGAGCCCTTGTGTTAATTGAGTGTTTTCTGCATTTATAAGTAAGTACCGATGCAGAGCCTGATGTTGCAGAGGAAGATTCTGTTTCCCTCATTCGTGAAATGAACACCGTCTCTCCTATAGACGTCTTGCATGTGGTAGCGCAAGTTGTTGTGGTAAATAGAACCCATGCTATAATCTCTGAGGAACGCAGAAACAGATTTATTTATATGTCTCCTTGCTTTCTCAAATTGTGCACAATGGTGATTGGACCAATTCCATTTCTGTCTTTGGCATATATTGGAATATACCAAGGCAGATCGAGGAAAAATTGTCATCAATTGTCGAAAGGTGTCTTTTAGAAGCATTTCCAGACCTACCCCAGTGATTGTGCCTAGATCGTTCCCACCACAGTGCACAATTATAAGGTCTGGTTCTGGGAGATGCATAAAAGTTTTCACCAATGGAATCAATTGGTGACATTTCAATCCTCTTTTGGAAATCCATGTTATGTGTACATTTGGTAAGCTGAGGTTGCAAATTTGTCTGCTTACTGCATATTTTTCACTCCAGTGAATATAACTGTGTCCTATTAGCCAGACCTTCATTTTCAAGGGATTTGTAGTCGTCCTCCGATCGGTTCTGGAAGTGGAATGGTAGTTAGAAGTTGAAATTTTAAATAAAGAAAAAGGAAGAGGCTGGGTGTGGTTAAAAAAATAAAAATGATTGGTTGATTGTAACAAGTGGAGAGTGAACAGGTCAATGTTTATGTTAAACGAAAAGTACTATTGGGTGTGAAAAAACAAGACATGTAACAGAGTTGTGGATTGGCAGGTGTTTCTGGAGGGAAAATAGTCTTCTTAGTTAGCTGTAGAACGTTGAGACATGAACTTTTGACCTGTGCCTTCAGCAAGGTGCAGAATGAGGTGTAACCATGGAAACAGCCGGAGATGGCAGTTGGTGATGGGTTCACTCTTTGGTGCCTCTGCATCTGAGTCTGTTCTCTGGTGGCTGGCGGACAACTGTTTGTTATTGTGGAGATGAAAGGGTGATAAGGAAAGAAATACGACATAGCGTCTGGCCTGTAGAAGCGTGGGAGCAGTGATTAACTCTGAGTGAAGCGGAACTGTGTCGGTGCTTAGTAACAGTAAAAAAAAAATGTTAACAGTGGTATAACTGTCTTTACGGTGCGCGACCTACTAAGAAAGAGTTCACGGGCCGTAATTGGCTTGCAGGTTCTAGTATCAGTAAGTGAGGTCGAGAAAAGAAAACATTCAGGACTTTATTTATGAAGGCCTTGCGGCACCGGTGCGTTACTTTTTCCCATTTTAAAAAATGAGGCACTGGCGGCGGAAGGTCTTCATAAATAAGGTCCTCAGTGACTACAGTTAAGGTTATGTGGAACCCATGAATAGTTTTTCAATATGAAATCATTTCAGTTGAGATTATGGATTAAAAGAGAAACCGTGAATATTTGAAATGTTTATTTAGAAATGTACTGTTTTAAAGGCAAATCATTATGTAATATGAGTACAGAAATTGCAAAAAACACAGTAATTGGTATTGTCAGTAGTACATGGAATACAAACGCTATAGTTGAAGAAAAATGAATATAGTTGGAAAAAAACATTGTACACTCTTATAAGGAAGTATATTATATTTTAATAAATGGAAGAAGGTCTCTGGCCTTTCAGTTTGGGAACGATATATGAAAATGCAAGTGGTTATACATCATTACTTTATGAATCAGCTGTCAAACAACACGAAATTATAATGTCCACTGTTAGTAAAGCAAATAGGTCTGTTCTTCAAAAGAAAATATGGAAAAGAACGTGAAGAATATAGAAAACCAAAAGGAAATGAGGACGTCAATGGCTTGTTTGAGAGTTATTGAAGCATTGTTTAGGGAAAATAGGTAGCTTCTGCTTGTAACGGGAAATCAGTTTTATTATTTGAAAACATGTCAGCCATCCAATTGAGAAGATGAAAGGAGCATTCATGATCTGTCATTATTGGAGCGTCTTTTACCATCATAGGGCAGCTCAGTGGGTTTTCGATGTAGCTCTCTGTTAGGAAATCTTGCGCCGCTGCGAATATATTCCAATGACCCAGAACTCCTTCTATCGCTGCAAAGGCCATAAACCCTCCGGAAAGTATGTCAGCTATCCAATGGAAAAGAGTAAAGCAGTACTGATGATCTGTTATAATCGGAGCGTCTTTTACCATCAGAGGGAGCTCGGTGGGTTTTCGATGTAGCTCGCTGTTAGGAAAGAGTTAAGTGTCCATTGTATAGGCGAAGTATGCAGCAAGTGCCTCTAACATGAAATCATTGTTATCATCTGAAAAAATGTCAGCCATCCAATTGAGAAGATGACAGGAGCATTCATGATCTGTCATTATTGGAGTGTCTTTTACCATCATTGGGCAGCTCGGTGGGTTTTCGATGTAGCTCTCTGTTAGGAAATCTTGCGCCGCTGCGAATATATTCCAATGACCCAGAACTCCTTGTATCGCTGCAAAGGCCATAAACCCTCCGTTGTAACAAAGCTGTTCATGATCAAGTAACGGATTCATGAGGTGATTGTAATTCGGTTCAGGAGGTACCAAATTGCAGAGACATAAATCCAGGACCCACGTGAAATCACAGCTCAGGCAATGAAATACAGGCTGCACACAGGTGAAATGCGAATATCGAAATGATAATCGATATGAAGTATTCAAAGTCGAGAGTGCTAAGATGCCGTAGTAGTCAAGCATCCTCTGGCGAAATAGTTCTAAGTGGCCCGGCTCGTTTGCGAAGGCAGGAGGGACATCCATTTTGAATTTCCCAAGATGGTACAGGAAACGGCGCAGCACTGCCGGTTGTATAGCAACTCCACAGAATTAGGTCGCCGGCTATGCAGTGGAGAGGAGCAGAATGACTTGATACATTTTCTAGGAGTCTAGTCACTTATATATTGCTTAGTGGTTATTAAAAAAGTAGCTTTTTTTGAACTGGAGGATGCGTTAAAAAATAAGGGAGTGATTTGAGGGAGTTGTAAAGCAAGGTCAATTATTTTTTAAATCAATGCTGTTTTCTGTGAATGTTAGCTTAGTGAAAGATATGTGTGTGAGCAGATGCAACGTTCAGTTTTAAATGTGACAATGGCGCTCTTGTTCATGTCTTCCGATTCAAGGTCGGTATTCGCTGCCAAATACAAAGATTAAGAAACGCATGCGTGGGGTACATAGTGTGCATTCTTAAAGGAAAGTAAATGAAGGGTTATTTTTACCGCGTTAGCATTGTCGTTTAAAAAGTTATAGTGATTTCTATTGTATGTGAAGAAAGTGTCACTGATGAAGACTGAAAATAAATCCTTATAAATGATACGGACTGGTGTATTTTAGAAAAGGTTTGTAACATTACATGAATTGTGGAAAAAAAATAATGTAATTGAAAGTGTATGGTTTGAAAATGAAAAGTAGAGGTTTATAGTTCATGTTTTGAAAGCAGTTCTAGAGGGTCAGAAGAAAGTGTATGGTTTGAAAATGAAAAGTAGAGGTTTATAGTTCACGTTTTGAAAGCAGTTCTAGAGGGTCAGATGCATGATAGATTTATTAAAAATAGAACATGTTTTTAAATAGTATTTTGGAAAAAATATGTGTCTTTATGTACTATTTACATTATGTGCCTGTTGCGTATTCTTTGAGTTTTAGTAATCCTGTGTCTTATAAGTTTTCTAGGGGCGGTTTGAGGTTCATGGTGGGTTTGGGCAGGGAGGGTAGGTTGGGGGTTTGTAATAGGGGGTTTGGCTGGGGTGGAGTGCGGAGTTTAGTGAAAAGTGAGGGGGCGGGGAGTTACGGTGTTTGGTAATGGAGCAGAGTCAGAGGACGCCACATTTGTGTTATGGGCTGCCACGGAAATATGTATTTATTCTCAGAGGTTTATTATATTAAGGATATATATTAGCATGGTGGCTCTTGTCGTTTTGTTGTTTTGTGTATGTTTATAATGCTGGCTCTGTAGTTTTTGTTTATGGACCTTATTGCGACACACAGGGGATTTACGTTGCACAGTTGGCGATCAGAGACTTAGGAAATAAAACTTTATAATTGTAAGGGCTGTAAGCGATAGAAATCGCCCGTTCTCTGTGTAAAAAATATCACCGCTATTGGTGGTATTTTCTACGGTGTTAGTACTCGAAGGAGACTAGTAACATATATGTGTAATAAAATTATGTAATAGGCTCAGCATTTTACATTATCTTGGAGAGCAAAAGTTGATTTTACATAGCAATAAGTCTCTTATAATTAAGGGACGGAGTGTATATAGTGCTATTTAGTACTCTGCTATGTGATTGATGTCGAATATTTCATAAGAGGAGGCTTTAAAAGATTTACAATAAACTGGTTTTCTAGGGAAGTGGGTGGAGTGTTCCGTGTAAATTGCAGAATAGAAACTAGTAAGAACCAATTGGAAGTGTTGTTTTAAAGTCACATGACTGCACATGCGTGTCTCGACGCCTGTACGCGATAGGTGGGTGCGCGCACCCGGTCGCGCACTATAAGAAAGCGGCGAGAAAATATCAGCTAATATGCTCTTCAAGCTTGTTTTGGTACAAAGAGTTAGTTCTGAAAAGAACTTTTTTTTTTTTTTTTTTTGGAAACAAGTGTTATGATGCTTTTTATTTCTTAAAGTTGCGACGACATTTTTCAGTATGTCATACTATCCAAATAAATTGAAGAAATTTAACTTTTCTTGGAGCATTTATGACTCTCAATTATTTGTTTAATTAGAGTAAAGCTTTGATCTCCGTATACAAGAAGTTCTCCACAGTTTGTGCATTTCATGTGCACATTCGCCAGATATGGTCTCAAGTCCATCTCAGCACTCGATGGAGATACAGGTCGTCCACCGGAAGATGTGTTGATTACTTCTGATGGTAATAGCGTGGCCTCCGTTTTTCTTGTGAAAGGTAGTCGCTCATTTTCATCAGATTCGGAAGATGAATGCGGAACGGTAGCCATTGTATCGAAGTCTTCGGGAAGATGTTCGACGTTGTTGTCTCTTGAGAGTAGAAAAGAAAGTGATGGTAGTGGGTGGAGTGCTGCGTGTAAATTGCAGAATAGAAACTACCAAGAACCAATTAGAAGTATTGTTTAGAAGTCACATGACTTCACATGGGAGTGTCAGGTCCTGTACGCGATAGAAGGGTGCGCGCACTCGGTCTCGCACTAAAATAAAGCGGCGAAAAAACATCTTATAATATGCTCTTCGAGCATGTTTTGGTGGAAAGAGTTAGTTCTGAAAAGAACTTTTTTTTTTTTTTTTTGGGGGGGAAAGAAGTGTTATAATGCTTTCGATTTCTTAAAGTTGCTACTACATTTTTCAGTATGTAATAGTTTGAAAATGAAGTGAAGAAATTTATCTTTTCTTGGGGCATTTGTGACTGTCAATTTTGAGTTTAATAAGAACGAGGCTCTGCTCTCCATATAAAAGAATTTCTCCACACTTGTTGCATTTCATATGCACCTTCGCAAGATATGGTCTCAAGTCCATTTCAGCACTCGATGGAAATACAGGTCGTACACCAGAAGATGTGCTGGCCACCTCTGATGGTAATAGTGTGGCCAGGGCTCTTGTCGATGCTTTTGCATAATGCTCAGGATGCCTTTGTTTAACATGCCGCTGCATGGTGTGTGCAGAAAAGGAATATTTTTTATTTGGATTTCCCCTTGAGAGCTCCGAATTGCATATCGTGCAGGTTACTTTTGGCGCATTCACTTTCTTTTGATCTTCAGGATAAGTGAAAAATTGCCAAATGAAAGATTCCTTTTTTCTTCTTAACGGTGGTCGCTCATTTCCTTCAGATTCGGAAGATGAATCTGGTAGGGAAGCCATTTCAGCAAAGACTTCCGGAAGATGCTCGACGTTGTTGTCTCTTGAGAGTAGAAAAGATTGTGAGGAAAGTGGGTGGAGTGATTCGTGTATATTCCAGAACAGAAACTACTAATAACCAATTGGAAGTTTTGTTTTCAAGTCACGTGACTTTACATGCGCTTCTCAGGACGTGTAGGCGGTGACACTATGTAGTTACGAACGTGATTACATACTTAGGAACTAGCATTCAAAAAAACTATGAAATTCACTGAAAAAACCATAGGTTTTACACACGTTATAGTTAGGATGTAGCATTTGAAAAACCTATGAAATTCACTGAAAAAACCATAGGTTTGACACCAGTTATAGTTAGCTGGAAATTTTACTGACATAAAACCAATGAAATTCCACGTTATAGTTAGTTGGACTCACGATAACTTGCGCGTGTAATGCACTGCTGATGACATTACATATTACATCACTCATGACATGGTCAGTGACATCACTTATGACACCATCCAGTGAATGTGTGTCTTTCTAAAAAATAAATATGTTTTATATATGTATATGTAAAGGTCGAGGAAAGAATAAATGTTTATATTATTGTCTTAATGAATGTTTTTTTCAAAAAGAAATGATTGGATAACTGGCTTATTAAGTGTACCTTAGTGAATAAATATATTAGCGAGTAATGTTTAAATATTTAAATATATGTATCAGTGTTTCACTTTGTGAATAACTGGCTGCATGGGTTGATGAGTACCTACATGTGTAGGTATTTGGGTTCTTAGATGTTTTTTTAGTATCAGTATGAGTGTTTCTATGGTTTCATGGGGGTATTACTAATCACATAGATGCATGAATGACTAACTCTCTCTTTGTATGTGTTTAGAAGACACCATATGTGCAGGACTGTATGGGTGGTTGAGTGTGTATAGTTTTATATGCAAATAAATGGATGTTCAATAGTTTATTTGCATGTGTGAGTATGTGTGTGAGTAACTTTTGGATGATTGTCGGTGTGTAACAGGATGTATAGGTGTATCACTACATATGATGAGTGAGTATATGTATGAGTGACTATATAGAACTGTTGGTGAATGAGAGAATGTGTATATAGATGGTGGAATTACTGAATTGGTTGTTGTAACTGGTATGGGTATGTCCATTTTTTTGAAAATGTTAATTTCTATTTTCCAATATGTGTTTTAAGGGTTACATTACACTTAAAGGAGGTCTGTCATCAGTGATGTCATAAGTGATGTCACTGACCATGTCATGAGTGATGTAATATGTAATGTCATCAGCAGTGCATTACACGCGCAAGTTATAGTGAGTCCAACTAACTATAACGTAGAATTTCATTGGTTTTATGTCAGTAAAATTTCCAGCTAACTATAACTGGTGTCAAACCTATGGTTTTTTCAGTGAATTTCATAGGTTTTTCAAATGCTACATCCTAACTATAACGTGTGTAAAACCTATGCTTTTTTCAGTGAATATATATATATGTACGTATATATATATGTGTGTGTGTGTGTGAAGATATATATATGTTGGAATGGGCCCTTTTTACAGGGTCATCCCTGAACCTTTTGCCTTCCTCCTAGTCTTTTTTCTGACCTAGGGTTGGTGGTTTTAGGACTCTCGACACTTTAGCACGCTGTCCAGTGTAAAGTGTGTGTGCTCTCTGTGGTAAGTATGGTAAGATTGGTCTACACTTGTTTGGCCTATTTAATTTACCTGTCAGTCCCTTGTAACGTAGTATCTCAGATACCCAGGGCCAGTATTTTAAATGATACTGGTGGGCTTGCAGCGTTCATTGTGCCACCCACCAAAGTAGCTATTCAAACCGGTCCCAGGCCTCTGCCATTGCATGGTCTGTGCGGGCAGTTTACTGCCGCTGTGATGTGGCACGCAAAGTGGTTGGTGTGTCTGTCACCCCCTTTTACTGCATGTCAGTCACCCCTAAAGTATGCCCTAGCTAGCCCTATGCGCAGAGTGCATTGTAGGTAAAAGGTAGGACATGTACCTTAAGTGCGTGACATGCCCTGATAGTGACAAACAGCCATTTTGGTTTCTCACTGCTGTGAGGCTGCCCTCTCATAGGAATGCATTGGGGATTCCCTGACAAGTGTTTCAGTGGTTATTCCTGATATGAGAGGAGCAGCGTGGTCAAGTTTGGAATAGTTAAAATAAATGCTGTGTAATGGTGTGCGCAAATTTATTATCACTATTTTAGAAATGCCACTTTTAGAAGTTGGCATTTCTGTGAGCAAACCAGAAGCCAGGCGGCGCTTGCCTGACTGTTGGCGGAAACCAGAAGCAAGCCTGAGAGCGAGCGCATGCAGCGTTGCTTGTGCCTGGGGAGTGTCCGCCCAAAAGGAGAAGGGAGCTGAGACCAGAAGGAGACCGGGAGCCTACCCCGCATTTCTGGTGCCCAGAAGAAAGCAGCCTTCATGAACTTAGGGATGCTAAGGCTCCGCAAACACTCACTATCTCGTGCTCAGATCTGATTGGCAGCCAACACCTCAAACTACGAAATGTAGCCATCTTGAGATGTAGCTTAAGCTGAGACCCAAAAAAATGAATACATGGCCAGGGCAAAACATCGTTTTATTTGCTTTATAATGTAAAGTAAACTAGGAGCTCTCCTAATGCCCCCCACTTGGAACCTCAGTGTTTAGGTGCAAATCTGAAAACGTTAATGTATCAATTACAAAGCATAAATATTACATGTTCGTCAAAGAACACTCATCATTGCAGGTGGCACTTATTGCCCAAGTAATAGATCACCTGTATTGTGCTGGCGATTTCAAACATTAAAATATAGGAAAATCGCAGATCAAACATGATCCTATTTTTTTCACTTAAACATATTTACTTTTTGAATTCCCTCTCTTCCATGATCAGCTCCGGAAAAAAGCTAACATTAAATTAATGTCGAAATAAAGCGGCCCTACTTGCTGGGATCCATCATATTTAGTAAATCACAGAGCGTACGCGGACTTTCTGTAATTATATTATATTTTGCTGCGTGGCCAAGTGCAGTCTGCGTGCAGTGAAGTTTAGTTACGGACATCCAGGCCCTCATATATCCAACTGCTTTCCTCCTGCAGTGGCCACTGACCCAGCAAGTTCTGAAAGCAGGCCACTAATTGGAAACTGCATGCGTATTTGCCAGGAAAAACGGTAATGAGAATGAACACAATCATGAAACCGTGTGTGAAATTGCTCCTGAAATTCATGTCTCGGAGATATAATTAGAAATGATGTAGTCTCGCGTGCCAAGGATGGCAGGTTTAATGGGTAACTTGGTATTTTCGGTGTTACTTTAAAACAGCCTTATTTTCTGCACCGACATCGTTAATGTTTTTAATATTTTGTATTGCATTTTTCCTCCGTAAGGATCACTCGTTGTCATTTAATTCCTGTTCTCCAGTTACAAATGGGTCCCAAAGGATTAAATTAGGAAATTAATGCTATATCTATTTTATATATCTGCTGAGCTGCTATAGAGAAAACTCCAGTTTCGCATTGAGCGGGTCACTTGAGGGTCATGCTGTCTTGATCTCTCTTTATACGTGTGTTTAACCATCACTATTTCTATTTATTTTCGTCTGTGGTCCAGTATTCAAAATCACAAACTCTACCGCTCTGTTCATCTGAGGCAGTTTCTAACTGATCACCTGGAATTTTAACCAGGACTGGACGTACGGGTACAACTAATATTTAGTGTGTCTCATTTTCCGGAAACCTACGGATGTAGTACTTCTTCAAAATGGTTCCGGATGTAATTGAAGTCGAAATCTATTCCTGTAAATTTGCTCGTGCACACCCCTTCTTTCTAGCGATGGCTATTTCTTCTGAAAATCCTACTCTTCCCTTTTTTTCTTATTTATAATGTCTCTTCCCTGAGCTAAACAGTTTTGAGCAATCCTGGGAGTTTTCCCTGTTGCCCAAATGTTTTCGGGAACTTTCATTGCTCCTTGCCTGCGTTTGTTGGATTGGATGTTAAGGAACACCAAACAATGATGATTGGAGTCACTGGCAATTACCACAGACATTCCTGTCCACTGTTTCGTGCTCGCGGTGTTAATACAGTCAGGTAACAAGCAAACGCAAATCATTCTTAAATCACATAAGAAAGGCAGACAAGCTAAAGTGTCAGGTCACACCTGGATGGGCATGTGGCCAACACGTGCATGTGTCGGCCTCGTGGAGCCTCATTAATGAGATACTTGAGTTACTAGGCAACGCATGGAACAGGAACTACTTAGAATATCATATTAAGAATAACACAAAAACGTGATGGATGGACGGATTGAACTACTGGTAGGAGTTGTAATGACAAACTCCCAACAATAAGTAAGGCACGTTGCTTCCACCTAGCCAACTATCTACAAAAAGTGCACATGAGTTCCCGTGAAACTTACACAGGAACGAAATCCAGAGAAGAAGTTGTTTTCTTTTTGTCTGGCTTGGAAGACTGATTTCATATCCTACTAGTCAAAGCCATGCTTAAAAATTGCCTTTCTTTAGCAATTATCGATTAACGCAGATCACATGGCGTGTCCTGAATATTGGGGCAGTTTAATACAAATGCAGTTCCTCAAGAACAAAAATGTAAGGTGAAATAGCACAGTACATTGAAAGTTTCAGGATTCCGGTTACAAGATTTGCTCCGGTAAAAATAAATCAGACAAAGGAGCAAAGCCAGAATTGAACAACTCTGTTTTGTCAGGAAGTTGATTTGGTATTAAAGATGCCACTTCTGTAATTCTGAAGGAGCTAGGGTATAAAATGGAACCTGTCTATGTTTTGTGATCTGGCTGGTCCTCATTCTTTAAGGAGTCGTGATCCTTTCACTCCATTACATTACCCCTCCTCCCTGACACCGGACTCGTGTCCAGGAGTGCACGGAGTGCTGCACCCAGAGCTACAGATATCGGGGTGGCTTGGTGGCCCTCTCTCCCGCTAAGGCTGCTTAGTTTTTTGCCACACACCATCTTGTGTAGTGGCACGCTCAGTGGCCCACTTTAAAGGACAAAATGGCTTAGCTGAAGCTGACACCACAGTAGTTATAGGCAGTTGCAGGCAAGACCACTGCTGTTGTTACTGTCCTGACTGCTGCCACTGTATCCGGACGCTCGTGGAGTTGGGTGGGTACATGTGTACGGCAGGACAGTGTGAATCCGGGGGCAGCTGTCAGCGAGTGTCTTGTCATGCATTGTCACTCTTTTTGCTGCAAGAATTTCCACAAAAACTTCCATAACTTCAAACTGGTGCTGCAAGAATTTCAGCGGTTCCTGGAACCTCATACTTCATTTCAGCTGTGTGGTAGAGGCGGGGGCTCCAACTAGACTAGGGAGAAGGAGGTAAGCTGATGACCACCGCTGCCATTTGCTGCTGTTGTCTGTGTGCTGTTGATAAGCTGCACTCTTGCTGTCCCTTTAGTCTGGTGATCCCCTGTGTATCCCTTTGACTGTCACGGACCCCCACTGACTATCTGCATTTGCTGTGTTACTTAAACTGCTGGGTGAAAAGCAGGGCCAGGCAGAGGCCCCTTGGCACATCATAGGTTGCTGGGCATGCAGGACTGTTGGAGGCAACCCCATCCTATACATCCTAGATCTTGTGGGCCCAAGGAGGAGGCCCCTTGTCACACATTATTATGCTAGAGGATTAGAATTATTAAGTGTTGGGTTGTCCCGTGTTGTCCTGTTGTCCCGCTGTTGGTGCCTGGTGGAGGGTGAGCTAGATCACAAAAACCACCGTAGACCACCCCCTTGACTTTGGCATTGTCAGATTCAGCATCAGTGTTATAGTGCACCATGTATAAGCGCAAGGCAACGGGAAAGACATTGCTGCAGTATAGGCACACAAGAATAGATACCATGCTTAAGATAGCCATTGGGGTAGTTTGTAAAGAAATTGCTATGATCGAGCAAAGACCATCCATGGAGACTGGGAGAAGCATAGAGGGAGCACAGGAATGTTGCAGGGAGATGCTAGCCTGTGATAGCATGGTGGGGGGCAATCTCCCTGTGACATAGGATTGCCCAAGAGGGGATACTGATGGGGCGGTTTCCCATAGTACTGCAGGAGCTGCAAATGTGTTTATGGTGGCAGAGATTAACCTGTGTGTTTATTTGGCATGCCAGAGTCCACACATTGTTAATTCCTCTCCAGAACCCGCTGCCAAATGAAAAAGGCCTAACATCAAAGCCTCCAACCACCTCAACAGCCTAAACCAAGAGCTAGTAAGGGGAAGATCAGGGTGGGGGAATATTTGATCCTTGATGATATTTTTTGGAAATGTGCTGAAAACCTGCAAGAGCATTTTGCCCAAATGAAGGAAAGCTTGGTTACCATGTAAGCCCAAATTATTACATTTATTAAAGGGCAAATGACTGATGTGAGCACAGTGCACCCATCATGAGTCTACGCGGACATGCTTGCAGTTGCGAACATTTTGAGCCAGTTGTGGTGAAGTCAGGTATCGTAGCCACCTTGCCACAAAAGAAGGGGAATACTCCTCGTGCCCAAATAGGAAGGATAAATGATAAAGGTGAGAGGACTGTCGAGGTAACACAGGGGGAGCAGCCCCTGACATGTGAAATCAGGCCTCGTTATTATCTGCAAGTACTCAGAGGAAGATGGACACAGTGGTGGGAGTAAATGACGCTGACGATGCAGTTCCCAGCACTACGACATTAAGTCTTCCCCTGAGGCCTGCCTGTATATCCTTGTTCTGGCAGGAATTACGCAATTAAAGCCTACCAATCCAAAGTCTGGGGAACAGGCCCTTAACAAAGTCACACATTGGCTCGGGGTACATGAGAACTTTACCCCAGCACAGAGAAATGAGATCCTAACTGTACATAGAGTTGGCCGGGTTGGCCCCTCTTCAAAGACTATGGGCCCCATTCGGATAGCGGGCAGAAAACCACCCGACCGGCATGGAGGCGGGAAACAAATGCCCGCCGGGCCCGTGGATAAAACAGAGGTCAAATTAGGAACAACGGCCAAAAAAGACCGACCACCGCGGTAGCGGGCAAACCAAAACTGCCCAACGCGGGCGGTGACGTCCAAAAACCGACTGCGGCGGTCGGAAACGCTGCGGAAAAGCTACAACCCACCGCAAGCAAAGTGGAGACACCGCACAGGAAATTAGTATATCCCCGATGGTCCCGCGGTACGATCCGCTGTTTCCGACCGCCGCGGTTGCACACAAGAGTGAATGGTAGAGACAGCGGAAGAGCTGCAGCATATCCACTGCAGCGGACGATACATGAAAACATTGCTACAATGCGAAAACACCGCAACAATGCCAATCTTTGGACAAATCAAAGTAGCCATGCCCTCCAAATACACAAAACACATACCAATGAAAAAACAAATGCCCCCAAAAAAACATACAATTCCAGGACAACACCCACAACACACCTGACAGCAAAATCCCATTTAGACACACCCACACAGCTGAGTATAAAACCAGCCACTTTACTGACCACAATTCTTTGTAACACTCCAGAAGAGAAGGGCATACACCATATCTGACAGGAGAGGCAAAAGAACACAGCACACACACCACCACCACACCCACTACCACCATCACTACCACCATCACACCAGCACTAACAATCCGCCAGCACACACCACACCTCACACATCAACACCACACCCACCACACACACCCCTGCACCAACAAACACTTCAAACACCACGCACAATGGCAGCACAGAAAATACCAAAATTCACAGAGAGTGAGACACCTTCAGGTATTTCATGGCATCTAGAAGAATGAAATAAACAAGGAAAAAAGATTCACAATGGCCTTTGGGAAAGTGGTGCACAAGTGCAGGACCGTTTCTATTGAAGGTTCCCAAATTTCTACTGTAAACTCCATTTGTTACCTAGGGATTTTATTTTTTAACACTGGATCATGGGTGCAACAAGTTCCAAATACTCAGTTGAAATTGAGTTGAATATGTGAGGAAGCATTTAGGTTCTTACATAAAATCGGTAGCTGGCCAATTAAGGCGGTGGTTAAAATAAATAAAGCGAGAGGTGTTTCAACTGCTACCTATGGGGGAGGACTATGGGGGCATAAACCCAGTAAATCCCTTCAGACAAAAGAGATTAATTTCCATACACATTTGTTGTATGTACCTAGATCTGCGTCACCTTTTATAGCTTATAAGGAAACTGGCCTGTACTATTTAGAGGACATTATAGCTTTAAAACACTCACTATTAGTGCAGTATACCTGGGCAAACTATGAAACCAGTTTTACAAAGTCTGTCCTCCTGGACTGCCTTGATTTAGATTATATAAAGTTGAAGATGCTAGCAAGGGAGTTTGTTTCGAGCTAACGACTTTCAGTGTTGAATCATTCATTCATTCGCATTGCATTCAAAAGCTTTATTCAAGGATTAGACTCATAAAAGCACAAACATACATTTAAAATACATTGTTAAAAATTGTTTCAACATTAATACAGTAATTTTAAGAAAAATTGTGCAGACATAGACAATTAATCAGAGCAAAAAAGCAATATAAAACTTTGGTACATGATTGCACAGATGCCAGAAAGGATACCCCAATCGATGTACTCTAGAGAAGAGCCCTCCGTCTGATAGACCATGCCCACCCCAGGTACTTGGCTGTTGCTAGGACTACAGGCATATGGGTGGAAGTGCAAATGATTTGTAAGGCCTCGACACCCCTGGATGTACCTACATTTTTACAAACAGGGACTAACCAGACTTTTCTCGGGGTGGCATAAGCTTTGCAAGAGAATAAGAAGTGGCCTATACTTTCATTTGATGCACCACAAGCTGGGCAACATGAGGTGGAGGAACTCCTCCACCTATCTGTCAGTGATCTCAATGGAAGAGCACCTGATCTTAACTGGAAAAAAGCTTCCTGTCCCCAGGGTTGGTTATGCTGTCCCAATAAGGTTCCAAAACTGGATACAGTTTAACTACCACAAAGCGCCCCGTCATGGAGTCGGATTTAGTTTTGTTCCAGACTCTTTCAGCAACCCGATCCCAATATAGATCTTTAATCGCATTTTTGCTTGGAAAGGGTTCCCCAGTTGGATTGTCCCATAAATTTGAGAGACCAAGATCGCCTAGAGCAGACCTAAGATTTTTGAGCCAAACTATCTTATGAAAGGTATCAGCATTTATTATGGCAAAAACCCCCTCTGCATAGTGCCGGATCTCCAGGGTAGTCCAGAGGCGTCTCCAATAGAGAATCGGGCGCAACCTCGCTAGGTCACTAACTGCTCTTCTCCCTAGGTCAAGACCAAGGGGAATCAGTGGGGTACTCTGAGGGAGTCCTGTGATTCCCCTAAAAAACCTGTTCTCAGAGGTCTGCAAGGGGAGGAGCTTCCCAAAACCCCACAGCTCTGCCCCATAG
The DNA here is from genome assembly GCF_964263255.1 of Lissotriton vulgaris. Classification (NCBI taxonomy): domain Eukaryota; kingdom Metazoa; phylum Chordata; class Amphibia; order Caudata; family Salamandridae; genus Lissotriton; species Lissotriton vulgaris. Next base: position 1,218,672,038 of record NC_141685.1, on the reverse strand, counting down.
AGAGCAGACCCAAGAACCTTGGCGTCATATACTGCCAAAACAGGTTTTATTGGTTTGGACTTAGATTTTTTGTGTTCCACCCGAAGTGCCCTCGAGATCTGTTGGTGCCTCAAGACCGCCATTTCTATGTGCTGGGACCATCTTGAATCGTTTGTTATCTGTATCCCAAGATAGGTAAATACAGTAACCACCTCTAACAGGCAGTTGTTCAAGAATAGTTTTGGCCTGGGTCTATGTTTTGATGCAAAGGCCATCAGCTTGGCCTTATCCACATTGACTTCCAGGCCGTGCTCCCCTCAAAAAGAGTCGAAAATATTCAAAGCTTGCTGCAGACCGCCTGGAGTTTTGGATAGAATTAGCGTATCATCGGCGAACATCAGGATCGGAACCCTGAGGCCCACCAACGAAGGAGCATCTACACTGGCGTCCAGCATTCGAGCCACTATCCCATTGATGAATAAAGAGAAAAGCAGGGGAGCCATTGCACACCCCTGGCGCACACTCCACGTTCAACCGGAAAGTCAACAAAGGATTCACCATGCATGCCCTTGAATTTTGGATTTTGGCGAAGTTGCACTCATGCAACCTCATTATCAGGGTAAGTAGCTCTGCCGAAGACCCATTTCGCTCAGAACTGCCCAGAGCTTTCTCCTTGGGACCAGGTCGAAGGCAGCCCGCAGGTCAACAAAAGCAACATACAGGCTGCCTTCGCCAAGCAAAATTGAGTTGAATATGTGAGGAAGCATTTAGGTTCTTACATAAAATCGGTAGCTGGCCAATTAAGGCGGTGGTTAAAATAAATAAAGTGAGAGGTGTTTCAACTGCTACCTATGGGGGAGGACTATGGGGGCATACACCCAGTAATCCCTTCAGACAAAAGAGATTAATTTCCATACACATTTGTTGTATGTACCTAGATCGGCGTCACCTTTTATAGCTCATAAGGAAACTGGCCTGTACTATTTAGAGGACATTACAGCTTTAAAACATTGGTGCAGTATACCTGGGCAAACTATAAAACCAGTTTTACAAAGTCTGTCATTCTGGACTGCCTTGATTTAGATTATATAAAGTTGAAGATGCTAGCAAGGGAGTTCGTTTCGAGCTAACGACTTTCAGTGTTGAATCTATATTATAATAATTACAGACTCATATTGATCAAATCAAAAACTGGTATTCATTTTCAGAATTGACAAAAACATTTGAGTCAGTTGATCAAAAAATTTAAAGTGGTGGAAAAGACACAATGAAAAATGTTCTTTAGTAAAATGTATCTTTATGTAGTTTATAAATTTGAAGGGTACATATCAACAGGAATTTTTAATCACAATGCTAAACAAATGAACAAGGACTTTGTCAAATCAGCCTATAGTTCATTTGTAAAAAAGTCCAATCCTAAATAAAACTATTGGATGACATCTATTCTGCCACAATAGAATAGTCACCAATGTATATTAATCATAGACAGAGAAAAGGACTGTGTAGTCGATGTTTTGTCTTGACTTGAATTAATCCTTCAGACCATCTTCAGGACAGAGAAATAAGCAAAAGGTAGTGACCCTTCACAGTGTGATCCTAATCTGCTCTTGTATGTATCCACCAATGATTGAATGAATCGCATTGGAGTTTAATGTTTTCGATCTCCTTTCAGTTATGGTTTAGAGCTTTATTATTCTTTGGAGATCGGCCGTCCTTTATTCTTTAACTCTAGGCAATGTTGGTGCTTGAGATTTGAAAAGCTAAATCCGGCGATGAGGCTATTGCGGATGTGACGTACGGAAGCTCCGATAGACTACGCCTCGTCCTTAAAAGCTAATAGAATTTTTTGGAACAAAAATATGAGTTTTGGTAAGAGCATCATTTTAACTATGTTAACTTTCCCTATTAGTGTCAGGGGTAGATATGCCCATCCTTTTAGAGAATCAGTAATTTCTTTATCAATTCTTCGCAGATTTATGTCAGGTATGTGTTCAATGTTTTGTGTGATTTTAATGCCTAAATACTTTTTCTCATCTTTCATAATTGGGAGGCTGACATTCATATTTCAAGCCATACATTCAGTTTTTGACTCGTTCATCTCGTATCCTGAGATATGTCCGAATTGATGTGCTAAACTGTATAGTATTGGAATGGCTGTGATTAAATCGGCAGTGTAAATCATCATCATATTGTCAGCGTACAGGGATACTTTCTTTTCCCAATTTCTGTACTTAAAAGTGATTATGCTGGCTCGCTTTCGGATCCTTTCCGCCAATGGTTCTATATATAAATTAAAAAGCAGTGGGGACAGGGGACACCCCTGCCTTGTCCCTCTCTTATTTGTTACAACTGCGGAGAGGTTACCATTTACCAGGATTCTAGCTGTTGGCTTTTGATAGATTGATAAAACTGTCCTGCAAAAGTTTTCACCCAGATTGCATTTATCTAAGACGTTGGCTAGATACAGCCAGTTTACACGGTCAAAGCGTTTGTGGAATCAAGTGTGATGATGGCCAATGGCCATCATCTAGGACCAACCCTTTGGAACGCTCTCCCTCCCTATATTCGAAAGGAGGAAAACCACGCTAGTTTCAGAAAGAACATAAAAACCTGGTTGTTCGAGCAATAACTAGAACAACCCTGCAAACCCTTGCCATCTTTCTGTTCTGTGTCTCGGTGCCGGGAAACCCTTTTTGGGTAGCTGTTGCGCCTTACAAGTTAAAAAAAAAACAAGCATTGGAAATGCAATAGGTCTCGCACCATTAGAGTTAGTGCTTTTAGAATTGTTTATGGTTTTTTTTGTAAATGTTTAGCATTTTTGTTTCCTGTAGCCAATGCTAAAGTATTACAAATAAAAAAAGCCATAAACATTTCTAAAAGCTCTAACTGAAATGGTCTGTCAGTCAGTCAAAACAAACTTTATTTGGTTTGTTACAACCATAAAAGTACAATTTGCATCTTGTCTTACTAAACAGGGAAAGTAATAGCAGCAGAAAATACATAGCACGGCGGTATCAATCAACATATTACATCTTAATATACATATACATAACTATCATTTTAAAATCGAGATGTTATCACAATTAATTTAAAAAACACTTAATTCACATCTATACATCCTCTTCTTAATCATACAGTGCTATTTAAAAGACTATTTGTTTCACATATTTGATGTCAGGGACCTATATTATTAGATCTTACTCTGTACAACTGAGGAATACCTTAACTTTTTTCATATATTTCCCCAAGGCACAGGCTATGTCTAAGTTCTCCATTTCCATCAACAATTTTGCGGCTTGCATCCTATTTGTAATATTATAATTTTTAAAAATCGGACATAAAATCTCCTTCCGCAAATCTAAAAACCACATACAATCTAATAAAATGTGTATAATATTACAGGTAGTGCCTAAAGTGCAAGTGCAGAACCCGTTACAACTTATCATTTGATTTCGGGCTGCATTATTCGCATAACATGGGTTTATTCCGATTCTCATTTTTAGGACTTCCCGCCTTAAGTTATGACTTGGTAGCCGGTCTACATATGGGAAGTGCTGGTCAAGCTCCCAGGCAGATGTCATGTGGGCTACCGAGGTTTTTTGTGAGAGGTACTCCCGGTCATAAGTCCGGGACATCTCGGTGCCTTGGAGCCTTAGTTCTCTCTTACCTATTATTATATGATCTTGTAGCGGGCAGACCTTCAGAGCGAGCACCCTGTATGCATTCCTTATTGATGCTCTAGCCTCTTTTGCCCAGGGTAGGTCGCTCCTTGTAATTTCCACTTTGGCCCACTGAGAGATTTTGAGGAGCTCATCAGTTCCCAATCGCTGCCAGAATCGTACAAGGGCCATACAGGCGGTTATCGCCCACGAGGTAGTTCCCAACTCAAGTCTGGCCGCTTGTACCATAGAAGATTTGGGCAGTCCAAATAGGCTTTTTAATATATTTCCCTCCTCTCTATCCCAGGAGGTCTTACAGCTTAAGTAAATAACTTCGGCTCCATACAGGAATTGAGGGGGCACCATTGCTTGATAGGCTTTCAAGACCGGTCTGTCTGACATTTCTCCGTATATATTGTTAAATCTTTTTAAGCCTTTCACGGACGCCGATGCCCTCATTTTTAGTGCTTGTACATGAGTATGCCATTTCAGGGTACCAGAGAACCACATTCCTAGATATCTATAGTCCGCTACCCTCTCGAGTAATACTGTGCCCAGGTACCAAGAGAACTTTGTTTTCTTCCTGCCAAAACAGACAATTTTTGTTTTCTCCATATTTACTACTAGTTTTTTGGTGGTACAGTATTCTTTGAATCGATTTAATTTTCTTTGGAGCCCAATCTCCGTCTGATCCATAATTACCAGATCATCAGCATAGAGAAGGCATGATATCTGGTTTCCTCCCAGTTTTGGGTTAGCCCCTCTAACCTCTCTCAACTTTTGAGGCAGGTCTGCTAAGAACAGGGAGAATAATAGGGGGGCAAGTACACAACCCTGCCTTAATCCGTTCCCAATTGGGATTCTCTTTGTCAATCCTCCCTCCTTATCCAGGATTATTTGTGCCCAGTTTTCAGTATGCAGTTCTTGGATTAGTGCAAGCAGGTCACCCTGTATTTCATAACCAACCAATGTTGACCACAGCTGATCCCGGTCCACCAGGTCGAAAGCTGCACGGAAATCCACGAAACAGGCGAATAATTTTCCTCCCTGATCGATTGACTTCCGTGCAATGGACCAAAGGGCAAAACAGTGGTCAACAGTTGAGTGGCCTTCTTTGAACCCTCCTTGTTCTGGCGGTACTATTTGTTTGTTGTCCACCCAGTCCTTTAGTATACCCAAAATTACTTTTGAAAAGACCTTTTCGCCTATATCTAATAGGTTTATTAGGCGATAATTTTTTGGGGAGTTTACATCACCTTTCTTATGTATTGGCCTGACAATTGCCCCTTTCCAATTATCTGGGAACTTGCCTGAATTTAGGATCTCTTGAAACATATTAGAAAAAAACTCCGCCCACCAATCTATATTCGTTTTTATTATAATTGCAGGTAGATTATCAGGTCCAGCAGCCCGTGTTAGATTTAGTCTTTTTATTATACCTCTAACGGCATCTGGGGAGAAGTATGCTTTAATTTCTTCCCTTATTCTAGGCCAATCCTTGGGCGTTGTCCCCTCCCTATCTGGCCATGTACCATAGATTTCTTTCAGATATGACACCCACTTGACCTCTGGCACCGAGCAGTATAGGGTTCCTGAGGCTTTCCCCGTACATTCCTGAATTAACTTCCAAAAGCCTCTCACATTCTTTTCTTCAATTGTCTCAAGTAAATTCCCCCAACATTTGTCCTTAAATGTCCTTTTTTTATCTCTAATAGTGGCCTTATATTTTATTTTTAGTTTCTTAAGTTCTATTACCGCTTCATCACTATAATATGCTCTTAGGTGTCTCTCCTGTTTTCTGATGCTGGCCTTGACCTTCCGACATTCATCATCGAACCAATGAGAGCTGCTACTGGGGTATGGTTTCACATTATTTTCTACTTTACGGTTACCGTGTTTTAATTTTATCCTGAGGCATTCCACCATATCCCTTATTGTGTCCTCATACCATATTATGCCCTCCACTGGTGCTAGGCTATCTAAATTCACGGACAACTGGTGTGCACTCAGTTTTTTTATATATTCATCGGTAATTCTCGTGGTTAGTCGTTTAGGGTATTCCACCTCTACTGGAAGCACTTTTTGTCTATGAGGGGAACTGCGTACCTGGAGTTCTACCTGTAGAGGGTAGTGATCACTACCCTCAAGCCTAAGGATTTCAAATTGTTTAATTAGATAGAAGTTCCACGTCTGGATGAATACATAATCTATTGGGCACTTTTGTTGTCCTATCTTAAAGGTACGATTCGCGGGCCGGTCTGCATCCTTCCTTCCATTTACGCAGACCATCCCTCTGGCCCCCAGCAATTGCCCAAGCTCATCGTCTTGATTTGAAATCTCACAGCGGGGAAAAAGTGCGAGCTCTATTTTATATACTCCCAGCATATCCCTCAACCAGGGGTCCGTTTTAATAGGATTTAATCTATGATTGAAGTCCCCCAATATCATTAGCACATCCCTTGGATAGCAATCACATAGGTACTCCAGGTCAGATTTTAAACATTCTAGATCAGTCTTATATTCGTTTGATTTCCCTTTCTGAATGTACACATTTATAATGCATAAGTTTTCACCCCCCAGCATATTGTTTACGGTACACACTCTACTACCCAATGCCCATTTGCACTTGAGTTTGAGGGGTTCCAAATCTTTGGCTATCCTAGTTGAGATCAGCGTCATCTGGCCACCGGAGGGTCTACCTAATTGGTTCTTTTTTGCTGGTTTTACGTGGTGAGTGAAGCCTTCCGTAACAAGGGTTTCGTCGCACAGCCAAGTTTCCTGGAGGCATACAATATCATTTTTCTTCAAGATGTTTTTGAAATCTTCCTGTGACTTTATTCTGTTGTATCCATTTACATTCCAGGACAGAATGGCAAGGCTGTGCAACGACCCATCTTCCTAATCAATGTTACTCATATAGCTGTCTTCCTCACCATTCATGTAGGCCAGATCTCTATATCTATTCCCAGCAAGGACATCTTCCACGTCCCACCTCTGTTCTTTTGGTTTTATCGTAACTTCAAGGGCATCTTTCTTGCCTCTCCCCAGGCTAATCATCTTTATTTGTCTTTCATCTAGTACTGCATGGTTCCTAAGGAAAGAGTTTCCTGTCTTATTCAGTAACACCTCTTCCCTTTTTACTATTCTGATTCCTTCCCAAAGCATCTCGGACTCTGCCTTTTCTATTGCATCTTTTATTAGGGCTGAGTGGAGTAAAACCTTGGTTATTTCCTCCCCCTTACTATTCGCCATAAACCCAACTTCTTTTAAATCTGCAGTACTGACATATCTTAGGCTGGGACACATTGCAAAAGATGTTAGGAGCTGTGAACGATTTAGAGGGTTTAATTTCCTTTTTCTTTTCCCCCCCTTTTCCTGTCCTAATGGCTCTACAAACACCCAGTTATCTGTAGGGAGTTCTGGCTGTCGGTGTTGTAGTATTCCATCCGACATCTCTCTCCTATTATGCCTGCTTACTTCTTCTTTGTCTCTGGCTCTAACCCCCTTCATCTGGCTTAGGTTTGTAGGTCCCCCATCTACTGGCGTGTCCATCCCCCAACCTACTGCTACACTCTCCTTTACCCCAGGTTGGGTCCTCCTGGTAGCCTTTTCACCCTTTCCCAACCTATTCCTTATTATCCTCCTGCTTGGGTCGTCTGAACTAGTGCTACTTGCTCCTGTTTCAGCAAAGTTTAATTTCTTAATTCCTTGCCTTAGTTTCTTATCCTTTATCTTCTGGACTGGAGAGGCCCCCCTCCCTATCTCCTGATGCTTTCCGGGGTTGCAGTTATCTGGGGCCTTTTTTCCCCTCCTTTGCTTTGTTGTTATTTGCTTTCTATATCTCTTTCCCCCATACCTTTTTATTATCATTGGGCGATAGGATATATATTCTGTGGGTGCCTCCTCTGAATGACTACTCTCCCTTCTCGCTACATCCCCACTATCCACTATAATCTCTACCTGGTCTTCTACTGGTCTTACTAAGGCAGGCATCAAGTTTTTGATCTGTACCAATTCACCGATTATAACCTTGTATTGGTCACCTTGTCTTTTTATAATGTCGTTGTTTAGGACTGAAACTTCTAAAATGCCCTGCAAGGTCTTTTGGAGCATTAACATAACCTCAAGCATGGATAAGCTGGTAGATCCAGTCACCTCCAAATTGCATAAGGGCACATCTGTAGCATTTAGACCAATAATAGTTGGGCTCTTTAGTCTTTGTTGTCCATTGAAACTATTTTCCCGCTCCGCAGAGTTCTCTTCACCCAAGTGGTTACTCCTGTCTATTTTATCCTCGTTCACCACCTCTGCTCCTGTGACCTGGGTGAACGGAGACTGCCACATCCTTGGTGAGGAAGACAGTCGAGGTTCCAATGGAATCTCAGCAATGTTGAAGTCTGACTGGTTCAGGGGTTCCAAGCTAGAGTCTGCCGAGTCTTCGATGGTTTGCGGGGTCTCTGATACACTTGTCTCCTTACATACTGACTCTCTCCCTTTAAAATGTTTCCCGATAAAATCCTTAATGGTTTTTTATACCGCCGACCCCCCAGTTGCGCCAGCTGACCTAGAGGATGCGGGTGCTGGCAGAGGAGTTGATCTCGGGGGTGACGTTACACCATTAGTCATTACTCTGCTGCCGGTTGGTGTTGCCATGTCTTTGTTTGCGTTCTCCAGGCTTTTTGATACATTGGTCACATCCACCATTCCGGATTTGTTTCCTACTTTTTTAGGGTTTTTCAGGGCCTTACGTGTTTTTGTCTTCCCTAAGGCCATTTGTTCTCCAAATTCTTCTTTACTCCGTAACCGAGGGTACAAGGGAACTTTATTGCACTGGAAGGCTTATGTTTGAGCAACTACCCTCTCCCCTGGATAGCTTCCCTTAATTATTTAATATAGGGCAAAATATTCAGGTTTTAAGAAGAATTGCCTCTTTCACTTACCTCTGTTTCTGTGAGCCCACACTCCCTCCTCACCTCACCATACGAAATCCAGGCACCTTAGCAACTTCAATATCAGAGTTCTCCTCTCCTGATCATTTGAATCATTTCTTCAGTCTTTTCTTCAGCCACCAACTTCCTCTTGATTGTGTGCTCTTAACGGGCTGATTCGGAATCAATTTAATTTGCCCACTCTCTTCCCCACGTTAATGACACTTCCCTTGGCGCTTGCTGTGCTTAGTCTCAGTCGGCGCGCCGGAACCAGGGTCTGTGGGCCCCCCAGTGGGGGGTGCGGGCGCCGCGCCCCCTCTGTACCCTACTGCACAATTCAGTATTTGCCGCTTGGTACTAATGGGGGTTTTTGTTGCCGAGTTCGTAGCTGCGGCAGAGGGTGTGACAGGCGGCGGTTGCGGCGGCCGGTGATTCAGCAGGCGTTCAAGGCGTTCCTGGCAATGCGCTTACTCTGTCAACCGGAAGCCGAGCGTCGAGCGCCGAGGAGTTCCGAGGTGGGCGGTCCGGTGGGAGTGCTGCAGTCAGTCAGGCACAGAAACAGAGGAGGAAATCTTGCTGACCTTCTGTTCGAAATGGTCTGAGAACTATTGCACTGTGTGAGGGTGAGGGTGAGTGTGAGTGAGGGTGAGGGTGAGGGTGAGTGAGGGTGAGTGAGGGTGAGGGGTTGAGGGTGAGGGTGAGTGAGGGTGAGTGAGGGTGAGTGAGGGTGAGTGAGGGTGAGTGGTTGAGGGTGAGGTTTTGAGGGTGAGTGAGGGTGAGGGTGAGTGAGGTGTTGAGGGTGAGTGAGGGTGAGGGTGAGTGAGGGGTTTTGGGTGAGTGAGGGTGAGGGTGAGTAGTTGAGGCTGAGTGAGGGTGAGTGAGAGTGAGGGTGAGTGAGGGGTTGAGGGTGAGGGGTTGAGGGTGAGTGAGTGAGGGTGAGGGGTTGAGGGTGAGTGAGGGTGAGGGTGAGTGAGGGTGAGGGGTTGAGGGTGAGTGAGGATGAGTGAGAGTGAGGGTGAGTGAGGGGTTGAGGGTGAGTGAGGGGTTGAGGGTGAGTGAGGGTGAGGGTGAGGGGTTGTGGGGGAGGGGTCGAGGGGGAGGGGTTGAGGGTGAGTGAGGGTGAGTGAGTGAGAGTGAGGGGTTGAGGGTGAGTGATTGAGGGTGAGGGGTTGAGGGTGGGTGAGTGAGGGTGAGGGTTTGAGGGTGAGGGGTTGAGGGTGAGTGAGTGAGGGTGAGGGGTTGAGGGTGAGTGAGTGAGGGTGAGGGGTTGAGGGTGAGTGAGGTTGAGGGTGGTTGAGTGAGGATGAGTGAGAGTGAGGGTGAGTGAGGGGTTGAGGGTGAGGGGTTGAGGGTGAGTGAGTGAGGGTGAGGGGTTGAGGGTGAGTGAGGGTGAGGGTGAGTGAGGGTGAGGGGTTGAGGGTGAGTGAGGATGAGTGAGAGTGAGGGTGAGTGAGGGGTTGAGGGTGAGTGAGGGGTTGAGGGTGAGTGAGGGGTTGAGGGTGAGTGAGGGTGAGTGAGGGTGAGGGTGAGGGGTTGAGGGGGAGGGGTCGAGGAGGAGGGGTTGAGGGTGAGTGAGGGTGAGTGAGTGAGAGTGAGGGGTTGAGGGTGAGTGATTGAGGGTGAGGGGTTGAGGGTGGGTGAGTGAGGGTGAGGGTTTGAGGGTGAGGGGTTGAGGGTGAGTGAGTGAGGGTGAGGGGTTGAGGGTGAGTGAGGTTGAGGGTGGTTGAGTGAGGATGAGTGAGAGTGAGGGTGAGTGAGGGGTTGAGGGTGAGGGGTTGAGGGTGAGGGGTTGAGGGTAAGGGGTTGAGGGTGAGGGGTTGAGGGTGAGGGGTTGAGGGTGAGTGAGTGAGGGTGAGTGAGGGTGAGGGGTTGAGGGTGAGTGAGGGTGAGGGGTTGAGGGTGAGTGAGGGTGAGGGGTTGAGGGGGAGGGGTTGAGGGTGAGTGAGGGTGAGGGGTTGAGGGTGAGGGTGAGTGAGGGTGAGTGGGTTTCTGAGCTGCAAGACGTACCATCAAGCTCAGCAGTAAGACCTTACAGAAAAAAAGGTTTTGCCTGCCAAATTGCAAACACATGATCGGCCATGCTACAGTATAAAACTGCACTAAATACTTTTAAATATACACATGATTAAACAAAGGTGTGTCCAAAACATCCTTCAATCACAAACGAGGTAATGGATATAAAGATGTACCTATATTTTATGCTAGAGGGGCGTGATATTTCAATCACCCTCTGAAGTCATAAAAGTTTCAAAGAAATTTGAAAAACATGGAATCCAAATTCAGATTGTTCCTCACGTAGAGAACACAAGGTTGAAATTCCACTTGCGAAATATATAGGACGTGAGCGAGCTGATAATATCTGACAATATAATTTCTCAACCTCTGTAAACAACAGTATACAGGTAGATCTAGAATGAGGCAGCAGAGAGGCCCGCGGCCAGGATGATTAATTATACACTCATGCTCAGCCGTTCCCTTGGTATCCGGTTTTCTGCTTACAGTAGATAACACAGGTGTCATTTCCATGAAATGTTCTCTTATTTACTTCAAGCACAAGAATAAAAAAAAAATCACAACGCGCCTCAAATGAGGCGTCACAGATATGCACACATTAAACAGGTTTGCATCATTCAAAAATCTAACTCTTGCATACAACCCTCTTCAAACCCTAGGGTGATGAACGAGATCCCCTGCTAACCTAAACCAGTCAGAAATCTGGCTGCTTTTATTTTTGGAAAAATGCTCATTCACTAAAGTGCGAAGAAGGCAGTGGGAAGGGGAAAAGCATCATGGCGGTCGCAGGCTGTAAACATGGGCACGGTGGACACAAAACATTCCAGAGCCTGGCGGGCGCACTCGCTTTTGTAAAATGCTTACCGGATTAGGAGAAAGTTTGGGATAAGCGCTGCTGAGGAGGGGCATACCCAATTGCAGTTCACCCACCAAAAGGTGTTTAACTTCAGGTGAGTTCTTCTGAATTGGGTGGAGATGTTATTCCAAATTGTTGAATATAGGGAACACGTCAGAACGTGGCAAGATATTTCTGAATGTGCCTGTAGTGGAAGTTCTTTTTCCTCCAAGTCCCAGTCCATGGTGGAATGTGGTTGAAAAAAAGCGAAAGAGAAAGCAGGGTAACCTGACCCAGGAGGGGGGAGGAGGGAGGAGAAATGCGTCTCGCCCGGAGCAGGGGGCGGAGCAGGGAGAGCGGGCTTTAGCACGGCGTCAGTATTGGCATTGATGGGGGGTAGGGGGGAAGTGGGGATTTAAAAAAAAATAAACAAACAAGACGGAGGGAAGAGAGGGGAGGGGGGAGGAGAAATGCGACACGGCGGGAAGGGGAGGGGGCGGAGCGGGTGAAATAAACAACCAAACAAGACGGAGGGAAGAGAGGGGAGGGGGGAGGAGAAATGCGACACGGCGGGAAGGGGAGGGGGCGGAGCGGGTAAAACAAGACGGACGTGCACGCGCTTTTAAGCTCAATGCGCATGCGCATTGAGCTTAAAAGTCACCGGCACTGCAAGGAATCGCCACGATTCCTTGCAGTGGATAAAGAGTGGATAAGCCCCCATAGTCTCGCTTGCTCGATGCGCATGCGCATCGACAGGCGAGACCTAAAAAGGTTAATGATGCACTGTTGCTAGATCTGTAGCTCCAACTAAATTATATGTCAACTCCTGGATGCCCCTACCTCTAACAAAGCCTTTTTAATCTTTATGTAATAGTTCACCTATGACTGCATTTAAACTCTCTTCTAAAATCTTGGCAAAGATCTTGTAATAAAGATTAAGCAGAGAGATTGGCCTGTATGAATCGCATTGACTGGATGGCTTTGATGGTTTTAAAATCAAGGCGACCGTAGCTTCATTCCATGAGGGGGGCATGTTCCCACCTTTTTAAAAAATATGGGCATATAATTTATGCATCACAGGGACGAGTGGTTGCGCTAAAGCTCTGTACAGCTCGGCCGGTAGGCCGTCTGGACCAGGTGTCTTTCCTTTTTTTCCGGACTCGATTGCCTTTATTATCTCACTAGAGCTAATCGGTTTGTTAAGATTGCTAGACATCGCATTATTGATTTTATTTGGAGGGAATTGATCAAACCATGACTGTATCATTTTATCTTGTGGAGTTAGATCCTCCATATATATACTTTTTTGAAGTGCCTTTGAAAGGCATCTTCGATTCGTTTGGGCTGCTCGAGTAACTTCCCGGATATTTCACATGACACTCCTTTTATATGTTATACTGTTTAGTTTTCCAGGCTAAAAGCTTCCCACACGATTCCCCATACTCAAAGTGGGCCAGCTTTCTAGCCTGCCACCTTTTCCTCAGCCTGGTGTCGAGAACCCCTGCCAACTCCAATTTACATGATAACAGTTTTTCATCACTGCCCCCCTGAGCTGTGTTCCTCTGGGCAATAAACTCTTGTTCCAACTCCTGGATTTTTACCTCTATTTCTTCTATCTCAGCCCTGTATTTCCTCTGCTTAGCAATTTGTATAGTTGTTATATGCCCTCTCAGAAAGGCTTTATAGGCATCCCATACCGTTTCTATAGAGGTAGTCCCAAGATTGACCAAGAAAAATTCTATGTTTCTATCGCTAATTGATGGATTACTTCTTCTTCTAATAAAATAGTTTGGTCTAGAGTCCATCTTTTGATGCCTAGCTTTATTGGGAGTTTCAAAACTGGTGTAACAGCCGAATGATCAGATAAATGCCCCCTAGGTGTTTTATGTCTTTCACCCATGTTTTTAACTTCATACTGATTAGAAAGAAATCCAGTCTGGATTTATGTCCATACTTTTTACTGTAAAAAGTATACCCTCTCTTGTTTCCCATTTTATTCCTCCATATATCTATCCAACCCATTTGTCTCATTGCGCTTTTTAAAGAGGATCTCATTTTGCAATTCTGTGCTGATCTGTTCTTATAGGTTCTGTCCAACAGAGGGTCTAAAACCAAATTAAAGTCTCCTGCCAGGATTAAAGGCTCTTGAAAAGTTAATAGCTCTGCAAATAACTCCCTCATCGGAGATGGATCATCAAGATTGGGACGGTAATAGCCCGCCACTGTAAAATTATACATATGGAACCTGATCTTTGCTATAACCCATCTACCCATCTTATCTACTATGAAACCTTCCACTGAAAGAGCAGAGTTATTTTTGATGAGGATAGCCACTCCCTTAGTGATCAACTGCTGTGTCGTGTTCCTGATTCCAATTTTTAGTTTTACACATATCCCTCATCTCCTTCTCTGTTAAATGTGTCTCCTGCAAAATGAGGATTTTAGATATTGAAGGATTCTCTCCATTCTATGTTTGACCCTCAACCCATTCAAGATCCATGATAGAGTCCTTAGATATAATGCCTGATCAGACATAACTTATACCTTTTCTGATAATATCGGAGATAAATAGCTTTAAAGGACCTGTTTTGGCGCATCAGACGTATTTTTTTTATTGTTTTCCCTATGCTCCCCACTCTGTGCTTCCTGTGACCCCCCAACTACCCCTTTCCCCCACCTTAGTGCACCCCTGGAGAACACCCTGTCTTCCTCTTATGGCCCTACCCTGGCTTTTAGGGCATCCCTCCGGTATCTAAGGCGGTGAAAAATAAATATATCTCCTTATGTAGACATCTAATAGACTGCTCAGAGCAAGATCTCCTGATCGATATTCAGAGAGTACATAGGGACCCGTTCAGGTTAAACCCAAACAAAACTAAACCTAGAAAAATTCTGGTTCACTTCTTAACATACAGCCTGAAAGATGAAATACTAAACAGAGCTCTCAAGAAAAACTTATTAAATGCAGAAGGGATAAACTTTCAAATTAGGTCTGATGTGTCATCAATAACAGCCTCCAAACAATGGGAGCTAGGGCAGTTTCAAGACCCTTTTAGGTAGCAAGGTGCAACAGCCCAGCTAAAATTTCCCGCTACTTTAAAAGTAATGTTTAACAATAAAATGCGGATATTTAAGCGGGTGGAAGAAGCAGAAATTTTTCTACAATCTATATCCGGCCTGGTCAATGATGTAGTAGTTCGATAGTACTTCAGGCTTTCTCCCCGAATATTGCATCTTGTATATATGGTTTCTTTTCCTTTCTTCTTCTTTTTCTTTTCTTTCCCCTGCAGGACTAGGATTAGACGTTTTATTGGGCCGCAGTTTGCTTCGTCTCAAGTCTACATTGCTAGTCCAGTGTTGTATCTATTCTCAAACTAACAAACTATATGAATTATACCTACAAGGAAAAGTCATGCAAGTGGAAATGGGAGTCAGGACAACTTAAAGCATTAAATCAATAGTGCACATTTACTGTACGTGAGCACATTCAAACACAAATGAATATGAACTGTCCGTACATTAGATTCATGTGAAAGTTTATAAAGGTAAAATAACTTTGAGTATATGTCTTTAAATGTGACCATTAACTACAAAGTTGAAACATTAGTACACAGATTTTATCAATCTATTGTAGTTTCTAATCAGGATACATATCAATGATGTGAATAAGGTGTATTCAATCACCTAATCAGTAAATGTCATTTAATGATTTAAGGCACAAAACATATATGAATTCTATAATTCTACAGTAAATGCACTTTAATAGTGATGTCAAGTACAACACTCTACATTAATCTCTTTTAGGAGACACAGAGAACAATGTGCTAAGATCACATTTATTTAGCATATTTGAGGCGTGTAAGGGTGCAGCCCTATGGCACTATCCTAATGTCCACCTGAGCAGTTCTCAAACAGTGTCAGTCTTTGATTGACAGCACTTCTTCCTAAGTTAATGATCTATTGAATGGCACATAATGTAGCGGCTTTATATTATGGCAAAGAAACCTTGCTAATAGAGGAGACAAGGGACTATCAGCCTGATTCATGAAGCAAAATTGCGCTTGCAATAGCTGCGTAAATGCTATCGCGGGCGCAATTTCCCTAATCGGTATTCACCACGATAATAGTGAAATCGCTAACACAGATTTGTGAAATCGCAAAAACATTCGCAGAATCCTGGCAGTAGACCATTTGCGATTCGGAAATAGCGAGAAATCACGGATTCTGCGAAAAAAATAGCGAAATCGCAATATCATCGCAATCGGGATTCATGAAAAATCACAATTAGCGAAAAAAAACAAAATCGCAGTTTGCGAGGCGCAATTTAAGGACAGCCCAAAGCAGGTGGTAACCATCAAACCCATAGGAAAAAAAAATTGAAAAACCGTTGGCCAATCAGCAACTGGTGCTGGCCTGACCAAACACACTTAAGGCGAAGCAGCATCAGCATAAGGAGTGTCACAATGTCCGGAATGTACATGGTGGTCAGGCGGCGAAGGCTACAGCGAGCAGCACGGAGAAGACGCAGAATCCAGGACAGGATATTCCGCCAGCGGGTCACCCTGCTGGGCCAAACCAGAGAGCAAATATACGCAAAGTACTGCCTGAATGGGGCAATGATCATCAAGCTAATTCAGGACCTTGACCCCCTGATGCAGCACCCAACAAGGCGGACCAATGCCGTGCCAACACATGTCCAGGTATTGTGTAGCCTGCACCTCCTGGCCTCCGGGAGCTTCCAGGGGATAGTTGCGGCTGCTGGGGGGATATCCCAGCCCACCATGTCCCGCTGCCTAGGGAGTTTCCTTGACGCAATGCTGACCCAGCTACACCACCACATCAAATTTCCAACAAGCCAACAGGATTTGTATGAGACCAAGCTTCAATTCTACAATGTCGCCCATTTCCCACACGTGATAGGATGCATTGACTGTACCCACATCCACATCTGCCCACCAGCTGCAACGGAGTACATGTACCGCAATCGCAAGTCCTACCACTCCCTCAACATCCAGATGGTCTGCAATGCTAAGACATACATCACGGACATAGTGGCACAGTACCCGGGGAGTACACATGACTCATTCATATTCCGGCACAGCGGCCTCCACACACGACTGGCCAGGGGAGACTTCGGGGAAGGAAACCTACTTGGTAAGTACACTTTGCCCACAATGTCACACTGCGATGAAGTAGCTGCGCTGCACAGGCACTCACCCTCTGCTCCTCTCATTCAGGTGACAGTGGCTACGCCCTGCGTGAATACCTCCTCACCCCATACCTCAACCCTGCTACACCACAGCAACGGCGTTACAACGTATCACACATACGCACAAGGAATTGCATTGAGAGGACTTTTGGGCTACTGAAGAGCAGATTCCGCTTACTTCACAAGACAGGTGGGGCCATGTACTACAGTCCTGATGTGTGCTGCCGCATTGTGGCTGTGTGTGCAATACTACACAACATTGCTACCAAGCGCCGGATACCTGTAGACATCTCTGGCAGTGAGTCGGAAGGAGACCACCGGCCACCTGCACATGTGCGCCATGCACGCGGGGAGAACCCAGCTGAAGGCCACAGACGCCGCAACCACATCACAATGAACAGTTTCTAGTGCACCCACTCCCCTCACCCAACAAATCACAATTTCATGCAAATGGAAATAATGACAGGACACCAATGTATGATGCAAGAATAAATATTATTGTTGGATTCACAATAATAGTGCAAGTTGCCATCCTTCCTATGCAATCAGTATTGCCCCATACTGCTGCGTCCAAAACACAGGGCAGGCTTGTAGTGTCAGCATGTCCCTGTAAAAGTACATGTTACTCAGGTGCGCCTCCGGCGCGAAGTACCCAAGCGCCTCTCCGGCTCCTCCTCTGCCACCGCATGTGACCCTGCAGTGGGCCTCGTGCTACGTCGTAACACCGCAACCTGTGAGGCAGACAGGCTACTCACACTGGAGGTGCCCTCGCTGGCATCGTCCCCCCCGACATTGCCAGGTAGAGTGGGATGGAGTGCCATAACCGCAGTGGTGAGGTGCTCTAACACTCTGGCCACATCCTCACAGCATTGGATTAGCTGCTGCTGCTGCGCCAGGGACCGTCACGATAGCTGAGACGTCGCATTCCCGATCACGTAGTTGGATCTAGTGTATGCGGACAGCCGCGTCAGTAGCTGCCGGTGGCGGCGGCGGGCGGTGTTGCGCTGCGATATTAGCGCAGCAGTGTTGGCCTCCATGGCTGCCGTCATGCGGTCCATTCTCTCTGCCACATATGCCACATTGCGGCCTATATTATGTAGCTGCATCTGTATGGCCCCTTGCCGGCGTGCCTGCAGCTGGTGAATGCGTAGCATCCTATGCTCTATGCTCATGCTCGGCAAGTGCACTTCCATCCCCCTCCTGGCGCTGCGTGCATTGTTCTGCAGGCGAGCCCTGCCATGCCTGCTCTGCTGGCTGGCCACAGTGGGTGGGCGCTGTGTCACCGCTGTCGCTGGACCAGATGTGGAGGCTCCAGCTGCTGGTGGCGTTGAGGTAGGCGTAGGTGGTGCGCCTGATGGTGGAGGCGCAGATGCTGTGGGCCTCGCTGCAGGGGTAGGTGGTGCGCCTGATGGTGGAGGCGCAGATGCTGTGGGCCTGGCTGCAGGGGTAGGTGGTGCGCCTGATGGTGGAGGCGCAGATGCTGTGGGCCTGGCTGCAGGGGTAGGTGCTGCGCCTGTTGGTGCAGGCTGTGTTGGTGACGGCACATCCTCGGCATCCAGTGGTTGCTCATTGGTGAGCAGCCTGTCACTGTCGCTGCTGTCTGCGCCACCTGTGAGGGGAAGTGGTCGTTCATTAGTTGCATGTATCTGTCACACGTGCAGTTGCTACATGCATGCTGGCTGAAAATTACAAAAAACAGTTTGATGGACAGAATGTAGATCAATGTCTTACATTCACCCCAGTACAAGGATCTGGGCCTAAATCCATCGTTTTTTGCACTCCACACCACCCTGGGTCAGATAATGGTTTTATGCAAATCAGCTCTGACCCTGTGCCCCATGGGAACAGTCCAGTCCGAACTACAACAGCCATATCTTTCCCAGACCGGAATCAAGCATCCGAGGACCGGACCGGTTTCGAGGTAACACCTCTCATCAGCCCGGCTAGCTTGACTCCAGTGGTGTGGAGGCTCTGGGACCCACGTCTGAGCTACCCCAGTACACTCAGGGAGAAAATTACAAAAAACAATTTGATGGACAGAATGTAGATCAATGTCTTACATTCACCCCAGTACAAGGATCTGGGCCTAAATCCATCGTTGCTACCTCGAGGTCTGCCTCACTGTTGAGAATGTGGGTGGAAATTGGCTGCTTCCTGGTTGTGATGTCATCACTGTGCTCGAAATGCGACTTCCCGTTTTCCCGATCTCGCGATTTTGCGATCTCGCAATTAGCGATATCGCTATTTGCGATATCGGAATTCCTACACGGATGTTGCCGAAACTAGCGATTATTCTGCGATTCCCGTAACTCGCAAACGCTTTTTGCGGCCGCGTGCGAATCGCATTTTTTTTCAGTAAATTTCATGAATACCGTTCTGCGATTTCTAAATTGCGATTCGCTGTTAATCGCAATTTGAAAATCGCAGATTTCGTTTTTCATGAATCAGGCTGTAAGTACTGAAAGTTCCTGTACCTTCAGACTGTTTTATTTGAGCAGAATATTCAGTTTGCTCCTTTGATGCATTATTGTGGCACGCACGATTGGGACTACTGGGTAAATGAATCATAGAATGTGGAGCCCTCTCGCAACCTGAGAATCCTAAATTGAAACATCCATGGGTTGAGGAAATTAAGATAAGTGGTCCTGTGGATGGAAGGTTACGTTTATACTATATAGTGTTCCTGTAGGTATCCTGACTACAAGAGGACACGGCCATTGATGGCTTTGTAACTATCAACAGTATAGGTAGTAAGCATGTGAAGGACAGACTCTCTGTGGGTGTGCTGACTTTAGTCTACACCAAGAATAAATATTAACACTTTGGATACACTAAACATGTCCAGTGGAATACACATTTCTGTAGTAGAGCTGTGGGTGAAGAGCAAAGTATGTCGGCAGTTTATATTGATAAATGGGCACATCCATAAACTGGAGCACCACAGAATGAATAAATGGATTGAGGATTTTGACCAAATTATTCTGTAAGGCGTTAGGAAAATTCCAGGAAGCAATGTTAATTATGGCTGGGGATTGTAAGGCAAATTTGTATCCAAGGTACTCTGATGAGTTGCTGCAGGAGCTAGTAGTGCATTATGTTATACCCTCAACCTCTTTCCCAGTGGGGGTGATTAATAAGGAGGTGATGGGAAATATTTGTTTTGTACCTTTGAATGGTCATTTTGAGAACAATACCCTGTCAGACCAAACCTTCCACTTTTGGTTGCTGCAGATGCCCTAGTGACTATGAGTTTGTCCAGTTCTGCAGTACGGATGGATTTTAGAGGAATGGATTATCAGGAAAGCGACCATTGGGCAATCTCGGTTACCCTATTCCTCGAGGAACTGGAGGGAGTTGCAAAAGTTTTGCCCTTGGGTTTAACATTTTTAAAATCACAATATCTTCAGCACCTGGCCGCGTAGCAAGTCTTGGAATGTATTGATGTTATTGCAGGGAAAATGAAGATAGAATTGTTTGGTTTAATATGGTTTTAGAAAATGAATATGGACTGTATATGTCTGAACCTGAATAATCATGTATTATTGTTGAAGGGTCGAGGTAGTCCTGAAGGGTGGTTCTACACTACTTGTATGAAGATGAAAAGCCATCTGAGGAGGGTATCAAAACAACAGGCTAGACTAAAATGAAATTTAAAAAAAGGAAGAGTAGTGTCTGGACATTCAATTTATACAATAACTTAGAGTAAATAAAATGCAGTTTTTCACAAACATTGGAGTGTAATCATAACAGTGATTCACTCAGAGGAACAAAGATTATTCTGGCAGAAAGGCAACAAATCTAGTAAATCCCAGCAGGGAACTTACCCTGCATGATTGCAGAGGATGGTTGGGATGCTTGGGTGACTAATATGTTTGACCACCAATGAAGTACAATTTAGTGCTGTGCTCCACCATCAATGAAGAGCCTAATGGGTGTCTGACTATCTCAAGCTAAGCAGGGCTGGAGCGCTGGATTATACTCCTGCAGAACTAATCCAGTCAAATAGCGATTGGTGGGTTATGCTATTCATGCAACCTTTTGGATGGATAGTCACAGCCGGGCTTCATCCCTCTTCTTGGAAAGGCTCTGTTGTGAAAAAGGGAATGGTAAACTACCCTCACAGTATAGAATGATTCGCCTCTTGGAGATATCTGAGAAGGATTTTTTTCTCAAAAATCTTACTTATACATCTGGAAGAATGGGCCTGAGAAAAGAAGCTCATCTTAACTGAGCAGGGCTGGTTTCGAGAATGTCACTCTAATATGGATCACTGATTTGACCGACAGGCTGTTATTAGAAAATTACATGCAATAAGTCAGAGGCTCTGCTGTTGCTTTATAGATTTCTGCCCGGCCTTTTGGCATAGTAGACAGGGGACTGCTCTGAGAGAAACTTAGCTCGTGGAATATACCACATGAGTTACTCAGTCGATCCATTCACTGTACACTGACAATTGGGCCCAGGTACAGCTGTGTAAGACTGGGAGATAATCAAGGAAATGTTCTATCCAGAATGGCCTGCGGCAGGGTTTTTTTCCCGGCCCAACCTTTTTAGCTTGTTTTGACAGACCTACCCCCAGTTTTAAAGTTATCAAAATAATTTTTGCCCAAATTATGGTTATTGTGCAAAGAAAACTAGAGTCTCTCGATGTTTTTAGTAAAAACTACTCTCAGAAAATGAATCTAGAAAAAAACAAGATAATACTTTTTGGGAAAATAATAACCAACTTTTAATGGGTCCTGGGTTATATCCGGGTGGAATTGGGGATCTCATTTAAATGTCTAGGGCAGACATTAACTAGCAACCTAAAGTGCCATGCTCATATGGGGAGTGTTCAGACAAGAGACTTGTTACAAACAGGGTGTCTGGTTAGGTTCCACCAGATGTGCAGGGGATTGCCTCTTGTCCCATTATTACAGCTTATGCAGGAAAAAAATCCTCCCCTTGCCATGTATGTGGCAGAGATTCTTGCACTTGATTTACCACCCATCTGGGAACAAGTGGAAAACGCAGTCGTGAAAGGTTTACTGAGGCTGACATCAGGAACTGTGGTGGATGGTATACGGAGGGGAAACAAACTGGTGTCTTTGTATATAATGGCCAACTCCTGCACGCTGAGATTCTTTACCACGCTATTTCAGGATGAAAAAGCAACAAAATCGCTAAGCTATACTGGGAAGAAATTCTTGTCTGCGAATGAAAGTGAGCCAGGGATGTTTGGCTTAGGATAAGGCACCTCAAAGCTATGCAATGCGTATTGGGCACAATAGAAACATGGACCCCCTTTCCAAGCAAAGAAGTATTGAGGGAATCAGCCCAGAAAGTATGTTATGGGTTGTATATGGCCTATTTGTTAGAGAAACCCTCAATAAGGTTTACGTTGAAGACCCTAGGCCAAGAATATGTTTTTCCCTATTTGAACCAGTTGCCAGATCCCAAGCTATGTAAGGAAATTTAAAAAATAACATTGGGTTGCAATCTAATCTTCCCTAGTGCAGAATGGTATAAGGAGGTACGGGAAGAAATTGGTTTCTGTGCATGTTTTTTAAAATAGAAAATGCTCATTGTGTCATTTTTGTATGGATTGTACCTTTTATAAGGTTGTTCATATTAAGTTTTTAGGACACTTATTTTTTAATTATCAGGTATGTTCTAAATTGGATGCAATTGCACCTCAGTCTGATGTGTGATTTGGTGATGTCACAGTAGGAATTGCATGTTTTATACTCACAGACAAGCAGTGTATTTGATCTGTATTGTGGGAGGCCTGTTTTAAATGTGTGTGTAATAATGATTTTTAAAGGTTTTATGGACAATTGTCCTAAAATCATACTGCTACTACTACTACTGCTGCTGAAAATGTTTCCGGGAAAAACCCTATCCATCTTTGCAGGTGCTCCTGTGTGCTAAGAAAAAAACTCCAGTTGGCGGAATTTTGTTGGAACTCTGCATTCCAAGTGGAATGCGGAGTGAGCAAAGCTCTGCACGCTCTGCTGACAGAATGGAATTTTTGCCCACCCCTAGTTATTTTGGCAGATTGAATTTGAAGTTTTTAAATCGCACAGATGGGCTACAGTTGTAGGCCTGATGTCATGTGTTGTACTGTCACTCTAGAGAAAGCTCAATGTGTGTTGCAGTCCACTAGTGACATTTAACTTATAGGCCCTGGGTATACTTTGTACTTTATAGTGGGGGCTTATAGGTACATTAAATATCCCAATTAGTACAGCCGATTTCAAATTAGTTCAGGGGTCAAAGGTCATGCACTGGAGCATGGTTAGTATAGTTCCAGCACACAGAGTAGAAAAAAAGCAACATCAGTCTATACAAAATAGGGGTGATTGTGCAAAAAAGGAATTTTCCAACACCAAGACTTTGTGATAGAAATAATGAGGAATATTCAATTAAGGCACAGGGCCTTACCTGTTCAATTTTTGAATGGCAGTGTAATACATTTGAATTTTCAGATTGAAGGTACTTTTCCTGTAAATACTTTGTCCTTCTTTGAGAAGGCAACGACATATAAAAAGTCCACAGTCACATCACAAAGAAACTATTCTGATCAAAGCACAAGAGACAGATCAGCATTTTATTCCAGAACTCAGACTGGACTGTAATTTTAACAGTAAATCAGTAAGCAGTGTGACAATTGCCTCCATAGACTTAAGAGTGAGAAAACGAGCTTAGTGGGAGCCCATTTTTGTTTTCATTAAATTGAGAGTTCTCACCACAGATATTGGTGGGGTTCATTTCAGATTGCCCACCTTAATAGATAGTAAGCATCATCATCAACATTCTTTATTTCGGCAAAATTTGCCATAAAAGATAAAAACACATCTTTGTACAGATAAAACAATTAATTACATCATGACCAATTAATAAGAAGTCATAAAAACAGCAGAGGCGTGATTCCTTAATATATAGTAATCAACACCCATATGGTTCTCAGGTTGCACTATAAATAAGCTAGCTTTGATCTTCAGTTTTCAAATTCTTTGTGGTACCTGACACCTTTCATAAGCCAAAAGCTTACACAAATTGTGTGTTTGATTCAGAGACATTTCTACATGCATGATCCAAATGCATTGACTTTATTAATCATGAATCAATGGGGAATAAAATGCAACCTTTAAGTTATTGTCAGAGTGACTCTCTGGAAATGTTAATTCCATGAGGCTGGTGTTAAGTAAAACTTTGCATTTATTAGAACAACAAACTCTAACATTAGTACTCAACTTCCCCCGCGCTATACTTCCAACAAGAGATATATGGCATCCTTCTCTGAAACATATTATGGAATTCCTAGGATGAGAGGAGATACCAAACTAAATCTAGTCTATAAAGGGGTCCCTACATTGCCTAAACAATCAGTGAGACAGAATTGTTTAATGTGCATCTTAAAATTAAGGATGAACTGGTATGTGTAGGGACTATACCAGGTTGATTTGAGATTGTATCAGAAATATATTGGCATTTGTTTGGATTCTACACAAGCTAGTCAGGAGTCTGTATGTTTGGATTTGTGGCCAGGGTGTTTATCCCAATCCCTATATTTAGGGAGTATCCATGGCATTGTCCACTGGGTCGGTAATGTACATCCAGTCAGTGCTGTTTGCCAATAAGTTGGCTCTCAACCACTATATGCCATTCTGCCCAATTCTTCGGGTTTGAGCGGTGTCTTTTCCAATTGCGTCTTCTTGCCCTAAGTCTATGTGGGGTCTTGGCTGTTCATTCGGCTCTAATCAGTCATTATGCGCAGTCCAGCACTCAGGCCTATCCTCGACATACTCCAACATCACCTCTGGGGAATCAAATAAAAAAACTTTCCTAGTTGCAATACTTTGAGTTTAGATGGAAGAAGGAACATGTATGTAGAATGATTACCACGGGTTAACATCTTCAAATGATTTTATTCATAGGTGCACCAGTTTATTGTAATCCAATAAAAAATAGTGGGTGCTGTAAGTGTTACTAGATTCCCTCCTTCCTGAGGGTCACTTTCAGGATCTCTTCCCCAACATTATATTTGAGTAGTTTGGCTATCATTGGCCTTGGTATGTGCCCAAGCAGGACAGTGCACAGAACCCCTGAATAGTCCAGATCATCTAGTAGGTCTCTGCTTCCCAGAAGCCAGGCCCCAAGTACCACCGGGAAGGGGAAAACATCACCTATATCATCCACTTGACCAACAGCAGGGCTCATATGGCTCTGTTACTCCTCATCTTTTAGTTCGTTATGTGTAGCATCATGGCTAGGTATGGCATGTAAATGCTGTCTTGGGCCAGTATAGATGAGGATGGTGTCAGTCATGGAGCTGAAGAGATTGGCTTCATCCGCTTAGTCACATCTGCCATGCTTTTGGGCAGTCCATTCGGCCAGCTTCCCACTTACCACAGCCTCAAGCAAATACTGCACCAGTACCAATACATCTGTCCTTTATTTCTCCATATTTGCAGGGGGACGGCAAACATTAAAATGTGGCGATTTAGCTTTAGCAATGAGCATCCACCTCATTGGTCCATTTGGCCACACATCCCATCTCTTAAGCATTAATGAAGCCAAGATGTCCAACCTAGAGCTGGAAGGAGCATAGGCTTAGATACTAGTTAATGATGACTATCAGCAGATGATTCTCTGAAGAAGAATGTCCCATAGATATGTATCCAGACATTTAGCTTCGGGAAATAATCATCTGGGGGATTAGGCGGGTTAAACTTTGCCCCTGACAAAATCTAGAAATAGGATAAATCTTCTCAAGGTCTGATGTTTCTCAGAATTGCAGCTGGCAACAGGTACATATGTTGAATTCGTCCTGTTGGAATTTGCCAGAACTAATAGTCATTCTGTAGTACCTCTACTTTTTCTGCTTTCCATTTGGAGCCACAACCCTCATTGGGCGAGTGTGTATATAGGAGATATACATGGTCTTCAAGAATGTCTATATCTGTTGGCATGAGTAAATACACTAATAATGAATTAAATAACACTTGTTTAGTTTTTATTTAATTTCTTTTGCAGTGGTACCATCCCAATGTAGGGTGTCAGAGCACTTTACAGCAAACACACATTATTTAGAGACAATTTCTCCTACAACCATGTAAATCAACGTACAGGATATGTTACGTAATGAAAGTTGGATGTGGCAGTCACGGCTCATCTATACTTGTAGATGGTAAATATTAAGAGTGCTTGGTCTGGGGAAATCTAAAGTCAAGCTTTAAAATGTAGGACAGTGGTTGGGGTTGTCTGTATTAATAAGGTTTTATTAATACCAAAAGCAACTCCTTGTAGCAACTGTAGAATAAGTAAAGACTAGGAAAAGAATAAGGTTCTAAACCTATTCCTTGCAGTTTGCATGCAGCGGCTGTCGATTAATTGCTCACTGTGCGATATTAGAAGGGCTGTAAGTTATGAACTGCAAGTAACAAAAGGTCTCTGTGAAAACACTTTGAAGCAGGTACATTAACAATCTATGGTTATTTCACGATGAGTCAAAACTGTGACTTGACAAAACTTAGATCTCTCTAACAGAGCATTCAGCACCTTTGTAATCTCACAGGTACTAACTAGCTTTGCATCATGATATTTCAAAATGAAGCCTGTTTGTGACCAATTAATTTAAACAGAACATATATACTGCAACATTCGTACTGTTTGCCAATTTCTTTGCACCAGAGCTTAAAAAAAATATACGTTGATTGTCATACGCAGCTGTTCATGACTCCACCCCTAGTGCCCCCATCCCATTTCTGCAGCCAACACCTTGACCCCAAATAAATTGGGTCACAGATCGAGTAGCTGTGTGCTTTACAAATATCCATTTAACATAACATTTAATATAACAGAGTAAAGTTTTTACGGGGCATAATATCAAGGGGGCTTATCTCTGCTTTTTTGGCTTTAAAAGCCAAGAAAGCGGAGATAAAATTATCTCCCTATTACCTAGCTGTCGCTAACACCATTTAGCGACAGCTAGTAGGAGATAGCGACCATCTTGGGCCCCACTTTGCATGTCAGTGATATTTATCACTAATGACATGCAAAGTGGGCGTGCCAAGATGTTAGCGACTAAAAACAGTCTCTAACATCGCTATCTCCTATTACCAACTTTTGGAGATATTCGCGCTAAGCGCGATTATCTCCAAAAGCTAACACCTGCCCTGCGCAGTTCTTAGCCATGTTATACAATGGGAGGTGGATAACATGGCTAAGAGCATTACCTCGGTAATGCATGAATATCGCTGACTTTTCAGCGATATTCATGCTTTGCGGCGATTTTTATCGCATTTGCGATAAACCTTTGTAATTCCAAGGTTTATTTGCGGTAAAAATCGCCGCAGCTCAGCGGTAAATTTTTGTTTCTAACCAAGCAAAAGCGATAATTATCGCTATTGCTTGGTATTTCCAGCACTGTTCTTGGGTGAAGTTTTTAGTTTCGCCCAGACCATGCACATAGATGTATTTCACGTTTATTCAGTAGTGTTAATCGTGCACGAAGTGCACATTCTCGTGATTTTTTCAGTGCCTAAGCCATTGACTTTCAAAGGAAACATTTAGCGAAGCTGCCTGTATAGCCCTTGTCTTTCTTTATTCATAATGCATTTAAATATTATTTCATTATAAAGACCTTCAGTGTCTTCTCTCACATTGTTCACTTTTGTTATTTGTTCCCATAATACCGACCATAAAGAATTATTTTGTTATTAATGCGGCTGTCATGTGTGCATCACTCGGAATTGCACCGTAGCTTAGCAATAATTGATATGCCATTGAAATAAATTGTTCTATCAAATAGATATTTCTCATTTCCAAGTGGCATTTGAAAGGTTGTGCAGAGTTGTCCTTTTCTAATGCCTGGTAACACGGATGGATCGTTGCATATGATAGCAGGTACAATTGGAAATGCGACAATACAATCCCGCGAACTACAAAGCCTTTCAAGCGCCTTTGTTTTAGAGCTTTCATGTTTGACTATGATAAATCACCAGCAGCGGCTGCTGGGCCGAAGTTATGCAGGGAAAGTGTTTCACGCATGGCTGTGCAGATGATGAGTTCAAGGTTCGGTCCAGGAACGCAGGCTGCAAAAAGATGCAATCAGTTATTGAATGCTTAACATTTACTGTTTCTGATGGGCATATTTGCACTGTATTTTTTACACACTTTAGAAATACTGATTGCACGTGGCAGGACATGAGCTCTACATCAGAGCTGTATCCTGAGGCATCTCAGAGCTCCACTGTGTGGTCCAGGGGCCCGATTCACAGAATGAACTTAAGACTCAATCCTAAACTTACTACTATTTTGGTATTCACAGAATGCACTTACAACTTTTGGTATTCACAGAATGAACTTATTCATTTCGGTATTCACAGAAGTTAGTAGTCCTAACTTTAGGAATCCTAAATGACTTCTGTGAATACCAAAAGTCTTAAAATTAGGGTTTTTCTCAATTTAGTAGTAGTAAAGTTAGGACTCCTAACTTTAGGACTCCTAAACTGAGAAAAATCCTAATTTTAAGACTTTCGGTATTCACAGAAAGGCATTTAGGAGTCCTAAAGTTAGGACTACTAACTTCTGTAAATACCGAAATGAGTAAGTTCATTCTGTGAATGCCAAAAGTAGTAAGTGCATTCTGTGAATACCAAAATAGTAGTAAGTTTAGGATTGAGTCTTAAGTTCATTCTGGAAAGGGGCGACCACTCGGTCCCCCCGAACGTATGGCAGAGTACCACGATCCCCCCGGGAAGCCATCTTGGGCGGGAGGCGAGTCTCGGCTGGTATGCCCGAAGCGGCGTAGCCGGGGCGCGCCTTTTCCCGCCCTAGAGTGGGTTGGCCTAGACACTGACACGGCTGGCCACGCCCTAGGGGCAGGCAGGGGCGGGTTTACGCCCGCCCTGAAGACAGATAAAAGGAGAAGCAAGATCCGAAGGCATCCTCTTGTTCCTGTGCTCTGAAGCTGCACCTCCTCGCTGCACGTGAGATCGAGACAGAACGAAGAGCCAATTTTGAGCGTTGTAATCGTTCTTGTTTGTTTTGCAGATACTCTGTTGGAGAATGCCGAAGAAGGCGGGAAAGCGCATGACTACTGAACAGATGCTGCGCGTTCTCATGAAGGAGATGACCGAACTAAAGAGGCGAATGGATAAGAACGAGGAAGGGGGACCGAAACGTCCTTTGGCGGGAGCAGCCCCGGGAGGGAAAAACAAGAGGCCCAGGAGGGGAGCAGCGGGAGAAGACATCCCGGGTCCCAGTGCCCCGCTCGAGGCACCAACTCCCGTGCCGAAGGAAGGGAATCCGATTCCCGTTGTGGTCACCCCCGTGTCCGAGGAAGATATGCCGCCCGAGCTGGCAGCACAATTGGCAGCGTGGTTGGGAAAAGGTAGCGAGGGCGCCACGGCTGTCGACGCGCAGGAGCTAATGAAGCAACTGCGTGAGTCACGGGAAGCAGCGAAGGTGTCCACGCCGGCTGCGGCAGTAGAGAAGCCACAAGGGACGGGTTCAGTAGCAGAGACAACGTCCGGTGCAGGTAAGCGGCCATTGCCGATTGCGAGGGATGAGTCGGCACCCTCTCGTAGGGAAAAATTGGGTCAGCATGTTCCTTTGGCTATTAAGGAAAAGATATGGGCAGGGGAGTACGTAAACATATTCTCGTTGCTTACTGATCACTATGAGATGGAGCATGTCAAGGGCCAGAAGGAGCTCATGCATCCGAGTGTTTGGCGCGCAAAAATGGCCGCCTTTAAGGTAAATGAAAACATTGGCAATTGGGGCCAAGCGTGGGGGGTTTTTACATCGATCTTGAGGGAGCGAAGGCCCGATCTGTTACCCGAATTGCCGATTTATCAGTCACGAATCATGGGGTACTCGGTATCACACGAGGGTAATCATTGGTTCTGCTATGATAACCTGTTTAGAAAAGCTAAAGAACATGATAAAAACTTAACGTGGGATTGTTATGATTCTGTGTCATGGTCCAAAATGAAGGAGACTGGTATGTTAAAATTGCCATTAGTGGGGAGTATCGTTGGCGAATCTTCCCGCCAGTATGCGGGGACGCCCTTTCGGTCAGGTGCGGGTACCGACAATTACTCGAAGCCTGCCGGTAACACAGGAAAAAGGGGGGTTTGTTGGAATTTCAACAGGGGTAAATGTACTAGGCCCCAGGGATCGTGCAAATTTAGACACGAATGTAGTGGGTGTGGGCAATCATCCCATCCTGAGTCCACGTGCAGAGCCAAAACGGGTGATAACGGGGGTAGAGGAGGCGCCAAACAGGTCTAACATAGTCCGAGGGGCGCCTTTACCTACCCCGATTGATACCTTGGCAATGATTCCTTGGCTCAGTGAATACCCGGATCGTGCTTCTGCTGGGGTGTTGCGGAACGGGTTTTCTTATGGTTTCCGCATCCCAGTGGGGGACTTTCAAGGTGCAACGAAATGTAAAAATCAGCTATCGGTCTTTCAGCATACGACTGTGGTACAGGATAAGATCAGGAAGGAGGTTACTCGAGGTCGAGTCGCCGGTCCGTTTAGTGTACCACCGGTTCCTAATTTTGTTTGTTCCCCTTTAGGTGTGGTCCCAAAGAAAGACCCGGGTGAGTTTCGGCTGATACATAATTTATCAGCCCCACGTGGTCTTTCCGTAAACGAAGCGATAGACCCGGAAGTGTGTTCGGTGCGGTACGCATCCTTCGATGAGGCCGTAGCCATTTTGAATCGCCTGGGGCCCGGGGCGCTGATGGCAAAATCTGATATCGAGTCAGCGTTCCGGTTGCTCCCGGTACATCCAGACGACCAGCGTCTCTTAGGTTTCATGTTTCAGGGTCATTATTACATGGATAGGTGTATGCCGATGGGGTGCTCTATATCTTGTGCCTATTTCGAAAAATTCAGTAGTTTTCTACAATGGGTCTTCACAAGGAAGACGGGTTTCCAAAATGTGATGCATTACCTTGATGATTTTTTGTTCCTGGGGGCAGCCGGGGACCCGGAATGTGGGCAGGCTTTGGCACAGTTTTGTGTCTTGATGAATCAGTTTGGCGTGCCATTGGCACCAGGTAAGACTGTGGGGCCTTCCACTTGCCTCGAGTTTCTGGGGATCGAGTTAGACTCCGCAGAAGGTTGTTTTCGTTTACCAGCTGACAAAGTGTCAAAGTTCAGGACATCCCTGCAGATGTGTATAAGGGGTCCTAAGGTTAAGCTGCATCAATTACAGCAGTTAGTTGGCCAGTTGAATTTTGCCCTGAGGGTTATACCAATGGCCCGCCCCTTTTCCCGTTCGATCGCTCAAGCCATGGTCGGCCTGAAGGAGTGCCATCATCGCACAAGGCTCTCGGCAGAGGTCCGCCAGGACATGCGCATTTGGTTGGCATTTCTGGCGGATTTCAATGGTCGAGTCGTCTGGAACAAACCAGCCGTGTCCTCTGAGGAGCTGGGGCTGTGGACAGATTCGGCAGGGAGCATAGGTTTCGGTGCCATATTCGGCACAAGATGGTCTGCACAAAAGTGGCCGACATGGTGGCATGACAGTGGAATGACAAGTAACATTGCTTTCCTGGAACTTTTTCCCATTTTAGTGGCCCTGAGAACTTGGCCCGAAGGGTTCAAAGATCACTCTGTGGTATTTTGGTCTGACAATATGACCGTGGTCGAGTGTATCAATAGTCAGGCGGCACGATGCAAATGGATTTTGAGACTGCTCAAGGAAATTGTTTTACTTTGTATGCAATTGAATGTGCTATTCAGAGCAAGACATGTCCCAGGGGTAATGAACCAGGCGGCTGATGCACTGTCTCGTTTTCGTATGCAGGCTTTCTGGGGTTTCCTTCCCACAGCGGACCCGGAGCCGGCACCCTTTCCCGAAGCTCTCTGGTCTCTCGGTGCCCCGAACTTCGTAACCTCGTGGGAGAGAGTTTAGCACCCAGGACGAGGAAGGCATATGAAGGGGCGTTCCGGTCCTATTTGGCCTTTTTGGGGACTGATAGGGAGGAGCTTTGGCGCCAGGAAGAGGGGGTGGTGGATTTTCTGATGTCCTTACATCGGGTCGGGAAATCGGTGGCCACGGCTCAGAGGCATCGGGCTGCCATTTCCTTTGTTGCTAGGGCTCACGGAATCCATGACCCGACAGCGTCTTTCGTTGTACAGAAAGCGCTACGGGGGTGGCAACGCCTTGAGGGTCGCAGAGTAGATGAGAGGCGCCCGATAGGTTTGGATAGGCTGGCCCAGTTATTATCCAGACTCCCTGCTACGTGTTCATCTCAGTTTGAGACAGTGTTATTCCGAGCCGCTTTTACGCTGGCATTCCATGGGGCTATGCGGGTAAGCGAATTAGTGGCGAGGAACAAGCAGGATGTGACAGGAGGATTGTGCCAGGAGCACGTCCAGATCAGAGGGGAGACGATGACGGTCTCATTTGTCAGGTCCAAGACCGATCAAAGTGGGATGGGTGACTGCGTAATCATACGCAGGATTCCCGGGTCCTCCATGTGCCCGGTAAGGTGTCTAGAAGATTATTTAGCACGAAGGGTGGCATCATGGGGGGGGACCTTGTTGAGACACGCTGACGCCACCCCACTGACAAAGTTTCAGTTTCAGCGGGTGCTTGCGATGTCGATTGCCGCTGCGGGCTTGAACCCGGGCGAGTTTGGGACCCATTCCTTTCGGATAGGGGCTGCTACAGAAGCTACAGCCAGGGGTCTGGATGTTGAACAAGTTAAACGGGTGGGGCGTTGGTCCTCCAATTGTTATAAAAGGTATGTGCGGTTGCACATGTTGTGAAGCTGTAGCAATGTACTCACGCTTCTTGTTTTTGTTTGGTTTTCAGTTGCGCAAGCCTACGAGGCGGGGCGGACTTTGCAGTCGACCCTACACCGGGCCAGCGGTCAGACATCACCGGCTGTGAAAAAGGAGGTGTGGGTTGTGGGCCACTCATACGTGAGACGTACCGCAGACGTATTCAAGGCAGGTGATATGATTCACGTAGCTGGGGAATACGGGTACAGTGTGTCCTTCTACGGAAGAGGCGGTCTCTGTATTGACCAGTTTCAATCATTTTTTGAGGGTTTGCTAGGGCGGACGAGGTCACCGCCGTCTGTAGTGATAGTACATCTTGGGGGTAATGATTTGGTCACCACTGGTAGACGACTTCTTCTTGAGGCGATGCTTTCCACTGTAAGTTGGTTAGCGAGGAGAGTTCCAGGGTGCACAATTGTGTGGTCCCATATGATCCCACGAAAAGTGTGGCGGGGGGCTATTTCGGTTCCTGCTTTAAATCATTCTGTTAGGAAGCTTAATAACAAAGTGAGTAGGTTGTTCCGTTCCAAGACACTGCATGCTATTTCACATGGGTGTATTAATGATGACAGTATGTATTTGGGGGATGGAGTGCATTTGTCTCGGGTGGGGAATGAGTTACTCATAGGAGATTTCTTAGCATGGCTAAAAAACGTTACACCATGACCTTTAGGTAGGAGTGTTGTGGGGGGTCCGGATAGCCGGTCAACTATCCGGCCTGTGGCGGTAAGGTCATGATCGGTGAGCACTAATTGGAAGATCCCTATGAGTGGGCGTCACCCAGCACGGATGGGAGCGCTCGGGGGAGGTGGCCATTGGCCCCTCAACGGGGAGGCGGTCCCTTCTAAGGATGGGTCGCCGAAAGAAGAGGAAAGGCGGTCAAGGCCCCTTCCTGGGTAGGAGGGGTTACAGCCCCCTCCTGGGGAATTTCCCGGGGCCAGGACGTCTGCGACGGCAGATATGGTAAGTTGTGTGGGGTTTTAGGGGGGGGTCTACGCTACCTTCTAGATACCTCACACGAGTCCTCGTACGACCTCTAAGTGGCGTCGAGTTTTATTGGGGCCCCCGTCAAGTCAAGGGAAATTGGTAATTGCACTTGAGGTACGCCTCTGGGCCGCCCCTCACAAGTGAGGGCGATATTTCTGGGTTAGGGATCTTGACACCGGTTACGACCTTGCCGTTGGCCCTTAAACGTTAGGATGTACAATTTCAAAATTTCAAGTAAATGTTTTGCAGGATGTTAGTTCGGCTAGGAGAACCTTTGTATTAGAGAATCTGTTAAGGTTAGCCAAACATCGCAATGTGGTAATGAAATTGTACATAATATGAAACTGTTTATTTAATGTTTTAATTTTGTTTCATATTTTAATAAATACGGCCGGGGGGGTTACTCCCTCCCGTCTTCCAAAGACTTCAGAACTGTTTCCGGTTTCCCATTCTTGGGGATTGTGTTGAGAGGGGGTGGCGGGTATCTCAGCCATATGGAAAGGGGCGACCACTCGGTCCCCCCGAACGTATGGCAGAGTACCACGATCCCCCCGGGAAGCCATCTTGGGCGGGAGGCGAGTCTCGGCTGGTATGCCCGAAGCGGCGTAGCCGGGGCGCGCCTTTTCCCGCCCTAGAGTGGGTTGGCCTAGACACTGACACGGCTGGCCACGCCCTAGGGGCAGGCAGGGGCTGGTTTACGCCCGCCCTGAAGACGGATAAAAGGAGAAGCAAGATCCGAAGGCATCCTCTTGTTCCTGTGCTCTGAAGCTGCACCTCCTCGCTGCACGTGAGCTCGAGACGGAACGAAGAGCCAATTTTGACCCACCCACCAGCCCCTGATGACAGCAAGTGGTTTTGAATAAAGTTGATGGATAACTCTGATTTTCGTTTACAGGTTGTGGTATTATCGTGATGATTTTGAGTATGTAATAAAGAATGTCGATTTGTGTTACGTTTTGCAAATAAAGAAATTCTGCTTTAGTGTTCATTGGTAAGCATGCTTTTAATAAAAGTATAGTTGCTACTGTATTTTTAGTTTAGTCATTTAGTTAGCATTGTCGTATTTATTTTGGTCGGGCGGTAAGGTCATGATCGGTGAGCACTAATTGGAAGATCCCTATGAGTGGGCGTCACCCAGCACGGATGGGAGCGCTCGGGGGAGGTGGCCATTGGCCCCTCAACGGGGAGGCGGTCCCTTCTAAGGATGGGTCGCCGAAAGAAGAGGAAAGGCGGTCAAGGCCCCTTCCTGGGTAGGAGGGGTTACAGCCCCCTCCTGGGGAATTTCCCGGGGCCAGGACATCTGCGACGGCAGATATGGTAAGTTGTGTGGGGTTTGGGGGGGGGTCTACGCTACCTTCTAGATACCTCACACGAGTCCTCGTACGACCTCTAAGTGGCGTCGAGTTTTATTGGGGCCCCCGTCAAGTCAAGGGAAATTGGTAATTGCACTTGAGGTACGCCTCTGGGCCGCCCCTCACAAGTGAGGGCGATATTTCTGGGTTAGGGATCTTGACACCGGTTACGACCTTGCCGTTGGCCCTTAAACGTTAGGATGTACAATTTCAAAATTTCAAGTAAATGTTTTGCAGGATGTTAGTTCGGCTAGGAGAACCTTTGTATTAGAGAATCTGTTAAGGTTAGCCAAACATCGCAATGTGGTAATGAAATTGTACATAATATGAAACTGTTTATTTAATGTTTTAATTTTGTTTCATATTTTAATAAATACGGCCGGGGGGGTTACTCCCTCCCGTCTTCCAAAGACTTCAGAACTGTTTCCGGTTTCCCATTCT
This sequence comes from Lissotriton vulgaris, assembly GCF_964263255.1. Lineage (NCBI taxonomy): Eukaryota > Metazoa > Chordata > Amphibia > Caudata > Salamandridae > Lissotriton > Lissotriton vulgaris. Next base: position 1,218,636,843 of record NC_141685.1, on the reverse strand, counting down.
TGGGGATTGTGTTGAGAGGGGGTGGCGGGTATCTCAGCCATATGTGAATTGGGCCCCAGGAGCGCACTTCTTTTGGGCTGATTTTTTTCGATTCTGCTTTTTAATGGAACTCATAGGGAGAGGGTTGAGTTTTTTTTACACAGATTTCAGCTCACATCCCGTATATAGTTAACCGGGCAGCACACGTTGACCTTGGTAGGGAGACACTATGGGGATAGAAGGAAAGGGGCATATTTACAAGGGAATTGCGCCACAATGGCGCTATACCCTGCACCATATTTACAAGGTGGTGTTAAGCCACTTTGTGTGGCTTAACCCCTTAAGTGCTGCCGTCGGCCAACGGTCTTCGCAAGCACTACCTTGCCAGTGCTGCGCACGACCGTTGGCCGACGGGCCAGCATTCGTTCTTCTAACGTTCAGCACTGGGCGCTGAACGTTCGAAGCTCCTATGAGGTTAAGGCCACTTTGTAAATATAATACCCTTTGACGCAGTTATCTGCTTGAAAGTGGTGTGCTATGGATGTTGCTGTGGGTGTCCCATAGCAACACCCATTGCTTTTTTACTCTGCCCCAGATTTAAAAGTATGTGAAAATCTGAGGTGATGCCAAAAACGAATGCCATGCAATAGCAGACGTTAGAATGGTGCAAGAAGAAGAAATACTTTTATTTCTCCTCGTTTTTTGCTTTTGAAAGATCAAAACTCCTTCAATGATTCTTTAAATGCAGGAAAGTGTCCCTTACTGCACATAAACAATTATTAAATAATAGTGATTTCTTACTTTTATGTGTACTGCAAAATACAGCACTTATAGGAGTAGTAAATTGCCATTATTGATTGTTTATGTGTAGGAAAGAACACCTTTCTGCACATGAACAACCATTCCCTGCAATGCAGGCACCTTTGCACTATGGAGCAAAGGTATCTGTGTTGGCGCAAGTCAGCTATGTAAAATACGGGGGTATGCCTTCTTGTGTAATTATGGTGCATCCCTTTGTTTTTTGAAAAGACGCTGCCCTTCTAAATTTGACGTTGCGCTGCATGATTTCCTTGTAATTATGCTCCAAAGTTGCCTGATGTGTAAAGGCAAAAATGCTAATACTATAACCAACAAAAGGACCTCAAGGGGGAAGATACTAAGGAGGAGAAGGCGGCCCCCCACTCAGTCAGTATTCAACACAAAATACCTCCTCCAACTAACACCAACATATCAGGCGGACCTGGGGCAGAGTTGCACAATGGGTCATACTCAGCGCCTCACGGTAGTGACACCCGAGGGGGTTCCTGACCTGGTATTGTCAGTTACCCACTTCTCATCATTGGTCACTCTCTCTTTGTCGTGACAAAACAAATAAAGAAAAACAGAGAAAGATGCAACTAAATAGTTATAAATGTGTGAATACAAACTGTCAAAGGTGCTGTGTAAATAAGCGATTTAATCAACCACTCATCAGTCTCCCAAAAGTGACAAAAAATCAGTGAGTGAACCTAGAACCCCTGCAATGGCCAACGTGCAGGAAAAATGGCCAATGCTGTTAAAACTGGGAACCACTTGCTAGCTATATTGACTTTATTCTGTTGCTGCAAGTAATCCCAATTTAAGAATGGTTCAAATTATACCATGCTTAAATTAGTGAGACCGGTACCGGCTAAGCTCGGACCAAAGTTCTCCCCCAGCTTAACCGGTACCGGTCGCACTAATTCATTTTGCATTTCCTGGGAGCACATGATCCTTTGACACGCTGCCCTCTGACCACTGATGGTTGCTGGTATGCAGCTTATGGGCAGCCATCAGGTCATATGAAAACTGAGAAAAACAGAACCTAAACCAGCAAACCCCAACTTTGCCCTGATGAATTTGCTGGAATAATAGCATTGAAACATGTCGGCATCATTTAAGCATGGCATAATTTGAATTTTTTTAAAATGTGTATTACTTGCAGCAACAGAATAAAGTCAATATAGCTAGCAAGTGGTTGCCAGTTTTAACAGCATTGGCCATTTTTCCTGCACGTTGGCCATTGCAGGGGTTCTAGGTGCACTCACTGATTTTTTGTCACTTTTGGGAGACTGATGAGCGGTTGATTAAATCGCTTATTTACACAGCACCTTTGACAGTTTGTATTCACACATTTATAACTATTTGGTTGGTTCTTTCTCTGTTTTTCCTTATTTGTTTTGTCACGACAAAGAGAGAGTGACCAATGATGAGAAGTGGGCAAACTGACAATACCAGGTCAGGAACCCCCTCGGGTGTCACTACCGTGATGCGCTCTCTTTTTGTTCTCACACGTTTTTGTTTCACGGGTGGGAATGAGATAAGACCTTTTTAAACGTTGTAGCTTGTACACCACGACCTGCAAATTAATGTTAAGGATACACTTTTTGAGTATGAGTATGACCCATTGTGCAACTCTGCCCCAGGTCCGCTTGATATGTTGGTGTTAGTTGGAGGAGGTATTTTGTGTTGAATAAAAATGCTAATACATCGAACTGGTGGCCTGCATATGACCTTCAAGGATGTTTAAAACTTTGTGTCCAAAAAGCCCTAAACACCACATTCAAGAACAAGTCTGGGAGGAATGCTCCTGCTCTTTGCCATTGACCTATTCAGCAAATTAAGGAGACTCTCTGTTCAGGGGGCTTTTTCAGCCCCCTCTCTCTCCCTCTACTCTCCTCCCGCCAGCTCAGACTGCAAGCAGAAAACATGGACCAATTGAGCGATAAATGGATTTCATTACTTAGGTATTTCTTTCAGAAAAGTTCCGCTAAGAAAATCTCTATATTGGCTACTCTCGTTATACGACTGGCCTACGCCAGCACAAGCATCCAATTCCCTTACATGTAATACAACCAAGCATAGGTGATGTTGGCATTGGCACTCCATGGATAGTGAATGAGCATTCCCGTGCATCCACACAAGTTTTGACGCAAACCTATATTTACAAAGACTTGGCATAATGAAGAGAAACATTTGTATTTCTCCTCTGTATTTACTATGTGCCTGTGTGCTGAAGCAAATATCCCGAAAGCAGGGCCGGACTGACTACCGGGCATTTTGGAATGCTGCCGAGCTGGGGGTTGATTTCACTGCGGTGGGGGCTGATTTCATTGATGGAGACCTGCGTGTGCTTTAAAATAAACAAAGCAAAACGAATTTCGTTCAGCACACGCAGGTCCCCATCAACAAAATCAGCCCCCAGCTCAGCAGCATTCCAAAACGCTCGGTAGCCAGTCCGGCCCTGTCTGAAAGGGTAGCTTTTTTGCAGGAAGATATGCCTTTCTGCAAAAACGATCCTGACCAAAACACAGACACTTTTGCACTATGGCAGAAGAGTCTCAGGGCCATATGTATCATGCAAATTCGCAATCACAAAGCCCGAAATTCGCAGAATTTCGGCCTTTGCAAATGCAAATTTGCTAAATGGAATGTATGATGCAAAACTGGTGCAAAATATGGAATTGCAAAGTTTGCGATTCCTTATTTTGCAATTGCATTTAAGGAATCGCAAATTTTGCAATTCCTTAAATGCAATGTATGTAGCAAAAAAATGTAGCAAAATGCCCTTAAGGAATCGCAACTTCTAGTTGGTGGTAAGTTGGGAATTCCTTGAAAAATGCACATTTTTGCATTTTTCAAAGTGCCATGTGACGCACAAACATGCCCTTAGGGCATGTATGTGCGCCACATGTGCACCCATGCATATTTCAGGGGTGCAACAGGGTGTCCTTTGGACACCCCTGCACCCTTGAAAATATTCTCAATTTGCGGTTAGCAAATTGCGAATTGCAAATTGAGAATAACTGCAATGTCTGTGTACAGTTTAGTACTGCCATCTCGGCCTGGCAATTGCACTCACTTGCCAGGTCCTAACCTTCCCTTTTCTTACATGTGAGTCACACCTATGGTAGGCCCAGGGTACCCCTTGTGGGCAAGGTGCAGTGTATGTGAAAGGTAGGAAATGCCCTGATGTGTGTGGCATGTCCTGATATGAAATACTGTCAATTTTCTTTTTTCACTATTGAAAGGCTATTTGCCGCTTAGGATAGAATGGGAGTTTATTTATAACATTGTATAAATCTAACTTTGCATTGGGACAAGTTAGAAAGGTGGAGTGCAGTATGCCTGAACTCAGAATATAAAAATGCATCTTTTTTATAAAGATGATTTTTATATTGTGTGTTTGAAAATACCACTTTTCGAAATTGGGTATTTTCCTGCTTAGCAATCCTCTGTGCCTCTGCTGGTTTGTGGATTGAGTCTCTGGCTTTGGAGTGACAAGGGCTGGGGATGTGCATTATATCAGACAACCACCGGGGGGTCGATGCATGTCCTGCCTTTCCTGAATGAGTAAGGGCTGGGTTGAATAGAACTGGGCTACATTTAGAGCAGGGAGAGGAGATTTCCTTGCACCTGAATCTGCCTGGTCTGCCTTATACAATGCTGTCTCCACCTCCTGCCAGGCAGCTGCACCAGAAAGGACAGGTCTAGGTCGACTCTCTCCCCAACAGCTCTTCAGTGCGGTCGCTGCTCCTCAGATCTTCCACCTCCTGGAGCGAGGTTCGCGCCTGCTGCCTGATCCTGCCTGGCTCGTCAAATCACGCATCTCCCTGCACCTCCTGCATCATTTAATTTATTTAAATTTTATTCTGTTTTCCCTGCCATTTTGGTTTTATTTCTGCTTCATTCCTCCTTGCGTTCCTGCCACTACTGCCCCTGCGGCCCTTCCCCCTGACAGCCCCCGCTCTCACCTCCTAGCCTCTCCTCCCTCTCCACTCCCCTACTTAATGGCAGGCGGTGCGGGGTAGCACGAGTAAGACCTTGACTTCTGGCATAGGCCGACTCTCTCTCCAACAGCTCTGCAGTGCCGTCACCGCCCCTCAGACCGCCTGCCTCCTGACGCGAGGTTCACACCTGCCGCCCGCTCTGCTGCCCGATCCTACTCGCCTCCACAATTTGTGCATCTCCCTGCACCTCCAGCATTATTTTATTTATTTCAGTTTTATTCTGCTGTCCCCAGCGTTTTGGTTTTATTCCTGCTGCCTTCCTCCTTGCGTCCCTGCCACTGCTGCCCCCATGGCCCCTCTCCAGACAGTCCCTGCTCCCGCCTCCCAGCCTCTCATCCCTCCCCGTCTGCATAACAACAGCAACCTGTACCAGGGAACCTGAATATCCCACCATCCACTGCTATGACCCAGTCACTCTTCTCACAATCAACCCCGGAAGAAACAAAAACTGCCAGCAGGCTACTCCTAACATGACCCAAGGGCAGTTCTCCTGCCACCACTGCCGCCAGAACTACCACCCAGGCTGCCAACACTCTGACGCCCTAGATGCATCTTCCTCAACGTACGCTCCACCATCACTGACCTTATTGCACCCCACGCCATTGCCGCCACAGGCTACATACTCATCGGAGACCTGAACTTACACCTCGACACCCACAACGACCCCAACGCCACCGCCCTCCGGGGGAAACTCGCCAATATCTGACTCAAACAACTTGTCCCCACACCGACCCACAAGGCAGGACACACTCATGACCCTATCTTCCCTGAAGATAACAGCGTCTATTTCAGCCACACCATGCAGCCCGATGGACCGACTACCATTGCATACACTTTATAGTCAACAAACGCAAGCCAGCCAAATCGCCTCCGGGCCTCCCTCGGATTGCCACTGCGCAGACAAACTTGCCCCACTGCGCAACCCTGATAAGCAACGCCCCAGAAAAGCCACCTGGTTCACCACCGATCTCCAAGAAGCCAGACTTAACTGAAGATGCCTGGAAAAGAACTGGAAACACAGTAAGACACCCAACAAATGCACTACCTACAAGGACATTATGACAGAATACCACCAAAGAATCAGAACCACTAAAGGACCTTTATCCACAACCAAAACCTCACCATCTCCGGCAACTCCAAGGAACTTTTTAATGTCATCCAGGAATTCACCAAGCACCGCAGTGAACCCACGCACGTCACCTTCTCCCAAGACCTCTGCAACAAACTTGGCGCCTACTTCTACCTGAAGGTAAAGAACATCTACAACAACTTAGATGACCACAGGCCCTACACCGACAACGCCAGCCAGACCGCCATCTCCGCCTGCACACCGATCACGACAAAGGAGATCACCGCGACCATGAATGGCATCAACTCTGGCGCCCCCACAGACCCCTGCACACAGCACATATACCACAGAGCCTCCACCACAACCGCACCCATACTACAACATGCCATCAACACCACATTCAAGGCCAGCTCTTTCCCCGATGACTGGAAATGCACAGAAGTCAGGCCCCTTCTCAAGAAGCCCTCAGCAGACCCAACGGACCTCAAAAACTACTGGTTCATCTCGCTCCTTCCTTTTGCAGCTAAAGTCGCAGAGAAGACGTCAACGCAGAACTATCAAGATTCATCGAAGACAACCTTGACCCCTCCCAATCTGGATTCCGAAGCAAACACAGCACTGAGACCGCCTTACTCACCGCTACTGGTGACATCCGCGCCCTCTTCGACCAAGGCCACACCGCGGCCCTGATTCTACTCGACCTGTCAGCAGCCTTCAACACCATTTCCCTCAGCACACTTACAGACAGACTCCATGACGCCAACATACAAGTAGCCACCCTCAGCTGGATCAGATCTTTCCTCACAGGCAGAAGAGAAAGGATCAGACTGCCACCCTTCATCTCCCAACCCCCCTTGCTACCATTGTCTGACGGCACGATCTCAGCATCTTCTCCTATGCCGTCGACACCCAGCTTATCCTCTCCCTCACCAAGGACCCCCCCACCACCAGACTCGACTTCCAGAAAGGAATGCAGGACGTCGCAGCCTGGATGAACAACAGCTGCTTAAAACTCGCTGCCATCGCACGCCAACACAACCTTAACATCATCTCCTACGCCGACGATTCCCAGCTGATCCACTCCCTCACAAATGACCCTGCCACCGCCAGAGGCAACCTCCACGAAGGAATCAAAGACGTCGCGGAATGGATGAAGATCAGCCGTCTGAAACTGAACTCAGACAAGACGAAAGTCCTCATCCTCGGACCATCCCCCTCCGCCTTGGACGACTCCTGGTGGCCCCCTGCCCTGGTCAAAGCACCGAAACCAACGGACCACGCACGCAACCTGGGCTTCATCTTGGACTCCTCCCTCACGATGACCAAGCAAGTGAACGCCGTCTCATCCTCATGCTTCAACACCCTGCGCATGCTCCGAAAGATCTTCCGATGGATCCCCACCGAAACCAGGAAGACGGTCACCCAGGCCCTGGTCACCAGCCGACTGGACTACGGGAACACCCTCTGGAACAACAGCCAAACTCCAGAAAAGACTCCAGCGCATTCAGAACGCCTCAGCATGACTCATCCTGGACATCCCTCGCCGCAGCCACATCTCTGCCCACCTGAAAGACCTGCACTGGCTCCCCGTCAACAAGAGGATCACGTTCAGACTCCTCACCCACGCACACAAAGCTCTCCATGACATGGGCCCGAAGTACCTCAACAGCCGCCTCACCTTCAACACAACCACCCACCAGCTCCGATCCGCCAGCCTCACCCTCGCCTCCGACCCACGATTCCGGAAAGCCACCATCGGAGGAAGATCCTTCTCCTACCTGGCAGCCAAGACATGGAACTCTCTCCCCACTCACCTACGGCTGACCCTGGACCACCTCTCCTTCAGGAAACAACTCAAGACCTGGCTGTTCGAGCAGTAGCGACCCACCCCTCAGCGCCTTTTGACCCCCACGGGTGAGTAGTACGCTATACAAATTTTCACGATTGATAAAACTCAGCTTAGAGAAGACAGAATTCCTCGTCCTCGGAATCACCTCCTCGGCGTGGAACAACACCTGGTGGCTAACTGCCCTCAGTATCCCCCCGACCCTCAGAGTCAACGCCAAGAACCTTGGCATCGTACTCAACACCTCCCTCTCCATGAACCGCAAGGTCAACGCCATCACCTCCAGCTGCTTCAACACCCTCCACATCCTCCGTAAGGTACTCAAATAGATCCCCTGAGGCAAAGAAGACCGTCACCCACACACTCATCACCAGCAGGCTGGACTACGGAAACGCCCTTTACGCTTGCATCAACAAGTCCTTACGCCGCAAGCTCCAGACAATACAGAAGACCACGCCAGACTCATCCTTGGAGTCCCTCGACACAAATACATCAGCCAACACCTACGCAAGCTCCACTGGCACCCCGTCGGGAAAGGAGTCACTTTCAAGATACTCACCCACGCCTACAAATGTCTATACAACACCGGACCCCAACACCTCAACAACAGAATCACCCTCCATGTGCCTAAACGCAACCTGCACTCCACCAACTGCCTCCTCGCTGAGACCCCACATATTTGGAGAGCCAGGGCAGAGGGAAGATCCTTCTCCTACATCGCGGCCAAGACCTTTAAAAAGCTCCCCATCGACATCAGATTCTCGCCTCCCTGAACACCTTTAGGAAGGAATTGTAGACCTGGCTCTCGACTGATACAAAACTGCTAACCCCCCCCCCCCCAGCACCTTGACAACCTCATGTGTGAATGGTGCCCTTACAATTCACTGATTTATTGAACTGGTTTTGGCTGGGAAAAGAGCTTCTCTGCCACCAGAGAACAAAGGAATGTGTGCTATAAAAACAGGGGCCCGACCCCTGAACTTTAGATTACTTCTGAACTAAGGAACCTGCTAGGAAGAAGAACTGGGAAAGCTGGAAGAGGAGTACTGCCTCTGTGCTGTTGGGGTTGACCTGCAGTGGTTGCTTCTGTTCCGGGCAGGGAAAGGACTGGACTGTGCTTCATCCTGCTGTAAGAGTTTTCTCCACAGGCTTGCAGTAGAACTTGATTCCTGTTGGAAGTCTCAGGGATAGAAAAGACTTCATAGATCACTTCTTGGAATCAAGTGGAACCTTTGCCAAGGAAAAGAGCTGGTGAAACTGAAGGGGAATACTACCCCTGTGCTGTCTGAGGTTGGCCTGCAGTGGCTACTTTCTGCCAAGGAAAGGAGAAGTACTTTGCTGCGTGCTGTGTCACCTGCTTCCGGAAGATCTCCAAGGGCTTGAAACAGAGCGTGCCTCCTGTTCTGAAGTCTCAGGAGCACAAAGAATTCACCCCCAGCCCCCCCTGAACTCCTTTGCTGGGAGTTATGACCTGCTGAGAGGTGCCTGGCAGTGTTCTGGAAATCTGGAGGTAGTTTTGGGACTAGAAACTGCAAGAACTGTGAAAATTGACACATCGCCTGGTTCCAACACATCGCAGAGGTGCAAGAAGAATTTTCTGATGCATCGCCACTGCCGAAGAATCAACGCAGTGCCTGATCGCGGCTGAAGTGTCTGCCATGCGACAAATCCTGTGCACTGATCTCTGAAGTCCGAGATCACCGCACTGATTCTGATGCAGGCCCTGTTGTGGAAGAACTGGCTCATCGCATCGTACTGGATTTTCACACATTGTATTAAAGCATCAAGTCTGTTGCAGCATTGGGGGATGCAGCAAGAAACCGACGCATCACCTCCCCACGCCGTAAGAAACCGAGAAATCACCACTTCTCCCGTAAGGAACTGATGCATCACTTCCCCTGCGCAGCAGTAAGGAACTGACGCATCACCTGCCCCCCAGCAAAGAACCGATGCATCACCTTTCCTGAGTGTAAGGAATCAACGCATCACCTTCCCTGCGACCCTTTTTGCTTGCATTTTTGATGCATCCAAGGTACTCTGTGCAAAAGTGTTGCATCCAACATTGTCTTGGAACAGAACTGTTTCTACCTTTTAATAATCATATTTTTAGTACTGTATTGTAGACTTTTGTCGTTTTGATCTTGTTTGGTTTAGATAAAGATTATACTGGTGTGGTATCCATTCGTAGTGTTTTCACTGTATTACAGTATGCGTTCACAAATGCTTTAAACACTGCCTCTGAGATAAGCCTGTCTGCTCGTGCCAAGCTACCAAGTGGGTGAGCAGGGGTTATTTTAGATGTATATTCCCCTTACCCTGACTAGGAAGAAGGGTCCCAACTTGGACAATGGTACCTACAGCTGCCTACTAGATACCCCCATTTCTAGAAATAGGATTGGCTTACTCCTAATTGGCACATTTAAGTTATTTGTAATTTCCAAGTAAAGTGGTACTACATATACCCAGGGCATGTAAATGAAATGCTACTGGTGGGTCTCCAGCGCCTATTGTACCACACACTAAAGTAGCACTTTAAAACATGTCTAAGGCCTGCCACCGCAGCCTGTAGTGCAGTTTTACACTTCCATTTCGACCTGGCAAAATAAACCCAACAATCATGTTGTTTTACCCATGTGAGAAACAACTTGTAATTGAGTGGACAACTTAACAGATATAGTTTTTTTGACACACGCATTATTGTCAGTTTTGCACTTCTCATAATCAGGACCCAAACATATAAGTGGTTTGTGGGAAGAGTGAAGGTGTCATCATTTGTGGTAAGGAATAAGCTAGACTCTGCCGTACAGTGGTGGCTGGCTTGTACTGAGGGTGGTGGGGTGGGGGGAGGTGGGGTCACAAACAAAATATAATAAATATACTTACCTTCACAGTGCAACATTCTCCTCCCTCAGATCATCTCTTTATGGGGCCCAAGGCCGAGCTCCTGTTTCCTCTGGGACAGCATCTCTTGTCCAACTGATTTTTACTTTACATAAGTAACATCAAGATTTCTTTTTACCCTTCTTGGAGTTTTGAGACTCACCCCCAGATGCAGGTTTTTGTGGATCTTGAGAAGACTCCTTTGTATCTTTACCCTTGTCCCCACCCTTCTCTTGGGTTTTAGAAGAATTTAGCTTCTTTTGGTCACCTTCACCACCATAGTTTTTCTACTTAACCCTGATGCAGCCCATTTTTCTGCCTTTTTTCTCAATTCTTGGGGAGAGGTCATATCAGAGTCCACCAGGTACAGGTGTAGTAGATGATTCTGACAATTATTAAAGATGTGCTCTCTCATCAACAAATTGTGCAATCCCTCATAGTACTGAACCTTGGTTCCATGACACCAGCCCTCCAGAGCGTAAATAGCATTGTCTTTGAAATCAACCCAGTGTTGTGTGTGTGCCTTCTGGGTGTCCTTGAACTTAATTCTGTACTTTTCAATGATTAGGCCAAACCCATCTATGAGGGCACTCTTTAAGACTGAGTAATTGTCAGCATCCTCTTCTCTAACAATGAGGAGCTTGTCTCTACCTTTGTTACAAAAGGAGAGCCACAGGATAGCTACCCACTGCCATTGAAGGACCTACAGAACTTTACAGGCCCTCTCAAAGGCAGTTATCCATTTATGGATATCATCCCCATCCTGGTAAAGAGGGGCTAGCCTGCCCAGGCTCCTAGTGTCAAAGGATGGTTCCCTGAGTCTAAGTACACTATTGCTGCCACCATGGAACCCTAGTTCCAGATTCTTCCTAGATGTCTGTACTTCCAGGGTCTCCCTGTCAAGGGCCAACTGATCTTGCCTAAGATTGAGTCGCACTTTCTCACGTTTGATCAGTTGGTATTCCCTATCTTAAAAGTCCTCCCTCTTACTAGAGATGGAGGTGCCTATGGAACTATTGGAAGCATTGGACTCGGTAGTGAAAGACCTCAACCTCCTCTTCCTACTCCGAACCTTCCCTGGAGGAAAAAAGGGGGGACCTACCTCTAGGGACACCATCTGTGCCATCTGCACTATTCCCTGGGGTATCAAAATTTACCAGTGTGGAGTACCCAGACTCCTTCTGGCCATACTCAGAATTAAGGTCACTAGGGGGAACCCCTCTTGATCTTTCTTCTGGAGCATTCCTGCCTACATTGTCCTGTGCCTCTGACCTGTCAGGATTCTGGAGGTCATCTTGGATAAGTAGCTCTAAGAGATATTGTGGTGTGGTTGTTACCGGCCTTTATCTCTCTAGAACTACACATGGTTCTTAGTTCCTGGAACTTAAGCCCACTGTATCTAGAGGCTTGGGACCCACAGGGATTCACAATTAAGGACATGGTGACTACGTGTACTGTGGTGTTGCACCTACCTACCCTAGTGGAAACAAAGCGTCCTAAGATTGGAGCAAGGGTTGTGCTAGACCCTTAACAACCAATCAAAAGTTCAGTATAACTTACTTGTCTAGAAAAATGTTTTATATGTGCCTAATGCTAGTGATGTTTTCTCATTTAATCCACACCTAGATTAGCTGGTAAAACAGTGCAGGCTTGAATCCCAACCACTGTACACCAATGTAGGAGGCTGGCTTAGTATATGATGCATACTTATTTCAGTGGAGCTTGCACTAATCCAGACAACCCTTATGGTGATTTTTGTGGTCATATACACATTTAGAAAGCTCTCTAAGTGGTAGCTGTGGAGAGCAGCCTTTAGCTTTGAGATGGAGTGTGAATCAGCTTGTATTAGCAGTACTAATCATATAATGTAGGTTAAGTGAGAAATAACCACACATTCTGGTTATAAAAATACTTATCTAATACAAACACTCACTAACACATTTCAATATCTCCTCCCCAGAGAAATAATCACAATACACACATTTACTTCAGTAATAGAACAGGTAAGTAGCACAAATACACAGTGGTCTCCAGGGGAAGACCAAACCATATACTAATAAAGTGGAATGTGACCCATGACCATAGTCCAGACTGGACCCAAGGAACCACCCATGGTAAGTACCTTGGAAACTCATGGAGGCCGTGTGCAAAGTGGAAACACGACTGCTTACTCAATACAAGTCAATGGGGAAGTCGCATTGGCATTTTTCACGAAAAAAGACCCTTCATAGATGACCCTGTAGAAACCCCAGCTGGCTGTATACTGCATTAAAGACTCCAAGATTCACTCGTCTGCTGGAGTTCTGTTTAAAGACTTCTGTCAATTTGTGTTGAATTTGGTGTGACAGTGTTACTTAACAATTTACATACTTAAATTAGAGTGCATCGGCAATCCCTTTACTCAGACAGTAGTAGTATTTCTACTTAACCGAGTGGTTTAAGGTTTGTCCACTCGTCGATTAGCACCTAGGATATTAATTGATTTGAAATTTGTGTGCGTATGAACTGGCAGTGCACCCATCATTAACTGATCTAAAAACCTCCAGTTTCCCTATCAAACTAGGTATTTTTATTTATACCAACACTTTTTATCAGTTAATCAAAGTTTGTAAAAAATCATGAATGAGAAGACACACAAAGACAGTTATCAACAATACATATTTACACCAAATTGATGGACTAATCGCCATACAAATGAATTACGAACTAAGAAAAAAAACGTTCAAGCATAAATGACAAGATAATTCAAAAACAAACAGAACAGTTTAAACATGTGCAGTGTAAAACAGTGAATTTTCAAAAATTAGAGAATGAGTTTAGTACCCAAAGAAGTTAAGAAAAAGGGAAAGAAATGAAGCAAATACACTTTGTGACTCTTTTTACAACCAACAAGAGCTGGTATGAAGGAATAGATCACAATAACTCTTTGCTAACTGGCCGACGCGTTTCGAGTCCAGGTAGTGGTTTCCTGGAATCTCATCAGGGCGCAATAAATCTGTCTGTGGGGTAAAGGAAGGGTAACGAAATTTAGGTTTTGTAATAGTGGACACTAGACCCTATTAGTGTGACACTCCGGTATTGTGATGAACCTACCAGTGTAGGGGTTTAAGCAAATTCAAGAAAAAGAGCACGTTGAGTCTGGGAGTGCAGGATTAGACTTGTTGTTGTGTGATCACAGTATGAGCGGGGGCCACCTACAAAACGAATGAACCATTAGAGAACTGGCTTCGAAAAACTGTGGCCAGTCGATGAATATAAAAGGGAGGTTAAGACCTACCGTCAGCTGGGAAACTTTAAGGGAAGCTGGCGGCTGGCGCTATGTTTACATAGAATTCCATGACGGAATTGAGAAAAGCCGTGCAGGGCGGGCACTGTGGGGGCAAGAGGAGATTGTCCCTTTTGTGGTCATAGATTGTTCACCCCCTCAGTGGCAGGAAAAGAGAAAGAGAAGGAGCAAAAGGTGGGAGGTATAGGGAGAGTTTAGTTTGGTTGTGGTACTGGAGGGTGTGCGTTACTATTCTAGGAACAGATTATGACTCCTGCAGGAGCGTTGCTTGCTGCAATGTCTACGGCAGCTTGTGCGAGGACAGGTAGTTGTCCAGGGAGAGCCACATTTCGCACTTTGTGTGTGTCTTCGGTGTGTGGTTGGCCGTTATGGTGTCTGCCCCCCTTAGGAAGGTGACCCAGTTGAACCAGGTTTTGAAAGATGCCTTCCCCGTGTCTTTCCAGTTGTTCAGTACTGTCTTGACCGCCGCTGTTAGTAGGAGGTCAATCAGATCACTGTCCTCTCTGGATTTGATTGTGGGGGTCATACAGCCTGTGGCTAAGCTGTGGAACTCAAGCTGGAGTGGGGTGCCTGTTATGTCGTTTATAAGTTCGCCTATCTTGCGCCAGAGGTTTTTTAACCTTGGGGCAGTGAAAGATCAGGTGTGCTAGGTCGCCTTTCTGCTTGTTGTAGTTCCAGCATGTGTCATTTTCGCGGATTCCTATGGAGGCTAGGCGGGCGGGGGTCCAGTACGCTTTGTGTATCAGCCAGAATTTGGTTTGGTCTAGGGTGGTCATTACTTTCTTTCTCGAGGTGGATGTCCAGAGGTCGGACATTTCTTTCTCACTGAGTTCCCTGCCCATTAGTTATTCCCAGTAGGCCGTGGCTTTGTTGTTAAGTTTGGTGGATCCTGGGCAGAGGGTTTTGTAGAGGTATGCTACCTGGTGTCCCGTTCTATTTATGTTGGTGGCGTATTGCAGGATTGAAGGTGTTTGTTTGTTGAGGTCTGCCTTGCTAATCGCTACTTTGATCTTAAGAAAGTTGTATAGCTCAATGCTGTCTAGTTTGTGTTAGTTCTTGAGTGAGTCAAAGGTGGTGTGTGTGCCATGGGTGTGTAGTTGACTAGCTGTGGAAATGCCGTGCCTGTACCAAGAGTGCATGTCTAGTGTTCTTTCCTTGTATTTGATCTTGGGGTTGTGCCATATGGACTCTCACTGAGTGTTCCTCACGCTTGTGTCCAACATTCTGTCTATCTTGAGGAGGGCCGTCTTGGTGTTCCTCAGTATGGGGTTGTGCTTGATTGCGGGGTGTTTGGTTGCCGTGAGGAGGGCGAGGGGCTCCATTCCTTCTAGTAGTCTCCTCTCTAGTGAGAGCCATGCTGGGGTGTAGTCTTGTTTGGGGGTGAGCCAGTACAGCCCTTGTTTTGCTATGCATGCAGTTTGGAAGGTTTTAAAATTTGTTATATTTAGGCCCCCCAGGTCCTTGGCTAGTCTGAGTTTTTGCAGGCTAATTCGGGTTTTTTTTATCCTTCCATAAGAAGTTATTGATTAGTTTATCCAGTTTTTTTGTGGAAATCCACTGTGTTAATCAGCGGGAGCATGTTGAGCATATAGTTCACTATTGGCGTGAGCATCATTTTGACTGTCTCTACTCTCCCCCACCATGTGGTGAATTTGGGTGACCATCCTCCTACTCTCTCTTTCAGTTTGCGTAGTATCGCCTGTTCATTCTGGTCTAGTGTGGACTTGAGATCTCTCTTGAAGAGCAGGCCCAGGTCAGGCTGTAGTAGGAATGCCTGTGACTGATTCTGGCCCAGCTGTCCTGGACTTGGAGGTGTTCTGACAAACCAGCTGCCTCCCGCCTGCAACTAAAAGAGGGAAAAGATACCCTTGTCGGTGGCAGTGGAAAAGCGCCATGTTTAAAAGACGCCTTCAGTGAAAGGGAGGGTAGCTGCTTGGCTGTGAAACTTCTTGGCTGTGTGGGATGGCTGTGTGGGATGAGTTTTCACAGCCAAGGTCTCCTATGTGTACTTTATTGTACTGCGTGTTACAATTTTGCACTTAACTTCCTCCCATCGAGGCCCGGGTGCTTTTACAGGGACCTGTTGTGAGGAAGAACGTAGTTTCATATATTCACAGCAACTTGTATTAACGTAGCACCTTCCACAGAATGTATCTGCTTCTAAACGCATTGGTGCCGGTTCCTAAGGTAATAAATAATACGTGTGTAATTGTACAGCGCTCGCTCGGCCTCTGGAGAGTTTTCGTGCTGAATAACTGATAATTATATTTACTCAACTCAATGGTATTCCTTTAATCGCCCTCGAAAGGATAAAAGGCTGAGTGAACCTGCCAAGATTCAAGCCTGTGGCCACAGATTTCTGTAGTGGCACTAGCAGACGTGTAATCCACCTCGTGAGGATGAAAGGTAGATCGGATCCTGCCAGAATCGATCCTGAGCCCTGAGGTTACAGCCATAACTGGGTAGAGTGTGCAGTTTCCTCTGAACTACCCTACCATCTGGAGTACTGGGATACCTTTCCGCTACTTTTTTCTGCTGAACTGTGCCTGTGCCAAGCGCCGGAGGACTGAGATAGCGCCCTGTGATCCTGCTGAAGCGCATTTCAAAGCGCTACTTTTCGCCGGACCCGCTCCGCGGGTCCCGCTTCATCGGAGCTGCATCCTGCTGAAATTGTCTTCACTGAATTAAGGGCTTGAGGCAACCAGGGCTGCGAGCGAGCAACTGCTGGACTCAAACTCCCAAGAGTCCCAGCAGCTGCCATCACCGATACCACCTGGTGACGCTCTCCCTGAAGGCCACGCCCCCTGCTATCCTGTAAAAGGCGCCGGATTTTCAGCTGCTGTGGATACCTTTCCGCTACTTTTTTCTGCTGAACTGTGCCTGTGCCAAGCGCCGGAGGACTGAGATAGCGCCCTGTGATCCTGCTGAAGCGCATTTCAAAGCGCTACTTTTCGCCGGACCCGCTCTGCGGGTCCCGCTTCATCGGAACTGCATCCTGCTGAAATTGTCTTCACTGAATTAAGAGCTTGAGGCAACCAGGGCTGCGAGCGAGCAACTGCTGGACTCAAACTCCCAAGAGTCCCAGCAGCTGCCATCACCGATACCACCTGGTGACGCTCTCCCTGAAGGCCACGCCCCCTGCTATCCTGTAAAAGGCGCCGGATTTTCAGCTGCTGTGGATACCTTTCCGCTACTTTTTTCTGCTGAACTGTGCCTGTGCCAAGCGCCGGAGGACTGAGATAGCGCCCTGTGATCCTGCTGAAGCGCATTTCAAAGCGCTACTTTTCGCCGGACCCGCTCCGCGGGTCCCGCTTCATCGGAACTGCATCCTGCTGAAATTGTCTTCACTGAATTAAGGGCTTGAGGCAACCAGGGCTGCGAGCGAGCAACTGCTGGACTCAAACTCCGAAGAGTCCCAGCAGCTGCCATCACCGATACCACCTGGTGACGCTCTCCCTGAAGGCCACGCCCTCTGCTATCCTGTAAAAGGCGCCGGATTTTCAGCTGCTGTGGATACCTTTCCGCTACTTTTTTTCTGCTGAACTGTGCCTGTGCCAAGCGCCGGAGGACTGAGATAGCGCCCTGTGATCCTGCTGAAGCGCATTTCAAAGCGCTACTTTTCGCCGGACCCGCTCCGCGGGTCCCGCTTCATCGGAACTGCATCCTGCTGAAATTGTCTTCACTGAATTAAGGGCTTGAGGCAACCAGGGCTGCGAGCGAGCAACTGCTGGACTCAAACTCCCAAGAGTCCCAGCAGCTGCCATCACCGATACCACCTGGTGACGCTCTCCCTGAAGGCCACGCCCCCTGCTATCCTGTAAAAGGCGCCGGATTTTCAGCTGCTGTGGATACCTTTCCGCTACTTTTTTCTGCTGAACTGTGCCTGTGCCAAGCGCCGGAGGACTGAGATAGCGCCCTGTGATCCTGCTGAAGCGCATTTCAAAGCGCTACTTTTCGCCGGACCCGCTCCGCGGGTCCCGCTTCATCGGAACTGCATCCTGCTGAAATTGTCTTCACTGAATTAAGGGCTTGAGGCAACCAGGGCTGCGAGCGAGCAACTGCTGGACTCAAACTCCCAAGAGTCCCAGCAGCTGCCATCACCGATACCACCTGGTGACGCTCTCCCTGAAGGCCACGCCCTCTCCCAAGGCCATCCAATAAATAGAGTGTCAGTATACCGCTGCGCGGTAGCGCGCGGGTAGCGCCCGGGAGAAGCCCGGGACAAGGGCGGGCCCTCTGAGGCCCTCAGAGGCACGAGAAGGCCAGGCTAGGCCCACCCCCTTACGCCCGGTAAACCATATTCCACTCTTGCCTTAAACTACCTGTGTGACTGCAGCTTCAGCCAGTGTGTTGCCGGTTTTGTATTTAAGCTCCCGATCCTAGAAATATTCCCTTGTAGCGTAATCACAGAGTCCATTATCCTTTTTGGCCACGTTACTTTACTGTGCAACCACGACAGTGTCCCCCTGTCACGATGACAAAGAAACTAAGATCCGGTAAAATAATAGTAGGTAGATCCAGCACCAAAACAAAATCAAATCCCCTTAGAAACAAACATAGCCAATCCACCAACATGAAAAGTACGTGTCAGCTCTTCAATTTCTGGGAAAAGGGTAAAAACAAAGCCACAGGGGTGGACAATAAAGCAATGGACCCAAAGGACTCCGGAGTTATTCTCTTAGATTCTGCCCCTAATAACCTGCGAGAGAGCCCTGAAATTAAAAAGGTAACGGCAGACTCGAGTCCAGGGCCACCTAGGGCACTACAATCTCCCCCCAAGAGCGAGTTCTCACCCCCCCTATTTTCAACTCTGAAAAATAATATTGACCTCGCACCAGAGGTAATCATAAAAACAAAAAAAGACATAGAGCAAGATAATTTAAACATCATGATAATTCCTCACGATGAAGCTATTCAGCCAGTTAACAGTTCACCAACCAAAACGTCATTTCACAACGGTTTGTCCCCAATGATTCTAGATGAAGTCCTATGTCAACGGTATTTAGAATCTGATCCTACAAAAGTTGAGCTACCCCAGAACACCCCGCTAATGTCAAACCATGCCGGCTTACATCTTTACAGTAGTACTCCATCCAAAACCTCACACTCTCACTTTTCCTCTAGCCCTAATCTAAATTTGACCGGAATAAATACCTTCCAATGTAAGGGTCCCGACAAACCGTTTTCTGATTCCCTCCACATTTTAGAACACTTATTGGCTTCTATCCTATATTTATTGGAAAAATTTGTGGGGGATCCGATTGTGTGCTTGATACAGTGACTCAAATTTTAAAAGTCTTGCTGAGGTCCCAAAAAGAGAAGGATGTGGACGGGAAGGGGTCCTCCTCCCCTACCCCGGCCTCAGATAAGATAGGTATAAATGGTCATTCCCCAGTAGCTGTAACTACTACAAAAATAGCACAAGAGAAAATAAGTGTTCCCCAGTCACCATCCAGTTTAAATGGCTCAGCAAATAACGACTTTGAAATAAAACCTCATGGGGAAACCCCGCTAAAAACTGGAAATGATCTGTTCCCAATTTTTAAGAAGCAGAAGGGGGACGGGGATATAGAGGAGGAAGCTATCCTGGGGGAAACTGATAATAGAGGGAAAATTGTGTCAATAAAAAAGAACGGAAAGCACAAGAGGAAACTGTTAAGACGGATAGATAAAAATAGGCGGAGGAAAATTCTATTCAGGAAACACTTAAACTCTCCCTTACCGAAAGCGACACCCCAAGTACAGATGGCAGTGGGAAAAAATAAAAACTCTGTCAATATGTCAGCCAAAGAAAACATTGCCTTTACATCCAAGGCAACGTCACCCTTTTTATCTACCCATACATTCCCCTTGTCAGCAATTGATAACATATTCACCTTTGGTCAACAAAGCGACAATATTAGGGATACAAAAGTGGCACACAAATCGACCACCCCAGGTCAGGTGCAAAAGCCACTTATCCAAGCAACAATGGCACTTAATCCCTTTGCACCTGCCTTCCAGGGAGTAACCGCCCAGGGTGCTCCCCCCCAAGGTGCCATGAACCAAGAAGCAGATAAACCAATTTCATTAGGGCATGAGCAAAATCTCCCCGCCCAAAAAATTTCTTCATTCAATCCTTTTATAACTGCCCCCATGGGAGCACCTATAAAGGTTACCCCGGGTAAAGAATCCATGAAAAATAATATAGATACTGTATGGGTAGAATTCTTTCCCCTTTTCGAAGCTGACTGTATCCTGAACAGATCCCTCTTGTTGAAATACTTTCAAGAATCTGCCAATCTGAAACTTATCCAATCAGCCGACCTAGACATAGTTCTGCAACAAAAGTCTGAAGTGGGGACGGTTACGAGGGTGAAGTTTCATTCTAAATTAGTAGCTAACCTCATCCTACAACGGGATGAAGACCTCCAGAGTAGAGGAATAGATGTAATTCCTGTATTAATGCCCTCCAGTCGGAATAATGCCGCCAAAGCGCTAAACCAACAGAATCCACCCTCTTCCCTGCTGCTAGCCGCAACAGGTAACATAAACAATTTGGGTGAAATCAAAGAATTAAAAATAAGCAAGTCCAATGACTCTCGAGTGGTATCCTATGCTCAATCCTCTCTTTTTACTTATCAATCTACCTCCAGAGAGGAAAAGGATCATTGGAATTGGCTCCCCAAAGTATTGGCCGACAAATCTTTGGGTAAACCATTATCCAATCAGTTCCTTTAGCACGGATCTTTCCATAATATCGTGGAACTCAGCAGGCCTAAAAAATAATCCGGAGAAAATACAATTCCTTTTGTCGCTAGAGGCAAATATCATATGCCTCCAGGAGACAATGTGCAATGGAAATATCCAAATAGGGAAGGACTATATTGCACTGGAAGGCAGCGCCACTGCGAATAGAAAAGGCCACGCCAGTGGGGGTATAGCTTGCCGTCTATCAAACCGTATAAACTGGGACTATGACCACTTCATGGACCCGAGTAAACTTTTCCAGGTAGTAACTCTGTTTGGGTCAGGCAACCTCTTAGCTGGAAACCGCCTGGCCTTGATAAACGCTTACATTTCACCTGAAACAGGTTTTAATACAATTTTAAATAAAATCTTCCTCCATATACAGAGTATTAAGGAAAAAGATCCCAGAACGGTTATCATCCTAACCGGGGACTTGAATTGTAAGATCTCCAACTTTAGCTTAAATCTATTTTCTGACAAAATAAGAGAAGAAACACTCCATATTCCTCGAGCAATGTTCCCTGAAAGTATATTAACAAATAAACGGAGTAAACTATTATTAAATGAGTTGGCAGAATCCGATGGGATAATCGCAAACGGGCGTCTTCCTTCGGACTCCCCAGCAAATTTTACGCACAAATCGTATCAAGGGGAATCGATTCTTGATTATGTTATAATAGGGTCTCATTCATTTGAGTTATTAAAGGATATCGCTGTAATTGAAACCATATTCAGCGATCATAAAATCCTTTCCATCTCGATGAACGTACACCCTCCTAAATGTGACCAATGGACCTTGAATAGTACCAAATAAATTTTGGTAACAGTTCTGGAAGATGCTATTGGAACGCAAGGGCCCATCGTTACCTGGAGGATATGCTGGATATAGCAATCTCTGAGCTCCCCTCATGGTATGGCCGCGAAAACGAGCTTTTTTCCCTGTTTTTGAACTCGATAATAACAGGGGCTCAAAAACAGAATAAGAAAAAGTCCACCAAAATAAACCTCTGTCCCCTGAAACTGCTCAACGTAGATCTGAATAAACTTATAAGGGCCCAATATTTAAATAGAACTGACGATATATCCCGACAAATAACAACACTAAAAAGGAGAAGGAGACGACTCTTATATGCTCTTCGCAAAGAAAAAGAGGACACCATCTGGGTAAAAATAAGGGAAGCAGCAACTAATGGGGAAATGAGACAATTTTGGTCCCTTATAGGGGAAGGGTGCGGAACGTGAACCAGTCCGCTTCCCATCCCTATCGAGGAACATATATGGAGGGATTTTGTCTCAAACCTCTATGCCAGTAACCACACAGTTTCACCCCAGGTACGGTTAATAGACACAAGCCCGCTGTTAGAGTCTTTTTCAGAAAAAGACATAGATCTCGCCATTGGGGAAATGAGACGTTCAGGGGCTATGGGCCCCGATGAAGTTCCAATTAATGTGTTAAAGCAGAACAGGGTCAAATGGAGCAAGCTCTTGTGTCCTATCTTTAATTCCTGCCTATTAAGCGGAAAGGTCCTACCTTCCTGGAAGGGAAGCATCCTGGTCCCATTGTTCAAAAAGGGTGATCGCCTCCTCCCCCAGAACTATCGCCAGATTGCATTGTTGGATGCAATCGGCAAAGTTTTTACTAGATGCCTGCTTAAACAGATAAATACATGGGTGGAATCTGCAAATATCCTTCCACTCGAACAGACAGGCTTTAGAAAAAACCACGGGACCATGGATAATCTAACTGCCCTCCAGGTAATAGTTGACAAGTACATAAGAGCAAGGAAAGGGAGAGTCTATGTGGCCTTCATAGATTTCTCCACGGCCTTTGATAAGGTCGACCGTCAGGTATTGTGGAGAAAGCTACACAACTTAGGAATGCCACATCGTCTCTTACGCTTGGTCCAGGACCTGCATGATAACACATGGTGTAAGGTACTGTTGGGAGGAGAAAGAGGTCTCTCCCGGCTCATTCCATCTGCAAATGGCCTCAAACAGGGCTGCCTATTAGCTCCCCTCTTATTTTCCCTTTATGTTAGCGACCTCCCCCTCACTTTATCGACATGTGTAGGAATTGCACCTCGCTTAGGCGAAAGACACATCCCCTGCCTAATGTATGCGGACGACATTTTAATTCTAGACCTCACCCCTAAGGGTCTTAATAATCGTCTACATGCACTACACACCTTCTCCGAATAGCACTTTCTGAAAATAAACATTTCTAAAAGTAAGATAATGTGCTTGGAAGGACGAAATAAACTAAAGTTGGACCACATTAGTTGGGAATTGGGAGGTCAGAAATTAGAAAGAGTAAAATCGTATGTCTTTCTAGGTATGGTAGTTACTAGTAGTTTGGGCAACAAATCACATATTGAAAGCAGCTCCCGAAAAGCAAAGTCACAGGGTAAAGGCCTAAGAGCACTGTATAAATCAACAGGCCAGAGACACTTTGTTCACTTGTTGGAGGCCTTTCGGGCAAAAGTCCCCCCGACTCTGCTCTATGGGGTTGAATTAATTGACCTAGCGGAATGGGGCTTCCTAGATACAGTGGAGGGCTCCCTATTGAGAAATGTATCCTCGGTTAATAACAGTTGTAGTGCTGCAACCCTGCGTTTAGAACTCGGCCTTAGGAGTAGCTGGGCTCAGGGACTTGCAGGAGTGATTCGCTGGGTTATTAGTCTGATCAAAGGAAAGCCAACTACTCTCAGATCTCTTATTACAAAAGAGTTGATGGGCCCACTAAATGAATACTCGATCCTAATAAAGAACTATAGGAGAGCCATCACTCTCTTGGATTTGGAGGAAGCATCCATCCTAGAGCTTTCCATGAACCAATTAAAATTACAACTAAAACAAGCCACATGGAAGCTAAGTTACGAGAGGGATCGGAATTTAATAATACAAAAAAAGGGGGCCATACAAGTTGTTGATTCCTATACAATTAGACAAATACAACCCTACCTGTCATGGAACATCCCCCACGGCTTACGCCGCTTTTGGCTACTCCTCAGGCAGGACTTGCTCCCCCTGAACAAGTTGTTGGCCAAATGGTATGGCATATCTAACGTATGCAATTACTGTAACCTTGCAATTCAAGATTCCAAACACGTCCTGCTAGTTTGTCCAGCATTATTGACTTACCGTCGCCTCTGGATAAAACCGGCTTGTATCCAGTTTGGTATTTCTTCCGTAACAGCCTTGTTGGATGCTATCCTCAGTCCCCCAAATGGAATTTTTTGTAACAAAATTTTTAATTTTTTTAAATGTTTCTTAGAACTTTATTAGTAGAATGGTATATTGCTTTTGTATAATTACTGCCTGCATGAGTTGTTATTTACGGTCTAAATTTTATACTGTGTATGTAATTGTATAATATGTGGATCTCTACGGAGTT
The DNA here is from genome assembly GCF_964263255.1 of Lissotriton vulgaris. NCBI lineage: Eukaryota > Metazoa > Chordata > Amphibia > Caudata > Salamandridae > Lissotriton > Lissotriton vulgaris. The sequence continues at coordinate 1,218,612,852 of NC_141685.1, read as the reverse complement.
CCAAAACATATTTAATAAAATTGAATTGAATTGAAATTGAGTACTGTGTTCACTTGTGAAAACCACACCTGGAGTAGTGTTCACTTGTGAAAACCACATCTGGAGCATTATGCCCAGCCCTGAGAGCGTCTTCGCTTCACTGTGCCCACCCAAAAGATGCCACCTGCAGTTGTGTTGTGTGGGCCACCACTGAATTATTATTGTGTACAGTTGTGCCAAGCCTCGCCTGGAGTGTGGTGCTCAGCCCTGCAGGTCCCATCTCAGATGTAGTGTTCTGTGCTGCAAGCCACGGGTTGAGCACTGAGTCCATCTCGGGAGCTAGAAATTGTAGGCTTCGTAAAGCAAGCGCTGTGCAAGCCCAAGTACGTTTCATTTCCAGGCCACCAACAGCAGCTCCACATTCTTATGGCTCCAACTGCAATGTTCACCATTAGCTAAAGAAGATGGTCCTCAGCAGTACTGAAGGCATAGAGCATAACCCTGAATAAAAATGTAATCCATATCGGCGTTCTACTGCTGCAGGTAGCCGGAAGACCATACCCTCCTCCAGAGGAGGAAGCACTGCAATTTGAGGCCTGTCTGCAGCTTCCATTAGTTAAGCCCATGCACAAGAACCTGCCCAAACAATGACCACTTGATCCGCATCTACTTTCTGCGCATAACACACACGAACAATAATGAGCTCGAAGGAGAACTTACCTGTGAAGTCCAGCAATTTCCAATTATTCTGCACCTGAATCAGTGACATTGAACCATTTGCAAAGTTCCCAATCTATACATTTTTACCATTGCACTGTGCAAAACAGAATGAATTCCAAACTTTTTTTGAAGCAGCATGCGCTTTCAGACTGTGATGTATGTTTCCAGTGGAAAATAATTAGAAACATTAGGGCATATGTAGGTAATTTACATTTTGCAATTCTCAAATAGCGATTTTTAATAATTCGCTATTTGAGAATTGCAAAATCGAATGTAGGTAATAATTTGCAATTTTTTTGCGAATCCCTAAAATTCCTTAATTTTGATTAGCAAATTGCGACTGTGCCTGTAAGTACATGTGGCGCACATACATGCCCTAAGGGCATGTCTGTGCGCCACATGGTACTTTGAATTTAAAAAAAAAGCATTTTGACAGGAAATCGCAAAATACTATCTACTTGGAGTAGGTGGTATTTTGCGATTTCTTAAGCCAAAATCGCAATTCAAAAGGCACCCCTACATAGCATTTAGGGAATCGCCAAATTGCGATTCCTTAAATGCTTGAGCAAAATAAGGAATCGTAATTATGGCGATTCCTTATTTTGCTATGTGGCATCTACATACCAAAACGCCGTTTGCGATTCCCAAACGCCTTCCTACATATGCCCCATTATCTTTGCTATCTGATAACTTTTGCCCCTAAACTGCTTGTGTAAAGATGAGGAATAGAGTCTTTTCATTCCATCAAATAAATCATAACAATTGGTTTTATATAAGAAGATTTTACCCGTTTTTATTGAAAAAGCAAAAATACAGAACAGGCAATTTTGCTTGTGAATAGCAAATACATAGCAGTAAAACAAAATAGTGGTAACAGGTGCAATGACATGGTTACATTCCATTGAAAAAATATGTTCAAAAAACCCACACAAATATATTCTTTGATGTTCCTTGCATTCGCTACCACCTCTTTGCTAGCACTGCTATATTGGTCAAAATGGTGTGACCAAAAGAGGTCCCAAAGGACACCTAGTTACAGCTTGTGGTACTGCACCCTTTCCCTGCTTCATGTACATTAGAACAGGAAACACTGCTGTACTCCCAATAATGTGCTGCATACGTAAATACATATAAGGTCCCAAAGACGAGACCGTTTGCATTGCAGATGCTTGTTGCTCATTCTTCTCAAACCTTTGCAGCAGCCTAGTGGGCGAGATTCCGTGGTGCGCTCTCGTGCATGTCAACACTCATTTCCTACGATACTCCTGATTTTTAAACTAAAAAAATATATATATATTAGTTTACCTTGCTGATCATATTTGAAGCTCCATGTTTAAATCACACTGGGAATTGAAAGAGACTGTTTACCGTGATTGCTGGCGAGCAAAGGGTCGTTACTAGCGAAGTCATGTGTTTTCAAAGTAGCTTGGCTTTGGGAAAAAAACATCTCTGTATGGCAATCTTATCTTTGGCTGTAAAGCTGTCGGTGGGCAGTCTGGCTAAAGCACTCTGTTCAGCTTTAGAGCCCCAGAACGTCCTGGACAGACTATGGAGAACTGCAGGATGGTGAAGGCAGGAGGATTTTAGGGAACCTCGGGGTCGTGACTGCCACTCCCACCAAAATTGAATGTTTTTGCAGGTATGTTTTGCTTCTTGACACTTCCTTTGGTCTGTTCAGTGTGTGCAGCCTCAATTCCAATATGTTTGGTAGGTTTCTACTATTGTTTTGTTTTTTAAAATATGATGCAATGTTATCTTCCTGTGCGCACCAAATGCTAGTTCATGGAAACGTGTGTGCACAGCGTGCAGCCCAGGTCCTGATTTACAAAACTGTGCATTCCACCGATGGAATATCCCAGGAGCATCCAAACTAATGCTGCTCCAGTCTGAGACTCAGGGCTTTACCTGGTGGATTCCACTGGTTTCCACCAGCTCCCATTTCAATTCCAGGAGGGGCCGAAACTCACCGTGATGATAACATGAAAAACCGAGCTAACGCGAGATCCCTTGAAGGTCTTTTCTGTTTGTCATCACTCCAATCTCATGATAAAACGTTCCTTGTGCAGCTGTGTTAATTACACTTTTGCTTTTGTTCTGACTACGCGTTGCTGACCACCAAAGCCCCAGTCTCTTCTCTAGCCTCCCCTGTGGGGCCCACTCCAGACCAAATTGTTTATTGCTTCCAGAACATTACCTTTATTGAGAGACACGATGCGCTATCGGATGCATCAAATCATTAATTAAGCTCCCATTACAAATGACAGAATTCATTATCATCAAATGCCATGTCATTAGGAGAGCTTACCAATGCCATCTAAGTGCTAATTTCACACTTGGAGGCTAATGCAGAGCAGCAATTGCGAGCCTGATTTTCAGGGCCTGTAATTGCAATTTGAACTTAATGTAAACTGCATCTGGTGTTTGCATTCTGTTTGTTTGCTGTATAAGCATTTCCATTTTGCTAAATAAGAAAAAGTAATGGCATGGGTGAATGTATTTTCTCGAACGATAACATAAACTTGAAAATGACATTGGTGATGGGCATTTATTTTATTGGCGGAAACAGTGTTTGATTTACCAACAGATTGGTTTGAGAGGGATCAGTTTCTTGAACAGGTCCTGCACTTCGCCAAGCAGATGTTTGTACCAATTTCTCAACCCCTGTTTGAGTCTCTGCTGCAGGGCAAAGGGACACAAGTTGTTCGAAAAATAGCTACTGAGAATGCGCTGCCTACTGGAGCTCGGCAGCTGTAAGATTTTGCTAATATTAATTAATGTCATATATATTTGATTGGCATAGTATCCATGTTGGGGAACATAGACTGTCACAGAACGTGATATTACCGGAAATATTTGACTACTACACCCTTCGGTTACATTTCATTTTCAATACAACCCAATTGTTTCCCAAATGACAGGAAATGTACTGTGACGCGTGTACATTTTCTAGCGGTCCCAGTTGTTGGATATTGACATGAAAATGAGCCAGCTGTTGAAAGATGTAATTGGCTTAATTGTTTTATTTGTAAAATATACATGGCCAGTATCCTGACGCCGGTCATGCTGCCTTACCTTCAGCGGGACAGAATGGCTATCTGTATGCAAGTTCCACTGAGCCTTCATTGTATCGTGTTATAGGATTTTATAACATTAGCTGAAGGAGAAGAATGCTACAATGTGCGAGTGTGTGGATGGAAGTGTGTTGCCGTTGCTTGAGCCTATGTGGAAGTTTTTCCATGGTGTGCATGGTGGCCACAAGGAGCAGCTATCGTGGTATGGGATGCAGCCCTTGGCGGTGTGTTGGGTGAGGAATTGTTAAACATTAACACTCTTTTTTTATAGTTTGTGGTATGCTCGCATCTCTGATTAGCTCTTCAGGGCCCTTTACTATGCTATTAACGTTTTGTTATGTATTCGATCTATTTCCTATGCTGGCTTTAGCATGATGACATCCGCTCTGAGAACCTGTGGCTCTAGGGACAGTAACATGTGTAGATTCGACAACATTACAGTTCTCATTTATATGATTGCTATAATGAGACATCAGGTAAGGAGATTTGTCAACATGCAGTCTGTTATCGTCATCCTTTTGTAATTATAGATTATTGGTGGTCAAGATATGTGACTAGTTGGGATCTGCAGGGTGTACTATTTCAGAGTCCTTTCCAAGACCAGCCATTTGTGGTAGATCTCTTTGGTCTTTGGAGTTCTGTCTAGTTAGCATTAAATGGGTAGTAAGGCAGGCTGGCATAGTCAAACATTGTGTCCTCCAGTTGCAACAAGGTACCACCTGTCCTTTTAAACATTATGTATATGTCCCTTTCATGAAGGAGGGATCAGATAGTAAACTTTAATATGATATTATATGGGGACATGAATTCTTTCATATTGAAACAAGGAGGGCTATCAGAAAGGCTGAACTTACTGTCCCCATCTTGTGGTTGAAGGCAGCAGGTACACTGGACATTTCTATATCTGTAACATAAGAGTGGTATGATTATACTCTTGCATTTCAATAGGGAGAATGTGGGTCTTCGAATGCTGAGCGGCCTAAGTACTTCTAATTTTGATTTGAGGGGCACAGCTTATGGTTGTCATGGAGTAATTGTTATATTACATCCATATCATATGTCATTCTGAAGCTTTGCTGGGGGAAGTGCCTAGTTCTGGTAGGTTCTCTGCGTCTCCCTTTTTGTTGTGGTGTGCTGGTTGGGATTGTTCCAAAGCTGTGGACCATACTTATTCTGAGTTTTATCCCTGGTCAAAGTAAATTATCTCGGGAAAACACAGTTTTACCTCTCCTCAGAACTTTAAATACTCATGGATGCTCTCTCCTATTTTACAGTCCATTAAGAGTGGCTCCCCGCTTGACCCAGCCCCTGTTAAGATCTTAAAACTTGTGGCACCCACCATTCTCGCCCCGATGGTGAATGTGATTAATTCCCCTCCATCGCAGGGAATGGTTCCCCCTAGCTGGAAGAAGGCTGTGGTTAAGGCCCTATTAAAAAAAACAACCTTGACCCCCTAAACTTGACCAACTTTAGGCCGATTTCCCTTCTGCCAAGTATCAGCAAGATGGCAGAAAAATTCATCAACAGCAAGTTGTCCAACTATCTTGAATCCAGTGAACTGCTCAAACCCTGACAGACAGGCTTTCGTCCGGGCCAGGGCACCGAGACTGCGATGTTGGCGGTAGTCGAAGAGGCCAGGAAGATCATCGATGCAGGAGGATCAGTGGCAGTGATCCTCCTGGATCTAAGTGCGGCCTTCGATACCGTTAAGCATCGTACGTTGGTCCAACGGCTCAGGGATCTGGGTATTTCAGGGCTTGCCCTGGCCTGGCTAGAATCCTTCCTGCACAGCCGCTCCTTCCAGGTGGCTGAGGGTAACCGCATCTCTGAAGTGACCCCTATACACTGCGGAGTGCCGCAGGGCTCTTCCCTGAGCGCTACGCTCTTCAACGTGTACATGTCTCCCCTTGAAAAAATCGTTAACCCTTATGGAATCAAACTACTGACATATGCAGATGATACCCAACTTGTAGTATCACTAAGCCATCAGGACAATCCCACCATCGATCTGCATTCCTGCCTTGGAGACATAGTCAGCTGGATGGACAGGTCTCACTTAAAACTGAATGCATGAAATTGACTTGGGTGTATAAAGACACAGTCCACAGAAGCTAAGAAAATAAAATAACCACAGAACCAAAGAAAGAGGATGGTTGTTTATAGTATTGTTAATTGTGCATGTTCTCTCAGCGTGTGCAGGGGATTCATGGTCAAACTGAGGTGCATTAGTGAGCAAACGAATGATGAGTTGGAGTGCTACTCCATGCCATTGCCAGTGGCTAGACTTATGGAAAGCAGCCTCCCATTACCTTTTGAATGTTTCATACAATGACACAACTACCACCCTGCGGCCACATGGCTCAAGTGCGAAAACTAGGGATAGCCAATGACTATGATGTATCCTTGATACAACATGCCAACAAAGTCACAAGGAGCACCTTCTACATATTGAAAACACTGAAACACATCTTCCCATACCTTGGATACCAACACAAATTACAAGCTACCCTCATGCTTATTATCTCCAAGCTCAACTAAGCCAATAGCCTATACCTTGGTGTCCTTTCCTTTTCATATAAAAAATACACAAATCCAAAATACTGAGAATAAATCTTGTCCTCAGCCTTCATAACAGAACATGCATAACATCAGTCATACAAACACTCCCTTGGCCACCAGTGACCTGATTTTATATGTTAAAGCCACATTGAATCATCCGAAGCGTCTTCCATGAAATGGTCCTCTCCATTACAAATAAAATAAGGCACAGTGCTCCATATTATCACCATAGATTGTGCTCCTATTATATAATGATAGGAAATCCATAGGAGGTCCTATTTTCTTGATAAAGAAAGGACATGCCTGGATATGTATTGCCAGCCAAAACTCAGAGCATTTTTAATTTTTATTTTTTATTTTAAGGATTTCTAGAGCGCATGGTTGCCTGTAAGCGTCCCAGCGCTAATGATAGAAACAAGCGAAAGCAGAGGGGGGAGAGTTACGGGAACAGCCAGGTCTTCAGAAATTTACGGAAAGGGAGGAGATTGGGTTGAGCACGCAAATCCAGTGGGAGGGAGTTCCACAGTTTGGAGGCGTTGTACGAGAACCGCCGGCCTCCAGATCGAGCCCTCTTGATCCTGGGCGTCAGGGCCAGATGGAGGTTAGTGTATCGGAGGGTTCTGTTGGTAGTATAGGGGACGATGAGGTCTTTGAGGATAGGTGGGGCCTTACCATGTAGTATCTTGTGGGTTAGACAGAGGGCCTTGAAATGCACTCTTTCCAGTACTGACAGCCAATGCAGTGCTCTAAGGGCCGGTTTGGCCGAACAGCGATTGTTGGTGTCTGTAAGGATCCGAGCAGCAGTGTTTTGCACTACCTGGAGTTTGGCTGTCACTTTCTCAGGCGCGCCGAGATAGAGGGCATTTCCATAGTCCAATCTGGACAATATTAGGCCCTGGACTAGGAGCTTCTTAGACTGGAAATGGAGTAACGGAAGGATTTTACTGGAAATGCGGAGGAGGCCATAACAGGCTCTGGACGTTTTCCTTGCTTGGGTGTTCAGGGTAAGCTCCTGATCCAGCCAAATTTAAAGTCATTTGTGTGTTAGCTGAGACAGTGCCTTTGAAGTGCTAGTGTACCCTCCTTTAAGTCAGGATGGCCCATCCTGCTTACACTCAGGCCCTCTATTGTGATACTATCCTGAAGCGATACACAAAAGTCAGCTGCAAACTACACCTAGTCATGTGACCCAGGCTACAGGCTGCAGGCACCTAATGTTTAGGACAAGAAAATGCCAACTACCTAAAAGCGGAATTTTCGGAATTGTGATTTAAAGTCCGATATTACCATTAAATAGAGTTTTAAATTATAATGTTTTCAGACACCATCAAAAATGAAGTTTCTACCTGCTGCCAAAGAGAAATTATCACTTTTTAAAGTGGAACAGTTAACCCATTATTATCTTATAGAAGAGGTGGACTTGCAACCATGAAAAACGAGTTTGAGAGTTTTTCCCTGCCAGGACATGAAAAACCAAAAAGTACATGTGCAACTTTTTAAATACAATGCACGATGCCCTATAGGCTGTTTAGGGCCTACACTACTAGGGATGACGTATATGTACCAAAAAGGAAGGTTTAGTCCTGGCAAATGGTTTATTTTGCCTTCCTGAAGTGTCACTGATCATTTTTGACCTGGCAGCACAGCTCTAGAATCCATCACCAACGTATATGCAAAACGATCTCATATCACGAGAACTTTATCAGCAATATCTATTGTTTTTTATACATGACAATTCGTTTGTAATGTGTGTCACTGTTGAATGTTTATTCAAAAGACATGTTTGTCGAGGGTATTGCAATACTACATGAGGCTGATAGACTGCTGAAAGATGAATATATGTGTATTGAGCGCACCTGTTTTTTAATCTATAACTAGTAGAAAATGTTTGAAAATTATTATCTAAACAGTTTGAATGTTTGGCGTGCTGGTCAGTGATGTGTGACTCCCTACCACACAAAAATAGTATGACTTCTTGCAAGTGTCACTGGTCAGTTGTGACCTGGCTGCACAGCTCTGGAATCTATCACTAACTTATAGGCGAAATGATCTCATATCGTGAGAACTTTAGCAAAAATATCCATTGTTTTATTATATTGACAATTCATTTGTAATATGTGTCCTGTTCAATGTTCATTCTAAAAAAGTTAACATTTGTACATTATCCTCATGGGCGCTATTGTAATTACGGCCGTATGCTGAGATTTTTAAAAACCCATGTTACATGACGAGCTGGCCTCTTCATCAGCGTGCGAGGAGGCTACACCATGACGAGCCCAGCTCGTCATGAGCGTGGAAGGGGTTAAATAATAAACATGAGAACAAACTCAAAGCAATCAAGTGGCTAATTTAACAAACAAAACATTTTCTTGTTACAACGATGTAAGTTTGCTTGACTAAAGTTCTTCTTTGTCTAGTAACTTAGCATAAAACATATGGATTTGTGGGATTTCATCCCTTCTCATTGTTGTTTATTTTCCACAGTGGTCCTGAAGAAGGGATAGAGATCCCGATATGCATTGGGCATCCAACACATCGTTGTAACCAGAATTATTTTATTTGTTAAATAGACCACTTGATTCCTTTCTGAGTTCATTCTCATGTTTATTGTATTATGTAACAATGTAAACTTTTTTAGAATGAACATTCAACAGTGACACACATTGAGAGAAATTGGCCTGATATATAGTGCTCACTATTCTAGTGATCACTGTGTATCATACCAAACGACCCTTATTGATGATTGGTTGTAAGTCAACCTTATAGACCAGCTATCCTAGTAGCATGGACAAGAGCAGTCTTTAGGCTAAACTCTAGAGGGCGTGTTAAGCCAGCTGTTATACCATCACATATACCCCTTGAACACCAAGTGAAAGCACACCACACAAGTTGTTATGAAAATAAAGGATATTTATTTATAACAAGTCTACACTGAACTCTTTATGAGTCAGGGAGCTAAGCACAATACAAAACTCTTAAGAAAATACTTCAAGTCGCACAATTTACACAAATGCCCGAGGGGCACGAAAAACCATATACTCTTAAAGTGGAATGCGAAATACTAGCAGGTAAGTAACAAGATCCAGAGGCTTCAGGATCGCTAGGACTACACTACTGAACCCTAAGGTTAGGAGCAGGAGGCCTAGGGAGATCGGGTGCAGAGTGTGCACTCTCACGCGGGATGCGGGACAAAGTCTATGGATGCTAGTATTTGTAAAGTTACGGTTTCCGGACGAATCCGACTAGCTAGACTGAAAACGAAAAAGGATCTGGACACTTGGATAGTGAACCTACGTTGGAGCACCGAAATGCTCGGGTTACCTAGCCCAGGGGCCGCGGCTGCATAGGGTTCAAAATACGTCGGGAATCCTCGTTGTAGTCTATGGAGCCTGAAAGAAGAAGTTGCTGTCAGGCGACCAGTGATGATGTTCGGAGTGATCCAAGCCTGGATTGATGATAGAGATGACCTGAAAGCAGAGGGGACTCAGTTCTTAATCACTAGCCAGTGATTGTGTGGGCACCAGGATGGCACCAGATGAAGTCACCTCGACCAGGTGAGTGGGCGATGCTGGACTCTGCTGTCTCTCGGACCAGGAGGCGTTGTCGGCGACCAGGCTGGAGGTGCGAGCTGTCCCGCGAAGGTGTCTGCTGTCGGTGATGCTGGGACCAGGATTGGAGCAACAAGCCTTGGCAAAGGCAAGCCCACGCGGTGGAGTCAAGATGGCGTCTGGAGTGGACCAGGAGGGTCCGGGGTGCTCCACTTTTGGAAGGGAGCAAGGGCCAGTCTGGAGCAACCAGACCAGCGGTGAAATCGTCATGGTATGTCGTCAGGAGGGCCACTAGCCAGCAGGCAAGTGACCGGACAACGCGGTGAGCAGCAAAGAGCAGAAGGGCCCCACGCAGATCTCGTGGATGCTGGGGGGCTGGACTTCGGTGCTGGGGCTGCTCAGGGTTAGGGCTTCTCAAACTCCAAAGCACTCACTCGAGGATCCCTCGGCGGTCGTGCTGGTTAAGCGTTGTGCAGTTTCAGAAGATGGCCGGTCCCTCAGGTCTCGTCACACCCACGAATCTCAGCTGGGCTGATGATGCAGGTAGAGGTCAGAGATGCCAGGGAATCCGGGTCTCGTCGAGCTGGGCAGTCTTGATCCGGAGGATGGACTTACAGCAAAACGCGATGCTTAGATGGTGCCTGCGGGTGCAGGGTGGCTACTCCTTAGCCACAATGGAGAGTCTTCAGAAAAAGTCAAGAGTTCCTTTCGTGGAAAGTAGTTCAAGATTCAGAATTATCTAATTTAGGAAGGGGGCCTGCTCTTACCTTTATTCTAAGAAAAGGGGCTGGCACGCAACTAGATCCTGCCCATGGGTGAGACCAGGAGGGGGGTGGTTACACCCCTCTCCCTTGTCCGGACTTTCCCAAGCTCAGGGGCTGGTGTGCCCCTGGAACTGGTTTAAGCCGGCATATGCACAGCGAGCACCGGGGTGCCACTTGCAGTCACCTTCCTCTCAGCCCTGCCTACCTGGGATACACAAAACCCTGTCTGGGATGGTGCTAGCACCGCCCCAGACAGGAAACCCTTTGTCCAAGCTCTCCTCGCTGGAAGGACTGGAAGAACTCCCAGCAGCAGGAGGTCAGACTTGTGTCTGTGGTGGCAGCATCCATTTTGTGATGCTGAGGCTCGAGTTAACTTTAACCGGGGTTCACAGTTACATACATGTCGTGTCCCTCTAAAAGGGTGGAATGCTAACCCCGTCGCCAGAATTGGTGAGGGGTTATTATTCCAATTCGTATGACACCTTCCTCGACATGTTTTGATAAAGCGATACCAAAGTTGGCAAATAACCGCGTGGATTATAAGGCACTTAAGAGTATATGGTACGCATTATCATGGAACAGCTATTAGGACTTGGTTCCGCAAGCTGCAAACGGGCTCAGCTCATGCCAGAGCACCATCTCACATAATTCCAAGCACTCTGCCTTCAGGATTGATAAGGCCTGCCATAGGAGTGACTGATAGGAATATATGTGTCCATTTTAGGGTTAGATATAGGAATACTATATCTAAAGCAAAGGGTGATTACACCACCTTGCCCCAGTTGTCGTGCAGCCAGTTGTGTCAGATTTGGATGGCCAGCCAGGGGTGGAATAATACATGCTGCAGCCCCTGGTAGGCCCTGGGTATACCTATACCCTGGATACCTAAGGTATACTGAACAGGGACTGATAAGGTGACTCAGTATCCAATTAGATATGTACCTAGAGTACATGGAATCCATTTTACAGAGAGAGCAGTGGGCCTGGGGCCCTGAATAGCAGGGCCCCAGGTCAACTAAGTCGAAAAACCAGCAAAACACCAGGCAAAAAAGTTGGGGGCAACCATAGTCAGATATCCACCTTCCTACATAACGCCCCCCCCTAAACAAAAGGAGATAAGGCTATCCTTGACCAGGTAAGCCTATATTGCCTGAGTGGCCATATGAGGTGGTATATGCACTGGCATGGTTACCCCCTATATCATGGTTCACTAAGCAATCCCTCACCCTAAGGGTATCTGAGGGTCTCCACCATAGGGAATCTCTACCTGTGGTGTGTTTTGGCAAAGTAAAAGGCTGGTGCTGAGATGGAGTACTGAAGTGAGACTCCACTAATGTTGGGCTCAACTTCCTCCAATCACTATCCACCATATGTGCCTTTCTTTCCAGGACAAGGTTGCTGTGAGCTCTCAGGGTCAACCTCTGGCTACCTAAAGCTGGAGGCTGAGTCCCTCTGTTTGGCTTACTGGAGGCACAGGTCAGGTTTGGGGTTTTTATGCCCCAGTTTTGGCTGTGCCCAACAGTGTCCATCTGTGGGAGGTCCCTAGCTAATTTTAAGGGGGGTCCCTCAGGAGTTTGTTTTATTTTCACTGGGCTAGGATTACTAGCTTCTGTGCCCTTAATCTGCTGATTGGGGAGTTCTTTTGGACAGGGGGCCCTTTGGGGTCCACCACTGGCCTCCCTGACCTCTACAGCCCTGGGCTGACTGAGGCAGGGTAGAGAGAGGCAGGTTACCTGCTCCAGACTGGGTCCCACCTTGGAAGGGTATACTGACATCAGGGGTTCTGCCAGGCTAGGCCTGACTACCTCTGGGGCAGTTCCTTCACAAGGGGTCAGATCAGTTCCCTGAGGAGGCTGATCCTTTCCTAAAGTCTGGTGGGAGGGAGATTTCTCTTCCTCCTCAATGCTCTCTGTCTGAGTGGAGTGATCCATAGTTTCAGGCTTCACAACACTATTATCTGTCTGAGTTTGAGCTGTGGCCATCACAACTCCACCAACCTTTTCAGGAAGGGATTAAGTTTGGGTATGGGCTGTGACCATCACAGCCTTGCCAACCTGTTCAGGGAAGGAACCTGTCTGAGATTGGGCTGTGACTGGCACAGCCCTCCTGACCTGTTCAGGGAGGACATCTTGGACTAGGGCTGTGGCTATCACTGCCCCACTAACCTTACCATGGAGGTTTACCATTTTAAAATGGGTTTCTTGCTCTACCTCAGCCCAGGCTGAGATCTCTAAATCATTCCCCAGTAGGCAAGCTACAGGCAAGTTTGGTGACACTGCCACTCTCTTGTGGCCAGTGACACCTCCCCAGCTGAGATTGACCACTGCTATGGGATGATCTCTCTGCACTCCATCAATGTTGGTTATCTGGTATGTGGCTCCAGTTATAAGTTGCCGTGAGGGGACTAGGCTCTCAGCCACCATGGTGATGCTAGCCCCTGTGTCTCTGCAGGCCTCAACTTTTGAACCATTGATGAGGGGCTCCTGTCTGTACTTGCCCAAAGTGTTGGGACACGCTGTGAAGTTGGCAAACCCCATGCCAGTCTCACAGACAAGAGTATCTAAGTCAGGGGACCTGGTTAGGCCAGAGTCCCCAGGAACTCCCAAAGTAAATGCACCAAAATTCTTGGGGGCACTCCCACCACCTGGGGGATTACTACTAGTAGTAACAGGAGGCTTGGAAGTGTTACTTGGGGGTATGTTCTCCTTATTGTTGTTGGCCCTTGGGCAACTGCTGTCAGTTTTGTAATGGCCCACCTGTTTGCAAGTATGACAATAAGGTTTCTTTTGGGTATTGGAAGGATTGTGGGACCCACCCTTTTCAGAGGATTTTTGGGAACCTGGGGTTTGATCAGAAGATTTATTCCCACCCTTCTCTTGAGGCCTGGTTGATTCCTTCTTTTGGTCACCACCCTGGTTCTTAGGCCTAATCCTGGTTCTGACCCATTTGTCTGCCCTCTTACCCAATTCTTGTGGAGAGGTCAGATCAGAGTCTACCAGGTGCTGGTGTAATAACTGGTTCTGACAAATATTTAAGACTTGCTCTCTCATGATAAGATTATACAACCCTGTGTAATCAGTAACCTTGCTACCCAGCAACCAGCCTTCCAAAGCCTTAGTGGCACAATCAACAAAGTCAGCCCAATCCTGATACTGAATTTTCTGGGTGTCTCTGAACAGCAACCTGTACTGCTCAGTTGTTAAGCCAAACCCATCAATCGGTGTGTTCTTCAGGACTTGGTAATTGTTAGAATCCTCAGCTCTAGTAGTGAGGAGCTTATCTCTACCTTTGCCTTCAAAGGAGAGCCACAAGATAGCTGCCCACTGACTCTGGAGGACGCACTAGACAGTGCAGGCCCTCTCCAAGGCAGTCATCCATTTGTGGATGTCATCCCCTTGCTTAAAGGGGGGCACTATCTTACTCAGGTGTCTAGTGTCTAAACTCCTGTCTTTATCTCTAGGGATAATGCTGCCCCCAGTGGGGTCTGCCCCCACTCTATTTCTGCTCTCTAGCAAAGGCAAGTCTTTCCTTGGCAAGGGCAAGTTCATTCCTCTCAATCCTCAGATTGACTTCCCTCATCTTAGCTTCATGCTCTATTCTCTGAGGGGATGTCATCCCTCTGTGAGAAGAGGCCTGAGAGCATTGGTGCGAATGGATCTGTTAGAGCCTCTGGAGAGAGACCTAACTCGTCCACTCCCAATGTTAAGCCTGCCTGAGAGTGGGCCTGGGGGTCCCCCAGTTCCATTCTCATGCATGCTTAAGTTGGTCCTGGTGAGCCTTCTGACTACTACCTGACCTTTGTCTGCCTCATCCCCTGACAACTCCTGATCCCCTTCCTCTCCTTCACTTCCTGTTCCATTGAGGTTGAGGTCAGGGTCCCCAAGGGTTCCCTCTAGGGGGGGCATGCTCCCATCTGGATTAGAAGGGCCTGTGTTAGAAGCTCTCCTGGCATCATAAGTCTCTAAGAGACCTATCAGAAATGGGATGGTAGGGTTAGAACCCTGTTTTAGCTTCCTGGAGGTACACACTTGTCTCATCTCCTGGAAACTAAGTGCTGCATATCTTGACATGACCAGTGGAGGGTCAACTGACACAAAGGGAGCTTCTGAATTCTCTCCTTTGTCAGACATGCTTTTCTAGTGAGGTGTAAGTCGTGCACTTACCTACACTATTTGTTTGCCTACTGATCCCTTGCTAAGAGTTGTAGTAAGGGTGTGCTAAGCCCTGTTACACTACAACAGCTGGTTCAGTAGAACTCAGAGTATTCTAAGCTAAGTTATATGTACCTTGGTACTTATGTGATCTTTCAAATGATATTCTTACGATACGTGTGGTAAAACAACAGCAAGCTCAAATCCCAACCGCTGCTCACCAATGTGAGAAGTTGATCTGATATATAGTGCTCACTATTCTAGTGATCACTGTGTATCATACCAAACGACACTTATTGATCATTGGTTGTAAGTCAACCTTATAGACCAGCTATCCTAGTAGCATGGACAAGAGCAGTCTTTAGGCTAAACTCTAGAGGGCGTATTAAGCCAGCTGTTATACCATCACATATACCCCTTGAACACCAAGTGAAAGGACACCACAAAAGTTGTTATGAAAATAAAGGATATTTATTTATAACAAGTCTACCCTGAACTCTTTATGAGTCAGGGAGCTAAGCACAATACAAAACTCTTAAGAAAATACTTCAAGTCGCACAATTTACACAAATGCCCGAGGGGCACGAAAAACCATATACTCTAAAACTGGAATGCGAAATACTAGCAGGTAAGTAACAAGATCCAGAGGCTTCAGGATCGCTAGAACTACACTACTGAACCCTAAGGTTAGGAGCAGGAGGCCTAGGGAGATCGGGTGCAGAGTGTGCACTCTCACGCGGGATGCGGGACAAAGTATGGATGCTAGTATTTGTAAAGTTACTGTTTCCGGACGAATCCGACTAGCTAGACTGAAAACGAAAAAGGATCTGGTTACTTGGATAGTGAACCTACGTTGGAGCACCAAAATGCTTGGGTTACCTAGCCCAGGGGCCGCGGCTGCATAGGGTTCAAAAGACGTCGGGAATCCTCGTTGTAGTCTATGGAGCCTGAAAGAAGAAGTTGCTGGTAGGCGACCAGTGATGATGTTCGGAGTGATCCAAGCCTGGATTGATGATGGAGATGACCTGAAAGCAGAGGGGACTCAGTTCTTAATCACTAGCCAGTGATTGTGTGGGCACCAGGATGGCACCGGATGAAGTCACCTCGACCAGGTGAGTGGGCGACGCTGGACTCTGCTGTCTCTCGGACCAGGAGGCGTTGGCTGTGACCAGGCTGGAGGGGCGAGCTGTCCCGCAAAGGTGTCTGCTGTCGGCGATGCTCGGACCAGGATTGGAGCACCATGCCTTGGCAAAGGCAAGCCCACGCGGTGGAGTCAAGATGGCGTCTGGAGTGGACCATGAGGGTCCGGGGTGCTCCTCTTTTGGAAGGGAGCAAGGGCCAGTCTGGAGCAACCAGACCAGTGGTGAAATCATCGTAGTACGTCGTCAGGAGGGCCACTAGCCAGCAGGCAAGTGACCGGACAACGCGCTGAGCAGCAAAGAGCAGAAGGGCCCCACGCAGATCTCGGGGATGCTGGGGGGCTGGACTTCGGTGCTGGAGCTGCTCAGGGTTAGGAATTCTCAAACCCCAAAGCACTCACTTGAGGATCCCTCGGCGGTCGTGCTGGTTAAGCGTTGTGCAGTTTCAGAAGATGGCCGGTCCCTCAGGTCTCGTCACACCCACGAATCTCAGCTGGGCTGATGATGCAGGTAGAGGTCAGAGATGCCAGGGAATCCGGGTCTCGTCGAGCTGGGCATTCTTGATCCGGAGGATGGACTTACAGCAAACCGCGATGCTTAGATGGTGCCTGCGGGTGCAGGGTGGCTACTCCTTAGCCACAAGGGAGAGTCTTCAGAAAAAGTCAAGAGTTCCTTTCGTGGAAAGTAGTTCAAGATTCAGAATTATCTAATTTGGGAAGGGGGCCTGCTCCTACCTTTATTCTAAGAAAAGGGGCTGGCACGCGACTAGGTCCTGCCCATGGGTGGGACCAGGAGGGGGTGGTTACACCCCTCTCCCTTGTCCGGACTTTCCCCAGCTCAGGGGCTTGTGTGCCCCTGGAACTGGTTTAAGCCGGCATATGCACAGTGAGCACCGGGGTGCCACTTGCAGTCACCTTCCTCTCAGCCCTGCCTACCTGGGATACACAAAACCCTGTCTGGGATGGTGCTAGCACCGCCCCTGACAGGAAACTCTGTGTCCAAGCTCTCCTCGCTGGAAGGACTCCCAGCAGCAGGAGGTCAGACTTGTGTCTGTGGTGGGAGCATCCATTTTGTGATGCTGAGGCTCGAGTTAACTTTAACCGGGGTTCACAGTTACATACATGTCGTGTCCCTCTAGAAGGGTGGAATGCTAACCCCGTCGCAAGAATTGGCGAGGGGTTAGTATTCCAATTCGTATGACACCTTACTCGACAGATTTTGATAAAGCGATACCAAAGTTGGCAAATAACCGCGAGGATTATAAGGCACTTAAGAGTATATGGTACGCGTTATCATGGAACAGCTATTAGGACTTAGTTCCACAAGCTGCAAACGGGCTCAGCTCATGCCAGAGCACCATCTCACATAATTCCAAGCACTCTGCCTTCAGGATTGATAAGGCCTGCCATAGGAGTGACTGATAGGAATATATGTGTCCATTTTAGGGTTAGATATAGGAATACTATATCTAAAGCAAAGGGTGATTACACCACCTTGCCCCAGCTGTCGTGCAGCCAGTTGTGTCAGATTTGGATGGCCAGCCAGGGGTGGCATAATACATGCTGCAGCCCCTGGTAGGCCCTGGGTACACCTATGCCCTGGATACCTAAGGTATACTGTACAGGGACTGATAAGGTGACTCAGTATCCAATTAGATATGTACCTAGAGTACATGGAATCCATTTTACAGAGAGAGCAGTGGGCCTGGGGCCCTGAATAGCAGGGCCCCAAGTCAACTAAGTCGAAAAACCAGCAAAACACTAGGCAAAAAAGTTGGGGGCAACCATAGTCAGATATCCTTCCTACACACATTACAAATGAATTGCCAACATAATAAAACAATGGATATTGTTGATAAAGTTCTCATGATATGAGATCATTTTTCCTATAAGTTAGTGATAGATTCCAGACAAGTGACACTTGCAGGCAGGCATAATATTTTCGTGTGGTAGGCAGTCACACGTCCCTGACCAGCACACCAAATATTCAAACAGTTTAGATAATAATTTGTAAATATTATCTTCTAGTTATAGATTAAAAACCGTTGTGTGAAATACACATATATCCATATTGAAATGGTTTATTTTGCCAGGTCGAAATGACAGTTTAAACTTGCACACACAGGCTGCAATGGCAGGCCTAAAACAAGTTTTAAAAGGCTACTTAAGTGAATGGTACAACAAGTGCTGCAGGCCCACTTTGCCACTGGATTCAAGTAAGCCGGGCTGAAGACGGCTGAAATGCCAGAAACCGGTCCTCGGTAGCTTGTTTCCGGTCCAGGGAAGGCATGGCTTGGCAGTTCGGGCTGGACTGTTCCCATGAGGCACAGGGTCAGACTGATTTGCATATGGTCATGTCTGAACTGTGGTGGCAGAGTGGGCTAAAGAACGGTGATGGATTAAACCCAGATAAGTTGACTGGGGGTGAGTGCTTGTATTGTCAATGCTCCGTCCATCATTTCCTTTGATTTTTCTTTGTTCGCCATAAGTTGGCAGGGTATGCTCAGACGTGAGTCCCTTGCTCACTTTGCCACTGGATTCAAGCAAGCCGGGCTGAAGACGGCTGAAATGACAGAAACCGGTCCTCGGTAGCTTGTTTCCGTTCCAAGGAAGGCATGGCTTGGCAGTTCGGGCTGGACTGTTCCCATGAGGCACAGGGTCTGACTGATTTGCATATGGCCATGTTTGAACTGGGGTGGCAGAGTGGGCTAAAGAACGGTGATGGATTAAACCCAGATCAGTTGACTGGGGGTGAGTTCTTGTATTGTCAACGCTCCATCCATCATTTCCTTTTGTTTGTCTTTGTTCGCCATAAGCTGGCAGGGTATGCTCAGACGTGAGTCCCTTGCTCACTTTGCCACTGGATTCAAGCAAGCCGGGCTGAAGACGGCTGAAATGCCAGAAACCGGTCCTCGGTAGCTTGTTTCGGTCCAGGGAAGGCATGGCTTGGCAGTTTGGGCTGGACTGTTCCCATGAGGCACAGGGTCAGACTGATTTGCATATGGCCATGTCTGAACTGGGGTGGCAGAGTGGGCTAAAGAACGGTGATGGATTAAATCCAGATCAGTTGACTGGGGGTGAGTGCCTGTATTGTCAACGCTCCGTCCATCATTTCCTTTGGCTTTTCTTTGCAGGCCCACTAGTAGCATTTTATTTTCCAGCTGTGGGTATATGGTTGCCCATAAAACAAAGGACAACATAGATTTCTTACTATTTGTATTTCTTAAAATGTGTATTTCCAATTGGTAAAAAAACATCAGATTATGTTGTGCAGTTAGGTTCTTATTTACGGGTAGTTGGCATAGGGAAGTCCAGCATGTCATCTTTCTGTACTGTGATGCCCTACGCCAAAGTGAAAGGCCAGGAATGCACCGTATTTATGCAAAACAGAGCCTTTCTGTCCCTTCTCCACCCGCTGGTGCCGTTCCGGCTGCCTAGAGCCAATGCATGCACTTTTGCACCTGGGGGAAATGAGAACGAATGGTTTGGAATTAAAATTTACCCTAGAAGAAATAACTGAGAGCCTCAAAGCAACACGGGGCGGCAAAGCCCCAGGTCCAGATGGCATACCTCCAGACCTGTTTAAAAATAATATTGACCTGTGGGGCCCACTCTTAGTGCAACTTTTTAATGCATCCTTAAGGATGAGCCTACTCCCATCATGGTTTATGTCTGTTATTGTTCCAATTTTTAAAAAAGGGGACAGGCAAAACCCTATGTGCTATCGCCCCATCTCCTTATAGGACAGCACTGTAAAGATATTAGTAAGAGTAATACTAGGTAGGCTACAAAAATGGTCGGAAGACAACTCTATAATCAGTGACATTCAATACGGGTTTCAAAAGGGGCAGGGGACAGTAGATCAGGGCCTAAACTTATTTATCCTCCAGCAGAAATATACCAAGGCACGACGTGAGCCCATTTACTTCACCTTCGTTGACTTGACGTCAGCGTTTGACTGTGTCTCACACAGCAAATTATGGGACATTATGGAATCTCTTGGTGTAGAAGGAAATATCATTGCCTTTCTTAAGGACTTGTATTCAGGTGCCATCGCAACAGTGCGTTATGGCAAAAAAGGTGAATGCACTAGATCTTTTGATATTGGACGTGGGGTACGCCAGGGTTGCGTTTTAGCACCTTTCCTATTCCTGGTATATATAAATGGAATAGAGAACGCTCTAGTGGAAACAGCTTGTGATATGCCTAGGGTAGCTAAAAGACCAATTCCTGCGTTACTATACGCAGATGATGCGGTCTTAATGGCTCGCACCCCGGTGGCTCTGCAATGTCTTGTAACATCTTTTAATGCATTCATGACTAATCTGGATTTGAAAATCAACTGCTCCAAGACATTCTCTATGAACTGTGGCCCTGGAGCTAGCAGAAAAAGGAGGCGGATGTTTATTAATGCAACCCCCATAGACTATACTGCCACCTTTTCTTACCTTGGTATTCTATTTCACGAAGCAGGGAACTGGACAGAAGCGATAAAAGTAAGGAAAGCCCTGTTCTGCAAATCTATCACTGCCCTTAAGAATTTCGCAAAAAAGATGGGGAAAAAACCATTGTAGTACTTTTAAAAATGTACAATGCCACCTGTGTCTCTATTGCGGTCTTTGGTGCTGGATTGTGGGGGTATGAAAATTCCAAATCTATACAAGTGGCCGAAAACAAATTTCTGAGACACATCTTAGCTGTACCTAAGAGTGCCTCTAGTTACATTTGTCATGCAGAATTGGGCCAATGTTATATTGAAGACATTATCAGAATCCAACCAATACTGCTGTGGCTGGACTAGTGATGGATGTGTATTGAACCGTGCTATCCTAACTGATGGACTAAGTTTGGATTGTGCTGGGAGGATAAGGTGGTTCATATACATTAGGGACTTCCTTGGAGGTATTGGCTGTATGGACTATTATGACAATCCCTTGTCCATGTGTAACATCACGCAAAAGGCACTAAAAAGAAAGTGTATGAAACACCTGGAAGAACGTAGGATGACAGTGGAACATGAGAAGAAAACTATCTTAGCCCATCTATCTGTATCAACACAAGGAAAAATCCAACCATACTTAACCCTTTCCTTGACAGAATTTTCGCGGTTCATTTTGACCCGATTTAGGTTAGGCATCCTCTTTAGGGCCCTAAGCTTCCCCGCAATGAATTGTTGGTCCTGCAATCTCACCAAATGCCCATTTGATGACCAATCGGAACAGTCTGACATCCATGTCACTTTTTTCTGTAAATATTATACGTTACCCAGGAGAAGATTGATTATTCCAATTCTAAGGGAAATGGGCGTGAGACGTTGTAGGGTTGCCTTCCTGGAACTCCAGAAATTAGATGTTATTTTTAATGTTGCCTGTATCTCGGAATTTTTTAGCAATGTTTTTAGATTACGTAAATCAATTTGCACTTAAATTTAATTGATGCTTAACTTGTATATTTCTACCTGTTTGTATGATGTATTGAGTATGACACTGTATTATTATGAACAGTTTTTTTTTATGTACTTTTATGGTTAATATTCTTTTAACCGAATAAAGTCAAATTGAATTGATATAGTGTTTAAGTGCGTGCTTTATTTATAGCCCTGTTTCATGTTGAGTATGTTGGATCTGAGGGCTCCTTTGAATTGAATAAAGTTGGTGGTTGTGTTGAGTTGGGGCAAGAGAGCATTCCAGATGATGGAGGACATTCAGTTTGACTGATCTGAACTTAATAGCACACACTCTTTTACAGGTAGACTGTTTATGGATTCCTGATCTTAATCCATGCTCTTTAACATGGGCATTGATGTATATGTTCAGTTTATGAAAAGGCTCTGAAAACGAGAATTTTAATTGTTTCTACACTCCTTTTTCAGATACGTTAATTGAGGGCTAAATTTTTTTTTGCACAAGAAAAACAGTACATAAAAACGGTTTATCAGAATTATTCATTGAACAAATACGAAGAGCAGAAGCATCCTAGGAGATGGTCGCCAAGTCAAAATAACATGGGAACTAACTGATGACGTGTGTAGAATATAATGTTCTCATTTCATTTTGTTTAATGTGTGTGAGGTGATGTAAAATCACCAGTGTTCACCTGAGAGGCAATCATGCAGATTGCATAGTCACGCTCAGATGGATTGATTGTCCCACAAGGAGTTGTTAGGAAAGAGTGAAAATAATTGATTTGAGGTTGAAGGAGTAAAGGCTTAGTGTTAGGGAGTTTTATCCAGCAATGAAAAGCAAAGGACAATAAAATGAGGGAGAGAGAAAGGTACTGGCATGAATAAGGCAGAATCTGGAAAATGGAAATTGAATAGTATCATTGGATAATGAGGGTATAGAGAGTTTCACTGAGGCTTATTAGAACATATAAAACGAATATTTACCAATCAGGAAATGCAGCATACTGCCAAGACCATAACGGTTAATGAAAAAATGTTAATGAGGAAAAGACGAAGACTAAAATCCATAAATAGCCACACCACCCCATAGTCATAGTGTGAGTCAATTTGAATCCTTACACTGAGAGTCGCTTTAACAAGATTAATGTATGCCCATGAATTTACCGCATCATAAAATACAGTAAATGCATGCATGTACTCTGATGAAGTTTCAAAATTCTTAGCGTTTTGGTGGTTGAATGGGAGCAACCACACAGCATCAGTGATTAAAATCCCACACTATAGCTGCCTTCTGCTTTTGGACCAATACTGTGTCTCTAGTATGGATGCATTCCAATGCCATCTGGTTTGCTTATATATGATTGTGAGAGCAAGATTCTGTATTTTTGCACTCTTGCTCTTCCTTTCATGTTTCCTTCAAATATGTGGCATTTGTGCTAACCATCCTTGTCACTGTAAACACACTGAATTGTTAAAACACACACGTTCCCACAGGCAAAGCTAAGTTCTCTTCTTCAACCATTGAGCTTCTGATTGTTAGCTGTTGTTTTCATTCTCAATCCTCAAGCAATGAAAATGGCTCAGCATTAACTTACAACATCAATTTTAATCACCCCATAATTTCCCTTTGCCATGCTCTTATTCAGGTCACTTCTGTATTTTGCCCCTATTTTTTAAATGTAGTCTATTGCAAGTTTAACGAAAAGTAAAATAATATATAAGATTCTGAAGGAGAACAGAGATAGCACACATAATTGGCAATGAAGGGCCCTATAAAATAAGGTCTGTAGACCACACTAGGGGAATTTCTTTCATCAAAGGGTGACTTTTTTGAATCTATGACACAGAAGGTATATGTATAGGCTGTCAAACAAAACCCCCCAATTAAAATGACACTTTCCTCAAGGAAACCAAGCAAGACAAATTGTTTCTGACACAACATGCTTCGAATCTGATCCTGTGATTATATTGGAAAGATATAGGGCCTCATTTAAAGCTTGAAGGTAAATGAAAATCCTCTCCCTTGCTTGAAGGACCCTGTGTTCACCATGCACAGTTTTCTCATTAAATGTTTCAGCAAATTTTTCATTGATATTATCAATGATGTCTTAGAAGATGTCAAGAGTGATAAAATATGTGGTGCAATTAGCAGTGCATGGCAGGGGCTTGAGTTATAGGTACCTTAAGGTGCAGGTTATGGCTACTTGAGATAACTATAACTGCTGAATATCAATGGTTTTGTGTGTGTAAAATCTGAACATAACTATAACATCCCTGTAACCTTAGTTTTTGTGAATTTCTAAGGATTTTTTCATTTTTATTGCTAACTAATATGTCCCTGTAACTTTTGTTTCTTTCAGTGAATTTCTTTGGTTTTTTAAAGCTATTTCCGAAGAATAATGTCCCTGTATCCTATGTTTTTTTCATGGAACTTCTGGCAGCATTTTAAAGTTAAGTAATATTTAATTACCATACATTAATCCATCTGGTGCTGCCATGGTGGGGGTTCCAAAACCCCTGCATTCAGCCAACTTCATGCCACAGACTGCTGCAGCCCACCCCTTTCATTCAGTCAGCCCCATGTTGCACACAGCCTTCGGCAGTGCCCGGAGGAAGGCTGGACGCATGGCTTGGACTGAGGTCAGGCCATGTGGCAAACCCCCCAAAAAGCAGATAAACTACAGGTCTCCTCCCCGGGCCACTTTTGCCCCCAGGGACCCCATCCTTGGGACCCAATGCATTTTTTAGTGAGAGAGGGTGTGGGAACCCCGGGACACCCCTCCAGGTGCCCCGCAGTATATTTTAGCAAATGGGGGAGTGAGGCTCCCCTCCCTGTTCTGATTTTGTCAATTGGGGCCCAGAACATTTTGTGGAGAAGGGGGTATATATCACACTCCCTGTGTCAATTGTGGCCGCGGGGACCCCTTCCCCTGGGGCTTGGTGCCTTTTTTTAGGGAAGGTAGTGCACAGCCCCCCTCCACAGGCCATTATTAGCCCCAAGCAGCCCATCCTTTGGGGCTCACCACTATATTTATGGGAGAAAGAGACATACAGCCACCCTTCCTGTGCCAATTTCGGCTCGGGGACCCCATCCCACAGGGCACAGCACTTTTATAAATAGGGAGGGCGGCACATAGACTCTCTCCCAGGCAAATAGTAGCCCTGGGCACCCCACCCCACGGGTCCCACTAAATGTTTAAAGGGGGAGGGGGGTCACGCAACACCCCTGACCAGGAATATTTCAGCCCCAGGAACCCCATACCCCGGGTCCCGCCCAACAAAGTGTGGGTGCCATTGTGTCCACCCAGAGTACCCACCATATCCTACTTGGGGTCAGCAGGGAGCCCCAAGTTCCCTATGGCCTCAGCCAGCTCCCCGCATCCAGCAGGAGAATGCATTGCTTCTGCCCACAGAGAGCAGCTAAAAATGCATGCAGTAAAACGGATCTGAAGTCCACTTCCAGCTAACAGGAGCATTTTAAATGCTCCCACCAGCTAAAAGCAGACTTCTTGTTTGCTCTTGCTTGGTGGGAGCTTTGAAATTGCTCCCACCAAGCGAGAACAAACCCAGGTATCCCTGCCCAATCCACTGCGTACAGGGAAATAGCAATGTCCTAGTGTGGGAATCCTAGGACATAGCAGAAGCCGACCCTGGACAAAAGGGCCTCCAAGACCACTAATTGCTCCAGGAGGGGAGCTGCATGGCCCCCTCTACTTTATTGTGTTGGGGCCCGTGGGATACAGATTACGGGGCCAGACTCAGACTTTGGAGGGGGATGCATGCTCCCTCCCCTTTGTAACATTTTCTGGGGCCGGTGGCTGGAATCTGGGGCCAAAATGAACACAGGAGCAGTCAGAGTGTCCCCTCCCACTTTTAAGGAGGCCATAACCCAGGGGATTGGGTCCCTGAGGCCGAAATTGGCGTAGAGAGGGGGACTGCATGCCCTCCTTCCCCTGTAAAATGTACAGAGCCCCAGGGGATGGGGTACCTGGGGTTGAACTTAGCCCAGGAAGGGGCCCACGGGCCCACCTGTAAAGTGTGCCATGTCTGGAGGACAACATTTATAGAGCTGAAAGCGGCCCAGGGAAGGGGGCCATGTGCCCTCCTCTCCATAAAAATATTAATGGGCCAGGGGATGGGATGTTCGGGGCCAAAATCAGCTTGGGTAGGGGGCCCATATTTAACACCCTCCCCTTTATTTAAAAGAGTGGTGTTGAGGCATTTAATCCCCAGGGCCTAAGAAGGCTTGGGAATGGGGGCCTTACGGCCACCTCCCCTTTTTGAAATGAGTGGCTCGGGGTATAGGGTCTCTGGGGCCAATAACGGCTCAATTAGGGATGCCTATTATCCTTTAATTTTAAAAAATAGCCCTTCGGGGAGGGGCGGCACCCAGGGCCAGGCCCTATGGCCAACCCCCAAACACCAATCGCAGAATTTAGGGGGTTCGTGTGGGCGTCTTAGATGCTTTGGGCACTTTGCCACTGCTGTTCAGTGTCAAAGTGCAAGTGCCCCCTGTGTAAATTGGTGTTACACTTGGTTCCCCCTGATTGGCCTATTCAATTTACTGGTAAGTCCCTAGTGAAGTGCACTGACGTGAGCCAGGGCCTGTAAATCAAATGCTACTAGTGGGGCTGATTGTGCCACCCACACGAGTACCCCTGAACAGGTATCTCAGACCTGCCACTGCAGTGTCTGTGAGCAGTTCTTAATTGCCATGTCGACTTGGCAAGGGCACCCACTTGCCAGGCCCTAACCTTCCCTTTTTTTACATGTAAGACACCCCTACGGAAGACCCAAGGTACCCCCATGGGCAGGGTGCCGTGTATGTTAAAGGTGTGATATGTAATGGTGTGTGTGGCTTTTCCCGATATTGAAACACTGCTGTTTTTCACTATTGAAAGGTTATCTTGCCCCATAGTATAGAATGGGAAATACTTTGTAACATCTTATAAGTATAACTTCCCATTGGGACAAGATGGAGAAATAAAGTTTAGACTCTCTGAACTCAGACTTTAATAAAACATATTTTAGTAAGGATGGTTTATAAATTGTGTATTTGAAAATGCCACTTTAGGCATTTTCTAGTTTAACCATTCTTTGTGCCTCTACCTGTTTGTGTATTGACTGTCTGGTTTTGGAGTGACAGGGGCTGGGGATGTGCATTCACTGTAGACTGCAACTTGGGGGGTTGCGGTGTGCCTGGACCCTCTTGGATGACTCAGAGCTGAGCTGAATAGACCTTGGCTGAATTTAGAGTTTTCTGTGCACCTGAATAGGGCCTGCCTCCCTTGCACAATGCTGTCTCCTCCCACTGAGGTCATACTGCACCAGTGAGAATAGAGCTGGCTTGGACTGGGCTCAGAGACCCTTGTACAAAGAGAACAAATACATTTTGGGGTACAATTATTTGACCTAAAACCCCAGAACTTTAGATTACTTCCTTCTGGAATCAAGAGAAACCTTTGTCAATGAGTAGAGCTGGAGGTGTAGTACTGTCCCTTTGCTGTGTGCTGTCTGGGGTTGGCCTGCAGTAGTGTTTTTTTTTTGCTACCGAAAGGACAAGGACTTTGCTGTGTGCTGTGTCCCCCTGATTGAGGAAGATCTCCAAGGGCTTGAGTAGAGCTTGCCTTCTGTTCTGAAGTGTCAGGGACACAAAGACTTCACCACTGGCTCCCTTGAACTTCGTTGCTGGGAGTTCTGACCTGTCAAAAGGTGCCTGTGACTGTGTTGGGCCTCTGGAGGTTGTTCATGCGGTTTGGAGCTGGATAAGCAATGCAACTACAAGAAAATCGACACATTGCTATTCTTGCAGCTGTTTTTCTGACTCAGCACCGAAACTGATACAGTGCCTGTCGCTGTTGCAAGAACTGACGCATCGAGGGATTGTGGCTGAAGAAACCGCCGCAGCGCCCCTGGTGTGGTGTCCATTTGTGGTGTTATCACTGTATTACTGTGTGTTTTGAGTACAAACACTTTACACATTGCCTTTGGGATAATCCTGTCTGCTTGTGCCAAGCTACCCAGTGGGTAAGCAGTGGTTATCTAAAGTGTGTATCCCCCTTAACCTAACCAAAAGCAAGTGTCCCTATTTGGACAAAGGTACCTACCTCTGCCAACTAGAGACCCCCATTTCTAACAGTATGTATTATTTTTTTAGGTCGAGCATTCAGGACCTCTTGTATATACTCTAGAATATACTTACTTTTCGAGACCTCTTGTATATACTTTAGTATATACTTATTATATACTATATTGTGTATGTACTTTGTGGGCTCTGGAGATCAGCCCTAGGACATGTCTGCTTCCGCTTAGTGCCTTTTTTTTCTGTTCAACTGCCTCTATTTAACTGTCTTGATAGAAAACGACCAGCAGAGGTCAGTAAAATGACAGAATTACTTTAGCATTCTTTAGATTCCAGTGTATAGAAATTGTCCTCCCGGAGCACCCGTAGGCAATAATATTTTTTCAAATCTTGTATTTTCAGTGATATGACCACCGAAGGCCCTGCTTTTATATTAAAAATAGAGCGTTGGACTATACCATTTCCTTCTGAAAGGCAATATTTCTCTTCATGTGTTCCCAAACCTGGCATGTCACGTAGTTTGGTGATTACTTTCCATCCATGTTAAAGAACAGTAGATGTTTCATCATCTAGGTAATGTGCTGCTTTGATATAAACATATAAGGTACAAAAGCGAGACTGATTGCATTGCAAATGCATGTTTATAATATTAATGCCCGTTCTGAATGCAAAGAGGCTTTTCCAGTCTTGTCTTATCGCTGCTCTTCAACAAATTCCAATTCCTGTTTATTAGATTATTGATATTATTTCTCACACTGGAAAATCTACTAACAAAAAACTATCCTACTATTCTTTTTCTTATTTCTATCTGAGAACATTCAGTCCCTATTGTTATAACAGACTCTCTTTGAGTATCCTATTTAACGATGAGAGCATCCTCTGTCATGAGCATCCTCTGTCTTTTAATTTAGTGTTCAGCAGAAAGGCATGTCTATAGTAATCCTGTATATTAGTACAATTTCTCTGTAAACAGGGGAATTGACAAAAGGTACATTATCCTTCTGATTTTTGGTATGAATGCTTCTGTAATGCAATAGTGTGTTCTTATCTGTTGGTTTCCTATGAATATACACAAGCTCATTCTAGTCAGGAGGCACCTTCGACCAGGCAGCATTCCGAGGAGGTCAAAGGCGGATTCATCTCACACCTCGCCGCACCCGCTCCGCGGGTGCCGCTTCGCCGAGGTGCGTGAGGCAGCAGAAGGCACAGCTCTTCAAGGCGGCTGTGGGTGTGAGGCTCGGCGGGGCTGCGAGTGTGCAGGGACTCTAACAACCAGGAGTCCCTGCGAGACCGGGAACCACCATCCGGTCCGCTCTCCCTGCTGGCCCACCCCCCGCCCATCGCAGGATTGTTAAGGCCCACTCCAGCTCTCCATCCCTGGGTCACAAGCTCATTCTCGTCAGGAGGCACCTTCGACCAGGCAGCATTCCGAGGAGGTCAAAGGCGGATTCATCTCACACCTCGCCGCACCCGCTCTGCGGGTGCTGCTTCGCCGAGGTGCGTGAGGCAGCAGAAGGCACAGCTCTTCAAGGCGGCTGTGGGTGTGAGGCTCGGCGGGGCTGCGAGTGTGCAGGGACTCCAAAAACCAAGAGTCCCTGCGAGACCGGGAACCACCATCCGGTCCGCTCTCCCTGCTGGCCCGCCCCCCGCCCATCGCAGGATTGTTAAGGCGCACTCCAGCTCTCCATCCCTGGGTCACAAGCTCATTCTCGTCAGGAGGCACCTTCGACCAGGCAGCATTCCGAGGAGGTCAAAGGCGGATTCATCTCACACCTCGCCGCACCCGCTCCGCGGGTGCTGCTTCGCCGAGGTGCGTGAGGCAGCAGAAGGCACAGCTCTTCAAGGCGGCTGTGGGTGTGAGGCTTGGCGGGGCTGCGAGTGTGCAGGGACTCCAACAACCAGGAGTCCCTGCGAGACCGGGAACCACCATCCGGTACGCTCTCCCTGCTGGCCCGCCCCCCCGCCCATCGCAGGATTGTTAAGGCGCACTCCAGCTCTCCATCCCTGGGTCACAAGCTCATTCTCGTCAGGAGGCACCTTCGACCAGGCAGCATTCCGAGGAGGTCAAAGGCGGATTCATCTCACACCTCGCCGCACCCGCTCCGCGGGTGCCGCTTCGCCGAGGTGCGTGAGGCAGCAGAAGGCACAGCTCTTCAAGGCGGCTGTGGGTGTGAGGCTTGGCGGGGCTGCGAGTGTGCAGGGACTCCTAACAACCAGGAGTCCCTGCGAGACCGGGAACCACCATCCGGTCCGCTTTCCCTGCTGGCCCCCTTCGTAAACGCCACCTACTTAACGGTCTCAAACTCCGCAGCGCGGGACGCAGCCCGGGGCTAAGACCGGGCAAAGAGCGGGCCGTTTGAGGCTGTTAGAGGCAGGTAGAGACTGGACTGGGCCACCCCTCTTGCTCCCACTGCTCTCCGTTACCGGCACCACCTTGCTGACTATTTTTGTTCATTTACCATTTCAACCCGTGAGTTCAGAGATAGAGCTGCCAAAACCAAATTAAAAAATGGCACTCTAGACGTTTTTATCACCAGGACCCACACAGCGATCGATACTGAGATCGCCAAAATGCAGCATAGGGTGTCCTTAGAACTCGACGCAGCAAGAAGACTGTCACAGGAAATGACTGCAGCTAAAAAATCCTCCTTAGGGCCCATTGCTTGGGCCAAAACACCTGATCGCCCACTAAGACCCGACCCTACTTTAATTGTTACACATGTTGACATTCATCAGTCACACACAGCCAATACACCTACATCACAGGGGGGTTCCCCGCTAAAATCCACAAATTCCTCACAATCCCAGCCGGGCGAAATTCTCGGCCAGGAGAAGGAGGCTGAGGAGGGTTCATCGGCAACGGCGCAAAACCATAAACTTTTACCATCAAAAGGAGGGAATCCTGCTACCCCACTAAACGGACCACTTAATAAAAGGAAGCACAAAAATGCCTCGGCCTACTCTAGAAAAAAGGCCAAGATAGCGAAGGCCCAGTTATTAACTAAGGCACCACCCCTAGATCCCCTCCTAGTGACTACCACTCATTCTCCCGAAATGAGACCAGAAGACATTACCCCACAACTAGTAGTTATACATGAACCTTACAATAGAAAGTGACTCTACTGGGGTCCCACTTTGCACCATAAAAGGGAAGGATGTTGAGTTCTTAACAATTGTTTGGGAAACACTTAAAAAATTGCTCTCCCCCCTAGAAGCGAGACTTTCACAGATTGAAACTCAGCTCCTGGAAACTGAGAAAAGCATTTTGAATTTGGCAACCATTAGCATACAGAATAAAAATCCAATCTGCTCACATGAAACTACCACCTCCACAGTATTATCGGCTACCACATTACCAGCCGCCGCCATCTCGGTGGCTCACACGAAGGTTAAGACCCCGGGATTAATTAATGCCAACCCACTCCCTTCCGCTGCTACACTTGCAGCTGCTACCATCAAAGCAACCCCAAAGGCCAAACCGATTCCAAAACCACGGCACAAGGATAATACACACGTCAATACCAAAAGGGCTATGAACACCAACAACCAACCGGTGGTCGATAACTTACTACCAACACCAGCCACGGCAGGTCAATCAGTACCACCCATGATAGATCAGGCAAACCCGAGGTATAATGGCCATAACTTTAACCACCCCATACCCCAGAGAGGTAACAGTAACAATACTCGACTCAGGGGCTATGTTGACCTCCCCCCTGAGGTAAGATCCTATGTAGTAGTGCTGACAGGGGTCACAGAATTGACCTTTAACCAGCAGGAGGACTTTGTTTCATTAAAGAACAAGGTGATCCACTGGCTCAACGTCAACAGGCCAATACCAAACCACCTAAGGAGTAAAATCCTTATGGTGCGTAGGGTTCCATGGGTAGGCACCACGCATAAGTCCGTTAGTGGCGATTGCGTGATTGTCTCCTTTGAGGACCCCAACACTGCTCATGCCATATACTCCTGGAATTACAACAGCACAAATTCATCAATAGCATCCAGACCCCTCACTTATTTTTATCCACCCCATTCTTATTCGAACGTGGGAGGGAACTGGAGAAGGATCCCGGAGAAGAAGGGTGGCTGGGGAGGGTTAACTAACCACTGGTCGGACACACATGGCGGATGGAACGGGGTACCGACCTTCAACAGATATGGGTACCTTGAGGAAGTGGATTGACGTCCACACTTGTCAACCACCATAGCCTCAGCACCCGCCCCAATAAGTCGCCTGATCCACCCCAGGGGACAATTAGCTCCAATCGTATTAGATTCACTCTTGGGCCAACTGGCTCCTCCCTCATCACAAAATCAGTTGGAGGACTACAACTTTATTGAAGGGTTAGGTAGGCATGATGTCACAATATCAAAGTCAATTAAAACTACGACTCACAAATTAGTTATGACTGACAAAGTAGACTCACTTGAATGGGGGGAATTCATCAAAGGGTATGATATATGCCTACTCCAAGAGACATGGGCCAGGGAAAAACATCCACGTCCGGGTTTTGCCACCTTCGAGACTCTGGCAAAATGGGGAGGAAAGGGCCGTCCATCAGGGGGTCTTTTGATCTGGGTTGGCTCCCACCTGGGCTGCAGGGCCACACACTTGGAAACCAATTCACTGGATTTCCAGTGTGTATCTCTGGAATGGCCAAATGGAGGAAAAATAACATTAATCAATATGTATTCAAGACCTGTGGGGGTAGCAGCCACCTCGGGTACAGTCGAGGACCTAGCTCTATTCTTTGACTCCCTCACCCTCTGCTCCCCAACAATTGTAGGTGGCGATTTTAACCACCAGTATGAACCTCTCCCGGACCATCTGGTGGGTATATCCAGTGAAGAGGACGAACTACGGAACATCCCTACCTTGACCGACCAATTGGTTAAGGCCTGGACTCCACTTGCCACCCAAATAACGTCCTTTACGCTCAGTCACTCGCTGAGGGCTTGCAACGGCCGCATGAAAGGGGACATTCCGCCAAAATATACTTTTAACAGATCGGGTCATGAGTCACGCATTGACTATATCATAGTGTCAGTCAGGGACTGGGGGAAAGTGAAAGATTTCGGAGTAATTCCCAGATCCGATAGTGCCCACAATCCTCTTTCACTAAGATTTGAGCTACAGGGGTCACATACAACCAAGGTAGATGAAAATCCTGCATACCAGCCGGACCTTGCATTGTCCAGCAATAGACGTAGAATTAAATGGGCTAAATTGCTGGAGAACCCAAGCAACATCGAAAGACTGTATGCGCTAGCCGTCCCCGCCCTAGAAAAGGCTGAGCGCTGTATGCACCAACCAGTTAATGACTTAGAATCCCCTTCCCCAGCCAACTCCGATGAATCCAACCCTTCCCTCTGCAAGTCTGCACAGCTGAGAGAGCTTGGTACTATTCACGCTGAGCTATGCACCAGCCTGGCAGAGGTGCTGAACCCGGTGGCCAAGCTTAAGAAGCCCAAGCAGAAAAGAGTTACCTGGTTCAGCGCTTCCTGCAGGGCAGCGAAAACTGCATTACTGGAATCACTCAAAGCACGAGACACTCCAAGCGTAATCAAGGGAAAACGATTGGCTTATAAATCAGCCCTTCGTGCAGCCAAAGTAGATTGGGACGAGGGAAATTGGACCAAAATGACAGCTGCCCTTGCATCTCGAGATGCCCGGACCTTCTGGCAAATCGTTAAGCATGGTTCAGCTGAACCACTTGTAGCAGTAGAGGCCAATATAGCACCCTCTGTCTGGGAGGAACACTTCAAAAATCTCTACACATCACACAGTAGTGACCCCCCGATGACCTCCCCTGAAGATGAACTGCACTTATCTATCTCAAGTGCAGCCACCATAGACCCATTCAGTGTGGAGGAGGTCGCCATGGTAATCATGGCCTTGGCTGCTGGTAAGGCGCCGGGCCTTGATAGGTTGCCAGGCAACCTCTATAAACACGAACCCAAGATCTGGGCTCCTTACCTCAGGGTGTTATTCAACTCGATCCTGAGTGGCATGCCAATCCCCTCGACATGGCCGGGGGCAGAGATAGTCCCAATCTTTAAGAAGGGATCGCCTCTGCTTCCGGCCAACTACAGGCCAATAAGCCTGATTGACGTGTCACAAACACTTTTTGCCAAGCTGCTGCTAAATCGCCTGCTCGAGTGGATTAGGGATTGCAATATCCTGAGTCCCTTCCAAGCAGGATTTAGGGAGAAGGTCTCAACCACTGACCAGGTCTTTCGGCTCGTCCTCATTTACTGGAAAACGGTGCAGATGGAGGGTGGCAGCCTCTATACTGTATTCGTGGACCTGAGGGCAGCGTTCGACCTGGTCCCCCGGTCCAAGCTGTGGGAGGTCCTGGCTAAACTGGGGGTTCCTGAGGGTTTGTTGAAAATGATAGTTTGCCTTCACAGCGCCAACTTTGCACAGGTGAGATGTGGCAGGATGGGTGCACTGTCCGAGAGGTTCCCCGTTGGCAGGGGGGTAAGACAGGGTTGTGTGCTTGCACCGACCCTGTTTTGCCTCTACGTCAACGGGGTTATCTCTCATTTGGAGGGGGTCCCCAACTCTGACGCGCCAAAGCTGGCTGCTGTAAGGGTGCTGGCCATTATGTTCGCCGACGACACCCTGCTGCTATCAAAGTCCGCAACGGGCATCCAGCGTATCCTTGATGGCTTTGCGGACTTTTGTGAGGGCCATGGTTTAGAAATTAACACCCTTAAAACTAAATTCATGGTCCTCAATCCTCCACCGAAATTCCATTTCACCCCCAGAATTGCACAAAGTAGGCTTGAGAGGGTGGAAACCTTTGAATATTTTGGTATCATGTTAAATGACAAATTATCCTGGAACACGCACCTCGAGAAAGCTCTTCTCAAACTGACCCAACACTCGGGGGGTATTATGAACCTTTTGGCGAACAACAAATCCTCAATCAGGCCATTGGTCCCCCCTTGCAGATTTACAAAACACAGGCCAAGGGGGCTGCCATGAATGGGTCCGAACTCTGGGGGCATGTAGGAACATCAGACCTCCTGAAAGTGGAGAATAAATTTATCCGAAGGCTTGTAGGACTTCCTCCTAGCACGCCCTTAGTCCCCCTAAGGCTGGATCTGGGTCTGCGCCCTCTGGACGATGAGTTGGCTTTTCGCCCGCTGGCCTACTGGCGCAGACTGTGGGCAACCCCAGAACTGGCTAGTTACAGACAGGGTCTACAGGAGGTGCTTGCCATGCCGAATGTTGGAAAAATCCAATGGCTCAAATTCATTAAACTGGAACTGGAGGGTTTGGGACTTTCTAAAATGTGGTCTGATCCCTTGGCTACTTGTCAACTTATCCCAAAAAAGGAACTAGCCAAGGCATATCATGACAGCAAATTATTGTCGCTTCTCAACCACACAAAACCTGGGTCACTGACAGACTCCTTTATGACCTTCAAACCCACCTACAACTTCGAATTAACTCTAGACAAAATCCACCCTCCACTCCTCAGGAAATTATACCTGCAGTGGAGACATGAGTCCCTCCCTATCTGTTCATTTACAACCAAATGGAGCAATGATGTAACTGATATCTGCCCAGCATGCAGGTCCTCCGATGAATCTGAACTCCACATTCTCTTTTTTTGTCCTGCTTATCGTGCGATTCGCAAACAATGGATAGTCCCTCTATGCAGAAACCTGGGATTTCTGAAGTGTTTGACTGCGTTTAGAGTCTTGAAAACCAATTCGACTGACTATATTGTGTTTGCGGTGGCCAAATACCTGGGTGCTATTTGGAGTATCAGAAGGAAATGCCTAAGGACTGGTAACTGATCCTACTGTATTTAAGACACGGCAGTGTAACATGGGACTGTGCTAGGTTCTGTTTTAATATTTTATACTGAACTACCTTTTACAAAATAACATTTCTAAAATGTATGTTTTAAATGTCTTTTATGGCAAACTTTTTTACCGAAATAAAGATTCTTTGAAATTGAAATTGAATATATCTACTTCTGAATGTCTTTAATTACTATATTTAAAAAGTCACAACTCCTTTTACTGTAAGAGGACATGAATTTCAATTTAGCATCTCCCAGATTTAACAACAAAATTAATTTCCTAAACAAATGTAAAATAAAAAATATAGGGGCTTATTCACAAGCCCCTTGCGCCACTTTTGCGGCATTTTTAACATGGGAAAAGTGTTGTACGGGTGGCGCAATGGGCTTGTAAATAAGCCCCATAATCTATAAACCGCACTTATTGTCTTCAAGAAGCAGGTGGTGTAATTGTGCAGAGGGCCCAGGGTGGGGCAAGTAATTCAGTAACAGAGATTTGTGCTGCCTCCTGCCCCCTCCCTAGTCTTTTTGTCCATTGCGCTATGTGGCCCCCGAGCTGGAATAAGATTTTGCAGCACTTGCTTTAACTTACCTTCCAACAACACTCCTGCAGTTTGCAAGCATTATGAATAACAAATATTACTATTGCTCAGTTTAACATTACTACATTTACTAACCTCTCAGGGTGGGAGGCTACGTTAAACCACACCACAGTATGCAGAACCATAAGCAACAGGCAGCTGGATCGTTAATAAAAACATGCAGGGAGAGACACAAGCTCATTAACTTAATGTGAGGGATTAAGATCCTGCTAATTTGGAAGGTGATGCAGCAGGAAACGGCCCCCTTGATGCCCTGAATGGCCCAATTTACTGCCACCACAATGCAGTGTGGTACAGAACCCATCCAGCATCGCAGAAGAAAGAGGCACGTCTGGTTCTAACAGTGCATCTGATCAGTCCGGCCCAGCGCCCAGGGCCTACTCCATTTTTGCTGATTGGAAGAACTGCTGTCTCACGCTGCCTGCGACTGCGGGCAGGTTCTTGACTGATTTGGTTGCTTTCTAAAATGGTGCAATGAATGTGAAGGCTGCGTTGTACTGTCTGCTTTTGATCAAAGGCCTCAGGTGGCAGTGTATGGCGGCGTTAGTGGCCTCCAGCTGCCTGTGTTATTTGACTGCCTGACTGGTCAGTTTGACCGATTTGTAGGTGCCATAAAAATATCCCTTGGAAATTGCAGGGCAAATAAAGATCTCTGAGGGCTGGCCTTGCTCGTCCTCCGCTCTTATCCTCTCATCAGAGCGCAAATGGCAACCCCCGAGACTGGCACCCGGTGCAGTGGCATTGGTTGCACCGCCCTAGAGCCTGAAATGACAACATTGTTTTATATGCTTGACTTTTCCCTTAGAAAGCCGTGAAAAATGGGACAGATTATGCCTAAAACGTGTATTTGCAAACACTAAAAAGTTGACAATGTCGATAAATTCAAATGAATGCCCGTGTCCTCACCCGCAAACATTCTCAATTCATGACTTGCTGCCAGACAGATGTGAAAGCTGCAGATGCTTCTCACAGTGCGGAATGCCAACACACCATGCATGGCTGCATGTTTATATTTCTAAATGGTGGCTTTGAGCTGACTGTCCTTACTACAAGCAGATCCTTGCCTACATTTGACCTGTTTTATTGTCAAAGCTGGAAATGTCTGCAAGAATTGACTCTTACATTTTTTACCACATCAGCTCTGTTAGTTTTGGACGTGGCATAGTATGTTTAAGGTTAACAGATGTCTTCACATTGTCAGGCACGCTATGACCTACTTCAGTTTTTTTCCTATAAGAAATCACTATGACGAATCAGATTGCTCAGGTTTTTTATTAAAGTTTTACTATGAATTTTAAATGTGGTTAAAACAATCTTTTACACTTTACAGCACATCACCAATTAGTACTGAGACTGGCGGCCTCCAGGAGATCAGCACACTTGATTTCTAATCCAAGCGGCCTCTTTATATGTATTTTGGTTATTTATTGTACAGTATAGTATATTTACAGTACAGGTTTATCGCCAGTCAGGCGCAGTCAAAATGAAATAGAAAGTACTGTTTCTTATTCTGCATGTTTTAATGCGTTCATCCTTGTACCTTGGAATATTTAATGGTTTTAATTAACTATGCATGATGAACAATAAAAGACAAAGTGAGAAAAAATACACTATGACCTATAACGTTTGACTAGTTTGGACGAACCACATATGCAATTCCGAGAATGCAATGAGTCGTTTAATTAGTGCTCAGGACTGGATCACATTGTTACAATTGTCATGGAGTTCTTTGATCACCTTAGGATTTAGTAAACAGCTATTGCTCCATTTTTCTATTCACAATAATAATCCAGATAAAGATAAAGATAAATGGTATTTTGTATAGTTAATTAAAACCAATACAATCGTTGCATTTAAAACAATTTCTTAAAATATGGTGAGAATAGTCTGTGTAATTGTCCTTATCAAAGTTCATGCCGTGAGGGACCGAGAATAATTGTCTAGCAGAGGTCCCTGAGCCTGGCCGGGCTAGGCTTTTGTAGCCCAAATTTCGTCCACTAGGTGCCAGAACCCGTGCTTGCCGCAAGTTCTAGATTTGGTAGTCTTTGCTCTATCGTGGTTAGAAACTTAACGTATCTACAATTCAGTTTTGTATTCGCAGGGTTCAAGCATGCAAGCACAGCCTGCCTGCGCGTGCTGGTCCCTATCTGCTTGAGCTGGTCCCTTAATAGCTGTCGGCGGACTTGTCGAAGCTCTTCGCAGAGACAGGTCATGTGGAGTAATCCAGAAATAGGGCAAGTGGTGTAAAATAAATGTTATTACATTTCATCTTGTGCAATACAATAAAAAAGTAGTATCCAAAGACTTGGGAAGATCCACATATTAGCAGCATAATTATCTAAAGAAAGTTCCATTAGGAGGTATGGAGTGTAACATACTTAGTGCAATAGCAGCCCTCAGTAGCTTCCGTGGCTCGTAGTGATGACTAGATGTGATCTAAAAATGAGACAATATTGAACTACAAAAACAATGAAAATATGTAATATGTTTATTCATCAGTGTTCCCTTGCCTAATTAATTATTATTTTATAAGCAAACACAAATCTCAAGCCTACTTAAAAGTGAGTTTCAAGACGAATTGCTCATTACCTCCTCTAATCAATTTTCCATGATCTGATGCTCTTAAATCAAATAATGGACATTCAGCTAAGTAAAGTGAGACATTCTACTGAGTGTCTAAACATAAGTTCGGGGTGATTTCGGTACCCGCAAAGATGGCCGCTTCTCTTGGAAACTCTAAGACATAGACCGCCATTCAAGCAACAAGAATTGCAATATGCTGCACATTTCGTGACAATGGGTGGCTGACTGGTGTTAGAAGACCCGGAGTGGCAGGAGGTCATAGTTTTATAACTTCCACAAATGTTTGTTAACAGCTACTCCAGTTGCCATGCCTTCCTCAGAGCTGCTGAGTGGACACCCATCATTTTCTTTCAGAGGAGAGCGTGTCTTTCCTGATGGAGCTTTGACAATTTCAGAAACCATCAAAATGACGGAGCAAGGTTACTTTTATTTGACTCTTCCTTAGAATTAAAACTGTTCCCTAAAGGGAGATGTTAACATTCCTCTTTTCATTGGTTCAATATTGAAGCCTGTCGGCCCCGGTCCGACTCGGCAATTATTGCCGTAGAGCGGAGGGCGGCCAGGTAAGAACCAGGCATCATAATTCACACTTCCGCTAGAGCGGAAATCAGCGCTCTAGCGGTCACCGCCCTCAGGGCTATTTAGTAACGCCCTCCCCTACAAGCACGCAGCGGTTGCGCGCAGGGGGCGCCTTCGAGCATGCCTAAGAAGCGCCGAAGAAAAGCTCGTCTGCGCCCGTCCGCGACAGAACGGGACAAGGGACATGGCGCAGATCTCTGGATCACTTATTACTCAGGTTAGCTTTACCCTATGTTATTCCAGAGAAACTCTACTCAGTTTAAATACAACTTTTACTGAGACATGCATACGTGACACGTGGCCTAACTTTGAAGGTCCCTTCTCCTGCGCTAACTGCCACTTTCAGACTACAAACATATGCCCAACGAGAGATTTCCCCACTAATGCGGGCTTTATAAGTGTGACTAAACAGCCTGCTCGGATTCCCTTCCCAACTGTAGCTGATAGTACAGACCACACTACTCATGCTGCCAGGAAAGGATCCCCAGGACTTAAATGCTTTTTATTGAACATACGTTCACTACCCAAACACCACCATCAATTGTGGGATCTTATTAACTCTGAACTGCCAGATATTTGTTTTCTCACTGAAACATGGCTCAAACCTCATACCATTCCCACAATCATGTTAGCAATACCTGCCGGGTATAAGATTCTGCATTTAGATCGTCAGATCAAAACCGGAGGTGGGGTGGCTGTTGTCTACAAAGATAATTTAAAGGTCTCAACACTTGACCAGTGTAGCAACGACCAGATGGAAATAATGATTTTTAGATTTTCCTCCTCTCTCAAGTCACAGTGGAAAGGGGCATTATTATATCGCCCTCCTGGCTCCTGTCTGGATTTCTCTTTAAATCTCATGGAATTACTAGCCCCACATTTTAGAGTCAATGAAGACTTTATTCTCCTTGGAGATTTCAACATTCATGTTGATGTATCAAATAATCCCGATACCAGATCCCTACTTGATGACCTATCCAGTTTAGGACTAAAAATTCAAAACAATGGCCCAATACACATAGAAGGCCACACATTAGACCTAATCCTAACTAACTGTCCTAGGAAAACTTGTAGCTTACCAACTTCTATCCACTGGTCAGACCATTACCTATTACCCTTCCAATTACTTGGCTCATACCCTCGGTCCCAAAAACCTCTTCCACCCACATGGAAAAGAAAATGGCATAAAATAACTCCTGAAGCACTACGACATATATGGAAAGAACCTAACTTTCTTGAAGAAGATAACATTGAAAGTGGATTGGCCAAATTTAATAAAACACTATTAGAGGCCATTGATCAAATTGCTCCACTAGAACTACATAAACAACGCATTAGGCCAAAGTCAGAAATATGGTACACAGAGGAATTAAGAGTCGAAAAACAGAAATGCAGGAGCTTGGAGAAAAAATGGAGAAAAACCCACACTCCTATGAGTAAAACTCTTTATCTAGAAGCCCACTCCAACTACCTCAAGAACATAAGAAAAGCTCGGAGGAACAAACTAGACTCTCAAATTATGGAGGCAGGAAATTCCACTAGGGAATTGTTCAGAGTCTTACAATCCTTTGTCAAACCTATAGCTTGTGAGAGCCCAGATGATTTTAACCAAAACCTATGTGATGACATCTCGATGTTTTTTGAGAAAAAGATAGACTTAATCTATGACAAAATTACTAAAACCTCTTACAACAACAGAGATAACATAGACAGTCTCAGAGATGAACCCACCCAAAATGGAACATGTAGACTCACTTTGACCTCAATTCCAGAAATTAGTCATACTGAAGTAGAAGTGCTCCTTAATTCAATTAAATTCGGATCACCAACTGATTTATTACCAGCCTCGGTGGCTGTGCCATTGGGCAGCATTCTGGCCCCAAGCCTCAGAGCATTGATCAATATTTCCCTCAAGGAAGGTAGAATTCCCCACGATTGGAAAATGGCGGTCGTGAACCCCATTCGCAAAAATACCACGCTGCCATGGTCAGACCTCAATAATCTGCGTCCCATATCCCTCCTACCTCACATCAGCAAGATGACTGAGAGACACGTCAACACTCATCTCTCTAAATTCATTGAGGCAGCGGATGGTCTGGACCCCTCCCAATCTGGGTTCAGACCAAATCATAGCACAGAATCAGCTCTCCTTTCCGTGACCGATACCATCCGAATGGCACAGGACAAAGGAGGCTTTATGATTCTGGTGCTATTAGATTTGTCCGCTGCCTACGGCACGGTGTCTCATGACACCTTGATCAGTCGTCTGGAGGGAGTAGGAGTGCAAGGAACTGCTCTATCTTAGTTGAAAAGTTTCATCTCCAACCGATCCCAAAATATTCGCCTGGGCTCTCACTATTCCACCTCCAGGGAGCTCACTAAGGGGGTTCCACAGGGCTCATGTCTAAGCCCCACATTATTTAATGTGTATGTGGCCCCCCTGGGGAAGGTCGCAAGGAAATTTGGGTTCATACCAATATCCTACGGAGCCGACACCCAGCTGTTGTTCCAATTCCAAAACATGACCTCAGCAGTAAGGAATTCCTTTGTTGCTGGAATGAGAGCCATAGCTGGATGGATGACCTCCAATTGCCAACAGTGCAATGTGGGCAAGACGGAGGTCATGCTTTTTGGGAATGCACCACTCCTTTGGACACCTGAGTGGTGGCCTCCAGAATTGGGTACAGTTCCCTGTCCTAAGGAAAGTGTGAAAAATCTGGGCGTCAAGTTAGATCAATCTCTGGTACTAAAAGATCATACCACACAGGTTACGGGAACCTGCATGAGAGTCATTGGCCTACTCAGAAGGGTGTTCCCATACTTAGCTGACCATTACCGGAGAACACTAGTACAAACCTTAGTTATGAGTAGGCTTGACTACTGCAACGGATTGCTTATATCCGCTAATGCAGAACAGCTGAAGAGATTGCTGGTTGTTCAAAACACTGCTGCCAGATTGATCCTTAATGTCCCTGCGAGATCCCCCTCACATCCTTTACTGAGCAAGCTACACTGGCTCCCAATGCGCCAGAGAGTGCAATTCAAGATTTGTTGTACTATCCACAAATGCTTGTACGGTACTGGCCCTAGGTACCTAATTGAAATCTTCCAACCCTATCAGCCAGGTAGATCTTTAAGATCTGAAAATCAAGCCCTGCTGCAGATCCCTAGGATTAGAAGAGAAAGACAGGGAGGCCGAGCCCTGGCATTTAGAGGTCCCACTCTATGGAATTCACTACCCCCCTTCATAAGAAAAAATTCCAATCTTGTTACTTTCAGAAAATATCTGAAAACATACCTGTTTCCCACCCAGCAACCCTAGTTATGTCATACAAACTTTCTGTCCTTACTTATCTTCGGAACAACACAGCGCGGAGATATCTCTCCGGAGATTGAATTCCTGCGCTTTACAAGAAACATAAATAAATAAAATAACATTATTTCTTGAGAAATGTTGAATCATTTGGAGCCTAGCTATTTTTGTTGTCCTCAAACTGTGGTTATTACTTTCATACATACTACTGGGAAGCTGAAATACTTTAATAAATCCTGTTCCTTCTGATTTGAAACACCTGGTCTGATGTCCTTTAATAAAAAATTCCTCTCAGTCTGTGGTGCCAGCTACTGAAGGGAGCAACATGGAAAAGGTAGCTTAACTACATCTCATACTGCCAATGGCACAATTACTAAAAAATACTTGTCTGTATCTGCTAAACGACAGAAAAAAGACATGGATGCATCCTCAAAATCTCCCACTCCCTTGACTCTGGAGGACTTATTAGAAGAGATCAAAGCTCTACAGCCTTTTATTGTAGATGCTAATAATACATTGCAGAGAATAGAAGACAAGTGGCTAAGCTTGGATCACAGAGTCACAGAGGCAGAACAACAGATAAGTAAAACTGAAGATATAAGTAATCAATTTACAGATATGTTCAAGGAAATTGATTCATAAAAAAACTCATGAAAGATTTAGGAAACAGAATCAGGAGGAAGAATCTCTTATATATGGAACATCAGAAAGTTTGGAAGGCCAGATATGTTATCTGGATCACTGACTTAATATCGATAACAATAATATAGAACTACACAAATATCAAAGTTAAAATATCGAATACAAAAATATCGAATTCCTATCTACAAACAGGTAAGTAGAAAAATATTTAATCAAAAAGATTGTTTAAAAAAAAATAGTCAAAATATGTTTTTTTTTAATTTCTTTAAAATAATTTAAAATTAATAAAATATTTAAAATAATTAACTAAAATATACTTAAAAATACTTAAATCACCTTAAAATAATTAAATAATTAATTTTAGTTATAAAAAAATATTTTTTTCAACAAAAAAAATAATATATATATATATATATATATATATATATATATATATATATATATATATATATATATATATATATATATATATATATATATATATATATATATATATATATATATATATATATATATATATATATATATATATTCACTGAAAAAACCATAGGTTTCACACCAGTTATAGTTAGCTGGAAATTTTACTGATATAAAACCATTGAAATTCCCACGTTATAGTTAGATGGAATCACTATAACTTGCGCGTGCAATGCACTGCTGATGACATCACATATTACATCACTCATGACATGGTCAGTGACATCACTCATGACATCACTGATGACACCATCCAGTGAATGTGTGTCTTTCTGAAAAATAAATATATTTTATATATGTATATGTAAAAGTTGATGGAAGAATAAATGTTTAAATAAGTGTCTAAATGGATGGTTTTTAAAAATTGATTGGTTAACTGGCTTATTAAGACATCATCAGCAGTGCATTGCACGCGCAAGTTATAGTGAGTCCATCTAACTATAACGTGGGAATTTCAATGGTTTTATATCAGTAAAATTTCCAGCTAACTATAACTGGTGTGAAACCTATGGTTTTTTCAGTGAATTTCATAG
The DNA here is from genome assembly GCF_964263255.1 of Lissotriton vulgaris. NCBI lineage: Eukaryota > Metazoa > Chordata > Amphibia > Caudata > Salamandridae > Lissotriton > Lissotriton vulgaris. The sequence goes on along the minus strand of NC_141685.1, from coordinate 1,218,568,884 downwards.
GTTTTTTAAATGCTAATTCCTAACTATAACTGGTGTGAAACCTATGGTTTTTTCAGTGAATTTCATAGGTTTTTTAAATGCTAATTCCATTGTATATCGAGTTTCTAACCTTTTTTTTTTTTTTTTACAATTTGCTGTTTTTTTTAAAGTATTCATTTTTTTTTATATAATTTTTTTCTTTTGCGCTCTGGGTGCGCGCTCCGGGAAGCTTTCAGCTAAGCTCTCCGGTAAGCTTTTCCGTGAGCTCATCTGAAAGCGCACCCAGAGCGCAACTGTCGTTCGTGAAAAAAAATATGAATGAAAAGTTAATAATAATGCAAAACATTTCGTACCATACAAATAAAATTAGTTTTTTTTAATAAGGAAAATGATTATGCATTTCTGTAAAAGTTTGATGACGTCACTTCGGCGCGCAACGTAAGTGCCCTTGGAAGCGCCTACGTTCGCGGCGCATAAACGCACGCAAAAGCGCCTACGATCGCGCCACTTTTGCGCCCCGGAAGCGCCTACGATCGCGCTGCGTAAACGCACCGGAAGTGCTCCGGAGCGCGCAGCGTAAACGCGTCGGGTCATGTGACCCTAAAATAACACTTTTCATTGGTTGCTAACAGTTTTTTTTTACAATGAATGAAATCCCCACCCATTTCCTTCACTTCTTCTTTCACTTTTGTGACTGAAAGACCTGCCTTTTTGCTCTTGCATATTTCTTGGATAATCATGGCTGCCAGACCATCCAGCAGTGAAGATGAGCCTGAATTCATTGATGAAGAGCCTCCTCAGCCGAAGGTCAAAGAGCATTTCATCTGGAAATTTTTTAAGTTTCCAGCAGACCAGAAAAAGGTGAATGCACCAAAAGTGGAGTGCAGGATCTGCAAACAGGTCCTGTCACGGGGTAACCCCCCAAAAAAGTACTCTTTTGGCAACTTTACCATGATTCGCCATGTGGAGAGGAGGCACCCCCAGAATTTTGCCCGGGAAAGTGTCAGGGCTCTGGCACAAGAGGTTCCCAGAGATGGGGCCTCTACATCAACCGGAGGAGCAACTTCTTCTGGGAGAGAGCAATCGTAGGAGCAGGTGGCAAACATACAACCTGCATTTAACCATGGGGTCGTCAAATGCAGATACTGCAATCAACTCCTCACCTATGGGGAGCAAAGTGTCCTGCTCATGGTTCGAGCATTGGAGAACCATCGCTGCCCTTCCCACCCCTAATTTTTTTGTTTTCCTTTTGCTCCTGTTGAGCAGTTTCCATTCCCTGTTTTTGTTCCTGTTCAGTTAAAAGAAGAAAACCAAAAGTTCTTTTCAGAACTACCTCCAATTCTCATCAAAGAGCTATATTCTTAAAAAAATGAAGAGTAAGTGAAATATAGTGCATTGATAATTGAAAGGAGAATGAGTAAGAAAGAACAGAAAGGTATGAGAGGTGAAAGGAAGTGAAGTAGGAGGAATGGAAGGCGGCAACCCCCCATCGGGGAATGGCGTCGTTAGTGGCAGCCAAAGGGCCGACCCGGAGCCGGGACACTTCCGGGTTGCGTGACCCGGAAGTGAGCGTCGCGTCAGGACCAATGGGAACAAAGGACGAGGTACGCCCCGGAAGCGTTAGTAGGGCGCGAGGCTTAAAAGCCCGCGACCAGCCTAGAGGCCCCCTCTTTGTCCGCTGATCATCCAGGAGTCGGACGTCTCCAAGAGAAGACATCGTGGGAGCATCGCGTTGGAGTATACAGCGAGAGTTACCCCGACTCGTGATTTAGGTTAGCGGGCCTTGCAGTGTGTGCTAGATTTCCTTGCAGCCTTTTTTACAGCTTTTGTGCTTAGTTTCTCGATTTAAAGGTTGTTGGCGGGGGGGGGGTTTGCAGCGGTAAATCCTCGTGTCCGGGGGGGAGGGCGAGCGCTGGCGCTTGATCATTCGATTTCCTGGGGCCCGGGCACATCCGTGGCGCAGTGGGCCTTAAAAGCTGTTGCGTCTCTCGATAAGTTTTTTAACGTTGTTTTCTTTAAGTGCAGGATGCCGTCGAAGAAGGTACCGAAGGGTAAACAGCCCGCAGCCAAGAAGGAGGAATTCCTTGCCTTTACGGAGCTGCTGGAGTTCACAAGAGAGAAGGGCATGGATTGGGTACTTAAGAATATGAGAGACGGGGCTAAAGCAGATGCGAACTCTCAGGAGGAGAGGGGGAGAGGCAAAAGAACGAAGCAGACCCCAGAAAAGCTTAGAAGCTCGGCAAGAGGCAAGCGGTCTAGGCCAACGGATTCACGACCGGTATCACCAGGTGAGGAGGAGGCGCCAGAGGCAATTGATTCGAACTCAGGCGCAGAAAACGACACAGATGGGCAGTATGAGGCAACTAGGCCTACGCTGATAGGAGGGTTCCCCGTCACTTCTGCGGGGGGGTCCGGTCCGCACGGTATGTTACCGCCAGTAGTGGCACAGCCGGGTAGCGGAGTGTCGCAAGTTTGGGTTCAGCCCGGGGGGGTCGCTCAGTTACCAGGGATGCAATTATATGGGTCACATGGTCAGGCGATAGGTAGCAGCCCGGTGAGCTCAATGCTTCCTGCTTACTCAGCTCACGGGTCCCCCTTAGCGATGACCGCTTTCTCTAATCTAGGGTGTCCAAGTCAGGGCTCAAGGGCGAATGCAGTGGGTGAGGTTCCGGGTCCCTCTAATGGCCAGATGCAGGGAGGGTTTGGGGGGCAACCAGCTGGTTCCCCATTATTAGCTTTCAGCCCTCTAATGTTTGGTTCTTCCTCGATGACCTTATCGCCATCCGCGGGGATAACTTGGCATGTGCCAGCAGATATGAAGGACAGGATACTCAGAGGCGAATACATAGAAGTGTTCGACCTTATCAACGCGGGGGTGGCGGCCGGAAAGCCCAAAGCCGGAAAGGAGGGAGATTACAATCAGAAGAAATCATGGGTAGAATGGTCCATGAAGAATTGGATCACGGGATTTGCAATATATGCCGCTGTTATGCTTGAAAAATATCCTGTTTTAGGCCCACAAATGATGAGTTATATATCATTGATACATGGAGCGGCAACGGAGTTTCCAGGCCAGGGGTGGCTGAAATACGATAAAATGTTCAGGCAGATGAAGGCAGTTCACCCGGGTATAGCATGGGACCAACGGGAGATTAATTTGTGGCATACAGTCTTTTATTCCACCCCTTCAACGCCTACCCCAGTGCCCTCAACTCAGGGCCAGTCTTTTCGGACTGACAAAGGGATCGGTGAGAAAAAACAGGCCTGCTGGCAGTTTAATAGAAATGAGTGTACCAGGGGGGTCTCGTGTAAATTCAAACACTGCTGTTCCTACTGCGGGGGTACCTCTCATCCCGAGATTAGGTGTTTTAAGAAAACCAGTAACCCCAAGGAACAAACCAGCCACAGTGCCCCAAAAGGAAAGCCAGCTAAGACCCCCGACAAAACTACCAACTCCAATTAAACGGCATGTCCTGACACACCTCCTCAGTAAATACGATAATCTTGGGGAGGCTCAATTCCTACTGCAGGGTTTTACAATTGGCTTTCGCATCCCGTCTTCAGCCCCACCTTCCAATGTCCCACCTCGCAATCAGAGCTCAGTGTTGCGAAATATGGAGGCAGCTCGAGAAAAGATCATGAAGGAGGTAGCGTTGGGGCGGGTTGGGGGTCCTTTCACAGAACCACCTACCCATAATCTGGTTTGCTCCCCTTTGGGTCTAGTTCCGAAAAAGGAGGAGGGTAAATTCCGTCTGATCCATAATCTGTCGAGTCCCCCAGGGCTTTCAGTCAACGATAAGTTAGATCCGGATCTGTGCTCAGTGAAGTATACCAAATTTGACACGGCTATTGAGAAATTGCAGGCATTAGGGGAGGGAGCTCTAATGGCTAAAGCCGATATTGAATCAGCCTTTCGATTACTACCCGTGCACCCGGACGACACCAGGTTCTTGGGCTTCACATTCGACGGTAACTATTTTCTGGATTTGTGCATGCCTATGGGGTGTTCTATTGCCTGTGCAGTTTTCGAGACTTTCGCAAGGTTCCTAGAATGGGCGGTTGAGCAGTTTCTGACCTCGGACAACTCACATGCTGTAGTCCACTACCTGGACGATTTTCTGTTCATGGGTCCCGAGGGTTCCCAGTCGTGCAGGAAGGACCTGCTGGGCTTCCAGCGCTTGGCTGAGGCGCTCGGAGTACCTTTGGCGGCGGAAAAAACCGAAGGCCCGACCACGTGTTTGACCTTCCTGGGCATAGAAATCGATACGACAGCAGGAGTGTGCAGGCTGCCAAAAGTCAAGGTCGATGCCTTTAGGGCCGCTATTGATGGCTGCCTGGGGGCAAGGAAGGTAACCTTACATCAGCTACAAGTTCTTCTGGGTCAACTAAACTTTGCTCTGCGGGTCATTCCTATGGGCAGGGCCTTCTCCAGGAGTATAGCGAGGGCGATGTCTGGACTGCGGGCCAAACACCACAGAGTGAGGCTCTCAGCCACAGTTAGAGAGGATCTTATGATTTGGAAAAGTTTTTTGAGGGACTTCAATGGCATGGTATTGTGGCGAGCAGCCTGTTCTTCTAATACGGATCTTGAGCTGTTCACCGACGCTGCAGGTAGTATTGGTTTCGGGGCTATATTCGGTCAAAAATGGTGTATGCAGTGCTGGCCAGATGACTGGATCAAGCGAGGCCTGACTACTAACATTTCCTTCCTTGAACTTTTCCCCATAGTGGTGGCTTTGCACTTGTGGGAGATCTGCTGGCAAACAAGAGTATAGTATTCTGGTCAGACAATTATCTGTAGTCATGGTGATTAATAGCCAGAGGGCCACCTGTACTTGGGTACTCAGGTTGTTGAAGGAATTGGTTTTGCAATGCCTGAGCCATAATGTCCAATTCACTGCTAAACATGTTCCAGGTGTCGAAAACAAAGCGGCTGATGCATTGTCTCGTTTTAAGTTGACAGAGTTCCGGGAGCATTGGCCCTAGGCGGAGATGTCAATGTCAGCCTTCCCAGCGGAGCTATGGAAGTTTGGTGCCCCACAGCCCCCGAGTTGATATCTGCATCCTTGGCTCCAAGGACTATGAGTATGCATCAGAGGTCATGGGAGTCGTATATGGCATACCTGAGGGGTGTGGGTGTAGCGGACATCTTTGCCCCCCAGAGTGTATTAGGCTTCATCGTGCAGCAGAAAGAGCAGGCGAAGTCGGTAGCATTCATGAAAAGGCAGCTGTCGGCTTTAGCATTTTATGCGGGTCTACGGGGGGTGTCTGATCCGACTAAAGACCAGAGAGTTAGAAGAGCAATGAGAGGTTGGGAGCGCCTAGCGCCCGGGGAGAAAGATTGTAGGAGGCCGATAAACGTTGAAAAACTGATAAAAATCTTAGGAGCTCTCCCTTTCGTATGTTTCTCCCAGTATGAGACACAGTTGTTCCGGGTGGCCTATACCTTGGCCTTTTGTGGGGCTCTGAGAATTTCAGAATTACTCCCGGCGTCTAAATCAGATAGGGAAGGGGGTCTGAGGTGCTCTGATATAATCGAGTCCAAAGGTGTCCTACGGCTAAGGGTGCGGAGATCGAAAACGGATCCGCTGGGTAGAGGTACCTGGTTACAACTGGGTAGAGTAGAGGGTGAGCCCTTTTGTCCGGTCAATTTGCTGAGGGTATTTCTCCAAGTCAGGCCCCAGGGAACTGATGATAGACTCTTGATTCATGAGAATGGGTTACCCCTTACCAGGTTCCAGTTCACTCGGGTAGTAAAAGTGGCCTTGGCACGGATCGGAGTGGATCCGGCCGAATTTACATCACATTTGTTTAGAATTGGAGCAGCGACAACGGCTGCTGGCCTAGGCCTACCCGAACAGGTAATCAAAAGGTTGGGTCGCTGGAAATCATCTTGTTATGAACGTTATATCCGCCCGCAATTAGTCTGACGTATCTTTCGCTTGCGTGCCTTTTGTAAGAATCGACTGCCTGTATCTCTTCACATTTACTCTTCATATTTACTTTAGGTACCTCCCTTAAGAGAACCCAAATCTGTTGGTGCGGCCACTCCTTCATTCGCAGGGCCGGGGCGCACTTTGAAAAGACACTCAGGGACAGGGTGACCATGATGCGAGGTTGTGACCATCATTGGGTGGGAATAGGCGGGCAGCGCCTAGCGGACGTCCTGAGGGATGTAAAAGCGGCTCTGGCAAAAAGCATGCCTTCGCCAGACGTATTCGTGTTGCACTGCGGAGGCAACGACATGATTCCAGGCGGGAGGAGAGAAGTGAAGGAATCCCTGTTTTCTACCCTAGCAGCAATCAAAAACATTTTCCCAGAAGCTATAGTACTGTGGTCGGAAGTCATCCCGAGACTCGCGTGGGCTCGGGGCGCACCCATGAAGGCAATAAACAGATCTGTCAAAAGACTGAACCAATCGGTGGCGGAAATCCTGAAACAATCGAGTATTAAAGCGATTCGCCATAAATTAATTCAGGCAGAAAGGCCGGAGTTATATGCAAAGGACGGAGTCCACTTGTCGGAGGCGGGTATGGAGATATTTATAGAAACAGTCCTAGGAGCCGTCTCCGAAGCTCTTGAGCGCAGGGGGGGGAGGTCGAGTCCGCCAGTAAGCTCCTCGTCCTGTGGCGGGGTTCCGGACAAGAATACCACGGGAACTTCTTGTCTAGAGACAGTTAACTCTGAACAGGTTTGCTAAATCAGTATGGACTCTGGGCTGGCGGGAGAGTTGGGGCCGACCTGCTGGTGGCCTTGGCTTTTCAGCCCTACCCCAGAGGCCGCTGGTTGCCCAAGTGGGCGCTTTCCTCACCTGCGGCTCTGTTGACCAGAAGGGGGTTAACGTATGGGGCAGGTGATCTGGATTGTGGCCTGCTGGCGCAACCCTGAAGTCAAATAAAGGGCCCAGTGGAATGGGCGGTGAATGTATATATTGTATTATAAGTGCAAGTTTTATTCCTAAATACTGTATTTGAATATGTACGAATAAATAAAGAGAATTGGTGGGTCAATGAGGTAATTGACCAGAGAACTTAAATTTTAATAAACAAGCAGCACACTGCAGAAAATCAAGTACGACTCCCGAGTTTGATGTGGGGTTGGGTCCTTGTAAAGCATGCAGTGTGGCGGGGGGAGAATGCACTTTGTCTGCCATCTATGGAAGGCGGCAACCCCCCATCGGGGAATGGCGTCGTTAGTGGCAGACAAAGGGCCGACCCGGAGCCGGGACACTTCCGGGTTGCGTGACCCGGAAGTGAGCGTCGCGTCAGGACCAATGGGAACAAAGGACGAGGTACGCCCCGGAAGCGTTAGTAGGGCGCGAGGCTTAAAAGCCCGCGACCAGCCTAGAGGCCCCCTCTTTGTCCGCTGATCATCCAGGAGTCGGACGTCTCCAAGAGAAGACACCCACCCACCCATCCCTATTAATAAGGATTCGATTAGGGCAGTAGCGGGGTTCCGGACAAGAATACCACGGGAACTTCTTGTCTACAGACAGTTAACTCTGAACAGGTTTGCTAAATCAGTATGGACTCTGGGCTGGCGGGAGAGTTGGGGCCGACCTGCTGGTGGCCTTGGCTTTTCAGCCCTACCCCAGAGGCCGCTGGTTGCCCAAGTGGGCGCTTTCCTCACCTGCGGCTCTGTTGACCAGAAGGGGGTTAACGTATGGGGCAGGTGATCTGGATTGTGGCCTGCTGGCGCAACCCTGAAGTCAAATAAAGGGCCCAGTGGAATGGGCGGTGAATGTATATATTGTATTATAAGTGCAAGTTTTATTCCTAAATACTGTATTTGAATATGTACGAATAAATAAAGAGAATTGGTGGGTCAATGAGGTAATTGACCAGAGAACTTAAATTTTAATAAACAAGCAGCACACTGCAGAAAATCAAGTACGACTCCCGAGTTTGATGTGGGGTTGGGTCCTTGTAAAGCATGCAGTGTGGCGGGGGGAGAATGCACTTTGTCTGCCATCTATGAAAGAAGGTGAGTGTTAGAAAAGAAAGTTATGACACAGTGAATAAACTGGAGGCCTCATTTCTGAAAAGTGACGCATTGCTACGTGAAAACAGCAATGCGTCACTTTTGTGGACGCACTCCTTATGACATTCCAGATATGTCATATTTAATATATGACTAATCAATTCGCAAGGAGTTACAGATATGTCAGTATTTCTGACGTATCTGTAAACACAAAAGTAACGCATTGCTGGAGTGCGTCACAAAAGTGACGCAACTCCAGTAATGTGTCCTTTCACATGGAAAAAGCACCATGTGAAAGGTTTACTGTGAAGCAGGCGCAAGATTTTGACGCAACAGCATCCTAAAAGTGACGCACTGCGTCATTATTACCAAGCTTTTTGCAGGGGAACACCCCCTCTGCATGCATTATACCTGACGCTATTTTTAAAAAGTGAAGCATCTAGGTACATGGGTCACTTTTTAAAACTCTGCGCCACATTATATCTGCATCAGGTATAATGTACGCAGAGGGGGCAATCCCTCGCAAAAAGCTTGGTAATAACGACGTACTGAAATCTATGAGATTTCTCTGCGTCACTTTTAGGATGCTGTTGCGTCAAAATCTTGCGCCTGCCTCGCGTCACTTTCATGTTTACAGATATGTCAGAAATACTGACGTATCTGTAACTCCTTGCAACATGATTCGTCATACATTAAATATGACACATCTGGAATGTCATAAGGAGTGCGCACAGAAAAGTGACGCATCACACCAGCAGTGTAATAAAATGTGCCTCGTTGCACTAAATTTAAAGGACGCAACAGCATCCTAAAAGTGACGCAGTGAAATCTCAAACATTTCACTGCGTCGCTATTACAAAGCTTTTTGCGGGGGAACACCCCCTCTGCATGCATTATACCTCACGCAGATATAATGTGGCGCTTGATTTTAAAAAGTGACCCATCTACCTAGATACGTCACTTTTTAAATATAACGCAACGAGGCACATTTTTTTACACCACTGGTGCGATGCGTCACTTTTCTGTGCGCACTCCTTATGACATTCCAAGTAACGCATTGCTGGAGTGCGTCACAAAAGTGACGCAACTCCAGTAATGTGTCCTTTCACATGGAAAAAGCACCATGTGAAAGGTCTTGCGTCAGTCTAACACCTGCTGTAAAGCAGGCGCAAGATTTTGACGCAACAGCATCCTAAAAGTGACGCAGTGAAATCTCAAAGATTTCACTGCGTCGCTATTACAAAGCTTTTTGCGGGAGAACACCCCCTCTGCATGCATTATACCTGACGCTATTTTTAAAAAGTGACGCATCTAGGTACATGGGTCACTTTTTAAAACTCTGCACCACATTATATCTGCGTCAGGTATAATGTATGCAGAGGGGGCATTCCCCCGCAAAAAGCTTGGTAATAACGACGTACTGAAATCTAGGAGATTTCTCTGCGTCACTTTTAGGATGCTGTTGCGTCAAAATCTTGCGCCTGCCTCGCGTCACTTTTATGTTTACAGATATGTCAGAAATACTGATGTATCTGTAACTCCTTGCAACATGATTCGTCATACATTAAATATGACACATCTGGAATGTCATAAGGAGTGCGCACAGAAAAGTGACGCATCGCAACAGCAGTGTAAAAAAATGTGCCTCGTTGCACTATATTTAAAAAGTGACGCATCTAGATAGATGCGTCACTTTTTAAATATTGCGTAACAATGCGCATTTTTTTACACCGCTGGTGCGTCACAAAAATTGACGCACAGGAGGCGCAAAACTGGCAGCGCAAGGCCTTCATAAATATGGTCCTGGATTTTCCCCGTGCTTCGCCGGTGCGCGTACCATGCGCTTCCCCCGCGCAAAACGAAAAAAAAAATAAAAAATGTAATGCCCCGCAGGACCCTATTTTAGCCCCTACATCAAACCTAGGTGGTCAGAGGGGGTCTACTCTTCCCCCTTATGGTCATTTGACCCTTTTTTTTTCAAACCCCTTGTGTCTCGATTTTACCGAGACACAAGATGGCGGCCGCTCCAGACTGTTTAGAATGTTTACAGACACCCAAGAGCCAATCAGCTTCCTGCGCACAAGTCGCGTGTCGCGCCTGGAGCGCACTCCGGTGCGCGCACCGGAGAGCGCCTATAGATATATATATTTTTTTGAACCTAAATTACTCAAAATCCACTGCAGCACATATCTTGAGACATAGCAAAGGCACATCGGGCTACCAGTCCCTTCAATTTTGCCAAGTTTGCTGGAAATCCATTCAGCCGTTCGGGCTAAAAGTGAAATTGACCGCCCTATGGAAATTTACATGGGGAAAACGCGTTTTGGGACCCCCCTTTTATCTCGGCCCCCGCTTGACGTATCCCCCCCAAACTTTCAAGGAAGGACCGGAGCTCGACGAGGCCATTTTCAGGAAATTTTCAGGCAGATTCGTCAACCGGTGCCAAAGTTATTCCAAATAGAATTTTGAGATTTAACATTGAAAAAAATCCTAACTATAACTACCTACTGGCGACCGCCAGTAGGTAATATATATATATATATATATATTCACTGAAAAAACCATAGGTTTCACACCAGTTATAGTTAGGAATTAGCATTTAAAAAACCTATTAAATTCACTGACAAAACCAGTTATAGTTAGCTGGAAATTTTACTGATATAAAACCAATGAAATTCCACGTTATAGTTAGTTGGACTCACTATAACTTGCGCGTGCAATGCACTGCTGATGACGTCACATATTACATCACTCATGACATGGTCAGTGACATCACTCATGACATCACTGATGACACCATCCAGTGAATATGTGTCTTTCTGAAAAATAAATATTAGTGAGTAATGTTTAAATGTTTAAATATATATATTAGTGTTTCACTTTGTGTATAAGTGGCTACATGTGTTGGTAAGTAGCTACATGCGTATGTATATGGGTTATTAGATGTTTCTCTTAGTATCAGTATGAGTATCTATATGGTTTGGTGGGGGTATTACTTAGCACATAGATGCATGAGTGACTGACTCTCTGTTTGTATGTGTTTTGAAGACAGCATATGTGCAGGACTGTATGGGTGGATGAGTGTGTATATGTGTTTGTTAGTGAGTGAATGACTGTCTCACTAGTGTCTTTATCAGTAACTACATATGTTTTAATCTAGTATATGTGAATATTGATGTATATAAGTGAGTATATGTGAGAGTAAGAGATTGTAAGAGTTCCTGTTTAAATAAGTATGTGTTTCTATAAGTGATTGTTTAAGAGAATAAATATGTGTAATTTTCAATACAAGTAAGGTGGAAGTGTGTGTATAACTCTATATTCAAATAAATGGATGTTCAATAGTTTATTTGCACGTGTGAGTATGTGTGTGAGTAACTTTTGGATGACTGTCGGTGTGTAACAGGATGTATAGGTGTATCACTTCATATGATGAGTGAGTATATGTATGAGTGACTATATAGAACTGTTGGTGAATGACTGGATGTGCATATAGATGGTGGAATTACTGAATTGCTTGTTGTAACTGATATGGGTATCTCAATTTTTTTTTAAATGTCAGTTTCTATTTTTGAATATGTGTTTCAAGGGTTACATTACAGTGAAAGGAGGTCTGTCACTATGTCACAAGGATGGTGTCATCAGTGATGTCATGAGTGATGTCACTGACCATGTCATGAGTGATGTAATATGTGACGTCATCAGCAGTGCATTGCACGCGCAAGTTATAGTGAGTCCAACTAACTATAACATGGAATTTCATTGGTTTTATATCAGTAAAATTTCCAGCTAACTATAACTGGTTTTGTCAGTGAATTTAATAGGTTTTTTAAATGCTAATTCCTAACTATAACTGGTGTGAAACCTATGGTTTTTTCAGTGAATTTCAAAGGTTTTTTAAATGCTAATTCCTAACTATAACTGGTGTGAAACCTGTGGTTTTTTCAGTGAATTTCAAAGGTTTTTTTAATGCTAATTCCTAACTATATAAGACCTGAAAGCCCACCAGGAATCTCCAGTATGCGCCAGGGGACTGCATTGCAGAGAGGTGTAATGAAGCCACAACCCTTTTTACACCTCTCTGCAACGCAGCCCCCGTGCATGTTTGAAGAGGGGAAACTAATTCCCCTTGCATACTGGGGGCCCCTGGGGGCCAATTAGCCCACCTGGAACCTCCAGTATGCGCCTGGGGCTGCATTGCAGAGGTGTAATGAGACTATGCCCCTTGTTACACCTCTCTGCAACGCAGCCCACTGCCGCGTTTGCAGAGGGGGAACTAATTCCCCTTGCATACTGGGGGTCCCTGGGGTCAACTAGTCCACCAGGAGCCTCCAGTATGCGCGAGGGAGCTGCATTGCAGAGAAGTGTAATGAGGCCACACCCTTGTTACACCTCTCTGCAATGCAGGCCACTGGCGCCTTTGCAGAGGGGGGACTAATTCCCCTTGCATACTGGGGGTCCCTGGATCATATCTGCCCAAACACCGATATTCCGAACGATTGTAAATGACTTTTCTTGAGAAACATTTGGATTTGGATTATCATGTCCTATACTTTGGAATTTTTGAAAGACTGACTTTGAGGATGCTATAAATTACTCAAGTCTGTCCGAATTGTGTGGGTAAAATTGATACCTAGTCACTTTTAATAAGAATATACTTATGTCTCGTCTAACATTTGGAAGAAATATCTAGTTATATGACAACGGGATACCGACATAACTTGAAGGAAATAAGAACGCCCTGAAGAAGTTCTGTTGTACAGAACGAAACGTTCGGCTGGCTGTGGTACATAAACTTAAGGAAAATAAAAGCATTTGAATATACACCAAGAATCAGCGCTTCAATAAGTACTCTAAGTGATATGATTTGATTGGACTCATTGTGAAAGTGGTGCTGTGCCAAACTTTGGAATATTCTCCACTACTCTCTACTACTTACTCTCTCCCACTCTCTACTACTCACTCTCTACTGCTCTCTACTACTCACTCTACTACTTACTCTCTACTACTCTCTACTACTCAGTCTCTACTACTCACTCTCTACTACTCTCTACTACTCACTCTACTATTCACTCTACTACTCTCTACTACTCACTCTGCTACTCTCTCTACTGCTCTCTACTACTCTCTACTACTCACTCTCTACTCTCTATTACTCACTCTCTACTCTCTACCTCTCTACCTCTCTACCTCTACACCTCTACCTCTCTACCTCTCTCTACACGCACACATATAGACATATATGCATATATATATATGTGCATATGCATTTATATATATGTATGTGTATGTATAAAAAAAACAACTAAACATTTTTTTTTCTAATCAGCTACTTTTAAAACTGTCATTCTTTTTCCCCATGGTATGCTCCCCGGTACGCTCCCCGGTGCGCGTACCGGGCGCTCCCCCCGCGAAAATCAAAAAAAAATATTATTTTTTTTTTGCCCCGTGGGGCCCTTTTATGGCCCCCACATCAAACCCAGGGGGTCAAGGGGGGTCTACTCTGCCCCATTATGGTCATTTCCCCCTTTGTTTTGGCCACCTCTTGTGTCTCAATCCTACCGAGACACAAGATTTACACCTCATTTTCATAAGTGAGCAGGATAGACTACTCATGATCCCCTAGAAATTCTCAAGGAGTGCTTAAAAGATCTGTTTCTCCTTTCCAGACAGACTATGTTATGAATTCCATATACCACAAAAACATACAATAACAACATGCAAGATATCTACAGAGGAGATGGTGTACATTAAATGAAAGTCTCTGCATTGGTACCTACATGTAGGTACTTACATAAAATAAAAAAAAACAATTAATAAACATACAATTTTTTAAAGTGATTATTTTTCCATAGTACCCTCCTTGGAGCGCTTCCCGGTGCGCGCACCGGGCGCTCCCCCCGCGAAAAACGCAAAAAAAAAAATTTTTTTTGAGGCCCCGCGGGGCCCTTTAATGGCCCCCATATCAAACCTAGGGGGTCAGTGGGGTCTACCCTGCCCCCTTATGGTCAATTCCACCCTTTGTTTTTGCCACCTCTTATGACTAGATTTTACCGATAGACAAGATGGCGGCCGCTCCGGACTGTTTAGAATGTTTACAGACAACTGAGAGCCAATCAGCTTTCTGCGCGCAAGTCGCGTGTCGCGCCGGGAGCGCTCACCGGTGCGCGCACCGGAGAGCGCCTATAGATATATATATTTTTTTGAACGTTAATTTCTCAAAATCCACTGAAGCACATATCTTGAGACATAGCAAAGGCACATCGGGCTACCAGTCCCTACAATTTTGCCAAGTTTGGTGGAAATCCATTCAGCCGTTCGGGCTAAAAGTGAAATCGACCGCCCTATGGAAATTAACATGGGGAAAACGCGTTTTGGGACCCCCCTTTTATCTCGGCCCCCGCTTAACGTATCTCCCCCAAACTTTCAGGGAAGGACCGGAACCCCGCGAGGCCATTTTCAGGAAATTTTCAGGCAGATTCGTCAACCGGCGCCAAAGTTATTCCAAATAGAATTTTCAGATTTAACATTGAAAAAAATCCTAACTATAACTACCTACTGGCGACCGCCAGTAGGTAATATATATATATATATATATATATATATATATATATATATATATATATATATATATATATATATATATATATATGTATAACACCGTGAGAAAGAACATTTCTTGTTCGAAACATTGGTGGGTGATGGTGGCTGTTCCAATGGAATAAAAACGCTTCAAAAAACGAAAAGCCTTGTGTTTAGGAGTGCAATTTCTTCAAAGTTTGCTGTTGAAAGATTTTCACGGGACTTGGTCTGGTCCTGGAAATTGCAACCGTGATTTTGAGCGTGCCGGTTACAGACTGTCTGGTGAAAGGATATATATATATTACCTACTGGCTATCGCCAGTAGGTATATATAGTTAGGATTAATTCCCTATGGGATTTTTGAAAATTCTATGTCTAATAACTTTGGCGTTTGTGGACGGAATCTGCTGAAATTTTCAGGAAAATGGCACATTTTGTTTCTGAGCAGCCCCTGAAAATTTGGTGGGGTTTCGTCAAGGGGGGGCCGAGAAAAAAGGGGGGTCCCAAAACGCGTTTTTCCCATTCATTTTTCCATAGGGCGGTTGGACTCACTTTTAGCTCGAACGGCTGAATGGATTTGCACGAAACTTGGCAAAATTGTAGGGACTCTTAGCCCGATGTGCCTTTGCTAGGTCTCAATATATGTGCTTCAGTGGATTTTGAGAAATTAACGTTTAAATCAAGATATATATCTGTAACAGCGCTCCGGGCAGCGATCCGGTCCGCTTACTTTTCGCGTTTCGGAACTTTGCGCGCAGAAAGCTGATTGGCTCTCCGGTGTCTGTCAACATTCTAAACAGTCCGGAGCGGCCGCCATCTTGTCTCTCGGAAGGATCGAGAGAGAAGAAGAGGTGAAAAACGAAGGGGGAATTTAATGAAAGGGGGCAAGGTATCCCCCTCTTGACCCCCTAGGAATGTTGTTGGGGTTGTTGGGGGAAAATGATTTTTCACGGTAGAAGCGCTTCACGGGCCGCAAACTGGGCCGCAAACTGGTAGCGAAACGGGAATTCGCCATTTTGTGCTTCGTTAATTAAATTACTAGGTATAAGGGGGTGCGGGAGACGTATCCTAATCCCCTATGTTTCCTGAGGGTGGCTGAGGAGGCTGATATATGTTGATACATCTCTTCCAGCGGCTGTGCGTGAGCTTTTTTTTTTGTTGCTGCGTGACAGTCCGGAGCGGCCGCCATCTTGTCTCTCGGTAGGATCGAGAGAGAAGAAGAGGTGAAAAACGAAGGGGGAATTTAATGAAAGGGGGCAAGGTATCACCCTCTTGACCCCCTAGGAATGTTGTTGGGGTTATTAAAGGGTCCCGTGGGGAAAAAAAAAAAAAATGATTTTTCACGGTAGAAGCGCTTCACGGGCCGCGAACTGGGCCGCAAACTGGTAGCGAAACGGGAATTCGCCATTTTGTGCCTCGTTAATTAAATTACTAGGTATAAGGGGGTGCGGGAGACGTATCCTAATCCCCTATGTTTCCTGAGGGTGGCTGAGGAGGCTGATATATGTTGATACATCTCTTCCAGCGGCTGCGCCATCTTGCCTTTTTTCCAATGCCACAATTTTGTCGTGCACGGCAGCCATTTTAGATGCCAGGCTGGTCCCAGGCTATCACCTACCCCTGCGGATGTAGTTTATGGCCCCAGCTGTAGAGAATTCAGACATGCCAACCCTCCCGATTCAGGCGTGTGACTACTGATTTCAGTGCTAGTCTCCCGCCTCCCGATTTCTGCAAGCAAAAACCCGGGGGCATATTACGAACAACTAGCGATAATTTTTGTCTCTAACTTGTTTAGAGACAAAAATTATCGCCGCACATCGGCGATTTTTATCGCAGATAAACCTTGCTATTATCGCAGAAAAGTCAGCGATATTCATGTATTATCGAGCAAATGCTCTTAGCCATGTTATCCACCTCCCATTGGATAACATGGCTAAGAACTGCTCAGGGCAGGTGTTAGATTTTGGAGATATTCGCGCTTAGCGCGAATATCTCCAAAAGTTGGTAATAGGAGATAGCGATGTTAGGGACTGTTTCCAGTCGCTAACACCTTGGCACGCCACTTTGCATGTCATTAGTGATAAGTATCACTGACATGCAAAGCGGGGCCCAAGATGGTCGCTATCTCCTTTTAGCTGTCACTAACTGGTGTTAGCGACAGCTTGGTAATAGGGAGATCATTTTATCTCCGCTTTCATGGCTTTTAAAGCCCAAAAAGCGGAGATAAACCCCCTTGATAATATGCCCCACGATTCCTTGGGGGTTTCAGCTGACAGGGCTTGGTATTGTGTTACATGGTAATTTTTCCAGGAAACGTCAGAGGGTCGATGCAGGGGTTCTAGAAGAGGTGATAAACCATTTAAGCCTCATGAACAAGCGCATGGTCTTTTAAAGATTTGTGAAGTACTCGGGCGGCGGTGTGTGTGTGCCCTCTTTCAGGAGCGGGCGGGGGGGCACTGCCAGCAACTTGCCAGGTCAGGTAGTGTTCAACACGTGCATCACCCTTTCTCTGCCTGCTATTGCGCTCCATGCTTCGGAAAGGTAAGAAAAAGAACGTGCATTTGAGTTTGAAATGTCCGATCCTGCAGCAGCACACTTCCAAAGCCCACACATGACAATAACCCGATTCAAGGCCCTATTCACCCGTTTTAAAAAAAATAGATAACACTCCGACAAAGTAAGATTATAAAACTTTATTAACTTTTAACTATAATGAACGGAACAAAAACTAAAAACATTTAAACATTTTTCAACTCAAAAAGCAACAATGGTTAGAAGCTGTCTTTTGTGCGAATAGTCCCAAGGCAGCACAACGTGCAGAGTTCTGGACGGCACCCAGGTGATGTCGCCTGGGTGCCGTACTGGTTTTGGGATCCTACAATGCAGCACAGAAAAACAGCGTGGGGCGTCCCGGGTGGTGCGGGGGGAGGCCTCGTCAGTAGCGGTCTGTTGTGCGAATAGTCCCAAGGCAGCAGAACGCGTTGAGATGTTGATGGGACTGTGTCCAGTGTCCCATGGCTGACACAACATGTACGACAGGCACCCAGGTGATGTCCAGTAAACTGCCGCACTGGTTTTGGTATCCTACAATGCTGCTCCGAAAATTGGTGTGCGGCGCCCCGGGGGGGGGGGGGGGGCGTGGGGGAGGCGGCGTGAACGGGCCTCCCCAGGTGGCGGCCATCTAGCTGAGTTGCCCCCGCTCTTGCGGCTACAGCGTCTCGCTCACCATGTTGTTGAGTTGCTCCCACTCTTGCAGTGCAGCGATAGGCGGCTGCCACATGGCTCTTAAAATGGCGGACGGCTCCTCGGTTTTGGGCCTGGTCCACTGAAATGGCCCTGGGACACCTTGGAACTCGGACGCTTGCCTGCTAGGGCTTGGGCTCCATTCTCGAAAAGCGTCCCCTCAGCCGTGAAGATTCTACAAAAGTCTTGGGGGCCCCCGACTCCCGCAGGCTTCCGGTGGGGAGCGGCTGCCATGATTGCTCGCGGAATGACCACGACGGAGCCACGAGATGGTGGTGCTCTCATGCTGACGCCAGCTTCAGTCTGAATGATCCAGAAACAAGGTGGGGCTTTCATCGTTTGGGAAAAAAAAATGTTCTAAACCAATGAAAAGTGTTATTTTTAGGTCATATGACCAAGCCTTCCATCTTTAGGAAACCAAAAGTAAAATGAACCAATGAAAAGTTTTATAAACAAGTCACATGACCTGTTATGCGGCATAGGGCTACAAAAAGCGTAGAAAATCCGTTGGCACGTGAGGCGGCGTCAGTAGCGGACCGATGTGCGAATAGGCCGAAGGCAGCACAACGCGCCGAGATTCGGATGGCACCGAGGTGGTGTCCAGCAAATTGCCGCACTGGTGTGGCCATCCTACAATGCTGCGCCGAAAGACGGCGTGTCCAGCTGAGTTTCTCCCGCTCTTGCGGTACAGTGACTCGAACGCGCCGAGATCCGGATGGCACCGAGGTGGTGTCCAGCAAATTGCCGCACTGGTGTGGCCATCCTACAATGCTGCGCCGAAAGACGGCGTGTCCAGCTGAGTTTCTCCCGCTCTTGCGGTACAGTGACTCGAACGCGCCGAGATCCGGATGGCACCGAGGTGGTGTCCAGCAAATTGCCGCACTGGTGTGGCCATCCTACAATGCTGCGCCGAAAGACGGCGTGTCCAGCTGAGTTGCGGTCACTGTTGCGGTACAGTGACTCGAACGCGCCGAGATCCGGATGGCACCGAGGTGGTGTCCAGCAAATTTCCGCACTGGTGTGGCCATCCTACAATGCTGTGCCGAAAGACGGCATGTCCAGCTGAGTTGCGGTCACTGTTGCGGTACAGTGACTCGAACGCGCCGAGATCCGGATGGCACCGAGGTGGTGTCCAGCAAATTGCCGCACTGGTGTGGCCATCCTACAATGCTGCGCCGAAAGATGGCGTGTCCAGCTGAGTTGCGGTCACTCTTGCGGTACAGTGAGTCGAACGCGCCGAGATCTGGATGGCCCCGATGTTGTGTCCAGCAAGTTGCCGCACTGGTGTGGCCATCCTACAATGCTGCGCCGAAAGTCGGCGTGGGGTGCCCCGTTGGCTTATGAGGTGATGTCAGTAGTGGACCGATGTGTGAATAGGTCGGAACCAGCACAAGGCGCCAAGATCCGAATGGCAAGTCCTGAATGTTGAGTGCCTCAGTTGAGAGTTCTGAGCAGTGCTTGTAAGACTGTCTGAAGCTTATTTGCACCTGCTGCAGCTTCACTATTGCCCTGGTGTGGCCAAAGGTGGCACATGACATAGGCGGCCGGCTCCCGAGGTCCGGCGGAACTTTTTTCCTTTTCCTTTCTGCTTCTTTTCCTACAATCCGTTTCATCTGAAGACACGACCAGGTCCCTGAATGTGTGCAGGGGGACGCTATTGATTGAATGAAAATGGCGGCTTGACACAAAGCTGACTCAAGCGTTACTGTTGATGCTATACAGACAAAAATTGGTTTTCAGTTTGTACATTCTTCAGGCTTTTTTTTTCCATCCAAGTCTGATTGAGAGTTTGTAGAAAAATGGCTTCAGATTTTCCACATACTACTCTTCAACATTCTTCCTAAATGTAACAATGTGAAACTCACTAGGAGAACGGCTGTTTCTGTTTCCTTTCAAAATGCTGCCAACAATATTTTCTGAATGGAAGACACCATCTTGTAGCATAAAGGGCCAAAAGGGGTTCTGGTCTGGCCGATGTTTGGTGGAGACATTTTGACTATATGTTGGACCTGCCCGGCCTCGCCCAAAATGGCGCCGGTATAAATGGGACTCGTAACTCCTTGCCCGCAAATGTATATCTAGAAAATGTTATTGTAAGTGGCCCTGTCGTATTTTAATTACAAAATGTACGTCCACCGATTCCGCAACTGTTAGACACCTTTGTTCTTGCAACCTAATGGCCCGCTCGTTACGTTCTTCTACAGTGTAAATGTCTCCTCATCATATACGATTTCAGTTTGCTCCGTGGCCGGCCCACGTGGTTATAGGCCCGTATTTGTATACTGACATTTTCACAATAAAGGTTTTTAAAACAAAACACGGTAGTAGTATTTACATTGGTAAAGTTTTTACTTTTAGTCACTGTTTTCGAATCAGTAAAGGCAAGTGAAATAAAGCAGTCCAATTACATGACGGATAAAAGGTATAATATGTAGGAACGCAGTAAAGATAAATGCTTAAGGGCAGTTGTGTTTTTCATGTCTGCAATATAAAGTGATCGATAAGAATCTGATAATCAGGCGTATCGGCGACTAAGACAGCAGGCCGAATCTCTTTTACTCAACGGCTCCGTCATGGAAGGAAGAAACGCCCTTTTTCTCGAAAAAGGAATATATTTTACTTACAAGACAGTTGTAAATTTTCCGGGAAAGTACATTAGCCTGGAATATTATAACATATGTTTGAAAAAAAAATATTGTTCGAAAACAATAAAAAGCGTAATTTTTAGGTCATATGACCAAGCTTTTCATCATTAAATTAACAAAAGTAAAATGAACCAATGAAAAGTTTTATTAACAAGTCACATGACCTGTTATGCTTACGTTACGCGCTGCGCGCCGCGCCTCGGATCACTTCCGGGTGCGGTAACGCGGCGTGTCATATAACGCATTACGCGACAACGTAGGTCAAGAATATAGTCAAAATGTCTCCACCAACCAGCGTTCGGAACACAACCCCTTTCAGCAGTCCAAAAAGTTCTGTTAAATGACAACAGAGGGGACAGGCAACAAGAACCATCAGTCAAAGAGGGGAGGGCAAGTTCTTCTCTTCCGGGTCATGTTGGGGCGCTACCGGAACTGATCGAATTGGTAGTCTACAGTGTTTCTGGATGTTTCAGACTAAAGCTGGCGTCAGCATGAGACCACTACCATCTCGTAGCTCCGTCGTGGCCATTCCACGAGCAATCATGGCAGCCGCTCCCCACCAGAAGCCTGCGGGAGTCGGAGGCCCCCAAGACTTTTGTAGAATCTTCACGGCTGAGGGGACGCTTTTCGAGAATGGGACCCAAGACCTATCAGGGAAGCGTCCGAGTTCAAAGGTGTCCCAGGGCCATTTTAGTGGACCAGGCCCAAAACCGAAGAGCCGGCCGCCATTTTGAGAGTCCTGTGGCAGCCGCCTATCGCTGCACCGCAAGAGTGGGCGCAATTCAGCTGGATGGTGGGCAAGACGCTGTAGCCGCAAGAGTGGGCGCAACTCAGCTGGATGGGACAAGGTTCAGAATTGAAGAGTCATCAAAAGGCAAAAAGTTCCGCCGGACCCCGGGAGCCGGCCGCCTATGTCGGGGGCGATCTCAGGCTACACCAGTGCTATAAGACTTGGGGAGGGTGTCGGAGCCAAGCGTCTTCTCCGAGTCCATGGCCATCACACCGCCCCTCAGGGGCCTCCGTCAAGCTGTTTAGGAAGGTAACATATCACATTGTTTTCTAATGCAGTCAGGTCCACAAACGACACTCACTTACTTTGAGAATAGTGAAGCTGCAGTAGGTGGAAATAAGCTTCAGACAGTGTTACAAGCGCTGCTCAGAACTCTTAACTATGGCACCCAACATCCAGAACTTATGCCATTTGAGAATGGCAGTGACATCGAAGCAACTCAGGGACCAAAACCATTAACGTACTTTCACGTATGAAAATCTTACTTGGGGAGGGGGCAGGAGCGAAGCGCCCCCTCCCAGTCAGCGCCACCACACCGTATGTTGAAAATTTGAAGCCATCGTTCTACAAAGTCAACCAAACTTGGATTGAAAAATCTAGAAAAATGTACAAACTGAAAACCAGTTTTGGTCTGCATAGCATCAGTAGCAACGCTTGAGTCAGCTTTGTGTCAAGCCGCCATTTTGATTCAACAAAGCACAGGCATTGAAAAAGGCTCAAACTCTGAACTATGGCACCCAACATCCAGGAGCTTGCCATCCTGATCTTGGAGCCTTGTGCTGCTTTCGACCTATTCACACATCGGTCCACTACTGACATCATCTTATAAACCAACGTTATGTAAATAGTTTTTTAATAAAATGTTTTACCCTGTTTCTTTGCTGGTGTGTTGTCTATATTTTTAATATTTGCATAGGGTTTGTCGTTATTTTGTGCGGGATGGGTGATGGAGCCGAGCTGTCTTGCAGCCCTCATGGTGTGGAGCTCAGTTCATCTCACTATTTTCGTATTTCTCATGAAGGGTTGTTCCTAATATTTCTATTTTAGCGAGGTCAAAAAGAGATCCAATTAGTGGCCTACTGATTTTGCTCGATTACTTTTATTTTTTTACACGATTTTTCACTATCTGCAAAGACTAAACAGAGTATTGCGACTTTGTGCTTGTTTGTAAATAGAGAATGATCCAAAGAGAACCAATTCTAAAACAGTAAATGCTTGGACAACAATCAATCAAATGGAGAGACAAGCAGGCACGACGGATTACAACGGGGGTAAAGGCCTGCGTTAACTACCCTTCAGTATCTGCAAAGAGAGAGTACTACTAAGACAAAAGAGGGGAGGGGGGGGGGTGCAGCGTTCAAAGCACATCAGCGTGCATAAATACGAAAATGTTTTTATCTATCACGTACTTGACATTTTAAAGCTTTTCATATTTGCTATTAAAAAACCAATGAAATTCACAGAAAAAACCATAGGTTATAGTGGATATATAGTTAGGAATTTGCATTTACAAAACCTTGAAAATTCAATGAAAAAACCATTGGTTTTAGGCCATATATAGTTAGGGATTTGCATTTACAAAACCTTATTTTACTCGCATAAAACTATTGAAATGCCATATATAGTTATAAGCGCTAACTATATATCGCGCACCCGCAATCCACTGCTGATGATGTCACATATTACATCATTCATGACATGGTTAGTGACATCACTGATGACATCACTGATGACATCTCAAATGACATCACTGATGACATCACTGAAAACATCTCATTTGACATGACTGATAACATCACTGATGATATAATTCATGTGATAATACGATGAACCTCTTCAGACTCTAATATAACCTTAGATACAATCAGTGTAAACAGACACTCACAGACTGTCACTCATCCATGGAGTTACTCACACACCTAGTCAGTCATGCAGAGAATCAATCACACCTCCATTTCCTCAAATATACAGTTATACAAACTTTACTTATTCAAACATATACTAACACATATTTACTCTCTTATACAATCCCTGATACAAGTTCACAATGATCCATACAGCCACTCACACATTCACTGGCTCTTATGCACAGTTATTTATATATGTCAACTCTCACATGTACTGTGTTTTACATATGTACTTACTTTGACATGTAGCACTGAGATATCCATTCACTCACCAATACACTCATGCACACAGTCAACCGCCCATACAGCTGTTTCCACATGCAGGTTTGAACCCATAGATCTAGTGAATCAACTGCTCACACATCTATGCACAGAGTCATACACCCCCCAGCCACCCACACACACACCCAGTCTCCCATACAAATACTTGGGCAACCAATCAATAATCCATATAGTTACTCATATAGCTACTTATCAACACATGCAACAGTTTACAGAACAACAGACATAATAATGCACACATTCAGACAGTTTAGTCACTAACCCATGCACTCAGTGAGACACATTTAATCACTCACTCATACAGTCAGTCATGCAGCTACTAAATCCTTCATCCAGACACTTATACATCCACTCATTCTTCAATATGTAAGACATATTTTAACTTTACAGAAACATACAGTCACTGGATGTTGTCATCAGTGATGTCATCAGTGATGTCATTTGAGATGTCATCAGTGATGTCATCAGTGATGTCACTAACCATGTCATGAATGATGTAATATGTGACATCATCAGCAGTGGATTGCGGGTGCGCGATATATAGTTAGCGCTTATAACTATATATGGAATTTCAATGGTTTTATGCGAGTAAAATAAGGTTTTGTAAATGCAAATCCCTAACTATATATGGCCTAAAACCAATGGTTTTTTCATTGAATTTTCAAGGTTTTGTAAATGCAAATCCCTAACTATATATCCACTATAACCTATGGTTTTTTCTGTGAATATATATATATATATATATATATATATATATATATATATATATATATATTATATATATATATATATATATATATATATATATATATATATATAATATTAAGAAAAAAATATACAATATCTTTACCTTAGGATAGCGTAGGGGTAAAAATTACTATTCCCACTCCAGTGAGTGCAACAGTAGGGTAAGCGTTGGATAGCGCAGGGGTAAAAATTAATATTCCCACTCCAGAGAGTGCAACAGTAGGGAAAGCATTGGATAGCATAGGGGTAAGAATGACTATTTCCACTCCAGTGAGTGCAACAGTAGGGAAAGCATTGGATAGCGTAGGGGCAAAAATTACTATTCCCACTCCAGAGAGTGCAACAGTAGGGAAAGCGTTGGATAGCGTAGGGGTAAAAATTACTATTCCCACTCCAGTGAGTGCAACAGTAGGGAAAGCGTTGGATAGCATAGGGGCAAAAATTACTATTCCCACTCCAGTGAATGCAACAGTAGGGAAAGCGTTGGATAGCGTAGGGATAACAATTACTATTCCCACTCCAGAGAGTGCAACAGTAGGGAAAGTAAATACTTCATATATTATTAAAACTAAATTACATATAAATACCAATTACAAATTAATTAAAAGTAATTACCCATTTAATATAATATAATAATTAATCACTTAAAAATACAAAAACACATTAATTATAAAAAATCATTAGCTATTAATCCAAATTAATTACCAATTAACAATTAATGAATTAGCAATTGAAAAATAATTAACAATTTAATTCAAAATAAATACCAATAAATAAATTTTTGGTTGGTTGATATGCTTTATTTCGATACATAAAAATATCTTAAAAGCAATACATACAATGGAAATTAAAAAAGATATACAACAAATATACATAGGTATACATCCTTGAGCTGAAAAAGACAATAAAACATTGGAATATATACAATTACAAATAATTGATTTTAGTATGTACAATTAAAAAGGAATTAAATGGATACAGAAAGCCTATTTAATCGGATCCACCAAGACCATTTTAAAAATTTTGAGACGCCACATACTACAAGGGAGGAGGTATCTGTAAGTAAGATGCGAAGGGCCACTGAATACTGGCGGGTGCCGAATGATCTGCACACAGGTTTAATTAAGCCAGTGCTTTCTTGAGTTACAGTAATCTGGGCATTCAAAAAAGATATGGGCAACCGTCTCCACCCTCGTGGAACATAGGGCACAATAGGGAGAGTGCTGGGAGGGAGATTTCCATCTCGATGTCAAATAGCCTACTGGTAGAGTACCCACCCTAAGCCTAAAGTACAGAGCCCTATCAAATGCGATGGAAATCAAATCAAGATAGGGTTCGTAAGCCACCACGTCTTTAATTCGTATGAAAGCTGCGGTGGAATTGCAGTGATGTGGGTTGCTAATAAGTTTAGAGGAGACCCAGTCCCAGTACAATTTCTTTAAGGTGGCTTTGGGAGGGGCGGAGCGAGTAACCCATGCTTCGCCCAATCCCTACTCCCCCAAAAGACTTTTGATATCCCTCAGCCACTTTATCTTATGCCAACCCCCCATAGCCATAACCTCGGACAGGCCCTCAGCATATAAGGCAAGTTCTAGGACCCTCCACAAAGGAGCCCATAACAACAGGGGCTGTAATCGTGCCTGATCTTCAATCGGTCTACATCCCAAGTCTATTAACACAGGGACTGTGGGTGTGTACTTCATATATTATTAAAACTAAATTACATATAAATACCAATTACAAATTAATTAAAAGTAATTACCCATTTAATATAATATAATAATTAATCATTTAAAAATACAAAAACACATTCATTATTAAAAATCATTAGCTATTAATCCAAATTAATTACCAATTAACAAATAATGAATTAGCAATTGAAAAATAATTAACAATTAATTCAAAATAAATACCAATAAATAAATTTTTGGTTGGTTGATATGCTTTATTTCGATACATAAAAATATCTTAAAAGCAATGCATACAATGGAAATTAAAAAAGATATACAACAAATATACATAGGCATACATCCTTGAGCTGAAAAAGACAATAAAACATTGGAATATATACAATTACAAATAATTGATTTTAGTATGTACAATTAAAAAGGAATTAAATGGATACAAAAAGCCTATTTAATCGGATCCACCAAGACCATTTTAAAAATTTTGAGACGCCACATACTACAAGGGAGGAGGTATCTGTAAGTAAGATGCGAAGGGCCACTGAATACTGGCGGGTGCCGAATGATCTGCACACAGGTTTAAGCCAGTGCTTTCTTGAGTTACAGTAATCTGTGGAATTGCAGTGATGTGGGTTGCTAATAAGTTTAGAGGAGACCCAGTCCCAGTACAATTTCTTTAAGGTGGCTTTGGGAGGGGCGGAGCGAGTAACCCATGCTTCGCCCAATCCCTACTCCCCCAAAAGACTTTTGATATCCCTCAGCCACTTTATCTTATGCCAACCCCCCATAGCCATAACCTCGGACAGGCCCTCAGCATATAAGGCAAGTTCTAGGACCCTCCACAAAGGAGCCCATAACAACAGGGGCTGTAATCGTGCCTGATCTTCAATCGGTCTACATCCCAAGTCTATTAACACAGGGACTGTGGGTGTGCTCAAAGGGAGAGCCATTAGATCTTTCAAAAGTTTGCTCTCCACTTTGGCTAGTATCTCCAGATTACAAGTGCCCCACAGCTCAGCCCCGTAGAGTGCAGAGGTGACCCCTCTAGCTTTATATATATCAATAACAGGGGCTATACAATGTTTAGGGGAAGAACAGTGTTCCCTAAGTAACGCGCCACCCACTCGTTTATGGCTAAGTAACATTTTGTTAATGTGCGGGGTCCAGCTCATGGAATCGTTAAGCCGGATTCCCAGGTAGTCAAACTCTGCCACTTTCTCCAGTAGGCAGTTGTTCAACACCGGTGGACGCCCTAGTTTCCTAGGGGATTCATTACCAAATATTTGGTTTTATCGATATTGATCACCAATCCCCTCAGGGAACAGAACTCCTGAAAGCGGACGAGAAGCTTTTGCAGGCCT
The DNA here is from genome assembly GCF_964263255.1 of Lissotriton vulgaris. Classification (NCBI taxonomy): domain Eukaryota; kingdom Metazoa; phylum Chordata; class Amphibia; order Caudata; family Salamandridae; genus Lissotriton; species Lissotriton vulgaris. The sequence continues at coordinate 1,218,541,683 of NC_141685.1, read as the reverse complement.
TGGGGGGTCTTAGAGATGAGGAGGGTGTCATCCGCAAAGAGAAGAGTAGGGATTCGGGTGCCCGCCAAGGAGGGTGCATCGGCCGGTTCTTGTTGTAGATACTCCACCACCCCATTCACATACAAGGAGAATAGGGTGGGGGCTAGCACACATCCCTGGCGGACTCCCCTGCACACCGGGATCCTATCTGTCTTTTCCCCCCCTGTGTCCCACCGCACCTGTGCGTAATTCCCTGAGTGTAGTTTGGTTAGGAGCATCAATAAGTAGGGGGCAACCCCATGTTTTGCAGGACCCTCCACAATTCCTCCCTAGATACCAGGTCAAAGGCAGTCTTCAGCTCTATAAAGGCCAGATAAAGATGCCCTTGCCCAGCACCACCACCTTCCAATGCAGGAGCATTAGTGTAAAGGCCTGCTCGATATTTCCAGTTCCCGACCGGAAACCCGCCTGAAAATCTGACAAGATCTTATTATCGTCTACCCATTGAAGAAGCCTGCCCAGGATCACCTTCCCTGCCACCTTCTTAGAGGAGTCTAAGAGGCTTATGGGCCTTTAATTGGCAGGGCTGTCCTGACATCCCTTTTTAAGGATCGGGACAACCTCCGCCCCTTTCCAGGAATCGGGTACAGGACCTCCCCCCAGGATTGCGTTCCGTAGGGAGGCGATCAACTTGCCCCATTCCTTGGGGAAGGCTCGTATCAGGTCGCCCGGGATCCCATCTGGTCCTGCAGCTTTTAGTGGGACCACAGTCTTTATTACAGTTTCGACCTCCCGAGCGGTAAAGGCATCGGGGAGGTCAACCATAGCTTCGACCACCGTGGATGGGATGTCACTACTGCCCCCGCCAGGTAAGGAGTACAAGGCCTCGAAGTGGTTGTACCAACTCAGGGCTGGAATGTTACATGTAACCAACGTGGCTACTGGCCTATCCCTATTCCTGACCATGCCCCAGAAACCCCTAGCATCCCTTCCTTTACTGGCTGCCAAAAGGTCTGCCCAGAACTTTTCCTCCCACTCCTTCTTCGCTGCCTTCAGTGTTTGATTATAATTCTTTCTTGCACGCCTGGTAGCTACTTGGGATTTAGATTTAACTGCACCCACCAAGGCGTTTTTCATAGTCCTACATTTCTTTGTATACCAGCCCTGTTTGATAGGTGGTCGTTCCCTATTATTAGCTCCCCTGCGCCCACCAGGAAGAGTAAATAAATTACTTAGTTCTCTAGTTAAGTTGCAGAAAGTCAGCGAGACCTCTTCAGAAACTTGGGAGGACAGGTCTAGTTTGTTCGAAGCTGCAAGCAGAAGACACCCTACGGCTGCAACTTTCTCTGGGGGTAGGGTAAATTTAGCCCACTTCAACCGTCGACCACAGTTAGAGATATCAACTACCTGGGGATTGGGGGCCATGTGGGGGAGGGATTTTGCCCTTCCCTTAAGCCACAGGGGAGAAAGAACAAGCGAGTGGAGATTGTGATCACTCTCAACAGTCGGAATAATCTCCATATCCCTCAGGTCACCCCATAGACGTGCATCAAGCAGGATGTAATCTATTATTGATGTGTGATTTGGCCTATTGTAGGTAAGGGCCCCTTTTAAATCTGATTTAGTCCTCCCATTGACTGTCCTCAAGTCAAATTCCATATTGAGGGAATTGGTCTGTATAGCCACTTGAGTCCACCTCTTAATGGGGGGCAAGGTCAGAGCAGGAATCCCCCGCCTTGAGTCCTCCTCTTCTGTGCCTAATACATCATCCGAGTTGAGGGGCTCAAACGTGTAATTAAGGTCACCCAGCACCACGATATGGGACCAGGGGCACGCCGCCTAAGGAGATCCTCTAGAAGAGCAATGGTGGTCGATTGTGTACCACCCTTAGTTCCTCTAGCGTAGATGTTAAAGATGTCCAAAAGCAGGACACCCCTAGAGTCCCTTAGGGTGATGTTGAGAAGGTCGGGAGAGTTAGTAGGATGCTCCTCGACCCTGCACTCTAGGGAAGTCTCAACCCAGATAAGGAGACCACCCGAAGGGCGTCCCTTCCCTGCCACCGGGGGAACAGCTGGGACAAAGTGGGTTGAGTAACCCACCTGTGGCAAGGCTCCCTGGACCAGGTTTCCTGGAAAATACAGATGGAAAAACCCTCCACGAGCGTATTCCAATCCGGCAGGCCCAACTTCCTGTCAATACCCACGACGTTCCAGCTGCAAATCCTTAATGCTGGATCCGCCACAGCTCTCTCGCCGTGGGATACGGTGCCATCTCTACCCTCCAACTGATCCTGGCTTTCTATTTCGCTGCCCCTGCTTGATCCCCCATGGACGCGTTATCTCCAAGTGCAGTAGTAAGTGACCTTGGGCTGTCGACCAGGATGTTACCCACTGCTGGTACTTTTGGGGCTGCGCCAACTTTACCCATACTCTGTACCCAGGTAGCCTCCGCATTGTGCATATCGATTCAATAACCAGGAGGGCTCTATTCCCAACCAGGCCATATAGCGCAGGGATGGAACTGAGGGCCCACTTGATTACCAGAGTGAGATAGACCACTACTCCAGCCCCTATCAGGATATGGACAAATGGGGATTGGAGCAGGCATTGGATAGAAATGGGTCAGGTGTACTACGCAAATACTGGGACTGCCTTTGTGTCCCTGTGGTTGAAAATAACTTGTGCTACTCTACTGTCTTGGAAGTTAACTATCACACAATCCCCTTCAAATTGCTTTTTGCCTTACCCCACCCACCCTACTCTTCTTACTCCCAGGATCAGCCCGTCAACACACCCTGGGAAGTGGTCTGTTGTTTTTTATCCAGTGTAGGGTTTTATTTTTAAGGGTTTGGTGGGATTCGTATTGTCCATCCTTCAGAATTGGAACATTTGTAAGGATGGCAACATGGGGATGACAATCAGGGGGCAGATTAACCGGGGGACACTTTGGGGCGATTTTTAGCACAGAACCTTCCGGTTTGGTGGTCCCAGAAGTACTAGTGGAAGCTGGGACCCCAGATATACTACTGGAAGTTGGAACGGGACATACCCGACCAGGACCCTTACCAGAACCCTTCCCCTTCGATGTGCTCATGTTATTGACGGAACCCTTCACTCCCGTCGGCTTGGTCATCCCCTGAGCTACTGAAGGTGTGGGGATACTCGTGGGTACATGGGCAGTCAGGGTAGTGCTCACTTGGCTCTCCACAACACAAACTGCAGGAGCATTTTCAGACGCCTGTAGAATTACTGTGTTTGTTGTGAGTGTTGTTGTGGCGGGAGTTAACTGTGGAGGGTCCGGGTTCACCCAGTTACCAACTGCCCCTCCCTGACCATCCTCCCTCATCCTGGAATGCAACTTGATAAGGGATTTCAGCGAAAAGAAGTTATCTAGGGTTGTCTGTTCAAACCTGTCCAACCTTTCCCCTAGGCCCCTTATTCTATCAACTATCGGAGACAGTAAAGTGTTCATCATGTTTTCAATTTGCACCAGTGTTATCTGGTCATGGCTGGGACCTAGTTGGCAATTAGGAGTGGGGGATACACATACTTTGTTGGCTTTAGGACCGGGATCGTTATTGTCCTCAACTAAACCCTCCACCATTGCATTTCCTGTACCCCTACCTCCAAGCTTCTTCGATCTCTTGTATAATTTGAAGAATTTACCCTTACGTGGACTAGCAATCCTTTTCCTTTTGGTGCGAGAACGGTTCTTGGTTTCCATTACCGGTATGGCTAATGGAGAACCAGAGCCACTAGGAGAGGATGCCAGGCGTGGTAAGGGTGCTGGAGCTTCCTTGGAACACAAGTCTAATCCACACCAACTACTGGAGCGGGGATGGGTTGCGCTACCAGGTTTTCCAGCCTATCAATACTGTCCCTCGAAGAGGGAATTTGTAGCTGATCAGATATAGGGGGGGTAGGGTAGAGGGGACCAGAGCTGCATAATGGTGACTTGGCCTGGGCTAATAAGCCCAGAGAAGAGCGCTTTGGTGGAAGCTGTTCTTGAGAAAGGCGGCGCTCTGTCATTACAATCTCTTTCTCAATAACTGCAGCTACCCGTGTGATGAACTGGTCCATAGTTCCTATAATAGTACTAGGCCCCACCTCTCCCCCTCCCCTCAGGATTTTCCCCAAGCGTGTGTACATTAGTAGTAACAATGGGGGTATAGCAGCACACTATACCTGACAAAGTCCAACCCTTACAGCCGGGAGAAGCAGATGACAGGGGAGTGTCCCAGCCCAGCCTTGGCCAGCCCCGGACTGCCACAGACTGCCCGCCCTTTGCTCAGGCTTCGCTCGGCGTCCCGCGAGACGTAGAACGAGCTGTTAAAATAAGGGGCGTTGCAGGCAGGGGGCGTGGCTATCAGGGGGCTCGTCCCCAATGTTCCTGGGTGTGCAGGGACTCCTGGGAAACCGAGTCCCTGCCGCGCACCACCCCTGAGGCTACTGCCTTTCTCCCACTCTCTCCTCAAGGTCCACAGGGACAGCCTGCCGCCTCCAACCTCGGTCCTCAGCGCGAAGCGGCACCCGCGGAGCGGGTGCGGCAAGCTTCAGCGCCGTCCACAGAAGTCCGCAGGAAAGGGCGAGAACAAGGGTCCAAGATCAGCAACCCAGCTTCGTGATGTATCAACAAGGTAAGCGTCCCACAGGCTCACAGGGAGAGCCTAACTTTAAACACCTGGACAGGCAGGGGGCGTGGCTATCAGGGGGCGCGTCCGCGATGTTCCTGGGTGTGCAGGGACTCCTGGGAAACCGAGTCCCTGCCGCGCACCACCCCTGAGGCTACTGCCGCTCTCCCACTCTCTCCTCAAGGTCCACAGGGACAGCCTGCCGCCTCTGCCCTCGGTCCTCAGCGCGAAGCAAGCTGCAGCGCCGTCCACAGAAGTCCACAGGAAAGGGCGAGAACAAGGGTCCAAGATCAGCAACCCAGCTTCGTGATGTAGCAACAAGGTAAGCGTCCCACAGGCTCACAGGGAGAGCCTAACTTTAAACACCTGGACAGGCAGGGGGCGTAGCTATCAGGGGGCGCGTCCGCGATGTTCCTGGGTGTGCAGGGACTCCTGGGAAACCGAGTCCCTGCCGCGCACCACCCCTGAGGCTACTGCCGCTCTCCCACTCTCTCCTCAAGGTCCACAGGGACAGCCTGCCGCCTCCGCCCTCGGTCCTCAGCGCGAAGCAAGCTGCAGCGCCGTCCACAGAAGTCCACAGGAAAGGGCGAGAACAAGGGTCCAAGATCAGCAACCCAGCTTCGTGATGTAGCAACAAGGTAAATTAAAAAATGTAATTAATTACAATTAAATTACTTCCCACTCTATTCCCCTATAAACCCACAACCCGCTACAGAAAATAAATTCATAAAATTATCATAATTATCAATTAATCAATTACTAAAAATGTATTACCAATTATAATTTAATTAATTAACAATTAAAAATTAATTAACATTTAATTCAAGAGAAATACCAATCAATAAATTAAAACATTTAAGTATTTCTAATTAAATTACTTCCCACCCTATTCCCCTATAAACCCACAACCCGCTACAGAAAATAAATGAATAAAATGAACATAATTATCAATTAATCAATTAATAAAAATTAATTAACAATTATGATTTAATTAATTACCAATTAAAAATTAGTTAACAATTAATTCAAGATAAATACCAATAAATACATTAAAACATTTAATTAATTTTAATTAAATTACTTCCCACCCTATTCCTCTATAAACCCACAACCCGCTACAGAAAATAAATTAATACAATTAACATAATTATCAATTATTAAATTAAGTAAAATAAATTACCAATTAAAAATTAATTAACAATGAATTCAAAATAAATACAAATAAATAAATAAAATATTTAATTAATTATAATTAAATTACTTCCCACCCTATTCCCCTATAAACCCACAACCCGCTACAGAATTAAACTACGTAAAACTTAAATACCATAAAATTCATTACTTAAAATAAATTATAAAATAAATGTACACTTTTCACACATATACTAACATAAAAAACACTTTAGAAAATTCGATATTATTAAAAATCGATATATTTAATATGTATATTATGTACTTTGATATTTTGACTTTCTATATTTATGTAAATCGATATTAACTTACTTACCTCAAATTCGATATTTTTGTTGACTATATTCTGTCCATTCGATATTTTGTCCATTCTATATTTTGAATTCGATATTACTGCAATTCTATATTTTTGATTCGATATTTTGACTGTATACCAGATGGGGTCCGAAATCACTGGTTGTCTCACCTACTGAATAACCACTAGCCATCATTCTTTACTTCCTCAAGTTTACTGACCTGATATTGGTCCTTCGAGCTTCCAAAAAATTAAAAGACTGCAATCGAGAGGTGTACAATATTCATTTCCCAGGATATTTCAAGAGTTACTGCCGCCAGGAGGGAATACTTTTAAGACCTATGCCCTCAATATAAACAGATGAATGCCTGCTATGGTCCCATACATCTATGTGTATTTAGAGTCACATATAGAGACAGAACTAATGTTTTCGATGACCAGCACAAACTTAAAAAGTTTATTTCCAACCACAAGCCTTCTATACTCGTTTTTGTTCAAGTATCAGTCAATTTATTTCCCTATTGTGTTGTCTTCTTTCATTTTTCATCTTAACACTTCTTTGTTGTGCTTTTGAGTCATACTCCTTGTTCCTGATGTATTACTTTAATTATTCATTATTTTCTTCATAGCCTATTACTTACATATAAATGCTGCCTCTTTTTTCAAAAGGATCCACACAATGTGACATAAGTCTGTTATCCGTCAATGCCTTGTTAAGACCTTCATCTGTAGATCTTCCGCTCATGTACATGGTAAGTTCCTGTTCCCATTGTTCTTGGTTTGTTGTTGCTTCTGTTATGTCTACCATTTGCTACGGGGAGTGGTTTTAGAGTTCTTTTTGTAGTTATATGCTTATGTATTCGTATTATATTATGGATGGCCAGCTTCCTCAATATCTGGTGTCCACCTTCTTCGGCTCACTTTGGTCAGACATTTGACTTTTTAGTCTCCTTTACAACTGTGTACTTATTGCACTTGTTGCTTTTATCTCTATTCTTCATCATCAATGTCTCTCTGGCTCCCACTCTTTGTTAATGTCTTCCTTTACTATTGTTTCCTTCCATTTTTATGCAACAATGTAACTGTTATGGTAATTCTTCTTCCATGTTTACCATTTAGATGTTACACTTAATAGTCATGTATTTGATCTCATGTCTTCACTCCATATAATAACTTGGAATGTTAAGGGTTTTAAGAAACCAGTTAACAGGTAATGAGTTTTAACACACCTTACTAGGCTTGAAGCCTAATTGGTGTTTTTCAAAGAAACACATCTCACCTATGATGGTATTGAGAAACTGCAAAAACAATGTGTTGGATAGGTTCTATGTAGTCAGTCAGTAATAGTAAGAATGGGGTTGCTATTTAATTAATAAGAAACTTTATTTAGAGCATTTCTATCAGTCATCAGTGGGTGAAAGTAGATGGATAATTGTTGAATTTAAAATTCATAATACACCCTTCTTATTAATTAATGTTTGTGGTCCCAATAATTCTGGTGATACTTTTTGGAACACTGTGTTGTCAAAACGAGTGAAGTATCAAAATCTCAGAGTTGCAATGGTGGGAGATTGTAATCAGATTGTATATCCCTTTATGGATTGAAATTCAGCATCAAGATACGTCCCCAACTCTACACAAAAATTATTTCAGAGTTTTTTTTTTCACAAAGGGCTTTATCAGATGCATGGAGAATGCTGCATCTGGATGACAGAGAGTACTCTTTTTCCCCTGTGCATCACTCACAACCTAAAATTGATTGTATTTTCTTAAGTACAGATTTACATCCTGCCTTAATTAATGCTGAAATAGCGGTTATAGTAATTTCAGAACATGTCCTGGTCATTATCGAACTCAATACCATTCCTAGCACAGTGAAATCAAGCCGCTGGCAGTTAAAAAAAATCCTTATTTTCTGGTCAGATCTTCCTATGTAAATTTGAAAAGTCCGGAAGGAATTGTTTTGCCATCAGCTCCTATGGAGACCCTACCATTACATTTCTTCGGGACTTTTTAAAGCACCTGCCAGAAGTTTTTTTTAATTAATTAATGGGTAGTAAATAGAAGAAGCTCATTGAAAATCCTTTCAAATGCTTGCATATATGAAAACTCTAAAACATGCATATTACACTACTAAAAATAATAATGCATGTTTGGCTAAGTAGAGTGATAAAAAATATAACTTAATGAAGCCTCTGCAGAAGGAGCATAATGTTGTTTATTAAAAATCAATGGCATATTTTATGAAGGTCAAAATAAATCTGCCAAATTTCTAGTTAATTATCCTAAAACAAAAAAGGAACAATCACAAATTATAAGCGTCCAAGGGAAATGGCCAAAAAGTCTTCGATGACCGGAACATTAATGAATGTTTTGCAGAATACTAATAAAACCTTATATCAAAAATGGAGGGAAGAGGATTAGAAGTCCATTCATTTCCCCAGAGTAAACGTTCATGAATCAAAAATAGAATGGACACTAGTTTCTACAAAACCATTGGTTTGTTATCGAAAACCCTCATAGACATCCTGGTATTGTCGTTTGCGGTGTATCTTTTTTCCGTCCCATCAGGAGTCATGGCGTATTCATCGGGTGATCGATTGACGTGCTGGGTGCCTGCCTCACCTGAGGCTACCTCTGGTGATAGTAGAAGTTTCCAGAGATCAAAATTATTTACGTGAAGGAATAGACTAAAAATAGTGTCTAAACCAAAAAAGGTTGTTTATTCTGGATAGTTTAGGCACTATGGTTTAAAAAAGGGAAGTTGTGATACAAGGTGGTCGGGTTACTGGATCACCATATCTTTTTAGGTACGTGTCGACATGTTTCAGCTCGCTCGGCCCGGTCGGGTCTATGGAGCTTTCGTCAGGACAAAAAAACGTAAAAACAGACAAACAAAATTATGACATGAGCTTCACACAACTTAGGTGGGATTCAGTGTTTTAGAAGAGTGGGAAATTCCCAAACTGTGGAGACAAAAACCGACAAAGACAATTGTAAATGTCGGTACTTAGTACAGGTGAGTAGACAGTCAGGCTGAATTCTGTTAGGAGCGCTAATACTTATACTCCAGAAGTGCGCCAAATTTTGGCAGTTACACAGTGAGTTGAGTGAAAAAGGAGAACAAATGTGGTCTAAGGAAGTGCAAACTTGGCGAAACCGAGGTTGGGCTAGCCAAAGTAGAGAATTCTGACACGAAATATACAAGTGTATCACATGCACAATAGCTCGACGTGGCAACCATGCTGATCCCAGGTCTGTTATCAAAGGGGATTCTAAGGTCTGCTATAGTGGGAACTAGTGCATGGACAGTGCTGGTAGTTATTGGTTGGGTGAGATTGGGTTGTATAAGGGAGACGTGAGCAGTGACTTATATAACCCTCTTAAAAAAGTTTTTAAATACCTGTTTTTCACGAGGTGAGTACTTCAACAGGGGAACCAGAGTCGCATATGGTAATTTACTGTCAAAGTAAAGGTAGGCCCATTGATTAGTACAGTGTATTGTCTTAACCGTTTGGCTGGAGAGCGGTGTGCTACCATTCTTACCCATGAGGTACAGCTAGGTGTCCCTTGTGCTGACTCTTCCCCTGGCTATGGGCGGGGCTATAGAGTTCAGTCTTTTATACTGGTTTTGAAAACAAAGAAGGGACAACTCTAAGTTTTGGGAAGAGTACTAGTAAAATGGAGGATGTTCATGCAATGTTGATTTAGTAGAACTGGTGCCAAGGAATATGATCGTTCATCCCCAGGGTGTCTGTTTTGAGGCGGTCTACCCATCTTTGCTCCTTTTCGAAGAGAGTTTGTTCTGCGTTCTGATTTTTGAATTGGAGCATTTCGATGACTGTCCATCTCAGTTCATCGCATGTATACCTGCTTCAACAAAGTGAGTACATAGTTTGGTGTTGTTTTTCTTGAGTCTGATGTTGCTCCTATGTTCTCCTATGCGGAGTTTTACTTTGCGACAAGTCATGCCAACGTATTGGCGTTGGCAGGGGCAGGTGATGAGGTAAATTACATGCGTTGAATTGCAGTTAGTGTGGCTTCTTTGTGTCCACAATATGGTGTCTGTTAATTGCAGGGTTTTGGTGGTGTTAGTGAACTTGCAGACTCCACATGTGCCACAGGGGTAGTGGCCAGTGACTGGGGTCATGTTTGCATCCCTGATGGTAGATATGAGGGGTTTATTCCTTGGCCTGGTGTGTACAAGGACGTCTTTGATGTTCTTTGTCCTTCTGTTCGCAAATCTGGGTTTGGGCCAGTTGAATTTGCCTGAAGTTAGTATTTGCCAATTTTTCCTAATGAGTTTCTGTACGTCATAGGTTGCCGGGCAGAAGGTGGTGACGCAGGTAACAAGATCTTTTATTGGTTCTTTATTTGTGTGCTGTAGGAGGCATTCTCGTGGCTGATGTTTAGCACGTTTCTTGCATTTGGAGATTACTGTTGGGGTGTAGTCTCTGTTGCGTAACTTTCGACTCAGTTCCTGTGCTTGTAGTGCATAATCTTTCTTTTTGCTGCAGTTGCGTTTGTGCCTCAAAAATTGACTGTAAGGAAGGTTGTCTCGCAGTGGGCGGGGATGATAGCTGTTGTAGGAAAGCAGGCTATTTTTTGCTGTCGGTTTCGTGAACGTTTTAGTTTCCAGTTTGCCATTCTCTGCAAAAATTGTGAGGTCCAGGAAATCAATTTTTAGGTTATTCGCTGTGAAAGTGAATTTCAACCACTGGTCTCTACCATTGAGCCAATCTATGAAGGTAGTGAGATCTAGTCTGGTGTCCCAAAAGAGCAAAACATCATCGATGTAACGTTTCCAGTATAATATACTGGAAACGTATGGGTTGGTGTTGTGGAGTACACATTCTTGTTCGAGACGGCTCACATAGAGTCCCGCTACTGACGGCGCGAAAGCGCTGCCCATGGATGTGCCATGGCATTGCAGGAAGAGTTGGCCGTTGTATTCAAAGTAATTTTCTTGTAGGGCCAATCTACAGCATTCGAGAATGAAGTGTCGAGGGGTTTTATGGGTCCAGTCTTCCAAAAAGAGTAGATCTTCTAGCATCTTTAAGGTGTCCTCTTGGGGTAAGCTGGTGTAGAGGGATTCCACATCCAAACCCACCAATAGCATTGTGTCTGGGTTGAATTCTCGATCTGTGATCTGGGTCAAGAGGTCTCTGGACTTCTAATCCTCTTCCCTCCATTTTTGATATAAGCCTTTAAGCAGCGGACAGCTGCGGGAACAATCCACACACTTGCAGAATATCCTATTTTTTGCTACTTAGGGTGTCTTTTTGCTTGTAAATTCTGTAACACAGAGAGACGAAACATGGAGAACAATACCGGTCTGAGCTTTTCAGGAAGTGACATAGATGAAATCTTAGCAGGACAATCACTATTGCAGAACCAGGAGTTCATACAGGCTATTGCTCAAACAGATGATTGGGACACTCTGACCAACAAAAAGAGAGAACAGATTCGAACCTCGATACATGGCATAATAATGACTGAATACCTAAGATCAAAATCAGCCCGAGAGGCTTATGGTTTACTAATGCCCCAAGAATTTTCTTACATGACCTCGTATTCAGACGCGATTGGTCGTCCATTTCGTGGAAGTGCACCCTGGACTACCTAGTCCTTATAGTAAAGACAGCAAAGAGACTGTCGGACGCATTACTGGTGGAGATACAGGAATGTGAAAATGAACTAAAAAAAAGTATCAATCCCCAAGTATACAAAAAACGCATAGATGAAATAACAAAAGAGATGGATGAAATGGAAGAATATCTAACGCAAAACAAACTCCTGAAGCTAACCAAAGAACTGAAGAAATTCAGTCAAGAAAAAATGCACCCATACTCAAAAGATGACTATACAACAACCACCAATGGATCTGATACAGACTCCATAGGGGTGACATCGTCTGAGGGTTCAGAAGGCAGCTCTGAAGAGTCCACACCGAGGAGGGGCCGCAATAACTTCAGATTCCAACGCCCACGACGAGGAAACAGATGACCAAGACCACCTTTTTTCCATGGAAATCCAATGCCATATTATCCACCCTACATGCCTCCTTATGCGGGATGGATGAATCCTTACCATCCTGGCATGAACCACCAACAACCAATGGATGACCACCAAACGTCACACACCGCAAATCAACATCAGTCACTGCCTTTTTTAGGAAGAGGCCAAAATCAGTCACGGGGCAGAAAGAAAAACCTCAGATGGCAAGATCAACAACCAAGCGTACAAACGAGGAGCATGGCCGCAGCACAACCAGGAACGAGCAAGAAGACTCGTTAATAGTTAACCTAACCGACACTGCCCTGACTGAGGACCAAACGGTTGTCCTCAACAAAGGACTCGGCTTTGTGCCTACACCAACAACAGACCGATTCAAATTGAAATGCGAAGTGTCTGAATTCTGCAGGACCCTAAAACTAAAAGCCTTTTTCAATGAATCCGTGAATCAGACCATAGAAGGCGACACTACCCTAAGAAGGAAGTCCAAATTCTGTCCTCCAACCAGTGCAGTACCCATTGAAATACAAGCCTTTGAGCAGGCAGTCATGAAGGGGATTGACAAAATGAACAACAAAAAGAAAACCTACCAAAATATGAGCAACAAAGAGAAACAAGCCCTGAATGAACTTCGAGACAATGAAAACATCATAATAAAACCCGCAGACAAGGGTGGAGGTGTGGTCATCCTGACAAAAGAAGGATACAACCAACAATGTCTGGCCTTACTATCAGATGAGAAGTTCTATAAAAAATTAGACACTGATCCCACTGAGAGACTTACCAACACCATTGCCATCATGATACATGAGGCTGAGACAAATAGTTGGATCTCCAAAAAAGAGGCAGATTTCTTGACACCTAAAGGACCAAAAATACCTTTTTTCTATTCCCTGCCTAAAACACACAAGAACAGGTCCCCACCACCGGGACGCCCGATAGTATTGGGTATTGGATCTCTGCTGGAACCCCTATCTAAGTTCGCAGACGAGTATTTGAAACCTCTAGTCCAGAACACCCCCGCCTATTTGAAAGATACCAGAAACCTCTTGACCCAGATCACAGATCGAGAATTCAACTCAGACACAATGCTATTGGTGGGTTTGGATGTGGAATCCCTCTACACCAGCTTACCTCAAGAGGACACCTTAAAGATGCTAGAAGATCTACTCTTTTTGGAAGACTGGACCCATAAAACCCCTCGACACTTCATTCTCGAATGCTGTAGATTGGCCCTACAAGAAAATTACTTTGAATACAACGGCCAACTCTTCCTGCAATGCCATGGCACATCCATGGGCAGCGCTTTCGCGCCGTCAGTAGCGGGACTCTATGTGAGCCGTCTCGAACATGAATGTGTGCTCCACAACACCAACCCATACGTTTCCAGTATATTATACTGGAAACGTTACATCGATGATGTTTTGCTCATTTGGGACACCAGACTAGATCTCACTACCTTCATAGATTGGCTCAATTGTAGAGACCAGTGGTTGAAATTCACTTTCACAGCGAATAACCTAAAAATTGATTTCCTGGACCTCCCAATTTTTGCAGAGAATGGCAAACTGGAAACTAAAATGTTCACGAAACCGACAGCAAAAAATAGCCTGCTTTCCTACAACAGCTATCATCCCCGCCCACTGCGAGACAACCTTCCTTACAGTCAATTTTTGAGGCACAAACGCAACTGCAGCAAGAAGGAAGATTATGCACTACAAGCACAGGAACTGAGTCGAAGGTTACGCAACAGAGACTACACCCCAACAGTAATCTCCAAATGCAAGAAACGTGCTAAACATCAGCCACGAGAATGCCTCCTACAGCACACAAATAAAGAACCAGTAAAAGATCTTGTTACCTGCGTCACCACCTTCTGCCCGGCAACCTATGACGTACAGAAACTCATTAGGAAAAATTGGCAAATACTAACTTCAGGCAAATTCAACTGGCCCAAACCCAGATTTGCAAACAGAAGGACAAAGAACATCAAAGACGTCCTTGTACACACCAGGCCAAGGAATAAACCCCTCATATCTACCATCAGGGATGCAAACATGACCCCAGTCACTGGCCACTACCCATGTGGCACATGTGGAGTCTGCAAGTTCACTAACACCACCAAAACCCTGCAATTAACAGACACCATATTGTGGACACAAAGAAGCCACACTAACTGCAATTCAACGCATGTAATTTACCTCATCACCTGCCCCTGCCAACGCCAATACGTTGGCATGACTTGTCGCAAAGTAAAACTCCGCATAGGAGAACATAGGAGCAACATCAGACTCAAGAAAAACAACACCAAACTATGTACTCACTTTGTTGAAGCAGGCCATACATGCGATGAACTGAGATGGACAGTCATCGAAATGCTCCAATTCAAAAATCAGAACACAGAACAAACTCTCTTCGAAAAGGAGCAAAGATGGGTAGACCGCCTCAAAACAGACACCCTGGGGATGAACGATCATATTCCTTGGCACCAGTTCTACTAAAACAACATTGCATGAACATCCTCCATTTTACTAGTACTCTTCCCAAAACTTAGAGTTGTCCCTTCTTTGTTTTCAAAACCAGTATAAAAGACTGAACTCTATAGCCCCACCCATAGCCAGGGGAAGAGTCAGCACAAGGGACACCTAGCTGTACCTCATGGGTAAGAATGGTAGCACACCGCTCTCCAGCCAAACGGGTAAGACAATACACTGTACTAATCAATGGGCCTACCTTTACTTTGACAGTAAATTACCATATGCGACTCTGGTTCCCCTGTTGAAGTACTCACCTCGTGAAAAACAGGTATTTAAAAACTTTTTTAAGAGGGTTATATAAGTCACTGCTCACGTCTCCCTTATACAACCCAATCTCACCCAACCAATAACTACCAGCACTGTCCATGCACTAGTTCCCACTATAGCAGACCCTAGAATCCCCTTTGATAACAGACCTGGGATCAGCATGGTTGCCACGTCGAGCTATTGTGCATGTGATACACTTGTATATTTCGTGTCAGAATTCTCTACTTTGGCTAGCCCAACCTCGGTTTCGCCAATTTTGCACTTCCTTAGACCACATTTGTTCTCCTTTTTCACTCAACTCACTGTGTGCCTGCCAAAATTTGGCGCACTTCTGGAGTATAAGTATTAGCGCTCCTAACAGAATTCAGCCTGACTGTCTACTCACCTGTACTAAGTACCGACATTTACAATTGTCTTTGTCGGTTTTTGTCTCCACAGCTTGGGAATTTCCCATTCTACTAAAACACTGAATCCCACACAAGTTGTGTGAAGCTCATGTCATAATTTTGTTTGTCTGTTTTTACGTTTTTTTGTCCTGACGAAAGCTCCATAGACCCGACCGGGCCGAGCGAGCTGAAACATGTCGACACGTACCTAAAAAGATATGGTGATCCAGTAACCCGACCACCTTGTATCACAACTCCCCTTTTTTAAACCATAGTGCCTAAACTATCCAGAATAAACAACCTTTTTTGGTTTAGACACTATTTTTAGTCTATTCCTTCACGTAAATAATTTTGATCTCTGGACACTTCTACTATCACCAGAGGTAGCCTCAGGTGAGGCAGGCACCCAGCACGTCAATCGATCACCCGATGAATACGCCATGACTCCTGATGGGGCGGAAAAAAGATACACCGCAAACGACAATACCAGGATGTCTATGAGGGTTTTCGATAACAAACCAATGGTTTTGTAGAAACTAGTGTCCATTCTATTTTTGATTCATGTACTAATAAAACCTGTCTTCAGTTGATGGAATGTCTTCTGAAACAAATTTATGGAACACTTTTGGGGATTTACTAGATGGCAAGTCTTCATTGATTGATTTCTTCTATCACGAACATCCTCGAAATAACACAGACATTGAAACAGCTCTAGTTAAAGTTCCCAAAGATAAGGCACTTTATCCGAATGGTTTGTTTGTGGAATTTTATTTACAATTGTCTAAGCTTTTATTTCCATGTTTGTTTGCCCTATATGGCCACTTCCTTTCACTGGGACAGTCAGAAGCTGCATTCACAGATGCTTTTATGCCTTACCCCCACCAAAAAAGATCCTTCACACTGTAAGAATTCCCGACCAATATCAATTATAAATTTGAATTGCAACATATTTACCAAATGCTTAGCGCTGCTTATTGAAAATGTTTACCTAACCTAGGGGTCAATTAGAATGGCGGATGGATCGCCACCGCCATGCAGGCGGTGGCGATCCGTCCACCATCCTACCTAGCCCGTCTGCCACCTATTTTCCCCCCGCCATATATCAATGGCAGGGGGATCGTGGCGGAGGGGAAGTAACCGCGTTGCGACCGCGGCGTAAAAGGTCTAATATGGTGGGGGTGTCTATCAGACACTGCCAGCCATATTAGGATGGCCAAAAGCAGATGCCTTTCCGTGGCGGCAATGCCGCCACGGAAAAGCAAATTGACTTTGCTTTGGGGGCCCGTTGAGGGCCCCCAGGGTGAAGGGGCGGGGTGGGGGTGCACATGGGGATACCTATGGTACCCCCCTGCATTTGCATGCACAAAGCGGCAGGCACCGCGCGGTGCCTGCCGCTTTGTGCATGGAAATGCAAAGCATGCATTTTTTACTTTGCTGCCGGTGCTGCTTCAAGCAGAACCCCGACGCAATGTTAAAGATACAGATTAGGATGTG
Source organism: Lissotriton vulgaris (assembly GCF_964263255.1). NCBI lineage: Eukaryota > Metazoa > Chordata > Amphibia > Caudata > Salamandridae > Lissotriton > Lissotriton vulgaris. The sequence continues at coordinate 1,218,524,889 of NC_141685.1, read as the reverse complement.
GAGGGAATGACGCTGCTCCTACGGACAGTCCCTCCACCTCGGGGCGGCAGACGGACGAAGGTCCGTCCGCCAACATAATCTACCTTCTAATTGGTACGGAAAAAAAATGGATTTGCCAAAGGTAAAGTGATATCTGATAATTCTAATGGTTTTTTTTAATGCAAAATAAGGTGCTTCAAAAATAAAGGACTTACTGGCAGCAATTTCCCTTCATGCTCAAAAAAGCATCCGATACAGTTAGTTCGTGCTTCATTTTCAAAACTCTTCCATGACATGAGATTTGGCCCTACTATGTTACAATATATGTCAATATTATGCTACTCACCCAAGATCATTAGTCTAGTAAATGGAATAATTTTCCCTTACTTTAAGTTACATAGAGGGTACATGTCAAGGTTTCCCCTCATCTTCATTGCTATTTGAAATCTGGAACCATTTCTTGAACAAATTAGGCAAAATAATTTAGGATTTATATACATTTCTACCCAATTTAAATTGACCACATATGCCAATTATATTTTTGAACACATCTCTAGTCCTGAGAGATCTCTGCCTGTCTTTTTTTCTAAAGTAATCCAAGTTTTCTAAAGTATCTGACTATAAAATGAATATAGATAAATCTGAATGTTCACTTGTCTGCTGTTTGCTGCTTGCCCCACGGACCTTTGCCCTCGGATACCCGTGTGGGAGCCTCTCATTCTTTGGACGCCCACACCTCGCCGGACCCGCTCCGCGGGTCCCGCATTGCTCCTGAAGCCTGAGGGGAACTGTTGCTTCAAGAACATATGCTAGCTGGGGAGTTCGGGGCTGCTGCTGGGCTGCGAGCGAAGACCGGGTCTACAGATCTCAGGAGTCCCCGGTCAGCCGATCACCATCACCTGGCCCGCTCTCCCTGCAAGCGCCGCCCCCAGCTCACAGGTGGGGTTAAAACTTTTCCCTTTACCCTCCTCTGTGGGACCTGTCTGCTGTTTGCTGCTTGCTCCACGGACCTTTGCCCTCGGATACCCGTGTGGGAGCCTCTCATTCTTTGGACGCCCACACCTCGCCGGACCCGCTCCGCGGGTCCCGCATCGCTCCTGAAGCCTGAGGGGAACTGTTGCTTCAAGGACAAGTGCTAGCTGGGGAGTTCAGGGCCGCTGCTGGGCTGCGAGCGAAGACCGGGACTACAAATCCCAGGAGTCCCCGGTCGGCCGATCACCATCACCTGGCCCGCTCTCCCTGCAAGCGCCGCCCCATTCCCGCCCTTACTTCCTAAACACCAATAAGTGACGGAGAGACCCGCTGCGCGGGAGCGCCCGGGGCGAAGCCCGGGCAAAGGGCGGGCCGTCTAAGGCCGTCAGGGGCCGTAGGAGGCCGGGCTGGGCCACCCCTCTTGGCATTTGGACAACGACCTGGTGAACACTAATATTAGGTACAGTGGTCAGAGTGGTTTAGTCGCCCATACAGTCATAGTTGTGCTAGGTGTCTGTTGTGGTTACAATCGCTGTACTCTGGTTGTATAGCTTGTTTATTTTCAGCATGCCGCTACGATCGGGTAAAGACCGTTCTGTAGCTCTTCAGACTTCAAAGGGGGTGGTATCAAGCCCACTAGATGCTTTTATAACAAAAGCTACGGGCATTTTAGAAAAAGAAATAGCTTTTGTTGAGAAAAGGTTGTCATTAGATTTAATAAATGGGAAACGTTCCTCCTTGGGGCATATTGTTTCAGTGCCTAGCCCTTTACCTAGCTTACCACCTCTCCCTAATTTGGTTCTTGTCCCTGTTGAGATACATAATGATACTGAAGGTTCCCCTCTACTGCATTGTAATTCTGATACCAACATTAGTGATGCAGACTCATCTGTGAGTAGAGTAGAAGATAGCGTTCTATCAGCTACTCCATCACTACTAGACTCCTCCTCTGAAGAGGAGACTCTGGAGATGAATCGCCCTGGTAAGAGGAAGCGTAACAAGGGCCGGCAGAAAGGTGGAGTCTCAAAGGCATTAAAAACCGTTAGCACATCGTTGCTTGTGCCTGACACTCACCTATCAAGGGATGACCCATTGCATACTATACCATCGGGTGGCTCTGTTACCTCCACTATTAATCCCACAGGGGTCCCCTATGCTAGCATAGTAAATATGAATGGAAATAATGTTGACCTGCTAGCGCAAATGGAAATTTTATTTAAGACACTCTTGCTGCCGGTATTAGAGAGAACTAGACTTATGAATCTAAAAATTGACAGCCTAGAGACCCTCATAACAGATAATTCCTGCTTACTTAAAAAACTGGTCAGTGACCAGGCTAAGCAGTTGGTCTCTTCCAGTAGTTCTGGTCATTCTAACCCTAAATCCATAGGCAATACTTCTACCAAGGTTATCCCACCTGGGGAACCGTCAAATGTTAGCAACACTAGACCGGTCCCTAAGGCTAAGATTTCGAAGCCACCTAGGGCCTCATTTATGAAAAGTGACGCATTGCTGCGAGAAAACAGCGATGCGTCACTTTTCATTGCAACCCCAATGATGCGTCATATTTACAATATGACGCATCATTGCGCAAGGAATTACAGATACGTCAATATTTCTGACGTGTCTGTAAGCGCAAAAGTGACGCATTGCTGGAGTGTGTCACAAAAGTGAAGCATCTCCAGCAATGCGTCCTTTCACATGGGGAAAACCCCATATGAAAGGGCTTGCGTCAGTCTTACGCCTGCTGTGAGGTAGGCGCAAGATTTTGACGCAACAGCGTCCTAAAAGTGACGCAGTGAAATCTCATAGATTTCACTGCGTCACTATTACGAGGCTTTTTGCGGGGGAACGCCTCCTCTGCATACATTATACCTGACGCAGGTATAATGTAGCGCAGGGGTTTACAAAGTGACGCATCTGCTTAGATGCGTCACTTTGTAAATAGTGCGCAACAGGAGGCATGTTTTACGCCGCCGATATGTCACAAAAAGTGACGCACCGGCGGCGTAAAAGTGGCGCACGGCCTCATAAATGAGGCCCTTAGTGTTTACAATAAACCTTCTACCCCGGTTACCCGAACTGCTACACCCAAGAAGGCAAGTTGTAAATCTAATGGATTACCACTGTTAACTACCTCCAAGCCTATGAGTTCTGCACAGGCCTCTACTTCGGGGGTAGGCAGTTCTAAACCGACTTCCATCAAAATGCCAGTACTTGTGGTGCAGCTGGGTGCACACAACCCCCTAAGCGAGTTACTAGAAGAGGGCCTCCACCAGCAGACCTACCATTCGATGCTACACCATATACTATTGTTCTGACAGGTGTTGCACCCCTAAGGGACAGGCAATCTGAATCACATGGGGATTTAATGAACAAAGTAGCGTTTTGGCTTAATAAAAATCGTCTCCTTCCCCCCTCCTCTTCCACAAAGATTCTAACAGTCCGCAGAGTTGATTGGGTGGGTTACTGTGTAAAGGATTTGGAAGGCGATTGTATCCTAATAAACTTTCGGGATCCCTGGGTGGTCGATTATATTCGCAGGGAGGCAAGGTTTGGAAGAATAGGGGATGTACAATCCTTAAGCTTGTCTTATTTCTACCCTAAAAGGCATGGTCCGCCTCCTCCCAACAATTTTCCATCATTTAGACCGGCGGGGAGAAACATGGCAGAGAGGTTTCCCAACTCGCCCTTCTATCCGTGCCTCTCGAACAGGTTTGATCCACTATCTGGGCTGGAATGTGTTGATTGACTGGGGTATGATCATGGTCAAGATGGTATCAGTAGGGTCACTGTAGGCAGTAGCCATTTGCCCAATCCCCCCAGAAAATAGGGCCCTTGAGGAGGATAAAAATAAAAGTAAGGACTGTGCAGAATTTTACTTTAAATCACCTTCACCGAGATCTTGTCCCCCTCGGGGGCGAATGCTGAACTAGAGGAGGATAGGTATACCTTAGATGTAGCCCCAATTTGTAACCAGGTGGGGACAGCTAAAATTGTTTCCTGGAATATGGCAGGGCTAAGGGGTCGTATGGTTAGTGAAGATTGGGCTGATTTCCTTTGACATTGTCATTCTACAGGAAAGCTGGGCAGTCGCCCCGATTCACAGGGCAGGGTACCTTAACTTTTTCAAGCCTGCTATACAGGGCCCTAAGGGTAGACCCTCAGGAGGGTTAGTGGTATGGATAAGACAGTCTATGGGGTATAGTCTTTTAGAGATTTCGGTAGACAATCCGGATCTCCTGTGTATTAAGTGTAGTAGAGGCAACTATAAGGACTTAGTACTTATAAATATTTATGCTAGAGGACACCCTTGAGGTCGTAAGCAGCCAGTTATAGACGATCTGGACTCACTTTTTAGGAAAATAGGCAGTGACAGTTTTATTCTGGTCGCTGGTGACCTGAACTGTTCATTTGAGCCTCTGAACAATGTGGGGGAGGATTTGGGGGCCTACGAAGACGCTGCATGGGACATCCTGCCTTCATTAATAACAAGGGGCATCAAGGGCACTGAGGCAGTACTTCACTGGCTGGGGCTATGTTTGGAGTGAGGGCTACGTGCTGCTAATGGACGCACGCCCTCCGATAAATCAGGCCACCCGACCTTTAACAATGGGGTCAGTAAGAGTCGTATCGACTATTTTCTTGTTAAAATTGAGTTCTGGTCCCAGATTATCGACATGGAGGTTGTGGAACGGCCAGAGAGCGATCATAACCCCCTTTCACTGAGTCTTAAGCTTTCAGGTGTTGGAGGTGGGCCTTCTATTACTGCCTGTTCAACGTCAGAGGTCACTCTATGTAATGATAGGAGAAGAGTAAATGGTCTAGGGTAGTTGCAGACCCTTCCATAATAAAAGGTATAGAGGAAGAAGTCGCAAAAACATTGGTTGCAATGGAAGTTGCATCATCCCCCCAGGGGACTATCTCTCAGATTAGTGATCTCCACGACCAGTGCTTTGCGAAACTAAAAACCTTGTTAACAACCCCATTATTACCAAGGAAGGATAAAGTCCGGACCAAATGGTATAATAAAAGTTGTAGGGTAGCGCACAGTAGCCTGATCTTAGCGATGAAATCTAGAGACATTGCCGTTATTAGAACGGCTCGGCTGACCTATAAAAAGGCGCTATGGGCTGCGAAGAAGGAGTGGGATGACCATCACTGGTCAGAGCTCCTTTCAGCATGTCTTACCTCAAACCAAATTAAGTTTTGGGAAATCGTTAAGTGGGGTGCGAACCCGTATTCCCAAACCCCCGTGAATCATGTCTCTGTGGAAGACTGGGTGGCTTTCTATTCAATGCAGTTTAAAGCTCCGAATGTGGATCAGGATTCTCATCAAGAGTTGGACGCCGTCTTGCCCTCTAACCCAGTTTGTCGACTTGTTTTTAATACCTTTGACACGAAGTATGCTCTGGGTGCGGTCCATTCAGGTAGAGCGCCTGGGATGGACGCAATACCCACTGATCTTTAAAAAAAAATCTTGACATTTGGGTTCCCTACATAACTATGCTTGTAAATGCAATTGCTGCAGGGGCAAGGATTCCGGGCTCCTGGAAAGGGGCGGAGATTCTACCAGTATTTAAAAAAGGAGACCGCTCAGTCCCAGGGAACTATCGCCCTATAAGCTTGATAGATTCTCTTCAAAAAATAGTTGCCAGGATGGTACTCGCGAGAATCCAGGGGTGGATGGAGCAAGAAAACATTCTGTCCCCTATGCAAGTAGGATTTAGAGCAGGCACCAGTACCCTAGATCAGGTCTTCAGACTTAATATGTTGTATTGGAAGGTTGTCTAGTTGGGTGGTGGTGCTATCTATGCCGCTTTTGTGGACCTTAAGTCGGCTTTCGACTTGGTACCAAGAGAGAAAATGTGGAAATCCCTTAGACTCATGGGTCTGCCACCCGAACTTCTCGATTTAGTGGTTAGACTACATGAAGAAAATTTTGCTAAAGTTAGATGGGGCAAACAAGGTCAGGTGACCGATAGTTTTCCAGTTACACGCGGTGTGCGACAGGAATGCGTGTTGGCACCCACCTTGTTTCTTTTGTTTATCGATCAGGTTGTAAAAAAAATTTCTGATACCCCGACCGACGCACCATCTTTGGGCGGGTATAAATACCCGTTGTTGATTTTTGCAGACGATACCCTGCTTCTTTCTAAAACACGAGGGGGGTTGCAAATAGCCATCAACAGGTTTGCTGAGTTTTGCAGGGTTAATGATCTGCAGATCAACACAGATAAAACCAAATTTATGGTTTTCAGCAACAAAATCCCTATTAAAAGCTCTATTACCCTGAATGGTACCCAAATTGAACAAGTGGACACAATGACATACCTGGGTGTGACCCTGGACTACCACTTTAGCTGGAAACCCCAGAGTGAGGCTTTATATCTTAAGTTTGTCCGCCTCTCGGGCTGCCTATTACAGGAGCAAAAGAAGTCCCTGACCAAACGCATTGCCCCGGCGATAAAAATCTACAAAGCAAAAATTAATACAGCCATATTATATGGTGCAGATATGTGGGGGTTTAAAGATTTGTCTCTGCTAGTTAAGGCACAAAATAAATTCCTGCGAAATTTGGTGGATCTTCCTCAATCTACACCCACCAAACCATTGTTGCTAGATTTGGGCTGCAAACCCTTCAATGATTTGGCTCGTTTCCGTCTGGTGGCCCTATGGCGACGGCTCTGGATTACACTAGAGCTTAACCTATTTGCCAAGGAATTGGACGAAGTTAGGTCACTGTGGGGGGCCTCTCGAATCTCCTGGTTAAGGGAAGTAAAATCTGTGTTGGAAGAGATGGGACTCAACCACCTTAGGACTAATCCGGGGGGGTCCCCCTTTCAGTAAAGCATCTTCCAGTGATCCAGTCAGACGCTTCTAACTTAACTGGGCTTTTTCTGGTACATAAATTAACCCCTTCCCTAGAACCTTACTGGGATGTGATCACTAAAGCCCTCGACCGCAAACTATACCACCAGTTCCGGGTCGGTTCACTCCCAGTCAATTCCTTTGCTGGGAAATGGTCTGCGAATTCTAATCATACTTGTCCTTTTTGCCCCAATCAATCGGAAAGTATGGGTCATTTTTTCTTTGCATGCCCAGCCTACCGTGCTCCACGGCTAAAATGGCTCAAACCCCTTTGTAGTAATCTTGAAATCAAAGGGTTCTTAGAAGCCATAAGGATATTTCGTACTAACACATCTGAGATGGTAGTGGTTGGTGTGGCCAAGTATTTAGGCTGGGCCTGGATTATACGAACTAGGAACTCCAATGCCTCTTAATGTCTGTCTTTTACATATTTTATATTTTGATATAGCTGTCTGTTGTTATAACCAGAAGTCTTTATTAAATTGCTTATTACATTGTTTAATATTTTTTTAGATGAAGAAAACTTTTAGATAATGATTGTTACCGTGGTTTTACAAAATTATGGGTGTTGTTTTGTCTTGTCTTTTATGAATTGATATTCGAAATAAAGACTTTTGAACTGAACTGAATGTTCATCCTTTAGGAAGCTTTGTGTTAGTCACCCATTTCAATAAGTTTGAACTGGAATAAGACCAAAATAAAGTGCCTGGGGGTTTGGAATTCAGGCTTTGTATGCAAAATCCTCAAGATTACTTGAAAGAATAACATACTAGATTAGAATGTTAAGAGCACAAATTGTCTCTACTACACCATTCCTTGTGGCTTAGACTGTATACAATAAAGAGGATGTTCCAGCCTATTGTTAACTTTGTTTTGTCTATGATGCCAGTTAAGATTGCCTAGTCTTTCTTTTGCAAAATAGACCATTACTGATATGTTTTCATGGAATCACAAAAAGGCATGGATTCATTTGAAATATCTTTAAAAAAAATAAGAATAATGAGGGGAGTTAATTTCCGGGACTTTATTAAAAACTATCAAGCTCTAATTTAAAACAGGCATGAGACATTTAGTTGTCAATATCTGCTCTCCAAGATAAGATTTGTTTTTAGATTGAACAAGCTGCTTTACATCACTTTACTTAAAAAGGAATCCTTTTATTGTCCAAACCCAGAAGACACTTTATGGGACATCACTAAGACATAATTTGCTTAGACCTATACTGATTAATTTCCTCTCTTATAAAGAAAAAATTGTACACAGTAAACTATGGTATTATAAAATGCTCAAACACTAATTCTTTTTTTTTCGAAGGCCTAGAAAGTCTTTGGCATTCAAACTGTCTCTCAAATCCTTTAGGTTTTATTTGAATATCTTTTTCTCAATTAGCTAACCTATATAATTTACCCGTGTCTTGCCATAAACAATGCAATATTTTAGCCATCCTCCTATATAAAAGTCTGTAACTATCTTCTGTACTTCCTAATGAGTCACCAGATTCTCTGTTCCACACTTTAAAGCTGTTAGATGGTAGAAAGGCCTCCATTCTATTTAAAACTCTGATCCAGCCCATTTATCCCAAGGGTAAAAACTACTACAGAGTTTAAACAGAAGATGTATATGGGAACTGTATTTTCTGTAGAATTGTGGATTAAGGTATGGGTAAAAGTTCATTTCACTTCCATCTCTGCTAGCAATACTCAAGCATTATTATTTTTGAACTCACAATTGTTTTACACTACCTCACATCTTTTTACAATGAATTTCATCCCAAGGGTACCTGTTGGTCATGTCATAATCAAGTTGGTTCCTAAATGCATATGTTTTTTGAAAGCCAAGTTGTCCTATTTGTGGTGTGGCTGCTTCCTAGGCTGTTATCCTAGGCAGTTCACATAATCTGCACCAACAAAAGATACCTATTGCTAAATGTATAGATTTATTGATAGCAGTATCTATTCAAATTATCACCTTAAGCTGGAAGTGCCCTGGTATAAGTTGGTGGAATACGATCTGTAAACATTAAATATTCAATACATATAACGTTACTTCTGTTCAATTAGACATAAAATGGACTAAACTTTGGCAACACTTAACATACTTTTGGGAACTTTCATCTTACTCTTGTCGGCAGCCTTTTGTCAACTGGAAACCACAATACAATATATAAATATGTGTTCTGCTGTTTGGTTCAGTTTAGAGAATTGTTCTGGTAAATTAATAAATCTGATGTAAAATGTGCTATTTGTAGCTTATAAATGCTTATTTTATTGATTATTTTTCTCTTTTTTTGGTTCTATAGATTTGACTGCTATTTTCCTACCACTCATTTCATATCTGAATACATGCTTTCCGCTTACGTGCCAAAATATTTTACTTTATTTGCTTTATATTTAGTATAAGAATAGTAATAACAATTCTTGGTTATTTTATTAATGTTTTAAACTTCCGCTAGGCTCTTTTGTAGTTTTTTTTATACTTCTTGATCACATGGTGCATATTTTACTTGTTATTTCTTATTTCATTTTTCATTGCTTTTATAATCAAATACATACATTTATTAAATAAACATATATATTGTAAATTCGATTTCATGAGGATTTTGCAAATATAAAATAGTGTTTCATAGGACAACTGTTACTGCTCAGGATGTTATATGCAGACTGTAACCTGACATCCAAAATACTAGATATCTATTTATGCCTATCTACATTTACTGCATCTTTTTACACATACATTGCTGCAATCCACCTCCAAATCTGGGGACATAGCCTTCATTTTCTCTGAACTGCAAACAAATAAGAACATTATTCTGCATCAATCTTTATATGATCAAGAGACACAAGGTGCTCTGCATCATTAGACTAGACCTGGAACTAAAGACTTATATGTTGTACAATGGTGAACAGAGGACATGAGGCTATGGGACCAGAATATTGTGGATTAAATATTGTCTGACAGAAAACATTGTTACAAAAATATTGGGGGATATGTAGAAGAAAGTGTAGGAGAGAGACGTTAACCTTTCTGATTTAACACCTCTTTCCTCCACTTCTGAAACGCAATGCTGCACCATATTTACAAGAATGTGGTGCAGCATTGCATTTTCCCCTGCGATGGCGCTAAGTTTTTCAACATAAAACCAATGCAAACACCCTTGCACCAGAGTGCAAGGGTGTCTGCAGGCAGGGGAAGATTGTTTATGTGTAAGAAGATGTCCCTTACTGCACATAAACAATCCTAGAAATGCCATTCTGTCACCGTCAAGTGTGCTGCTTCATGCAGCACACATGAAAGTAACAAAATGGCATTTTGTAAAAAGTTTTTTCATGTATAGGAAGGGACACCTTCCTGTACATAAACAAACCATGCCATTTTGCTTTTTCTATGTGTGCTGCACAAGGCAGCACACATGGAAAAAACAAAAACGAGGTGAAATAAAGCATTACTCCTTGTTTTGCCAACTTAAGACCAGGTTTTCCCTGGTCTTAATTTTGGTACTGACTTCTATGCACGCCACCCTTAAACATAAGGGGCAGTGTAAAAATGAATGGGCGTCGCTTTGGAACGCCCACCGAAACACCCGCTGCCTACCCCTTTCACACTAACTATAGCGTGAAAGGGGGTCTTTTGTACAAGGCAGCCTTAGGCCACGTTAAGTGGGTTAGCGCTGCATTGTACGAAAGGCGCAGCCCCTACTGCCACCACAACTTCAATACAGGTGGTGGTGATAGGGGATTGTACATATGCCCCATTGTCTGTTGGAGTAAATAGTATAAAGCCTACACCCAATGGATCTATATTTCTGTAAAGGCCATTCAGTACGCAATATTACTATCCAAGGACATTTTTGTCAATATCTATGGGGAGACAAGTGGTGGCCGCCGACGTTGGGCACTCTTCCATAACCCAAAACCATTGTAAAAAACCTGAGTGTTCGGTTTGACAATGCCCTCTCCTTTGAGGACCATGCTAAAATCCGTGGGAGGGACTTGCTTCGGCCTACTGCGTGGACTTAAACTCATATTGGGTTTGTGTGACTCCCACACCTGTCAGGTGGTCGTTCAAGCTATGTTTCTGGCTAGGCTGGATTATTGCAATCATTTTCTGCTGGGATCCAATAAGTCCGTCATCAACAGGTTACAATGCACCATGAATGTGGCAGCCCGTATTCTGTTTGTTCTGCCTAGATACAGTTCTGTCGCAGGCTTGCTGCATTGCCTACAGTGGTTGCTCATGGAGCAAAGAATCCAGTTTAAAACACTTTGCATCACACACAAAATTCTCACAGGTGCTGGTCCGGCTATTCTAATTAATTTTTGTCATCCCTACACCCCTACCAACACCCTTCGTTACGCTGATCTACTTCTCGCTCGTGTGCCACGATTCTGTAGGGCTAGACCAGGGGGGTCGCTAGTTAAAGGTGCTTGCTCCCGCCCTTTGGAAATCTCTGCCCCTTCCTATCAGAAATATCAGCAATCTTCTGTTGTTTAGAAAGGCTGTAAAGTGCTGGCTTTTCTGCTGATCTAGCATCCCTTCATGAATCCATCCTCTCCTCCTGCAATTAGCGTTGGGACGCCCTTTTGCCAGGACAACCATGCTCTTTATACATCTTCAACATTAACATTAACATTATTCAGGCACACAGCTAGTACGTGTAATGTTAGAGTACAGTGGACATAGGTGATCCTTCAGAACTGTTTTCCAAATTAGTTGACTCAGAGAATGAAGATTCCAATCATGCTAATGTAGCCGATTCCAATCATGCTAATGTAGCCGTGTGTGATGGAAACTATAGGAATAGGACAGCGATCTATCTTTACCATGAACCTGTTATCTATTGAGAAATGTGGCATCCCTATAGAGTCAAGTACCACTAACTGGTCACACACACCAAATAATGTCAATTATCCTAAATCTTGGTTGTGCTGAATATTGTTGGTAACATCCAGAAATGAAAAATACATTATTACATGAAACATTTGAAAGTTGTAGTGCAGGTTTCCTAACTTTTCATGAAGCTGTGCAACCAAATGTAGTGCATTGGTTTGACAAGGGAGGAAACACAAACAAATTGCAATTATGTTGGATTGCAAATACCTTCAGAACACTTTGCATCAGGTTTGCATTAGAACAATAACACAAACCTGCTGCAAATCTGGGTCCTAGTTTACAAAATTACAATGCAATGTTATAACTTTTGTTATCTTTTGTAGTGCCTGTTGTTGACAGTTCTTTGCATACAAGCCAATACTTTATATTGTCCTCTATGTTCACGATTTGTTTATCACATCTGTGAATATTCTTAGTGCTACGTGCCAGAGCATGATTAGAGCACTGTGAAAAAAAAGAGATGTTTTACAACATGAGGTTGGATTGGAACAACTATTTTCCATTCATTTCTTTTAAGTGTGTTGGACAAAGTACTTTGTTAAGGTTGTGAATGGCTGCTAGAGCTCTTCAGTAGAAAAATCCTTGCTTTTGAATAGCTTGTGCCAGATCCCAAAACATGTTTCACTGATGCAAATTCATGTCCTTGGAGGGATGTTAAGACAGTGCTTGCTGCAAATACATTTTATTACTGTTTTATGAAAGCATGATTCTCGAGGTGGTAATGTGTGAAAAGAACATTTGTGCATATTTGGTGTGTGGTATTTCTTATTGTTTTGATGTGTTCTATTGTTTGTGTGCTACTTTTACGTGGCAACATTGCATTGTGAATTTTATATGTTGAACTGCAGTTGTGTTCTGTTTTCATATTTTTTAATATGGTCTGTCATATTTTTATTGTAATATCATGTTGACTTGAGTATGGTATCATGCTCTGTACTGTTCTTTACTTTTGACATGTCAATATATTTTGCTATATATCAAACCAAAGCAGGAAACACCTTGAAAGTTCCAGACACAAGCAGCTGTTTGCCAGTGTCTAAGGTGGCAAAACAGCACTGCTCCAGTTCTTCATCTACTTAAGATAATAGCAAGTCTAAAACTGTGGAAGAGACTGTGGGCTTAATGTACTAACATATTTACCCATAGACACAGAGGGGCCGATTCCGATCCTGGAAAAAAAACGTCAGTCCGATTTTTATCCGGAGCCATCGCCGTACGAATCGTACCCGTCCGTCCGAGTCGCGTAGTACGATCCGTATTCCGTCAATCCGTCTGAATCGTCGCGATCCGTACGTATTGCAAGGCTGAAACAGTGAACCGTACGACTTGTACACATGCTGTACAACCCGACGAGTACGATCCGGACCGGGGTATGAGGACGTGATTCGTACGGTCCACGTCAGGTAAGGGTGATTCGTACGGAAAAGCACACAATCACTTACACACCGTACAGTGCATACACCCCATGATCGCAGGGATATGGTGCCTACCCCTGCGATCATGGGGTGTACGCACCGTACCCGCGATCGCAGGGTGTACGCACCGTACACCCAGCGAACATGTGGTACGGTACGTATACCCCAATATCGCGGGGTACGGTGCGTAAATGTAAATGTAAATGTATTTGTACTTGTAAAGCACACTGCCGCCCCATTCCGGGGCATCCTGGCGCTGTACTCATACCGTTGTGGAACCCTTCCTGGCTTTTCCCTGTGAAATGTCCACTCTGGGCACCCCCAAGGTGAAGCCAGGCATCCCAGCGCTGTTGGGGCCGTTGTACACCCCAAGATCGCAGGGGTACGCACCGTACCCCCTGTGATCATGGGGTGTAAGCACCATACCCGGGAGGGCCATTCCTTACCTATTTAGGGGCGAACTCTGCTTTTACCGGTGTTTTCAGCTCCCATAGAAAAAGGGTCGTACGGAGCATTACAGACACAAATCGTACTTGCCGGGTCGGAAAAAGCGGCCGCGAACCGCACAGATGTCGCGTACAGCGGGTTGCGAGGGAGATTCATGCGAAGATTCCAGTCTTACGGTCTTTGTACAATTCGTAAGGAGTCCTGCTCCTGGTACGATTCGTACTTCATCGTATGTACGGGGGACGCTGCAGGGTACGATTCGTACGGGAAAAACGCTCCGAACGGCTATTCGGGGCGTTTTTCCCGAATTGGAATCGACCCCAGAATGGGTAAACCCTTTGCTATGTTATTCACTGTGTCTTATCTTAATATCCTCATTGCAAACCTAATGTGATGCAGCCCCTGGTGTTATGTTGAGTTGGTAATTTCTTCTTCGAAAATTGTCTTTATGAGTCAACAGAAAATGTGAGTATTTGATCATCTGGTTTAGGATGGCATAAAGAGACATATAACAGTGGTTTTGCGGTAATTAAAATGTAAGATATTATAAAACACAAATCTTGATTTAAAAAAAAACATCTAAAACTTATGCAATGCATATTTTTGCACATTTGCCTGGACTTCAGTTAAATGTATTTCGGTTAATAGTTTAAATGGTACTACTCAAACAGGTTTAACATACATCTGTTAGAAGAAAAAAGCATGAGTTATGATGATGATATGCAAAAAGCCTTCATTCTAATGGGGCAGATTTTGCTAATTGAATATGATGAACCAGTAGCGTGGGTAAATACAATCAGTTGTTGTAGTACTTTATTCGATAGCAAAGTATCATAAAAGTAAATACATCATAAATTGAATTAAAAACTATTACATCATAAAAGGGATAAAAGTTGCTAAAAGTATTCAATATAAATTTTGTTTAAAAAATAGGTTTTTCTAAAAATTCCAGATTAGTAAAAAAAGGAGAGGAACCCAAATGAGTATGTCACAGCAAAAGAAAAAAGGGTGCTAGGAGGTAAAGTGCTAATTCAAACAATTTAACAGGATTTGAATGACTACCCAGTACTCAATCGCACCAGCTTAGATCGTATTTGCCATGCACTTCCCAGAAATTTTGCAACCCCGGCAATTATCAACATCGAGGAAGTGTCCGTTGTCAAAATGCGAAGAGCCACTGAACACTGCCGTGTCCCCAATTCTCTGCATACTGGGCGTAGACATCTTTTCCTTGCCCCCTTGTATGCTCTACAGGCAAACAGGAAGTGCCCAAGCGTTTCAGTAGGATTAGGGCACCCCGGACATGCCATTTGGTGATGTTTGAAATTTTTCCACCTGCTGGTAAAGATATTCAGGGGTAAGGTGCCATGCCGCATTTTGAGGAACAGAGATCTGTCTCTTGGTAAGGTGATAAAATCAAGGAATGGCTCCAGCTTCGGTATAGGCTTATGTAATAAAAATTGATCAGTTAAAGCACCCCACTTCGGGTTTGACGAGTCCCTTTCTTGAATCCTCACCCAATACAACTTTTTAACAATGTCTTTCGGCGGCGGCTGCTGAGATAGCCATTCTTCTTTAAGTCCCATGTTAAACACCAAGTCCCTTAAATTTTTCAGCCAGGGGATCACCCCAAAACCATTCAACTCAATAAGTTCGTCGAGGACTGCAGCATAGTGGCTAAGGTCCGGCGTCCTTCTTAAGCGGACCCAATATAATAAAGGTCGGAGACCGACAATGTCTTTAATGGAGCGACGTCCCAAATCATAGAGTAGCGGTTTAATAGGGGTGGAGACCGGGAGGCCCACTAGCTCTCTCATAAATTTATGCTCAGCTGTAGCTAAATCAGTAATTCTTTCGAACCCCCAAAGTTCGGAGCCATAGGTTGCAGCAGAAAGCGCCTTGCCCTCATACACTGCTAGGACAGGGCTAATAGGTTTGCTGGATGTCAAACGGTGGTCTCTAGCAATTGCTCCTGACACCCTTGTAAAGTTAAGCAGCATCTTGGCAATATGAGCATCCCAGTTCATCTTACGATTTATTCTGACCCCAAGGTAATCAAATGCATTAACCTCCTCCAATAAGGTACCATCCAATGCAATATGAATTTTCCTCAATTTTTTATTTCTAGACAAAACCATCAATTTGGTTTTGGTGGTGTTGATTATGAGGCCACGATCTTTACAAAAGCCACTAAACCTGTCTAGAAGTTTCTGAAGTGAGAGTGTCATCAGCAAAGAGGAGGGTAGGTGTTTTTTCTCCAGCCAGGGTGGGGGCATCCGCTGGGTCCTCCCTCAAATGGTCTGCCACCCCATTTATAAAGAGGGAGAACAAAGTCGGAGCCATCACACACCCTTGGCGGACCCCCCTCTGCACAGGTATTTTCGCTGTCAGCTGACCTTCATTCCCCCATCTGATTCTCGCGTATGTACCATCATGTAATCTTTTGATTAGTTCCAAGAGGTAACATGGGATGCCCATTTCGTGCAGTAAATACAATCATAATGTACCATATACCCAAAAGTACTTGTAAAGATCCAAGGAGCAAACCTCTGGGGGGTGTAAAAGCCTCTTTCACGCTATGATGGGTCTGCCCTTAGCCTGGGCTTAGCCTAGGTGCGACCTGTGCAATAAGAGTTTTGAACATGCTCTATAGCTGCAAGTCCTCTCTGGGCCTCCTCCTTCTGCCCCCTGGAATCCTGGGACCAGTAGTGTCACAAAGTGACTGATGTACTTCATGGCAGGAGTGTGCAACTTGCTTTATAGCACCATGTGCTTTCTGGGGCCTCCTCTTCCGCCCCCTGGAATCCTGGGACAGGTATTCTCACAAAGCGTATGGTGTCCCGCGTACCAAGATCGTTGAATGCTCTCTATAGTGCCAAGTGCTCTCTGGGTCCTCCTCCTACTGCCCCCTGGAATCCCGTCCCTGGAATCCTGGGACAGGTAGTCCCAGAAAGCATCTGACGTCCCTCGCAGCAGGAGTGTCAAACACACTTTATAGCGCCAAGTTGTCTCTGAGGCCTCCTCCTTCTGCCCCCTGGAATCTCAGAACAGGTAGTCCTCTAAAGCATCTGCTGTTCTTATAGTGCTCCAGGTCCTGGAAGAACTCTCTATCAGAAATCCTCTATGGCATCTAAGTACTTTTAAATGCTTTCTCACCTTTTACATGTTTCAACTAAATAGTTTGCAAAATCATTTTCGCTTACCTTTTATTGTTCCCTCAAGCTCAATGAAACTCTAGAATTCTAAACCCACATAACACTTGGTGGGTGTTAAATATCATTTAAATCGAAGCACTTGTCCCTTATTACACTTGTGTCCAGGTTTCTATACTGTATATGAACCTGAACTTAAAAAATGGTGCATTATACTAGAGACCTGGCTTACGGTTTCTTACGGTTTCTTATTAATATCCGTGTCTTTGAAACCAGCTGTATATTTTTTCCTTATACTGAATTAGGGAACGGTGCAATCATATCTCTTTCCATTTGTTTATTATTGGGAGCAGAGGTAGAGGATAAATCAGTGGTTTCGAAATTTAGCCCAAGCTATTCTGTGGAGATGGTCAAACGCCATATTGGAGACTAATAACTCAACAGAAGAGGCCGTGACCATGTTAGGGGACAAGAAAAAAACAGTCTGTGCTCAAAACCCCCAAATAACACAGACTATAAGAAACATAACGGTAAGCAACAACCGCCAACTAATAGAATGCCTTTAAGGCAAGACGGAGGCCCCCTTGTAACCAAACCTTCGAGACATACCGTCTCCCACACTACTCAGGCAATTGTTATCCCATGTAGTGAGAAGATGAATCTGGCCAGCTGAACGTCTACCAAAGTAGTTGGAGTGGATCCTTCCATTCCTTGCACAAATAGGTACTCTCCCCTGACATCTCCTGAATGCAGTAGATCACCAGACATAACTAGTAAATCGGAAAACAAAGGGAGCAGTCGTGAATCCCAGATAAATAAAATAATACACAGGAGTAGGCATGAACATCAGTCAATGCTTGTTGCTAGTGCGCACAGACATAGTAAGAGCCAAGTGAATCTTGAGTGCGGTCAGCCCCTCCTAAACATTCATCAATATATTTTAAACTAAGCATAACTACACCTTGTTTATATGGGCAAACCTTTACCATCATCTACTGCTGTACCCGTTAATATCCCGCAGGCCAACATCTTGCTCCCCTAGAGATTCACAGTATCTTCTAGGAATTTAGACCTACTTTAAAATGCAGATTGTGCATCGGCCAACTTGAAGCCGATTGATTGACTCTTTCTACCTTTCTTCCTAGTATGCAGAACCACCAATTGAAGATTCTTCCCTCCCTTAGAACTAATTACAAGCCCTAATATTCCTGTAGAATCAAAAATGGTGACCCATGCATTTACAGCTAGTCCTCCAGGCTACTTTACGGATGCAACAATTTTCACTCTCCCTTTTCAACAAGATGACACACAACTCACTGGGCATTTAAATGTAGCATCTTGGAACGTCTAGGGTTTAAAGCAAACACTCCTTGACCGTGATTGCTAGGATTACATCAATCAGTTTCAACTCAGCATGGTACATGAAACTTGGTTAACACAACCATTTCACAATCCACGATATTAAAGCATACTATACTACGTAAACAGTATACCTTCTTCTAGTGGTAAGCCATCAGAGGGTCTTGTTGTATAGGTAAAAATATCATTGAATGTCCATATTAATGTTCTGAACATTGATTTCCCTGATATTCTCAGACAAAGAAAATTCATGCAAAATGGGCATATACTGTACTTTTTCAACGTCTATATCAGGCCAAGACAGAGAAATATGTATTCCCCACTTTAGTGCTATTGGAAAGTTACTTAAATACCATAAAAACGAAGGGCATGATTGTCATGGGGGGGAGGGACTTCAAGACTATGTACAACTCTATTTGTGACTGTGACTTGGTCACAAGTGAGAAGGATGAAATAAGGGGTGTTTGTGTTGTCTTGACATTAGTTCCAACATTTCATTTACTGTGGCTGCCATGCAGGAGGCCATTCTAACTGCAGCACATGGCCTGCGGTTCAGCAATGTCAGGTCTAAATCTGACAAATTATGCTCACATGCATTTAAGATAAGTATGACTAGATCTCAATTTGACTATATCTTGTTAGGTGTTTCTCTATGAAAAAAATGATAGACTTCAACATACATTTTAGGAATTATAGTGATCATTTACATCTACAAATAATGGTATCAGGATCCTTGTTTGAAGAGTTGACATTTCCACTGGGCGTCCATTTGCAAAGCCAACTGTTGGAAACAACCACAGATCCATAAAGTGACCAAATATACTGGGTAATATGGTGGTAATACGGCACACCACTGTAAGGACCACCAACATCCCCGCAAGCCTCTTAGATCTGCCAAGGAACACCTGAAGAATTTTCCTAAAATTCATAGGTCCCAGTGGGGAGGCTGCTCTGTGAAATATTTTGAGTCCAAACAATGGAACTCTCTACTGCTAAAGCTACATCAATTGGACCATAAACAGCCCTTCTGCAAGCCCTTGGACACTTGTCTGTTAAAGATTTAGTTCCACTCTGTACTGCTCGGCGACTTGCAATGTCTGTTTAGCACTGGGAGGCCTTCTGGTAGCTATGGGCTATATAAGAATCCATGAGTTGAATTGAATTGAATTGTTTTAACTGAGATCTATAATGTTTATTCCAACGTTCCGACTCCAATTATCGACCTCCCATAATCTCACATTCCCATAGTTGACATCTATAACAGCTCAGTTGAAAACTTAAAACCATATTTAACTAAAGCTCCATCTCAATATTTGGAATGATTATCAAATATAAATAAATTAAAAAAAATCATTGGTATGTAAAGGATTGTTGTATAGCCAAAAACGCTTTAAAAATTTCAAATCTTATCTTAATGTCCTTGCAGTTAAGGCACAGTATAGAGGGCATTGGCACTAGCCAATTGAAACTGGGATGATGATATATTTCATGGACCTGATTGAGGCAGTAAATACTGGTGACAATATGACATTTTGAAAAATCATAGCCCACAAAAGTAAGGATTCTCACTCACAGATTGAATACTTTTAAAATCTAAGTGAATGGGTTGAACATTTTTCCAGTCTCTACGCATATGGTAATAACTTATCTCCTACAGCTTCGTATATGCCACACATCAGCCATGTAATTGGTGATGAGCCACTACAATTACATTTTACCCTGGAAGAGACAACTTTGCCATAGAGGTTATTACATTATGGAATGCTCGTGGTCCAGACAAAATTCCAGGAAATGTCTGCAGCACAATATAACAAATATGTGCCCTTTATGCCAATTTTCTATGTAACTCCATAGCTTTGTGAGACCCAGTTCCTCATACTTAGAAAGGAGTCGAGAGTATTCCTATTTATAAAAAAAAGGTGATTGACATTATTCTTTGCAACTACAGAACAATCAGTCTCCTGGATTCCCTCCAAAAGGTTTACGCCAGGCAGATTTTGAATAAGCTTACTGAATGGATGGAGGAAAATCAGATTATGTCACCATACTAATGTTGGGTTTAAAAATCCCATTCCTGCAATGCACTTGTTTTATGCTATATTAGGTTAGCAGTGTGTGGCTAAATAGATACCCTTTGTATTCATGTTATGCAACCCACTGAGTTATTCCCGTAATGTGCAGGCTTCAGTTAGCGAACGTGACTCCATTTTGCATTTAGTAATCCTTATTAGGTTGCTTAGGCTGTGCCTGAACTAGGCCTCATATTTGCATTGCTTGCCTCAGCAGAACACTGTACTTTGTTATTATTTTCTCTTTTGTTCAAGGCTGTTTCCCAACTTGCTAATGAATAGGCCATTCTGCCATCGCATACCTATCCGAGTGTATAGTTCCGCTCCCACATTAGGAGACTCAGCGAGGTAACCTTGAGTTGCAGATTGCATGTACCCATCTGGCAGATAGAAGCCCATCTTTCTGTGCCTCTTTTGTTCATGTTCGGCCCAGGCCAGTAACTTTCTACTGTGGGTGTAGTTGGAGGCTATTGGGAAGAATCATTATGTGTTGCAGACTGTTGGGGGCTCAGTCCCAAGGCAGACATCTTAGGGTGCAAGTCAGATTGGACTCCTCTGCAGAGTATTGCTAATAAAAGCTTGTTTGTTTTCTCTACTGTCTGACCAAGTCTTCATTCTTGGGAAGGCATTGCAAGTGGTTGTAAGTAACCACTTCCTTCAGTTGGTACCTGAACAGGGACCCTGTTAAGTGACCCGACTCACCCTTAATCGGGTTGCAGGGTCGGGGCTGCGTCCGGTCGGGCGGGCGGATCGGAGTACCCCACATGATCGAGCTTGGTTCTCTCAACTGCCCCACCCATCTGATTGGGGGACTCCTCATCTAGTGGTCACTGGCTGGGGTCCTGAGAAGGTAAAACCTTGGAGTTGACCATTTGGTCAGAAGAGTCAGCAGTGGAGAATAACTTGACACGACCTGTGTGTACCAGGTGAGTGATTTGTTTCTTGGAGAAATGGTGCATTTCTTAAACGGCACATGCCTACGGGTTGTGTCTTCTTGGTACAGTCTCCTGACTGTCTTGGTGCAGTTTTCAGACCGCCTTGCTTGAACGGCATGAGCCAACGGGCTGTGTCTTGATACAGTCTTTCGGCTGTCTTGGTTTGAACTTGGGGGGGTCTGCGCACCGTTTTAAAAGACACAGAGTGTTTATGAACAGTTTACAAGGCCAACTGGAAATTAGGTCTACCTTTGAAAAGGCTTGGGTCTGTTTGTGAACAGTCTGCCAGGCCAACTGGTAATTTGGTCTACTCTTGAAAAGGTCTGGGGATAGAGCCTGTCTTCTTGAACTTGGTACACTCTCTTGACTGCAGTGAGTGCTTTTAAGACCGTTTTAGTTTGGTTCTTGAACAATTTTCTCTTGTTTATTTTTCCTTTTATTATTTTTGTTGGTGTAACACTTGTCCGTTGGGGACAGCGTAGGTGTCTTTTATTAAGATGCCTTGCTTAAGTAAGTTAGAGTGTTTTGGATGTCGATGTTGTTCCACTGAGACCCGACTGAAATTTAGTCGACCTGCGCCTCCGGAGGGTACCCCAAATTTCCATGTATACGTCAAGCTTGGTATAGGCCCTATTATGTTTAGCACATTGTGGAATAAATATAGGAGGGACAATGCTGAGTTACAATGGCCAATTACTGCCTTGTTTGAGGAACAAAAATTTAATTTCTGGCAGGACAAATTGTTCGCCAAAAAGAACAGGCAGTCACTGTTTGATTCTCTAAGAGTAAGGCAGAAGGAAGCAAAGCAATGGTGTAAGAGAGCAGAAAAAGAATCCCGGAAGTGACAGACCCAAACGATAATGCAGAAAGCAGTGGCCTATGAAAGGGAAAAGGAAGAGAAGGGCATAGAATGTACATATAGAAAGTTCTGATTTCAGACTGATAAATGATATGTTACTAGAGAGGAAGGTGATGTTTTTGTTGAATAACTATTGGATTCTCACCCTCGTCCACCTTAGGCTCCTGAGCGACTTTACCCACAGGTTCCAACATCCCAGTCCCCGGCCCCTGGTGCCGCTCTCCCTAATATTTCTGCCTCTGGACAAACTGCTTCGGCCCCAGCCCCGCCTGCTTCCTTTCTGCTCACGCAAGTAACAGGGGCTTGAGCCGCCAGCTCTCCTGTTTCGTCTACTGATTCCGTATCTACAGCTACACCCCCTTTAACTCCTACAACACTGTCTCCTTTCATGATGATATTTGTCTCTTCGTCCGCTTTTACTCTCTCAAGTATGACACCCCAAAGTCTGCAGGATGACGGGACCCCTCCACGTGGGATACATGAAGAGAATTGGGCGGCAGCATGAGACCGCATGGAGGAAGTGTGGATGAGTCCTGCTTTGGGTGATGAAGAAAAGTAAATGGTGGCATATCAAGCAGCTCAGGGGGCCTGGAATGCGTTCTATAGTGTGAAAGATGTGTGGAGTGTGATGAAAGGTTATGAGCCCTTCATTAAGCAGCATTCTGTTAAGCCCATGTCAGCCACGCTAATCAGACTTTGGGAGCAGTGTTTTCAGGGTGTTGCAGGGCAGATCATCAATGACATACAGGACAGGGTATATGCTACAGGTATGGCTCCCAATGAGGTTTTTAGTAATGTAACGACCTTGGTGGGCTACCAAGGCAGATTGCTCCAAATGTTTCTGACAATGGTGACCCAGTGCCCCATGAGGGAGGTCCATCCCATTTACTATTATGAAATACCGGAACTATGTGACTCCACGAACACTGTAATTAGGCCACAAGTCGATCCTCGGTTTCAGGAGAGGTGAATCTATACTCCTTGGAATAGGAGTGAGGTAATTCATACTAATATAATAAAGAGAGAGCCCAAACCTTTGAGGCGGGTAATCTCAGGAACCACAGCACCAATCACAACACCCAATATAGCGTTGGAAAGGGCAGTTGCAGCAGAAGGACATAGGCTATGCAGACGCCCACCATATACATTTAAAAGGTAAAATAACCGTGCCAGCAAAGTTGTCCCTTGTGGGCGTGTCTGCGTTGTGCTGTGGGCGTGTGCTGGGGGCGTGACAAACGCTGGGGGCGTGTGGTACGTTCCGCCCTTCATGCCATGTTTAATATCGTGTGCTAATCCCACCCTGCTCCCTTTAAATACCCCTGCATCCCATAATCATAACCCACCCTTACTCCTTAAAATACCCTAACACCCTTAAACACTAACTCATCTAAACCCTATAAATACAACCTGTACCCCAGAACCCACACCTATATTTAAACCCTAAAAATACCCCTGTACCCCAAAACCCAAACCTAGCCATGAACCCTATAAATACCCCTGTACCTCAAAACCCAAAACTACCCCTGAACCCTAAAAATACCCCTGTACCACAAAACCCAAACCTAGCCCTAAACCCTAAAAATACTACTGTACCCCAAAACCCAAACCTACCCCTGAACCCTAAAATACCCCTTACCCCAAAACCCAAACCTAGCCCTGAACCCTTAAAATACCCCTGTACCCCAAAACCCAAACCTACCCCTGAACCCTAAAAATACCCCTATACCCCAAAACCCAAACCTAGCCCTGAACCCTAAAAATACCCCTGTACCCCAAAACCCATACCTATCCCTAAACCCTAAAACTACCCCTGTACCCCATAACCCAAAACAATATCTGAACCCTTAAAATACCCAAATACCCCAAAACATATACCTCAATACCCCAAAACATATACCTCTATACCCATACTTACCTTATCCAAACATAAAAAACATGCTTTTACCATTCATGCATTTACAACTAATTTTGTTGTAAATGTATGCGTGGTAAAAGCATATAAAATGTAATGCCATGCGTTATAATGGCATTGCGGAGTCATGGTACTTTAATGCGGAGTGATGGTATGCGGAAAGCAAGTTGCGGAATAATGGGTGTTTACCCTCCCCCGGTAAGTACATTGGTGGCACGGCGGCCCACATCTCCAGCAACATACTCATATTTTTTCACCACCCATTTGAAAAATGCACAGGTCTCTCTCATTGATGGCCAGCACTGACATACACTTTTAGACACACCTCCCGCCACAAGTTCTAGAATTGCGAACTTTAGAGCTGGGGAGCTACGTTCGAATCTCTGCATCAGCTCAACATCCTGTGATTCCATGCATATCGCTTTGTCTCCTCGTGACTACCACAAATGAATGTGTTCTTCTGTAATGTAAATTGTGCTCATGCCATGTTGTCGAGTTCGCGCTATATAATATTGCAAGGAAAAATAAAGTAGGGAAACTCGAGTTCACACACTACTGAACGCGCACTCTTAAGTTCATCAGCAGTGCAAAGTGAATCAGAGCGTTTCACAGGCCTGTCACAGATAAGAAATGCTATCAAAACGATCTTACAAAACACTATACTACTGGCCGCAGCAATTCATACCCGGACAACGTCGGGATGGGCTGCTAGTATCTCTTAAAAGTCAGTTGCCGCACCCTCGGTAAAACCCAACTGCATACTACAAAGAGTTGACGGAGGCAGCCTCCTCCACTGTAATAACGTTGGTTGATATTGAGTCCCTGCGAACGCTGATTGCCGGATTGACTGACCTTTGCTCCCCTGACGCCAGTCTGAGGCAAGATGCAACATAGACACACTGAATACAGTAGTGGAGGAACGCACATTAAGAGCAGGCTTGAGAAATTGTGCACTAGGAGCTACACAAAGTTTTGCCAGGGTTGGGTGCAGATAACGTGAGCGGAACTACGCACATTTCAAACCTCCCAACACAGGATGTAGGTTTAAATGCCGGTGGGCAGCCTATAAGATCTAACAAAAATCCTCAGGGTGGGGAATGGCAAACCATCCCACCTTGTCTACGACCCCATTATACGCAAATCCCAAGGGAATTGTTAGGAGCATCAACTGCCCCACCTGTTGGGATGGGGGGGTCAAAATATAATAAATGAAGCAACAAATAATGTGTTGTGTAAACCTTCGAAGATGTTATTGATCTCCCACCTGAGGCATGTCCCCTTGTTGTAGTCCTGTCTGGTGTCGCCCCGTTGAGATCGGGTCAATCCGAATCCTGGGCGCAGTTAAAAAATAAAACTGTGGATTGGTTGTCCAAACATAAAGTTTTCAGGTATTCTATGGCCAACAACATCTTGATGGTCCGCAGAGTTGCATGGCTAGGCAAATCGCAAACAAGGATAGGAGGGGATTGTGCTATTATTAATTTTCAAAGTCCTGCAGTGGCTCAAATGATCTTTAAAGCCCAATATCGTCACTTCTCCCCTGAAACCTCTATTAAGGCACTCCCACTAGGATATTTCTATAGGTCACCGTTGAGTTATCCAGGAGAGCTTATCCCCCCATTAGCAGTCTCCAATAGATTTAATGCCCTGTCCAATTTAGATGACCAGGGATGACTGGAAACTAACCATGTCCCCACAAAGGATCTGTCAGTTAAGGGGATTTTAGGTGAAAAAGAGACCCCATCGTTAATGCATAGTTCCAGCTTGGCGGGATTACACCAGACTGTTGAGCCTAATGGAAAAACGCTGGCTGATATTGAACCCATCTTAACGGGACAGACTGTACATTTGCCGGCGCTGAAAACACTCTAATGGAATATTGCCGGCATTCGGTCTAAAAGAGGGGAAACGAATTGGGGTCTTTCCTCTCAAAACATCACATTATCGCCCTGCAGGAACCTTGGGATTGTGATACTACTTACTTCTTGGATGGGTACTGTTCTTTTAGTAAATATGCCGTTCCATCAAAAATGGGCAGATCAAGGGGGGGGACTCTTATTATTGATCAGCCATAAATTATTGTATAAACCAAAGCTGATAGAAACAATCTCACCAAATATTATGGCAGTTAAACTAATGGGTGAAAACTTACCAGCCCTTGTGGTACTACATTTTTATAATTCTTTTACAAGGTCGGCCGATCTCAAGCATTTAAATACTCTGGCTACCTTTTTAGATGACTATGAGGCCAATAATGATGCGTCTTACCACCTACTGATCCTTGACAATTTTAATATTCATGTCTGCTCCTCCAATTGTATGTCAGGTTTAGAGGAGGAGCACAGACCACAGGTGCTAACCCATTTTGAGCACACAAAGTCCGGGGTTTTTCTAGAGAGTTTTTATCTGTTTACAACTTGTTCTGCCCTATACAGTGGGAAACTCTTCCTCCTATTCCCACATACATCGGGCAGGGGCATCACAGTATTATTGATTTAATTTTAGTTTTAGTCCCTTTTATGGAGCTATTGGGTTCCTTTCGGGTAAAGCAGACTTGCTTGAGTGACCATAACATCCTAACCTTGGTAATAAATGTCCAGGCTTTTGTTACTATTAAACCTTTGGCACTCATATCTAATTCTAATACTGTCACTAAAGATCAAGAACGGGGGCTAAGATGGGAGGCAATTACTCCAGAAGGCTTCCTTGATAATCTGTATAAAAGCGATTTAGATGACTTTAGTGTTTGTTCAAGTAAGGACTCTGATCCATCACAAATCCTGAGCGCTTTTGACGGCATCACGAAACAGGTGGCAGCCAACCTGACGCTCCATTGTCACTCTATACCTAAGAAATACAAAAATTGGTTTGACCAAGCGTGCGCTCGTGCACACGCACTACTCTTGGAGGAGCTGAAAGAGACCCCGAGAGATCCAACTAGGGTCAAGCAGGTTAGGAGGGCATATAAAATTGCCGTCAAAAGACGAACAACAGAGCTAAGAGACAGGGCGTGGGATGAACTCGGTCAAGTGAGTACCCTGTCTAGCAGCTCCAGCTTCTGGAAAGTGGTCAATAGCCCTATGTTTGATGAGACATATCATTCTGCTAAAGACGGTCTCATCCCTGCAGAAAGATGGGTTGAGCACTTTAGTGGTATGTATACTGACGGGTGTTTGGAGCCAATCAGCCAGCAGCGGTTCGACACCCACACCCTGAACGTAGTGTTTTCAGAGGAGGAAGTAACTGAGGCAATTATGTCTACCCTAAGGGGAAAGGCACCAGGCCCAGATGGTGTTCCGGCCGTTCTCTACAGGGCTGACCCTGTTGTATAGGCTAAAATTTTAACTTTTTTTTTAATGAAGCAACACAGGTCGGCTTTCCCCTGTCCTGGGTGAAAGCGGTGATAATCCCAATATTTAAAAAGGGCTCAAGAGAGGACCCGGCCTGTTATAGACCGATTTCACTCTTGGACTCTGCAGCCAAGATAATAGGGAAGGTCGTACTTGTCCGTTTAACGGATTGACTAGATAAAAACTGTATCATCTCGGATCTCCAATATGGATTAAGGCAAGGCACGGGCATGACAGGTCAATGTCTTAATCTTCATCTAGTAGTAGGGAAATACGCGGTCGTCAAGAGTGGTGACGTCCATTTGGCCTTTATGGATTTATCCACTGCTTTCGAGCTGTAAATAGGCAAAAACTTTGGGCTTCCCTACATTCCATTGGCCTAGAGCTGGCCCTGATTTCTTTTTTGGTGGCCATTCATGAAAACACCTCAGCGGCTGTTTGCTATAACGAGAACCGCAGCCTAACCAATGCATGGGCTGTAAGGCGAGGGGTACGACAGGGGTGCATTTTGGCGCCCCTGCTGTTTACTCTTTACATCAATATGTTTTGACCACTTCATGTAAGGATATCCCAAAAGCAGGCACAAAAATGATCCCTTCCCTACTGTATGCAGATGATGCAGTTTTGATAGCAAGGACGTCGCGTGGATTACAATCCCTTTTAGATTGTTTTATTGATTTTATGGACTCATTAGATTTAATCACAAACCTCAAAAAGTCACACTCAATGTCAATTGGCACGGGCCGGGCAAAAAAGGTTAAATTCTATTGTAAGGGCTTGGAACTTACGAAAGTCCCCGCCTTTCCTTATCTAGGCGTCCTTTTTGATGAAAGACGCTCAGTGGTGATGCAGCGTGCACACAAAAAGAACACCTTGGCTAGGGCGTCTGGGGCTGTATTGGGGTTTGCACGGATAATAGGATCCAAACCACTCCCTGCCCGTATGAAAACGTATAACGCCAAGTGCCTTCCAATGGTAACCTATAGAAGCAATGTAATGGGTTACACTGAGACTAGAGGCATCCAGACAGTTGAAAATAGCACTTGGAGCTCCTCTTCCCCGTCCGTCCTACTGAGTATGGCACAGTATTATGAGCATAGGGAGGATGAGAAGAAAGAGAAAGTGGAGAAAAAGTAAAAGGAATTGAAGACAAGGGTGTTGACGTAGCAAGTAGCAAGGGGAAATGGAAGAGGCAGAGGATCGGGTTCGGCCCAGTGTCTACCCCGGTCTAATAGGGGTAGTGCTTCGAATGTGCCCATTGGGCTCAACCAACATGCTTATTGTAAGCAGGAGGGCCATTGGTGGAATGAGTGTCCAGAGTTGTTGAAGAAAGGTGAGACCCGAGAGGGCGAGGTTTTAGAGGACGTGGACGAGGAGGAGGGGGCCAAGGAGAGATGCAGTCAGAGAATACATTACACACTCGACAGAGCGGGAACTATTTTGACGACCCCCCAGGACGACAGTACTATCATGATGACTATAACATGGATGAGGTGATAGGGTTGTCCCATAGCTAGGACAGCCAAGGACAGGGCAAGGGACCAGTTCTGTTGCCTGTAGATCAACGCGTACACTATGTCACAGCGTATTTACAAGATACAATCACATTTTTTTTAGTTGATACAGGGGCTATGAATATCTCTGTTTCCTGTTCACTGGTCCCGGGGGCAGCTCTGTCTGGCCAAAACAATATTTTGGTGGGTTTCTCAGGCGTGCCGGTTCTGAGCCCCATTTCCGGTCAATTCACCATTCTTATTAACGTCAAAATGTGGGTAGAATTTGTTGGGATTAGATTTGTTAAAAAGGTTACATGCAACAATTTTTTGTTCTGTAGATGCTGTTTGCATGACTATTGGACCACACATGCCTGTGGCAAACAATGCCTCGCAAAGGCTGCCCCCCTCCCGCTGAGTTTAAAGATGTGCCACTTACACTATGGGCTACAGGAGACACAAATGTGGGGTTACTCCAGATCCCACCGGTCTCCATCCAGATGAAGGACAACACCAAAATTGCCAAGCATTCCCCAGTACAAGATCTCACAGGCAGGAGAAACAGCTTTATTACAAATAATACAAGATATGATTGAGTCTGGTATGGTTGAGGCGTCAGTGGCAAATGTGTGTAATAGCCTTTTTCTTCCTATTCTTAAGAAGGCACCCATGGATTTTCCTATTGCTCATCCTGATGTTTGTCGTTTTGCGATAAACCTTAGGGAGGTTAACAAGATAGTGATTCCCCAGTATCCTGTAGTTCCAGACATGACCACGATCTTGACAATGATTCCCCCGTCAGCAAAATTATTTTCTATGTTCGACTTGAAAAATGCTTTCTTCAGCATATTAATCCATACAGATAGCAGCTATGTGTGGTCCAATAGTCATGCAAACAGCCAGTTCCTTATTTTTCTGCTATTCTTGATAACGTCGCCAGAGCTCTCCCAAGCTCCCTAAGAGCTGCAGGGGTGGTGGCAGTCTCTATCAGACAATCGGCAGGGCTCATCTATGATACTGTTCTCAAAGTATTGGTACCTCATGCTGTGGATACGCTATTGAATAAGACAAAGATGCAGCACCTTACTAGTGCATGTCTGACTGGATATGAATTAACCACATTAGAATCAAACAATGTCGCAACTATGAAACCAGCCACGTTACTACCTCTCCCTTCGGAAGAAAAGGACAATGATATCCATGATTGTTTATTTCAGACTGAGGAAGAAACAAAAGGGCGGGTAGACCTGGTTGATGTTCCCTTGTCTGACCCCAAGGGGATCTAAATGTCGATGGCTCTTGTTTCAAAATACCAGATGGCACTACCACTGCAGCCTATGCAATTACAACGTTACACAGTGTAGTTGAGACATCCCATATCCCATACCAATCGGCCCAAGCGGCAGAGTTGGTTGCCCTCCTTAGGGCTTGTGAGTTGAGTGAGGGACTGGCTGACAGCCAGTATGTCTTTCGGGTGGGCCATAACTTCGGGCACGTCTGGGTGGAGAGAGGGTTCTTGACTTCACATGGGTTGCAAATACAGCATGGTCCATTGATACATAGACTGTTCTCAGCATTGACACTTCCTGATAAGTTGGCAATAATAAAGTGTAGCACTCATAGAGCAGTAATAGATGACGTTGGAAGGGGAAATGTGTTTGCAGATCAGACAGCTAAGGAGACAGTTAGATCAAAGATGAGAAAGATGTTCGTAGCAGGTCCCGCTAGGTGGGTTCAAGACAATGGAATGTTCAAGGACACATTAGAAAACATCAGGAAAATACAGATTGAAGCAACCGTAGATGAACTGGCAATAGGGGAGGCAAGTACAGGGCATTTGGACGAGGATGGGTGCTGCACTGACATGTCTGGGAAACAAAGATGGTTGCTACCCAATGCCTAAATGCTCCCTGTTGTTACCATGGCGCACGGCCCAGCAAAAAAGGAATATGCAAGCTACTGGACCCAGTACGGCAGAACGATAATATCTCTAAGGTAGACACAAACCTAGTGAAACACTGCATTATTTGTTTGATACATAATCCTGGGAAAGGTACTCCTACACCCGCATGCAACTTTGCACCGCCTTCCTTCCCATTTGTTGTTCTCCAGATGGATTTCATCGAAATGGAGCGAGTTAACAATTTGAAGTAGGATCTAGTAGTGATTTGTGCATTCAGTAAATGGATTGAGGCTGAACCACTAAGGAGAATACAGCTATGGCAACGGCGAAGGCACTCTTAAAAAAGTTCTTCCTGCGCTATGGATTGCCAAGTGTGATCTGGAGTGACAACGGAAGTCACTTCAATTCAAAAGTTATTGAATTTGTGTGCAAAGGCTTGCATATTATGAAGAAATTACATGCAGCAAACCACCCCCAGTCAGCAGGTCTGGTTGAGAAGTACAATGGTACTCCCAAACTGAAATTAGCAAAGTTTCAAGAAAGTACAGGTTTGTGATGGCCCGATGCTCTACCTTTGGCTTTGTTATCTACCAGAGTGACAGCACATTCCAGAACAGGGTTGTCCCTATATGAGGTGGTCCTTGGATCCCCCGCCAACGTCTGGGGCGTCCCAAGACCCAAGTGGTTCTCCGAGATACAATTCCCCCTGCTTGTAGACTATCTGTACTGAAGAAAACAAGAAACTTTCTCAGGTGTCCCACTGATACTTGCTCCTTTTAAACCAACAAAGAAGAAATTGGCACAGAAGCTGTAATATAAAAAGAATACATGTATTCACCTCAGATGAGGTAGACTACATCACACAGAAGCCTTAGCCCCCAATTACAGGACATCATAAGTGCGGAAATTGCACATGTTGTGCACAAACGGAGGAGGGCTCAGTATTCAGCTTTAATGGCATCCACTGGAAACATGATAAATTCACTAATTGGCAGACAAGGAATGTGGTATACAGTGTTTTATGCCCGTGCCCAAAACTGTACATTGGGAAAACTACACAGGAGGCACGCCATTGAATCACCCAGCACAAATCACGCCTAAGAAGAGAATTACCCAACGCACCACTGGTCCATCATTGGCTATCAGAAAAACATAAAGAGGAAGATCTGCGCTGGACCATCATTTCATAAATTGATTTTGACCCTCAAGGTGGTGATATGGATTTGAAATTGAAACAGCGGGAGGCGCTATTAATAATGAAGTACAATACTGCTCTGACTGGACTGAATGAGATTTTTGAAATTTTCAGAACCACTCCATAAGACATCGTACTACCAACATCAATTACTCATGTGTGCCAAGACAGGATGTTTTTCACAGCTTACCCTGCCTAACACTGAAGATAGAATGCAGGATATAGTCTAGTGTATGATATACCTAGTCCGAACTAAGTAACAGTCTCCAGCTAGTGGACAGTCCATCACATGTAGAGGCAATCCGGGATGCTTATAACACATTAGGGATTATCCTGCAGACTTATGCTCATGCCCCCGGAGTTTTGGTCCTTAAAGCAACGCTGAATGGACTGACTTTGCCGATGACGAGTGTTGATCTATAGAGAGGACACACACTGTGATTCTTTAACAACGATACTTACTATGCAGTCGTGCACGGCGCTGTAAAGGGGTTGTGCAATGATTTTAACCCTTGTTCGCAATAAAGGTGCACCGAACAACACAGGTTATACACCTTTAAGAAAAAACGCGATCACGTGTCATAACGGGGGCGTATTATGTACGCAAGCCATCACAGAACAACAAACTTCCAGAATCATTTTGAGGAAAGCATCGGACCTGAACGTAAGTCGAAACTAAAGATCGCTGACGTTTTGTTTGCCTCACATGGGTTCTCAGAAAGCCTTGACTCAGTCTTTCCGTGTCACTTTTTAGAACCGCGTAGTTATTCAAGCACCGGCATGAACCAGTGAACGCAGCGTGGGTGCAGTGTGAAAAGAGACCGGGTAAGTCTGTGTGTCCAGACTACCAATGGTTTTTTTAAGGAACTGTTTTTTTAAAAAAGGAACTGTTACCATCAATGAAGGCACGTTGTTGAGTTTTCACCGACACATGCCTTCTCTTCTCTAGGCACTACGAGCCCTTGCAGTACTTGAATAAGGTCAGTCTCAACCCCAGTCTTCTTTAAGTACTTCCACAGCCATTCCATCCGACTAATTGGTGGCTTTTGTTCAATTTAGCGTCACCGCCCAGATACAAGTTGAATGAGGTGAGTCCTATTCAACAGTCTCGTTATTAGTAAAGGCTAGATTGCTGAGGTCGCTTCTTTGTTTAATATGCGTTTCTATGTAATTGTTTTCAGTCGAGCACATTGTGACAACACCACATTACTTCCCAAGGGACTCCAATTTCCGTACACATAAGGTAGGCGTTTCAGAGCCGGTTGGCGGCTTGATGATATATAAAAATGAAGTTTCATCCAATAGGTGACTAAATCTGGCAAATTTGTGTTTTTACTTTTTAGAACTTTTTGGTCCTGAGAATAGCCCCGCAATCAGGGGGCTCGAAACGCGTCGACCTTGAGCGGCCCTGTGTCAATAATATGGATAGTAGGACTGTGTTAGGATAACAAAAATTGAGTCCCAATTGTATATATTTTTTTATAACAGAGTCAAAGTAGATCACTAAGTAGGATACATAAATTGAACGTTGAAACATTTGTTTCTTGGCAAAGGGCCATATTGCACTTACCTTGGTTATATTTATGCATGTGTGAATGTGAGGTGAATGCGACTAGTCAATGGTATGGAGTGGATGTGTTGTAAATATGTATAGTGAATATATGTTTTCATAATTGATTGTTTTTTTGAATATTGTTATATATGCACTTGAAAAAGTTCTCTTCAAAAATAAAAATTAAAAGTGACTAGTGAACTAAATAAATAAATAAACTAGTGACTTAAGACAAAAACGCACCCGTTATGTTTCATTCATATAGGTGTCACTAAAAAAGTCTGTAAGTTAATTCTCAGTATTGGTACTTGTGTTGTTCCTTCCTTATATCTGACTTAACCTTGCTGGGTGATAAGTCAAGACCCTGTGTTGTTTATATGATTAGCAACTGAATGAGGCAGTCTAAGGAGTACAGAAAACTGGGGCCTTATATATGCTTAGGGTTACATAGTCAGTATAAGACAAAGGACCAGTCCTGGCTCATATAAGCATGCAAAATGACTAATATGGGCATACAAGATCTGCTTGCTCAACAAAGTGGGAGGAGCTAACAGTGGCTGTTTTTGGCAAACACATCCTGACATTTACACACTAGGAACAGTTGCAAGGACAGCTACAAGCTCAACTGAGCATGTGTGAAGGTGGCAGATGCTGAATATAGTTTATTTCTAGGCAGATTACAAGAGCAGTCAACACTGAGGGAGGACAGAGAACATGGCGAGCATGTGGCAGCACATGGCTAACTGAAATGGCTGCCAGAAATACAAAATGGCTTTCAGCTCATGCTAACAAATCTGTTCAATATTTAACAGTACGAGTTAACTAAAGATCTCCATTCTCTCCACCAACAGATTCACTCCTCCCTGCAACCAGTACCAGAGGTACCCGGGCATTAGCTACTGACCAGTGACTTTGTTTTGGTGAAGAGTTTTCAATGTAAGAACTGCCTGGAGCCAAGGTAGTAGGGGGCCCTGCTTCTCCTTCTCACCACCCGCAGTGCAATCAAGCTTGAAGGCTGGAAGCACTGGGTGCATGGATCGCACATCAAGAGGATCCCTCTCCCACTTCTCTATGATCGGTGGGTCCTCAATGGCATTGCTGACTAGGAAGGGGAGCGAGTGCCATGCTTTGTTCCCTTCTCTGACGCCGACTGAGGTGGGTGCAGACTGATGAAGAAAGCAAAGCAGGCTTGCTTGAGGCTGTTCCCCCAGGAATAAGGGCCATCCCGGATACTCCTGCATCTGATACACAAGAGTCTGAGTCTCAATACCCACCTGATCCTGAGTTTCACCCATTTGTATTGATGAGACAGTGTCTGGAGTCACCAGGTATAACCAGTGGCCCGAAAGAAGAATGGTGCATCAGTAGAACAGTCCAGGATTCAGGGAAGGACTCGAGCTTAGAGCGCAGGTGCCATGCCTAAGGTGCTTGCATTAGATTAGAGTGAATTACACTGGTGCACTGCCCTGGACACTGATCATGATCTTAGAGGTTACTTGCAAAGGAGGGAGCGTTCCCTATCCTGAAAGAAGAGGATTTGCTTTCCACCAAGGGCTGCGATTTCGCAACTTCCCCGTGGGAGTGCTTCATAGCACTCTCGTTGATGAATAATAGGAGCCTACCGGAGAGGTTCTATACAAACGCTGGGTGACTTGTGCCCCTTTGGACGGTTGTATTTTTGTGGCTCCAATTCCTAAGATTTCTTTCTATATACTGATTTGGCCAAGCAGAAATGAAGGAGGAACAGCCCCTGGTGGCCTCTCCATTACATCAGATTGGTCCTGTGTGGTCTTATTGGTCTACTGGAAGTAGGGTAGAAGGGGTCCCGTCTCATAGTAACGATAACACTATGCGGGTGGTGTGGTATTTAGAAGACCATTATCCTGTACACACTTTGAGAGGGACTACCCCAGCTCCACCTGAGCATTTGTTTGTTTCACTGGCCCCGCATAAGGGGCGACATAGACAGACTTATATCAAGAACACTTTTCAGCAAATGCTTTATCGGGTACACAGTACCATTAATGCCATGAATTGTTGGGTGTGTAGGTTACTCCCCTCCGTTATGCACAAGAATGATTTGCTGGTGTCATTGCCCCTGTCATATCTAGGTAGCTGTCAGGCTTGGTTCCAGTTGCTATCTATGGTGTACATGAACTAACATGCTTATGCTATGAATATGTTACAGTCTGATTACAAAGCAGTGTTGGAATATATAGTGGTACACCAAGGATATATACCTGGGGTGGATGGCAAGGACATCCACAAGCTTGTATGGACATTTTTGAAGCTAATAAGGATGTCACTTAGTCACAAAATGAAATGCTGGATTTCCAAGGATTTAATGTTATTGAATACTTTAAATGTTTCCAGGAACGAAATATCACTGAAGACAAAGCTATGCCCGTCCCTGTGATTACTGCAAAAACAGTGAGTTTCTGTGTGAAAGGTTCAGGGAACATTCCAGTAGGAAAGAGCAGTTGTAACTAAACAGACCGATTGAACACTACTAGTAGCAAACATTTTCTTACACCTTCAAATGTATACTATATTTGTGGGGAACAGGCTTATACATGGTTTCCCAGGGGATGGTCTGGACAGTGTTATGTCTCTTTCCTTTTACCTCCCGTTTACATTGCCCAGTTAATTATCACAAGGACCATAGGCTACAGCCTAGGGAGCTCCATTCGCATTGAGCTAGAAGTGTTGTCAATCCAGAAGATATAGATCAGACAGATACTTCACTGCAGCAACTTACTGACATAATGAAGGGTATTCTGCCATTCTGGGGCCCATGTTCAATAGTCATAATATTTGTCGCCTTGCCAGAGTAGTTGAGGGAGTTGTTAATACTACTGCAGGTGTACTGACTAATCTTACAGTCGAGCTTCAGGCTACGAGGCTAACCCGTCATCGGCAACAGCTGTTGTGTTTACATTCCTGATAATGTCCTTACTATATACTCCGCAATACATAAATTACAGAGGCTTGTTACAGATATCCATCAGGATAATGGTTCATGGTCCCTCACAGAGTGGCTCTGGGGTCTGCTGATATTATGGGGTTGGAAGATATTATTTGTCCTAGTAGCTATCGCAGGTGTCATCTTCACATGTTGCCTATGTATTAATTGCCTTCCAGCATGTTGCACCTATTGTGTGAGCAAATTCACCCCTACCCCTAAATTGTCAGGACGTGATAACAAGGTCTCTACTATGATGATGCAGGAAGTCTAGGATATGATGCTCATCGATTAGGGCATTTTTGAATACTAAGTGAATTTTGATGCTCATGTGTTGCTTCATTCTCCCTTGTAACTTGAGTGACTATGCATTTTCTTTCCCCCCACTTAGAATTGTAAGGCCCTACCGGATAGCCTCAGTAAAGCATTTAATATACTCCAAACAGTGGTTCTTGAGCAATATTATCAAATTAAACTAAAAAAAGGGGAAACAAACCCACCCACAAAGTGAAAGATAGAAAAAGCCTATGAGTACCACAATGTCACAAAAAACAAATACATAAATAAATACTCAAATGCGTTTAATGAAGTGAAATGAAAACACAAGGGCGCTCAAACAATTATATTCACAATAAGTACAAAAAGACATAAACATATAAAGTCAAAAAACAGTGGCAGAGACTAATAAACCAATCATAATACATACAATACACAGTAAAAAAATAATGTTATCTCTGATTTAAGCCGTATACAAAGCGTTGACGGCGTTTCAACCCAAGATTTCTTTAAGGGCCATCATCACGACAAATTATCTTCATGAGCGAAAGCGACCACTTGATAGATCTACAAAAAATGATAATGTATATGTTTGTTTAAAGAAATGACATTTATGGTAACACAACAATAAACATACGTAGGCTTTACACCGAATGAGTGCAGGAAAAGAATCAGGAAAAAATGGGTCAAAAGATCACTCAAGAAAAGAAAATAGAATAAAACTAAATTCCATTGGAAGCAAATTCCAATGTCGGCCCAATTGACAAATTAGGATCCAACCCCCATGGAGGTGGTCAGAAACATGCCTCTTTGCATTGAGGCTTGTGATGTGACCTGGAAAAGGGATGCAGCAAAAGCCCTAATGCCAAGAGGCATGTTTGTAAACATCGTGCACCCTGTGGCAGCCACCATGCAGTGCCTGCCACATGATTCAGGGATGTCTGGGGGGCATCACAGGTGCCCCCATAGCAGAGAGTCAAGATCCTTAAGACTTCTGGGTATTGCCTGTACACTAGATAAAGACATAATCGAGGTAGCCATTTCTTTCTTAACTTACATAGGTTAGGAAAAAACAGAAAACGTGCCACATTTCCTTTGACATTCAGATGGTAAAAAGTGCAAATGCAATCTCCAGGATCGCCATTGCTATTTTTCCATTTCATTGTATAGGATCCAATTTCTAAGTTGTCATAGTGAAACTTTATATAAAGTGTCTGAGCCAGCTGGGGTTGAATGGCATCCAAAAATGTTTTGAATGGTGAGCTAGGTTTGACATCCAAGAAATGGGCTGACAATTTCCCCAATCTGGAGCTTTGAAGTAGGTTAAGTGACATATACACAAAAAGTAGATTTCAATCCAGTTTCAGAGAGCATGGTCAAAGAGTGAGAATATGTCCAGAAAAATATTAAACCTAATTTGAGAAGCCAAGATTCGACATACTAGAACTACATGAAGCTGGTAAATGTGTCTAATTCCAGGAGTTCCCTCATTTCCTCCTTGT
Organism: Lissotriton vulgaris; assembly: GCF_964263255.1. NCBI lineage: Eukaryota > Metazoa > Chordata > Amphibia > Caudata > Salamandridae > Lissotriton > Lissotriton vulgaris. The sequence continues at coordinate 1,218,486,796 of NC_141685.1, read as the reverse complement.
ATGGAGCAAGCTACTGTACAGTCCAAATCCTCACCCAATAAAACAGAGGACTTAAAACTGCCACATGCGCTACTCCCTTAAGGACTACATCATGAAACAGAGGAATAAGTGGAGTACTTTTGGGGAGGTGCAATAAAAACCTTACAAAATTGTTCTCATCCAGGGTCAACTTTTCAGCAGTATCTGTTCCCCAGATTTTGGCACTATATATTGCAGCTACCTGAGCTTTTGACTTGTAGACTCTGGATATTCTTGCCTGATGCTTTTTAAGTATTGCCAAGGCGCTGCATTGGGGAATGGCTATGCTCTTTTGTATATGTGGAGTCCAGGACAGCTCGCTATCAAGTCTTTATAGCAAAGTACTCGAATTTAGTAACACATTCAAACCTCCACTTATGTGGTTCATCACCATGTTTTTGCTCTTATTTACATAGATTTCTAACCCCTTGTCTTTGTCCAACGCATTACAATTATCCAGTAGCAACTACAAACCCCTCTGGTTTGTTGGAGCAAGAGGGTATCATCTGCAAATAAATGTTAAGGCACTGGGGACCCTTTTTAACTTGGGGGGTCATTACTACACTCTATAACAGCTTTTATGATGTCTTTCACATAAAGTGAGTGGAGTGTAGGGACAAGCGAGCAGCCTTGTCTCATTCACCTTCGTATTGAAATGCGATGAGTTAGTTGACCCTGGGGTCCCCAGGGGACTTGAGCATAATTCTCATGATGCAGTCTTATTATTCAGGTAAGAAGATCTTCAGGGACTCCTTGATTCTTGAGGGAGGCCCATAATAAAGCCCTTGGGACAAGGTCGAATTTTACCTTCAATTCAATGAATTAAATGTATGGGTGAAAATTCTGTCAGCTTTAGGTACTTCTAAAGAATAGAAATAAGCCTGAACACCTAGCCCACTGTACTCAATCTTGACTTAAAACCATCTTGGTGAAGGAAGTGGCCCTTAGGGGCCACCTGGGGTACTTACAACCACCTGCTATGCCTTCCCAAGAATGAAAGGTCGGTCAGATAGTAGAGAATACAAACAAGCGTTTATTAGCAATACTCTGCAGAGGAGTTCAATCTGATCTGCAACCTAAGATGTCTGACAAGAGACTGACCCCACAACAGTCTGCAACACGTAATGATTCCTCCCAAGAGACTCCAACCACGCCCACAGTGGAAATTTACCGGCCTGGGCCGAACATGAACAAAAGAGGCACAGAAAGATGGGCTACCTCCTGCCAGATGGGTACAGCTATCTGCAACTCAAGGTTAACGAGCTGAGTCTCAGTGTCTCCTAACGTGGGAGCAGAACTACACACTCGGATAGGCATGCGAGGGAAGAATGGGCTATTCATTAGTAAGTTGGGAAGCAGCCGCAAACAGAAGAGAAAATAATAACGAAGTACAGTGTTCTGCTTAGGCAAGCAATACTAATAATAAGGCCTAGCTCTGGCACAGCCTAAGCAGACTAATGAGGATTATGAAATGCAAAATGGAGTCACACTCACTAACTGAAGCCTGCACATTACGGGGATAACTCAGTGGGTTGCATAATGTGAATACAAATGGTGTCTATTTAGCCACTCACTGCTATCATAATATAGCATGAAACAAGTGCATTGCAGGAATTGGATTTTCAAGCCCACAGACCCTCCTTTTAGCATGTGTGGCTAAATGCTTTACTGAATAACTAGCCACAAGGGCGACCCTACAAAAAGAACCATGGACAACAAACAATATACTCTAAACAGTTGTTCTTGAGCTGGTCGGTCTCTTAACCGCTATGTATTGCTATATAAATCGCAATACATACATACATACATACATACATTAACTGCAGCGATGCATACCAGTCAAACACTCGTCCAAATAGTTCGTAATCGGGCCATAGTGTCTAGTCTAACAAACTATTATTTGCAGTATGGCTCTTGCAGAGGCAGAGGGGCAGAGGCACCCAGCTTGAGTAGTTTATTTTGAAGCAGATTAGCAAAGGAAAAGAAAGCGCCAAGAAACCGTTTCGGTGAACGTGCGCGGTATAAGAATTTTTAACATAACATAACAAGGAGGAAGGATTTGAATGCATAAAATCATATCACATCCTAAAGCTCCTATTGAAAAGAAGATGATTACGTAGTACCACCTGTATTGTATATTGTGTCTTCTATTTATTCCAAAAAATATTATGGATTTTATGACGGCACAGAAAATCTTCAATGGCTTTTATACTTCAATTTTGTTAGCAATAATTACTAATATACTAATATAGTACTGATTGACATAATTGGTGTAATAAAAGGAGGATACATTTAATCGAAATTATAAATATTATATACAGTACTTCAAATATATCCAAAGAGGAAACTGGTTTGTACATAACGTTTAACTTAATTGTTAATATTTTTTTGTTGTGTCGAGTAATCTGTTCAATTAGAGTTGGTAACTTTGGTTTCAAATGTTAAGAAAGAGCACTTGAGTTTTGATTTGATAAATGTAACTTGATTATATATAGTAGATTGTCCTATTGGCAACCTATGAGCCAGCTCTCCATAAGTCTTATTGACACGAAGAACAATTTCGCTAAGGGTCTGTGGTTTGTATTGTACAATTATGAATGATAAGTATGCTGTTTTTCAGATTATTGTACGATGAAGGAATTGTATTATATTGTATTATGTTTTAAGGAAATAATTTTTCGAAATAAACTATTTATTACTACTCACATGTGTAGGGCTGGCAAATTTAAGAATTTTTTGTTATAGCACTTAATATCTTGTGTTAATTTCTAAATATATTCTCTTCAACGATCTTTCCTGTGCAATAACTATGAAAGCTGGTGACCGGTACGTTTTGCACACGTTTGCGTGCATTTATGGTTGATTTTTTCAGGTGCAACTTAGAAAAGCTTAAAAGAGTAGGAATGTATTTGCTTCGGTTTGTATTTAACTACTAAGTTATGCTTCAATGGGTGTTCTCTGTAAGCCCACCACATAGTTCGCATACTGACTTATAATCAAGCTAATGCTTCTAAAATACACAACAAGGAGTAAAGTGTACACAGACCTGTGGTCATGCTTTCTTCCATCTGCGTGACCCTAGTAATAGTAGGTCTTGGTGAAATTTGGACAATTTCCTGTGTGGAAATTATGTGAAATGTCACAAAGAATTACACAAGATGACACAAAATGATGCCTTATTACTCAAAATGTCAGCTTTTCCATTTCGCACTATTTTATGGCAAGAAATGACACTAGCATTCCATTTTTGACACAAGGACGCATTTCATGCAAAAAAATAGTGCAACAAAAGGCTCATGATAAATTGGTTGGCTTGCATTCTTACCTTGTACCTCCAGCAGTAGGATTTTTACCCCAACAAAGTCTCTATTACGCGAAGTTTCATAATCTAAGAAATTTTGTCTAACGATCAATCATAAAGTAAAATGCAGGAAATCACACAAGATTACGCAGCTTAAATTCAATTTCACCTGGGCATAGAAATATGTCACTAGAATCAGCAGAGACAAGACACAAACTAGCTGACTAATATTGTATTCACCTGACATGGCAGTGGCTTAGGAAGGGGGGGTGGGGTGGGTGCCGCCCACACTGGGTGTCATTACTGAGGGGGTTGACAAAATGCCAAAAATATGTGTTTTAAACACATATTTTTGCCATTTTGTCAACCCGGGGTGACAAGATATGTTCTGCACCGGGTACCACCTGACCTTGGGACCTGGAGAAGATCTTTGAGGTGAAAAGTATGAGATACATGTCGTAAATGCCTATATAAACTATTCAGAAATATCTATATTCTTAAACCACCAATTTACAAAAATAGGCATAAAGTTTTAAGTTTGTATGATTATCCTCCTGCAATTAAGAATTATATTTTTCCACTACATAAGCAATCATTTCACTCTCAGCTTCTAAAAATATTGACACAATCATTCTTATTTTAATAACTTATCTGAAGCACTGTTCTCTAGATCTGCCTTTATTTTCGATCACCTCCCTCCTGATACCCACTTAAACTCTCACCGCTGTATTGCTGGCTCCAATCAATGTGTATGTGCATCACACACTTGTACGTACCCATGTTACACTTAGGTATGGCTGCAATTTAAAGAGTTAAGTCTGATTTGCAAATGGAGAACCTCCTTTGCAATTAAGACCCCCGAGCTTGTAACCGTCTCACAAATATTTATAAATGTAAGCACTGCAATCGCAAACTGGAAACAGTTCATCGCAATATATTTAGAAAAAAGAGAATTTTTAATGAAAAACTGCCACATGAAATCAATGTAAAACATGAGACTACTCCCTGGCGGAGTCCTGTTTTGGAAAGTGAAATGTTTCAAAGATCAGAGCAAGCGAGTCTAAGGGGGATACAATATCTGGTCTGCGCATTAACATAATAACTGTAGCTTTTCTCTAATAATAGATGTAGAGACGTCCTTCCCCTTTGATTTAAACACATACTTTAAGAGATGTGTGTGGTTAATCCCATATGCTGCGCTAGACGTCTGCCTCCCTGAAGCAAGGACACCAACGAGTTTGTGTGTAAATTGATAGAAGTGGAGTGTGCCAAGTACAAACCCTCAGACAGACATTATAATCAGAGTAGAAGGAGGCAGAGATGAAAATTGCTGCTTGCAGACATGTTATGCTTCCTGATGTGCGAATCCCACACACCGCCTGCTCGGTATATTCGACAGACTGAATTTTCAAAGAGCGTCTTTGTAAGCAAACGAGCTCAAATTATATTGCATTTTTTTTCCATATTATTTTTAATACCTTACTGATATTTTTTTCACAGATTTAAATATCAGCATAATTCACTCCGAATTGTATTCATCAATGTTGATAAAAGTGGTATTGATTTGAGGAATAAGAACTATACCCCTAATTTATTTGTATGAAAAATATTTATAGAGTGTAAAAGGGCGGGTTATATGAACAACTAGATTAATGGTTTGTAAAACATAGAACCAATTAAAACACGTATAACGAAAGCCAACTTAGACTTGTTTGGAGGGCACCTAGAGACAATCTAGTTTTCATGGTGTGCAATTGAAATCGTCATTATTAGCTGCAAAATTATATAAGTGAAGACATTTCTCTATTTAACATTTAGATAAAGAATCATTTCTAGCTTTATCTGTATAAGGGTCATTAATTGTCTGATTTTAATTGCCTACACGTGTGCTGCTTGCATCACCATACTAATGAATGAATCGTCGTAGTTGCAGCCTACCTCTTATTACTTTTCAAGCCTAGATATTTGCACAATAAATATCCTGTTCTCGTTTTCTGTAATGTTTTTTGTAGTATTCGTTTGATTATTACAGTTCAGCACCACCCTCTCTCCCCCCTAAAAAAAATCTTTCCTGGTACTTTCCAGATTCCTCTGTTACTTGCGTTTCAAACGTTTCTATTTTTTTGTTTTAAGCGTATGGATGCCATGTAGGGCATCCGAGGACATGGCGGTTCCCAGTTCCATGCCTCGTGTGGCCCTGCCCTCTCCCCTGCAGCCTCCTCCTCTCGCAAAGCAAACACTGGTGTAAATCAAAGGAAGCCAAGGCTGCTGCGCGGAGCACGGATTGTCCCAGAGGCTCTTTGTTGAAAATGTTACCATGAATAATTCAGAAGGATTCCAAAGTGGAGAAAGATTGAGCTGGGCCGTGAATGGGGGGCAGGCCGATGAGTTGTGGAGAGGAGGAATTACTTTGAGGCGGGCGAGGCCAGGGAATTGTAACAGCCAAGGTGAGACCACACCGGGGTCAACGGCAAAGCTTGCCGCCGAATGGCCTGCTCTGAATGAGAAAAGTGCCCCACGCTGATCCCTGTCCGGTCACTGGACTGCCTGATGTATGGGTTTGTTTTTCTGATTTTTGTGTCCTGTGGTTTTTGTCTGGTTCTTACTAGCCCTCTGCTGAGACAATTCATCTGAGCTGTAAGGCGGAAGGAGGTCTCTTGTGCAAAGCAGTCATGATTTTTAAAATGCATGTATTCTATCCTGCAGCAAAGTGCTGCCTGCTTGTCCGATGCACTGGTCAGAGTTCTGCAGTTGGCCTAAAACATACACTTGAGTGATACAGTGCATTACACAGGCTTGAGCTCTTTGCAAACTGTCCAAATCCTTAAACATTTTTATGTTACTCAGAGGGTCAGTATACTGCTATCAGGAATGGAAGCCTGGAATATTGAATAATTACTGCAGCCTTGTCCTGGTTTCACTTTGGCTCATCAGTGACTAGAAAGCTCTCTAGTTTCAATCTAAAGGAAGGGTACAGCATATGCAGGGAGGCCTAGGCCTACATCGAAGGTGGAGAGATTTTATTTATTTTATTTTAATTTTATTTAAAAGGTTTTATATAGCGCTACTGGACCCAGGAGTATCAGAGCGCTTTACAGACAGGTAAGCATCTTGAAACAAAATTACAGAGATAAGATAAGGCCTTTCAATTAAACGAGGGAAATGAGGAAAGAGTAACTAAGGGATAAGTAAGGGAGATGGGGAAGGTTGAAAGATAGGAGAGAGAAGGGTAGAGGGAGAGGGGGAGAGACAGTAGGAAAGGAAGAGAAAAGGGGTGGGTTGAGGAGAGTAAAAATGAGGACCAAATCATTATAGCGACGTTAGGTACCCCAATATTTGTTGAGAAGAAGCACCTTGAGTTTTTTTGAAGAGAGGATAGGAGGGGTTGCAGCGGAGATCTTTGGGGAGAGAGTTCCAAATCGTAGGGGCATTACCAGAGAATGCATGTGATTGTGTCTTTTTACATTTGAGTCTCGGGGGGATGAGGACAAGGGCGTTAGTACTTCTCAAGGACCTGGAGCAACCAGCTTTTTGTAGTTTTTCAGAGAGGTAAGAGGGGGTGTTTTGGTGAAGGGCTTTGTGAGTGATACATGCCATCTTGAAGGTAGATCTACCTTCAATTGGGAGCCAGTTAAGGTTTTTGAGGACAGGAGAAATGTGATCAAATCGTTTACAGTCAGAGATAAGTCTGGCAGCCAGGTTGAGAACAGATTTAATCGGGCAAGGTGGACTTTTGGGGTGCCTACAAGGGTGGCATTGCCATAGTCAATTCTGGAAAGTACAAGAGATTGGACAACGATTATGAAGTCATCCGTTGGAATGAAAGGTTTGATTTCTTTAAGGTGGAGAAGGGAGAAGAGAGCACCTTTTGCAGCATTTTTAATGTGAGGGATGAGAGTAAGATTCTGATCAATGCTGATTCCCAGGGATTTGACAGAGTTAGAGGTGGAGAGGGAGCAGTTGAGAGCTGAGTTGAATAGGCAGAGAACTGTTTTTGTGGGTGAAAAGGATGATTTCAGTTTTTTTGGGATTCAGTTTGAGATGATTAAGATGGAACCAGGCTTGGACTTTATTCAAGGTATCATTGAGGAGAAGAATGTCATGGTGGGATTGATATTGTAATATAGTTATGTGTCATCAGCATAGAGGTGGTAACTGATATTAGCATGTTTGAGAATAAGGGTGAGTGGTTCCATGAATAGATTAAATAGGGTTGGGGAAATGATAGAGCCTTGTGGGACTCCCAGTGAGACAGGTTGGGGTTTGGAGAGGCAGTGACTGATTTTAATTTGTTGGGATCTATTTTGGAGATATGAGGTGAACCATTGGTGAACAATGCCCTCAACCTCAAAGCGGTCTTTGAGAGTATTAAGAAGGGTGGGATGGTGGACAGTATCAAACGCAGCAGAGAGGTCAAGGAGGATAAGGAGGGAGGATTCGCCTTTGTCAAGAAAGCGATGAATATCATCAGTAATACTGAGCATAGCTGCTTCAGTGCTGCATCCTTTTTTAATGCCAGATTGGAAAACGTCGAGGATATTGAAGGAAGTGATATGTTTGTCTAACTGGGATAGGACACATTTTCAAGGGCTTTGGAGAGGAAGGGAAGATTAGAGATAGGGCGTAGATTGTTCAAGTCATTAGGGTCAGCGGTGGGGTTTTTGAGGATGGAGGAGATTTGACCTAGTTGAAGGGATGCTGGGACACAACCAGTGGCAAGGAAGGAATTTATAATATTGGTCCAGATGAGGGCAATGATGTGTTTGAGTTCCTGAAGCAACTGGGTGGAAAGAGAATCTTTGGTGTGTGAAGATGGTTTGAGTTTAGAGATGATGTTGAGGACAGTAGATTTAGATACTGGACAGAATTCACTCCAGGAGGCATTTTTTTTATAAGGGTTTTATTAAAGATAGAGTCAGGGTGGGGTAAAGTAGGGAGGGGTAGAGAGGGGTTGTGACACAAAGGGGAAGAGGAGCAAGGTGCAGTAGGAATGTTAGGGAGGTGGTGTTGGCTGAGGGTAGAATGGAATGGGAGAGGGGGAAGAGAAGGATAGTTCAATCGAGTTGACTTTATTCGAAAAGAAGCTGGCGATTTCTTCGCATCTTTCAACAGTGGCTGGTATTTTAGGGGGACCAGAGAAAGTTTGTTTTTTAACAATGTTAAAGAGTTCTCTGGGACGGTTTTTAGCCTGGTCAAGTTGCGAACGGAGGAAGGAGGCTTTTTCAGTGAAGATGTGCTTCTTGTATTTGGCTCTGGAATTTCTAAGGAATATCAGGTTATCAGGGGAGGGATGATTCCTCCATGAATGCTCAGACTGTCTGAGGGCCCGTCTCTCATTATTGAGGTCAGAATTAAACCAGGATTTGGGAGGTATTTTTTTTGTTGTTTAAATTTGATTGGGGCAATTTGGTCAAGGTCTTGAAGGATAGAATTATTGTAATGTTTAGTTTGGTCATTGGTGCTGGGAGAGGGGGGGGAGGAGTAAGCAGGGTTTGATAGAGGATTCCAACTCCCCAGGGGGAATAGGGTGAAGATTACGAGTATGTTTCAAGGGTAAAGTGCCGATAGGGGTGAGGCGAGTAACAGAGCAGTTCAAAGTTAAGAGGATAAGGTGATGATCAGACCAGTGGACTGGAAGAATCGTTGAGAGAGAGGCCAGATCCTTGCTAGTCATAATAGTATCAAGGGTGGCGCCTTTAGAGTGAGTCGGGGATTGGCAGAGTTGTGTCAGGTCAGTAATGTCCATGGTATCTTTAAGGAGGATGACGGGTCATAATTTTTATTCCAGTGGATGATATAGTCGCCAAGAAAGAGATTCTTGGAATAAGTGAGCAGAGATTGAGTGATAAGATCAGACAGCTCTTCGGTAAAGGGGATTGGATTGCCGGGGGGGTTGGTAGATAGTATGTAAATGAATGGTGGGAGAGCCAGGAGCAGTAAGATCAGCGCAAAGGTATTCAAAGGTAGAAGCGTCCTGGAGATGAACTAGCATGAGATTAAGTTCCTTTTTCAATATTAGGGCAAGGCCACCTCCTATTTGCATTATTCTGTCTTTCCTAATGATGGAATATCCAGGAGGAATGAGCAAGTCGAGGATAGGAGTCGATTGGGGGTTGAGCCAGTTTCAGTAAGGAATGCAATGTCGATGTTTTCATTGAGAATGGTTTCCATAATATCAGTTGCATGGCAAGATGGGGATCGGCAGTTAATCAACATGCAGTAGAGGGATGAGGAGTCAGGGTATCGGGTGGAGGGATCAGGGAGGATAGATGTTAGTTGTTGAGGGGGTCTAGGTGATGTCGGGTAAAGGGGGAGTCGGCTCATTCCTAAGAGAACTGGGATAGTGGACTGCGGGTAAGGGGTACTTGAGGATGAAGAGGGAGGAAGTGCTGGAAAAAAAAGAGGGGGCAAGAGTTCAGTGAATAAGAGCAGAGGGCTGCATCCGACAAGGGAGTAGACAGAAAAGTAAAATACTCCACTATGAATTATGTGAGTGAGAAGCGTGAGCGATCCCGACCCTTTCTATGAATAAGCTCGAATATTCGTACTCCTTCCCTTCTTTGTTTCACTTCTTTCTTCTTTCCTTCCTTTCATCACCACCAATTCCGTCATTTATTTCTTCCTTTCCTACTTCCGAGCACCGTGCGTCAACTGGGGCGTGGGGTCGTAGCCCCCCCGCCCAGGGTCTTTGAGCGTAAGTAAACTGGATCAGTTTAAAGACGGCGAGGGAGAACTCAACTGACAATCATTTCAGTCAGCATGACGCCAGACCACCCTGAAGGGAGTAGGCGGTCTGGCGTCGTGTTGACTGACATGATTGTCAGTCAGACATCATGAGGGGTCATGCAGCACCACAAGTGCGCATGAGTGGGGACGGAGGGCGAATTTTCACACCGTGACCACTCATGCGGACTTGTGTTTTCGCTTGTTTGCGCATGCCCATTAGGAGCCCTTCGGCCTCCTAATGGGCATGCTGCGGGTGAAAATTAACCATGCCCTGAGCCATGCCTGGCACTGCTGGCAGCACCAGGATTGGCTGAACAAGGCTGCCAGCCCACCCCAGGGCTGGCCGGGAAGGCGCCAAGCCATGGGAGCAGCAGAAGTGGCATGGACCGGTCTGGATATAAGGTACGTTTAACTCTTTTTCTATTTAATTCCCTGGCACCCACCCCGCCCGACCCTCCCCCCTCCCTTGAGCCGCGACTGGAATACAGCCTTCCTTTGTTTTGTCTGCCGTTCATGCCTGACCCTGTTCATGTCTGACCCTGCTCACAAGGCCGGTCGCGCCACGCACCGCACGGCCCCCCCCGTGATTGTGCCCGAGTTGTTCCCGCTGCTGCCCTGAGCCCGTCCTGCTGCTGAGTATTGTGCCTGATTCTGTTTTTATTGTATTGTCCTTTGTGCCCTGTGACTGTTTTTAATGTATTGCACTTTGTGCCCTGTGACTGTTTTTAATGTATTGGACTTTGTGCCCTGTGACTGTTTTTCTAGTATTCTCTTCGCCTCCCTGCGCGACCGTTTTCCCGCTCTGTGCACCCTCCCCGCTCCCCCTCCGCTGCTCCCCTGCGACCCACCTCCTTTTCTTTTCTGTGCCCAGCAACCTTCTGATTCGCCGCCCCGCTCCCGCCTCCCAGCTGCTCCTCCCTCCCACTTGGCCATTTATGGCTGGGACCGCGCAGTGGTGAGCTGTGACCTCTGACCCTGCTCACAGGGCCGGTCGCTCCACGCACCGCACGGCCCCCCGTGATTGTGCCTGAGTTGTTCCCGCTGCTGCCCTGAGCCCACCCTACTGCTGAGTATTGTGCCTGATTCTATTTTTATTGTATTTCCCTTTGTGCCCTGTGACTGTTTTATTGTATTGCCCCTTGTGCCCTGTGACTGTTTTTCTAGTATTCTCTTCGCCGCCCTGCGTGCCTGTCTTCCCGCTCTGTGCACCCTCCCCACTACCCCGCCGCTGCTCCCCTGCTGCCCCGCCCCCTTTTCTTTCCTGTGCCCAGCACCCTTCCGATTTGCCGCCCGATCCCGCCTCCCAGCTGCTCCTCCCTCCCACTTTACCATTTATGGCTGGGACCGCACGTACATGCAGCGAACACACGCAGCGGGCGTGCCAATTGCAACGCAAGCCCATCTGCGCCCGTCCGTGCCCGAACCGCGCCCAGCGCCAGGACCCCTGGCCCTCGACGAGGCCAGCGCACCCGCCGGACTTACGATGCCGCCACCCTCCATGCACTCAACGCTGGCCGAAACCCCACCTGCTACTGAGCCACCCCGAAACGCACCCACGGACCCTTCACCTGCCAAACTGCAAATTCACCTGCCTCCGACCAGGTTCGGCACCCGCCAAGCCTAGCACCAGCAACAACCACCTCAAGTACATCTTGCTCAACACCCGCTCCGTCCACAGGCACGCCGTTGAACTCTGGCACCTCCTGGACACAACAGCACCAGACGTCGCCTTCCTCACAGACACCTGGATGAACGCCTCCTCAGCCCCCGACATTGCCATAGCCATCCCGGATGGCTACAAGATCACCTGGAGGGATCGAGTCAACCAAACCGGAGGGGGCGTCGCCATCATCCACAGAAACACCATCCGAGTCACGACCAACTCCGACGACACACTCTCCACTGCCGAACACCTCCACTTCAAGATACACACCGACCCCAGAACTACCCTTAGAGGCACTCTCGTCTACAGACCCCCGGGACCACGCACACAATTCAGTGAAGCCATCGCAGACTTCGTCAGCCCACACGCCCTTACCTCCGCAAACTACATCCTCCTAGGGGACCTCAACTTCCACCTGGAGAACAACAAGGACAGCAACACCACCATCCTGCTGGACAACCTCGCCAACCTCGGACTCAAGCAACTGGTGAACACCCCCACCCACTACGCTGGCCACACGCTCGATCCCATCTTCTCCTCCAGCAAGCACATCACCTTCAGTCACTCCACTGGACAACACTGGACAGATCACAGCTGCGTCCACTTCAACTTCAGGAGAACCACGACCCACCACCACCCGCAACAGGTTCCCCGCAGAAGCTGGAGCAAGATCACCGCTGACCAGCTCACCATCTCCCTCAACCAGAACCCCCCCACCAACACAACGGACCCCAACGAAGCAGCCCGCAACCTTACACAGTGGCTCACCAACTGTGCCCACGACCTCGCACCACTTAAGAAACCACCCAGCAGACCCGGCAGCATGAAAGCCTTGTGGTTCACCAACGACCTCAAAAACTCCAAGAAAACCTTGCCGCACCCTCGCGAAAGCCTGGCGCCACGACCAGACAACAGAAAACATGACAGCCCTCAAAAACGCCACCCGCAAACACTACCAGCTGATCCGCACCACCAAAAGGACTACATTCAAAGAACGACTAGACAACAACACCTACAACAGCAAGGAACTCTTCAGTTTCGTCATAGAGCTCTCTAACCCCAGCGCCTGCAACAACAACATCACACCCTCGCAAGACCTCTGCGACTCACTAGCCTCGTTTTTTCACTGCAAGATCGCCGACATACACAACAGCTTCAGAGCACAGACCACGCACCCAACCACTGAACCAGCGCACCCAACCACCACCCTCTGCACCTGGACCTCGGTCAGCACCGAAGACACCACCGGTTCTCCTACCGACCCATGCCCACACCACTTCTTTAACAAAGCCAACTTCATCATTGCACCCCAAATCCGGGATGTCATCAACAGCTCCTTCGCATCCGCCACCTTCCTGGAGAGCTGGAAACCTGCAGAGCTCAGCGCCCTCCTGAAGAAACCGACCGCGAACCCCACGGACCTCAAGAACTTCCGCCCCATCTTGCTCCTCCCTTTTCCTGCCAAAGTCATCAAGAAGGCCATCAACAAACAACTCTCCACCTTCCTCGAGACAAACGGATCTCTCGACCCCTCCCAGTCCGGTTTCTGAGCAAACCACAGCACCGAGACCGCCCTCATCGCAGCGACCGACGACATCAGGTCCCTGCTCGACAACAGGGAAACAGCTGCCCTTATCCTCCTGGACCTCTCAGCAGCCTTCAACACTGTATGCCACCACACCTTGATACAGAGCCTCAGCAACACCGGAATCCAAGGAACTGCTTTGGAGTGGATCACCTCGTTCCTCGCCGGAAGAACCCAGAGAGTCCACCTCCCACCATTCAGATCCGCGGCCACCGAAGACATCGGCGGCGTCCCGCAAGGATCCTCGCTCATCCCCACCCTCTTCAACGTCTACATGAGCCCCCTCGCAGCCATCGCACGCCGACACAACCTTAACATCATCTCCTATGCCAACGACACCCAGGTGATCCTCTCCCTCACCAACGACCCCACCACCGCCAGAGCCAGCCTCCAGGAAACAATGAAAGGCGTCGCAGAATGGATTAAGCTTAGCCGTCTGAAACTGAACTCAGACAAGATGGAAGTCCTCATCCTGGGACCATCCCCCTCTGCCTGGGACGACTCCTGGTGGCCCCCTGCCCTGGGCACCGCACCCAAGCCAACGGACCACGCACGCAACCTGGGCTTCATCCTGGACTCCTCTCTCTCGATGACCAAGCAAGTCAACGCCGTCTGGTCATCCTGTTTCAACACCCTGCGCATTCTCCGAAACCGTAACCAGAAAGATGGTAACCCAGGCCCTCGTCGCCAGCCGTCTGGACTATGGGAACACCCTCTACACTGGAACCACAGCCAAACTCCAGAAAAGACTCCAGCGCATACAGAACGCCTCGGTACGACTCATCTTGGACATCCCTCGACACAGCCACATCTCCGCCCATCTGAAAGACTTGCACTGGCTCCCCGTCAGCAAGAGGATCACGTTCAGACTCCTCAATAATGCACATGGCCCCAAATACCTCAACAGCTGCATCACATTCTACACACCCACCGCCAGCTCCGATCCGCCAGCCTCGCCCTCGCCACCGTCCCACGAATTCGCAAAGCCACCATCGGAGGAAGATCCTTCTCCTACCTGGCGGCCAAGACATGGAACTCCCTTCCCAGCCACCTACGGCTGACCCAGGACCACCTCTCCTTCAGGAAACAACTCAAGACCTGACTGTTGGAGCAGTAACGACTCCCCCCTCTCCCAGTGCCTTGAGACCTCAGCGGGTGAGTAGCGCGCTATACAAATGTGTTTGATTGATTGATTGATTGACTGTTGTAGGTTTATTTACTTAGTCATTTGTTTTGGACTTCTGACACCTCCAGAACACGTCAGTTCAATGTAAATCCATTTTGACGGTGCCTGTACTGAAGCTAAGTACACAAAATGTTATGCCGGACATTTAACGTATCGTCCGCGATATGATCGTCAAGATATTTGGGTAGAGTAAGCAGAAAATCATTAGTTTTCTTTTGATGGTATGCAAATTACGACTTTGAAGAATTTGTACAGAAACTATGTAGTAAACCTACAATTTACACCGTCGGTGTCTTTTTTTTGTTTGTTTTGCCCTTCAGCTCTTTTTATTTTAAAAGCTATTTGATTTCCTAAACTCTGGTGGCGGAATTGCCTCCCACTATTTATGTCCATGCTTTTTACCTTTCAAATGTGATCCCATTGCTCAGGAGGTGTTTTTTTTGTTTTTTTAATCGCTGGCTGCTTTGGTATTTGCAGAATGAGTGCTAGCTGGCGTGACTGGAACTCTGAATGGTCAAGGTTTCACCAAGAAATACAGCAGGAGAGGGAAGCAATTGTGCATCTGTTTTTCGGCCATTCAAGTTACAAATGTCGGGAGAGCTATTTCTCTGTTATTCTGTTGCTTAAAAGAGGAAGAGAACATTTATTTAGAGCTCCAGAGAACGCCGCCAAATTATTAGATCATGTTGTATACCCGATTATATTATTGTCGCGTTTATTACACTAATGGTAGTGTATTAGTTAGTTAGCTTGTTGCATTGGTCATTTCTTTTTGTGTTGTTTTACTTTCCGTTTGTACGGCCCACCACTTTCAAATGTCACCCAGCCGCCCCTGCCGACTTCGCTCCTTATTTCTATAATTTCATACTATTTTCCTGCTTTACTTTTTCCACTTTGTATTCCTTTATGATTTTCTTCCTTTCTTCTTAAAGGCCTTCTTTCGATTCTTCTGTCTTCGTTTCTCTCCTTCTCTTCTCTTACCTACCTTACTCCTTCTCTTTTCTAACTTTCCCTCTTTCCATTCTTGTTTTGTGCCTTCTTTCCATTTTCATTCCTTTGTTTCACTCTTCTTCCACATGCTTTTTATCTTCTTTGCTCTCTAACTCAATTTGCCAGTTGTTTTTTTCTTTATCGTATTAATAATCTTTTAGCTCCATCGAATTTCAGGAGGTTGTGTGAGGAGGCGATACCTGGGAAAGTTCTGCTTCATATCATGCAAGTTGCACTGTTTTATGTGAGGGAGAAGGATAACATTAATGACATTTGAAATTATTGTTTAGAAATTGATTTAGCTAAGAGACATACCAGCTAATAGATGAATACGCGATTTCGGTGAATAAGCATTGCAGTTGCTGAAAAGAAGCTTGATCATGTGCTCTGTAAAGGAAGCTTGATCATGTGCTCTGTAAAGGACAGGATTTTTGAGAACTGAAGACGCTTATGAAACTGAAAAACACGTGTTGGCTGTGGTTGTAATCACGCCATAATGGGCTAGAAATAAATATAACCAAATGAACTGAGTTCACTGAGTCTGATATCAACTGCATGTAGCTAAAATAATGCATCAACGAAGAAGATAGCTATCTGAATGCAGCTATCATTTTTTTTATAACATTTTTATTGAAGCCGGAATTTTAAAACATAGACATAAACATATTGCATCATTACACCATAAAAGAAATCTCCTCTAGAGCAGTTTGGACAAATTCCTAATACGTTAACAATACACGCAGCCAGGACCAATACGAACATTTACACAATCAAAAAAGTTAATAAAATCTAACTCTGCAACCCACCCCCCAAAAACAGAATAAAAACAGTCTCCCCGCCCCTTGCTTTAGTCGAAATAGGTACCCCATATTTTATTGAATTTCTTAGTACTTCCCATCCGTAGTGCAAAAATGCATTCACTTTTCTTAATTGATTTCATCTTATGCCCCCACTCCTGGACCGAAGGAATCAAGTTTGTACACCATTTTTGCAAAAGCAGTGACCTTGCTACTGCCATTGCTAGATACAAATTTTTTATCATTGAATCCGTAAAAGCGAGGTCAGGATCACAACCAAATAAAATTAATTCATCATTCACCTCCAATTGGATATTACATTCCTGTTCCAAATAGCCAAATAGATCTACCCAATGCTTATTAACTTTTGGGGATCTCACCATAATATGCGACCAATTAGCAGATGAAAGGTTTATACATTGAAAACATTGAGAGGACTGGTTCGCATACATCTTCGACAGAGAGTAAGGAGTACGATACAATAACCATTTGCTAAAAAACAGCATCCTATGCAAATTTGCCCCTCTCAATGAGCTAAAATTAAGTCTATAGATGGTCGACGAAATATGGGGAGACATATCGCAATTCTCATGTTCCACCCATTTTTTAATAACGTTTAACTCAAGATCCACACCCTTTATAGTATCTAAGTATTTCTTCCAAGTGCCAGGTTTCTTATCCGATGCTCTAAGTAATAGTTCATCAACCAACTGATTCTGATCCATTAAAGAAGAAGCATCTATTCCTACAAAATATTTATTTAAAATACTATATGAATTAATTAAAATAAAGTCATTTGAAATCAATTGTGCCATTTCAGCTACTGTCACCCAATTTCCATTTCTCACAAAATTCGAAACTTTAGTATAACCCGCTACTACCCATTTTGACACCAGATAAAAAGGCTGTCTTACCCCTGCCCTGAATGCAGCTATCATATTACATTGTAATCATGCTCAAGTATGATGAAGTGGAACTGCATTGGATCATGTAACTTCTTCAGATGATGGAGAACTTGGGTGAAAATAGATACTAGTAGATCTGATTGAGTTAACTTGGACATTATCACTAGGTAGGAAATCTTGAGTTTAAGTTATGTTGTATTACGCTGTGGACTTACATATAGTTTTGATATATACACAAATCTGCATTTGAATTTCATTATTTTCTCCCCGAAGGTGTAATTTGTTTGAGTTTGTCAGCCATATGTGCCAGGTGGATTTCTAGAAAAGAAACGTATGAAATAGTACTAGAAATCCTATTACTCTTTGGGTAGAGGTTTGCAGGACCATTGAGGTCATTGAAATCAAAATTGATATGATGCATTATAGAAACTATGTCGCCCTTCCAGTGTTCTGGTGACATTTAAAAAACACGCAGTCATCAATCAATCAATCAGGAGTTTGTTAAAGCGCAACTACTCACCCATAAGGGTCTAAAGGCGCTAGGGGTGGGGAGGTGCAGGTTCCATTCCATCAAGGAGGGGGTCTGTCGAAGAGCCAGGTTTTGAGATTTCTTGCGAAGATGGGGAGCGATGTTGTCTGTCTGAGGTGGAGCGGAAGGGCGTTCCATGCTTTGGCCGCGAGGAAGGAGAAGGAGCGGCCTCCCGATCTGGTCTTTCTGGTGCGGGGTACCTCGGCGTAGAAGAGCTGGGTGATCGTAGGGTCCTTTGGGGTGCGTGGAATTTGAGCCGGCTGTTCAGGTATGCTGGTCCGGTGCCGTGGAGGGCCTTGTGTGCGTGGGTGAGCATCTTAAAGGTGATTCTCGCCTCGACGGGGAGCCAATGGAGTGTGCGCAGATGCTGGGAGATGTGGCAGTGATTTGGCAGGTAGAGGACCAGTCTTGCGGCGGCGTTCTGGATGTTCTGTAGCTTGCTGATGAGGTTTTTGTTTATTCCGGCGTAGAGTGTGTTGCCGTAGTGGAGTCTGCTGGTGACCAGGGCGTGAGTGACCGTCTTTCGGTGTTCGAGGGGGATCCATTTGAAGGTCTTACGAAGGAGGCGGAGGGTGTGGAAGCAGGAAGATGAGACAGAGTTTATCTGGCGGTCCATTTTGAGCTCGGAGTCCAGGATGATTCCCAGGTTGCGTGCGTGGTCTGTGGGGGTTGGCGGGTTTCCGAGGGTGGTGGGCCACCAGGTGTCGCTCCAGGTGTCGGGGTTTGGGCCCATGATGAGTACTTCTGTTTTGTTGGTGTTTAGTTGTAGGCAGCTGTTTTTCATCCATTTGGCGACGGCTTCCATGCCTTCTCGAAAGTTGCGTCTGGTGGTGTTGGGCTCGTTGGATAGGGAGAGTCATCAGCTTTCTTTCCATTGAAATATGACTTCATCATCATAATGACAACCCCTAAATCTCTCTGCAGAACCTTGCCATTGTCCCCGCTACTAGGATTATGAAGCATGCAGAAACAAATTATGCTGCAAGGTTCCCACAGTTGTTTGGCATAATGCAAATTCTGTTGCACATTCTCTTGCAGTACTATTGTCATTCATTTCAGCAAGTAACATCATTTTTTGGTAAATATGTAAAGTATGTGGCAAATGGTGTACCAAAAGTTGTAAATGAAAATTATGTGGTAGCAGCCAATGAATCAAAAGCGACTGGACCTCACCAATGTTAATCATTAAATGAAAAAACACCAAACACTCTAATTCCCGTTAGTGCCTACTTCACTTTGAAGAAAACAGCTTTTTGAAAGCTATCCACTCCCAAAATAAACAATAATATGAAAAATATATAACTGTCAACTGTGTTATGTGGCCCTACATTGCCATTTCAGCCTTCTTGTGACTCATAACAAAAAGGAGGTTAAAAAGAAATTGTGGTTAGTGTTGGTTTTACCACTTCAACTTATACACAGTAGGCAAAATACAGTTAAAGAGCAGCTATGGTTGTAAATTAAAACCAAAAGAACAGTACAGTTTGAAAGTAATGCTTAGGAGCCCAATCCTTAATGAGCACAACAAACAGCCAGGCAAACCAAAACCTGCATAAGACATCCAATACAAATGAAGTCACACTTAATGAAAAAGATACAATTACTATTGTTTTAAAACATCATACATATGAGATTACATAGTAATTTTCCTTTACCAGTTTGATAGAGGTGACTATGAATGTAGTATAATTAAGTGTTTTGATTATGTGTTACTGAGCAATTAAATTTCACTTTCAGGTGTTGTTCTTTATTGGCATAACTAATGTGAAGTTGTAAGCATTGCATTTGGAGTGTTATGACTAACTCTGTAGCTATACCAAAAGACACAATGGTCCCTAGTAACGGGGAACATCACTTACAACGCATTTTTTACAACGCACTACCATTACATCGCAACCATTACAATGCAAACCATTACAACGCATTGCGCTGGGGGGCGCTCTAGGATAGGGAATATATTTAATTTACTATCCAACACCTTCCCTGCTATCCACGGGGACTGGAGTTGGAATAGTAAATTAAATAATTCACTATCCAGCGCCTAAAAGCATTATGCGTTGTAATGGACTGCGTGGTAAAAAACGCGTTGTAAAGGCATGCGATGTAAAAGCATGCGTTGTAGTGACACCAATCCCTAGTAACAATACTTTAGATGCAAAGAACCAAATGGTGATTGAAATATATTCAAAGGACTTTGTGAGAAGTAATTTTAAGACACACAGCAGCACAGTGAATGTTGGTGCAGAAACAAAACGTGCTTGGTGCTCTTTAAAGAGCTAATATACTCAAGCGATGAATCGTGATCAAGAGTCTATCAACAAACACATGAATGGGGGGGCGTGGCCAACCGCCGAACATGGCGGCCATGACTGGAGGGAGCTCCGTGTTACACCCTGACACCAAGGCCTTTATGTCATGAATATAGGCTCTCCAGCGCTTCATGAAAGGCGCTGCAGGGATCAGAAGACCTGAGGAGTATTGTGCCTGAAAATCTGAGGGATCGGGGACCGCTTGCACCCTTGGCGAATGGACGAAGTGTACAGCTGGGCTGACGCCATGACGAGAGCCGCGATATGATGCAGCAGTGAAGCTGTGAACCAGAGAAAAACAAAGTGGCAAAAGTGGGTCCGAAGTGCGCAATCGTGACTGTCCTTCCCACCTCTTTTGCTGGTTCGGCCATTAAGAGGGAAGAAAAACCGTGGTCGGTACGGCCTGAAATTGCGGTTCTGCACCGGACCCAGACGGTACTCAAAATGGCGGCATTATGGTGGGGATCAGCTCTCGCTGGCTGCTGCTGGTGAGTTAGACGGAGACACAAGTGTGAGCGGGCGGCCCTCTGCCCTGCTCGCTGGATTACTACAAGTGTGGGCAGCCGGAGAGCCCCCAACACGGGCCGGTCTTACATATAATGGTGGATGGAGCATTTTAAGAGCGTGATATCTTGAGAGAGGAAAGCGATCTCTGGAAGGTACATAGCCCAGCGGTGTCCGCCATGATTGTTGGAATTGGGTTACACCAAAAGGATCGAGAGGAGCATACGATCCACAGAGCCATGAAGTGGAGGAGACTGGTAACGCCTTGGGAATACTAAAGGTACAGTGCTGTATACTGTGTTCTGCATTAAAGAAGATGTACAAGGACAGCTGGATGGGCACGAGGACTGGTCTGCACCATCAGATACACCACAACGAATACATGGGCATTGGTGTCCATGTCTGCTCGCCCGCTTTGGTTAATGCACTGGGGACAGGTAGAGGATGTAGAGCTGGTCCAGGCGTAGTTATAAATTGGATCCTGGTTACGTGTGGTGTACATAGATTGGCTCTCAAAGGAGGTGAAAACAGATTACGCCTATGTAAGTAGGAAATGAACACCAGTGATAACGGGATGATTTGCAGTGAATGCAATACTGAGAGCCAAATACAGTGAGCTGATTACCACGCGGTACTACCGGGTAGCACTACCAGGGGTTAGCCACTATTACACTGTAGAAGGTGCCAGACAGTACAAGAAAAGCTGTTCACTGCATCTGACCCACTGGTGGATATGGGACGCCCAAGGACCAAGCAGTCGGAGCCTCTGCCCCCAGACGGCCCCTTAGGAACAGTACCAGACACACAGATGGGCAGCCTGGACATGGAAGTGGTTCCGCCCACCGACCCCTCTAGCAGTGACGGAAAACTGGATTTAATACTGCGTGAAATTCGAGACTCCAGGGCAGTTATGGAAACACAAATAAATACACTGACAAGAAGTTTTACCCTGCTGAAAGCAGACTATACAAAATTAGCAGATAAAGTGAGAAACAACAGATTTGCGCTGGATGACCTCATACCTCAGCAAATGACACACTCCTCCTAAATAGAACAACCACAGCGCCAATTGAAAGGATTACAAGAAAGGGTGGATGACATGGAGGGACTATCCAGGTGCAATAAAGTGCACATTTTGGGAATACCAGAGAAAAGTGAAGGGGCCCACCCAACCCAATTTGTCAATCGATGGCTGCGTGAGCAGGTGACTACAATTGGACCCACAGATCATTTTAGTGTGCAACACGCTCACACAGTACGGCTTTGGCCTCCCCTCCCGGGAGCGTCTCCTAGACTGATAATAGCGCGGATTCTGAATTATAAAGACAGGGACACGATTTTGCATCTTGCAAGGGAGAAGGCTCCAATGACATTCGAGAACAAAATGATTTCTCTTTACCCGGATTTTACACTGGCAGTCTAAAGAACGAGGGCTACTTTCCAATAAGTCAAGAAAAAACTCCGGCTGCACCAATTAAAGTATGCCTTAATGTTTCCGGCTCGCCTCAAGATTCTCTATACTAAAAGGCCCTGTTGTTCAATAGTCCGGAAGAAGCTGGGGACTGGATGGAAAATACACTGCCGTCACCGGGTTTAAAGCACTCCTCACAGTCTCACCGCGGACAGCAAACAAAATCACAACGGATGAGAAGAGACAGACATGATGAAGGAAAACAAATTGACAATGGCACAGAAGGACAACCGTCACAAGAACAGATAATGAGCAGCCATACGGATCAGATTCTGACTGTGGCAGAGCTGGAGACCCACGATGCACATTCAACAGAGGACACGGTGAACTCTTCGGAGGATGCGGGTGCACGCTCTGACTCAGAGTCTAGCATGGCGCTGTTCCCCCAGGTCACTCCGCAGTCTGTAAATGACTATCTGGGATGATGAAAGTGATTACCTCTTGCAGCTGAAGAGAGGTGTCAGATGAGTATATAGACATGTCTACGAATTATACTATGTATGCTAATAGTATGTTTACTGATGTGGTGGGACGGTGATGATTAGGTTGAGATGAATATAATGAGCCTTAATATTTGCAAAAAAGGGTTTTCACGTGGGCTCTTGGGTCCGAACTTAATGTGTAACGTCAAAGGTGTTATGTTTCGTGCGGTGGCTACTACCCCTAAGGCAACTGCACTTAGTTATGGAAACTATGTAACTTTTACTGTGTTAGTTTGATTGGTTTAGTTCTCTTTTGTTGTTTGGGGAAACAGTATTGGGGACTTTAAAGGAGTTCTTTGGCTCGGATATGTGGTCTGCGAGGAATACACAGTATATGTGGACTTTCATGCTGATCAGTTTGTATGTCTGGAAACCTGATGACGCAACCTAAAAGATATACATATACATCCTGGAATGTATGTGGTATGGGGTCCATACATAAACGCCATAGAATGTTGGCTCAATTAAATCGTAGGAAAGCGCAAATTTTCTTTTTGCAAGAAACCCACCTAATACGGGCGGAAACTGATAAGCTCCTTAAGAAATGGAGGGGCCAGCTGTTTTCTACTTCTTATGCTGCATTCGCCAGGGGGGCGGGACATTGGTTTAGAAATGGCATTCCCTTCAAGCTGTTAGAACAATGGACAGATGTAAATGGGAGATGTGTGCTGTTACATGGCCTGTTCGATGGTTAGCAAATAGTACTAGGTAGTATTTATGCACCAAACTCAGACCAAGATAAAGTTTTAGCAATTCTCAGCATGGCATTAGTGGGATGGGAAGGGTACCCATGGATACTGGAAGGTGATTTTAATTCAGTGCTGGACCTTGAGCTAGACAGACCACACACCCCTTGCAAGGAGCGGGATGCAGGAAACAAACGGACGCACTTCAGGCATGGGCAAGAGGGTGGGAAATGGGAGATATTTGGAAGAGAAGCATCCCAGAGATAGGGAGTACTCCTTCTTCTCTTTACCACACAGCTTACATACTCGTAGGATATTCTGTTCACAGCAACTATTGGTTACTGTTATAGAAACTACACACCTGGGCAAAACATATTCAGATCATAACCCAGTAGAGGCCACATTATATTGGGGTAAGGTTCCGACACCATTTCCATCATGGAGACTGCATCCAACACTGTTGGAAGACTCAGTGTTCAGCAATGCTCTTTCTACGGCCATAAACCAATATTTTTCGGAGAACATTAACACAGCAAGCACACGTCTGATTGAAAGGGACGCACCTAAAATGGTGATATGGGGGTGGCGATTAGTCAAAACTGGGGGTGCATGCAGCACTTCTTGACAAACTCACTGACGTGGAGAATAGAACGGGTAGGCTGGAACAAGATGCGGTCATGAATAATACAAGTAAATCAGAATTGCAGGAACTATATGTAACACATGCAGAACTACTGGAAGACCTTTCAGTCCTAGACTATAGATTGTATACACAGAAACAGCATGTGAACGCGGATAGGGCAGGCCCCCTGCTCGCTAGGATTATTAAAGATACATCCCCTGTATAGCCCATTCTTGAAATAGAAGCCCCTGAATGTGTGGTGAAGCGCACTCAACTGGAAAATAATGATACTTTTCAACTATACTATGAACAATTGTATGCGTCCCCGGACAAGGTAGAGGACAGGGATTATGAGGAGGTTTTTGAGGGATTACAGGTTCCCACACTAAGCGATGAACAGGCAGCAGACTTAAAAGCACCTATCACACATATGGAGATTAAAACGGCAATAAATGCTCTCCCCCGAATAAATCGCCAGGAAATTATGGATTACCTGCTGAATTTGATGTGAAATTGAGTTGCTGTTTCCCCGATTGTTAGACCTGTACAGGGTAGCACTAGAGGATGGTTCCCTCCCTTGTACTACTTTACAGGTGACGGTGATCTCCTTGTTGAAACCGGGCAGAGACAGCAAAGACATGGCAACTAATAGACCCTCATCGCTCCTTAACACGTACTACAACATTTTAAGTAAGATATTGACAAATAGACTATTGCAGTATTCTCCCAGTTTGATACGCACAGATCAGTGTGGTTTTGTACCAAGCAGGAGTACGACGCTCAACATTCGAAGACTTCATATGGTGATGTCACAGGTGCCTACGGATGCTGAGCCGAGAGGCTGCATCTTGTTGGATCTGTGGTAAGCATTCGATTTGCTACACTGGGAATATATGTTAACTGCGGTATGTAACACTTACAACGCAACTTTTACGTCGTAATGCTGTTACAACGCAGCTATTACAACGCAGGATCCATTACATCGGATGCCATTACAACGCATGGCATTACATAGCAGATGGTATTACAACGCATACCATTACATCGTAAGTATTGGTAAGTATATAATTTTTTTTATTTTATTTAATATTATATAATTGATTTAATTATTATTAATTATAAATAAAAATATTTATTTATGTTTTTAAATATTATAAATTAAATATATTAATGTAAGAAATTTTTTAAATATGTATGAGTATAGGAGTATATGTTTTGGGGTACTGAGGTATATGTTTTGGGGTGTTTGGGTATTTTTAGGTTTTAGGGCAGGGTTTGTGTTTTGGGGTACAGGGGTGTTTTTAGGTTTTAGGGCAGGGTTTGGGTTTTGGGGTACAGGGGTGTTTTTAGGTTTTAGGGCAGGGTTTGGGTTTTGGGGTACAGGGGTGTTTTTAGGTTTTAGGGCAGGGTTTGGGTTTTGGGGTACAGGGGTGTTTTTAGGTTTTAGGGTAGGGTTTGGGTTTTGGGGTACAGGGATGTTTTTCGGTTTTAGGGTAGGGTTTGGGTTTTGGGGTACAGGGGTGTTTTTAGGTTTTAGGGCAGGGTTTGGGTTTTGGGGTACAGGGGTGTTTTTAGGTTTTAGGGTAGGGTTTGGGTTTTGGGGTACAGGGGTGTTTTTAGGTTTTAGGGTAGGGTTTGGGTTTTGGGGTACAGGGGTGTTTTTAGGTTTTAGGGCAGGGTTTGGGTTTTGGGGTACAGGGGTGTTTTTAGGTTTTAGGGTAGGGTTTGGGTTTTGGGGTACAGGGGTGTTTTTAGGTTTTAGGGTAGGGTTTGGGTTTTGGGGTACAGGGGTGTTTTTAGGTTTTAGGGCAGGGTTTGGGTTTTGGGGTACAGGGGTGTTTTTAGGTTTTAGGGCAGGGTTTGGGTTTTGGGGTACAGGGGTGTTTTTAGGTTTTAGGGCAGGGTTTGGGTTTTGGGGTACAGGGGTGTTTTTAGGTTTTAGGGGAGGGTTTGGGTTTTGGGGTACAGGGGTATTGTAGGGTTCAGGGGTAGGTTTGTGTTTTGGGATAATTAAATTATATTTACCATTTTTAAATTAATTAAAATATATTTAATAAATTAAATTAATTTTATTACATTAATTACACTTTTAAATTAAAATAATTAAATTAAATAAATTATTTCAATAATTTAATTTCAATTTTAAAAATATGTACATTAAATTAATTTCATTATTTTAATTAAATTAAATTATTTCCTTTTTTTATTAAAATTACATTTATTAAATAGATATTATTTTATTAAAATAAATTAATGGCTATTTTAAAATGTATTTTAATTAAATTAATTAAATTAAATTAATTAAATTAACTTAATAACATTTTTTAAAAAAAAGGTATACTTACGATGTAATGCCATGCGTTGTAATAGCATCTGCTATGTAATGCCATGCGTTGTAATGGCATCCGATGTAATGGATCCTGCGTTGTAAAAATTCCGTTGTAACGGAATGCGATGTAAAAATCCGCGTTGTACTGACACCAATCCATTAACTGCATTATCTAGGTTTGGGATTCCTCCGGAATACATAAAATGGGTGAGATTGTTATACACAAATCCAACGGCAAGGGCATACGCAGGACCCCATATTTCCAGCCAATAGCAGGTGGAGAGGGGTACCAGACAGGGCTGCCTGCTTTCGCCCCTGCTGTCTATTCTAGCGCTGGAACCTCTTCTGCTAAAACTGCGATGACAGCGGGCCATGGGGGGATATGTATAAATGAGGAGTTGCATGTGGTTTCGGCATATGCTGATGACATTATTCTATGTATTAACAATCTAGATGGGGTCTTCGACCCTCTGCCTGAGCTTTTTCGCTGTTACAAAAACTTTCCGGACTTTTTTAATGATGTTGTCAGGAATGAACCAGTTCAATTTGGCCACTAGAATTTCCAAACAGCGCCAGTTACCTTTAAATATTTAGTCATCCAAATATACAGAGATGTGGAGGACATCTTAGATGTTAATTTAACTTGCTCTATCACATCCCTTCGGCAACAGATAACGTTTTGGACTTACCTACCGCTATCGGTGGTTGGGCGGATAGCCATAGCTAAAATCGTGATGCTACTGAGGCAGTTATATTATTTTGTTAATTCACCCATTCTGATACAACTGTCTACATTTAAACTGTTAGACACCCTACTAGTCGAATTAATATGGGGCAAGGGACGTAGGTGCATTGGGCTCACTAAACTACAATTACCCACAAAGCAAGGGGGAATGGGGGTCCGCGACATGAGAGCTTACTGCAATGCAGGCCAACTGAAGTGGTTGGCATATTGGATAAAAGACCCTAACTTGCAAGAGATATTCATGACCAAACAGCATGGGAGAAAGGGGAACTACTGGCAAAAAGAAACATAACCATGAGATGGAAGTCACCCAGACCACCCAAACTGTTAGACTGGTACAATGAAGTTGTCCGATGGGGGAGGGCAGAAGGAGCAGAACTACATAGGGAGGAGAAGAGGGGATGAGAAAGATACCAATATCGCTTGACTGGAATGCAATAATGGAGAACTTTGTGGCCAAAGACCTACAAGAATAGAGATGGAATGTATAAAGTGGGATTGTATATGATATCAGGTGGAGTACACAATATATAAAGTGCAATAATGTTAATTGTATATACAATGGTAATAATCTGCAACTGATCTATAGGATATGTATTGTTGAACTTGCACTGAGATTGGATTTCTGTAATGTACATAAATGTTAGATTGAGCCAAATGGGGGGCAGGATAGGTGGAAGGGTTTTTGTCACTTGTCCTGTTCATATGCGACAGACACTGATCAAGATGAATCTAGAAGATCTAGATGATTGTGTTATTGTAAAATTCAATAAAAATATGTTTTAAAAAAACCCACATGAACAGCACAGTCCATAACCCCAAGTTCCCAACAATAATATAGGGTCTGAATTTTTAAAGTCAATGGTGTTTCGATCCCAATGACAATGACTGAGTCATCTTCAGGACTCAGGGAGATAAAAAAACCCTGAGAGAGAGATTATAAAAGTTAATGCGTTTGCTGAAGGAGAAGGTCTCTTGTGACAAGCCTCAGCAACAGGGTGGCAAGGAATGGTCCGAGCTGGAAATATGCTGGATACCCATATTGGGCTCCAATTAGCCCATAATGGGAAGCACATGTGTGGTCTGAGTCACAAGGTTGAATGCCAGATTCCTTCACTGGGCTCGAATGAGCCCAAAAATAGAGATGCGCTGGTTGCACTGACTGGAACCATAGAGTCTTTTTGGGACAATTATGCTCAAAGGGGCCATCTCCATCTGAAAAGACAACGTTTTGTCAATGGTTTTATTACACTCATGATTGTTCAAACCAATTTTCTGCAATTTACTTATTTCCTCTTATTATTATATATGCTGCAACTTGTGCCTCTTTTGCCTCAATTTCCTTCCTTTATCTTTTCAAATCACCCTCTCTGGGTCCCTAAAAGAAAGAATTAGGTCTACATTATATGTTGAATCCTTTTAAATCTCCAATCAGTTCAGCTCAAACTCTCATTTTTACTTTGCCCTGCCTTCGAGGTATTTTGTGAATAAGTATCAGGTATTCCATATGATGAGCATCACTGTTAAACCATATTTATGTTTCAGTCATTTGATAATGTTTGTTTGAGTTTCAAAACAAAGACGTAGAATAACTTGTTTCATATTAACTAGTGATTGGTTGCTAGTTTTGGTCTCAATCTTGTGTTTTGTATTGTCCTTTGTTTATCAATTTGCATTGAATATTAGCTGCACAAAAGGGAGCTTGGCTAATGTTGGGACAGAATTGCCTTGTGTATGATAAGAGACATGTACCCCTGTCCTGAGTGCCCAGCGGTTCTGTTTCCTGGATCCCTAATGCTGTTGTTTTGGCGATAGGCAAACACGGATCATGCTTGAGTGATTAGGAGGGACACACAAGGCGCTACCCTCATAGTGGTGGAAGGCTACCATCTTCACTAAGAATTAATCATGACAAGCATGGTGGTGGCACCATACAGTGTAGTGATAAGTAGGGGTGAACAGGCACTTTTTACCCTGTGTCACTGAAGTGAGGCCTACAGTCTAGCTCACCTTTTCAGTTCTGCTGCTGTGCGTTTAATTCACCCTTGGTACGTCAGGTAGATGCAGAGTGCTGCGTAGTGCAAGAGTAGTGACTCTGCACTGGATGTATGTGTACCTGGCCTGGGCCCATGTTAGACCTGCCATCCTCGGCATGATTTCCGCTGACTTTTCGCCTTCAGACCCTCAGTTTTTGCTGGCTTGGTCTTTGCTGGCTTTAGGACTCTGGGCAATGTACCACTGTTAACCAGTACTAATGTGCATCCGCTCTCTGCTTTAAACATGTTAACATTGGCTTATCTACAATTGGTATATTTAATTTACCTATATGTCCCTAGTAAAGTTCCCTACGTGTGCCCAGGGCCTGTACCTTAAATGCTACTAGTGGGCCTGCAGCACTGATTGTGCCACCCATTTACTTAGCCCTGTAAACATGTTTCAGGCCTGCCACTGCAAACCCTTTGTGAGCAGCATTAAACTGCCACGTTGACCTGGCAAGTTAATGCTTCTGTCAGGCCAAACCTTTCTTTTTAATATACATAAGTCACCCCTTTATGTAGGTCCTGGAAAACCCACCAGCAGGGTGTAGTGTATTTAAAAAGTAGGACCTGTGCTTTTAAGTTTTTACATGTTCTAGTCTTAAAAACTCTTAAATTCGTTTTTCACTTTGCAAGGCCAATCTCTCCCATAGGTTAACATTGGGATTGCCTCAGTACATCTTATAAGTGTTTCCAATTGGGAAGAGATGGGGCCCCCAAGTTTTGTGTCTCTGGAATCACAATTTAAAATTCAAAATTACGGTGAAGTTAGATTTAAAATTGTAACTCTGAAAATGCCACTTTTAGAAAGTGGGCATTGTTTTTACTTTAACCATGGGGTGCCTTTTCCTGTCTCTGAATATACATCTGGTGCGAGTGACAGCTCAGCTTAGTGCTTTCCCTCTGAACAGCCACACACAATGTGAGTTTATGTGTGACCTGGTAGGCCATCCACATGTTGATGGGCCATCCTGGGCAGGCTGGGAAAAAGGAGCTGAGACTTTTATCTGAAAAGGCGTGTACTGTCCCCACACAAAGAGCTGCATACCTGTCTGTAGCCAGGGCATGAAGGGCAGGGATTCTGTGCGGACCCTGTGGATTTTAAAGGCCTCTCTTTGAAGTGTTCTGCACTTCAAGGTACAACTGTGTATAAGTATGGGAACTCAGACACCACCAAGTCAGTACACTTCCAGATCTGTGGAAATGTTACCAGGAAGAGGGACTGCTGTGCTGCTGAAGGTATGGCCACTGTGCTGGACTGCTACTCTGCTGGACTCCTGCTCTGCTGTGCTGACCTGCTGACTTCTTGCCTGGGAGTTAGAAGGACTGGACCTGCATATCTCCAACCCAGAACCAAAGTGACTCAAAGGGCGTGTCTGCTTGACTCCTGGGATATCAGACTTCCAACCATCCATCTTCAGCACGTGGACTCTACCATCTGAGAGTGCCCTGCCAAGTGGTGTTAATCCTGTCATGGGCCCTTAGAAGTAAGTATAAAGTGCTACTTCAGTGAAAATCTAAGCATTAGCCAAAGTTCCGTGGCTCAGAACTGTTGCATCTCTCGATGCTGATGCATCGCTGCTGCACAAGGACTGAAGACATTGCATCGACGACTGTGGGGTACATCACCTCGGGTTCCTGATGCATCCCCGCCTTGCATGGTTTGACTTGACGACTACACATCACATACATTTGTGGTATTGTGACTATGCATCTCCAACTTGCGCAGTTCTGAGCCAATGAATCTCTCACATTTGAAGGGATCGATGACAAAGCATTGCCTTTGCTGACTATGCAACTATGCACTTTGTAACAAGATAAGGTTGGTCCTTGTATCTGACCAGTGCTCCATTGCGGTCGCATCAACTTTTTGATTTGACCAAGTCCATCCCAACCAGATTGCCCAAGTCTGTTCTTTATGCCTTTTAGAGCTACATTTCAATTTAGTCTTTAACACCTTGACCACTGTGCAAATTCTGCTGCGGTGCTGGGGAAATAAAGAGTGGGCGGGTTTCGGGCAGCTGGGGACCGTCCTCCGCACACGCCCACCGTACACTTGAAAAGGTTGCTCTTTGATTCAGTGATAGTTCACAAGTAAGGGACCTGGACATATTTCAGGAAGTAGATGGGGCTAATAATGGAATCATAAAGAGTGGGACCAGGAGTGCAGGAGCAACCGCTGTTGCATATATCACTGTGGCTGACATCCAGTTGCAAAATCTAGTCACTTCCATGTCCTCTGTTGTGGGACAATCAGCTTCGAAATCTTTCCTGCTGTGACAGACAGTCTTTCAAGAAGAAAGAGGAGACAGAAAAGTGTGTACTTCAAAAGAAGCAGGACCCAATATAAAACTTCAAAGACTCTGACCCTAAATCACATTTAGTGTTTGGCAAAGAACTGTAAGATGGGGAGGTTGAGAACTCAGACTTTGGTATCTGCCAAGCAGTCAGACTGGCTGTGTGAGAAGAAGAAGCTTTGCAAGACTTCTTTGTTTTTTTTTTAATCATATTATTATTATTAAATAATAATCCAGTTAAAAAAACATCTAAGAGTGACAACACCCAGCATTTAGAATTGCATACATTACAGGCTTTGGGCTCTATCTTATGTTTCAATTTGCTTTGGGTCAGCAGCCAAGACTCCTGTATTCCTTTAAAAATCCCCATACTTTTTCACAATTTCTTGGGTATCCCCGGCCTTTACATAGTGTGCACTCTGCCTGGATGCACCAGTCCATTCCAGTATCAAATTGTGACATAGAGGATATGTCTCTACTACCCCATTCCTGAGCAATGTCTTGTCATGCTGTGATTAGTGCAATGTTACTGAAGAGTAGCACATATCTGGGCAGTTTTTTGGATCCCCATGTCCATCGGTTAAGCATCTTGCTAGTTACACTAGGGTCTCCAAACCTCTGATACGTTCTTCACCCATTTCCAGTATGGCTGTACATATGGACTGTCCCATAGCATATGTACTAATGTGTCAAATTATCCGCATCCCCACAGACATCTGTCAGAGTCCACCCTGCCCATCTGGAGAAGTTGGGTTCCGGTAATGTATGTACAATGCAAGATTTTCAATTTTATCAACTGCTATCCAGCTTTAATGCCCAATTCCCAGAGATGTTGGCATGCCTCTACCCAGTTGTCATCTGTCAATGCAACCAGGTCTTCCTCCAAATGTCCCTTAAACCTATCAAGAGAGGGTTTGCAGCTAGCTATTAGTGTCCTGTATATGAGGCAGGTTGCATGGCTGCAGAGCGGGGCAGCAAAAGCCAGTATTCCAGCAGTGTCTTGTCAGGTATGTTGTGTAATTTATTTTGGTGTTCCCAGAGTGAATGCCTGACCTGTATGTAGCAGTAGTTCTGGGATTTGGCCAGCTTGTATTGGGGCTTCAAGTTTGTTAGACTTTGCCCTTTTTGCAGGGTCATCCCTGAACTTTTTGCCTTCCTCCTGTATTTTGCCTGACCTGTTTTTATTGGTTTTATGATTCTGAGCACTTTACCACTGCTGATCAGTGCTAAAGTGTATATGCTCTCCCTCTTATAAATAATTGTATGAATTAGTGATTCTATGATTGACTGGTTTGGCTTACTTGTCAGACCCTAGTACAGTGCACCAGGAGTGCCCAGGGCTTATAAACCAAATTCTGCAGGTGGGCCTGCAGCACTAGTTGTACCACCCACAGAAGCAGTCTGTAAAAATGTGTCTAAGGTCTGCCATTGCAGAGCCTATGTGCAGTCTGGTATTGCCATGATGACTGGGTAAGTGCACCCACTTGCCAGTCCCTAAAACATCCCTTTTCTTCATATCAGACACCCCTATGGTAGGCCCAAGGGCAGGGTGCATTGTAAGTATAAGGTAGGACATGCCCTGGTGTGTGTGGCATGTCCTATTAGGGAATTACAGCCATTTTATTTTTTCACCGTTGCGAAGCTCTCTGTTCTCCATAGGCCAGAATGGGCAGTTAGATGATTCTGTGTTTGAAAATACCACTTTTAGAAAGTAGGTATTTTCTTGTCTAACTATCCAGGCCTGCCTCTGCTAGGTTGTGTATTCCTTGTCTGGAGTTTGAGTGACAAGGCTGGAGAATTCCAGGAGACAGAATGAGTCAGCCCAGTGGTGAATAAAGAGATCTGAATCTAAATGGGTGGGAGGAGTTGCACCTGGGACCTGAATAGGGCTTTGCCTGCCTTCTACAATGCTGGCTCCACCCCCGGTGGTACAGTTGATGTCTATGCCCTGCACTGTGAACAAAGAGAAGGAATCATGTCAAGAAAGTGCTCCAGGGCTGTGCTTTCCCTCCACAATGCTGGCTCCACCTCCTGTGGGGCATCTGATGTTTCTGCCCTGCACTGTGAAAGGAAAGAAGGATTCTTGTCAACAGAGTGCTCCAGAACTGGTTTCGACTGGGAAAAGGCCCCTCTGCCCTCAGAGGACATAGGATTTTGGGGTATAAATATTGGGACCCTGATCCCAAGAAATTATATCACTTTTGGACAAACAGGAAGAAACCTTTGCAGAGGAGTGGAACCAGAAGAAACTGAGGAGAGACTATCCCTAAACTGAAGTGCTGCTTGGGGGATTGGCCTGCAGTGGTTGCCTGATTGCCAAAGAGAGGAGAAAGGGACTTTGTGTACTTTCCTCAACTTGTAGGGATCTCGAAGGGCTTGGAACAGAACTTGCATCCTGCTGAAGTCTCAGGGACAACATACATCACCCCCCGCTTCCCAGAGTTCTTTTGAAGTGTCTGCTGCTGTTTTGGGCCTTCTGAGGACTGCGTGTCGCAAGGAGATGGAAGCGCAGCTCAAGTGGAAGAAGCGTTTTGCCATTGCTGCTGCTGCCGTTGCATCGTGGATGTCGCCGCTGTAGCTGTCATATTGCACTGCATCAAGAGAAGCGTCTTGCAAGGAAGAGGAAGCATGTCACCATCGCTGCTGCTGCTGTTGCATCGTGGATGTTGCTGCTGTAGCTGTCATATTGCACTGCATCGAGAGAAGCGTCTTGCAACGAGGAGGAGGCGTGTCGCCGTTGCTGCAGTTTCATCTTGGATGTCGCCGCTGTAGCTATCATATTGCATCGCATAAAGAAATGCACCCCGCATCCACAGAAAAGTGGGCCGCCGTCGGAGCTGCTGCCGTTGCCTCTTGAATGTCACCGCTGTAGTTGTCGTCTTGTGCGGAAGCATCTCGCAGCCAAAGCTGTTGTCGTCACATCCCAGAACAAGGGTGTCGCCGCTGCAGCTGACGCATCGAATTGAGGCTTCTCGCATTATCTGAGAAGCGTGCCGCATCTGGAAGATCTTCACGTCTTTATTTCTTTGCACCGGAACTTTGCCGTATTTTTCGCTGCACCACTTTTGTTGTGGAAGCGTCTCGCATCGTAAGGTACATTGACTTAGTGTCGCATTTTAAGAACTGAACTGAACTAAGCTAAAACCACCAAGTATAGTATTGTGGATTTTTTTCGTTTGTGGTCTTGTGTTAACTCTATATAAAGAATACTTATTTTTAATATACAACTGTGGGGTGTCCATCTGTAGTGTTGTCACTTGATTACTGTATGTGGTCGCAAATGCTTTACATACTGCCTCTGAGATAATCCAGTCTGCTTGAGCCAAGCTACCAAGGGGGTGAGCAGGGGTTATTTTAGGAGTGTACCCCCTTACCCTGACTAGAGGCAAGGGTCACGGTTTGTCACAAGTACCTACCTGTGCCAACTAGAGAACTTCAAATCTAAAAAACTTGAAGAAGGGGAGCAGGCCCTCTGAGCCTAACATATCTCTTAATTTTGAGATCCTTAACAAGTCCTATAGCCCCCATAGGGCTCAGAGAATGGCGCGCCCCACAAGGGAGTGTGTAGTGTGGGTTACTTCTGTCAATCCATCATTCTCGTCTCTGTTTTTAAAATTTGTATTACAAGGTCTGTTAGGGAGGGCATATGAAGGGTCAGCATTTGCCATACAGGTGCTATAGATAACACTTAAGGGACATCCATCTATGGTCCACCCTCAGAGAGAGCTTGTTCTGTAGGGCAAATGTTCAGTCATTGACCACTTGTAGTTATGAGGCTCATTAATATAATCAAAAACTCTGGGAGGCCAATTCCCAATCATAGGGGCTTTTAGTTAGGGTCGACAGCATAAATCATGGTGTCCACAGCAAGGTTTGTGTGATCACATCTATAAATTTAAATAACTGCTCTGGAATTTCAAACAGTGTGTTTTGGAGCAGGTAGATGTGCTTAGGAAGTATGAAACTCCTGTAAAGGGTAGCCCTGCACATCAGGGACATGTGACAAGCCCTCCAGTGCCCCGTATCACATCTGTACTCCTCCAGCATCCTGCCTATTTTATGTTCCCGAAAGAACTCTAAATCACATGTGATCCAGACCACCAAATATCAAAAATCCTGCAGGGCCCAGTGCAGCTGCCAATCCTCAGACTCTGGAGGGCACCAAGCAAAAATGGAAACATAAAAGGTTTATCTGAGTTAATAAATATTCTTGAGTATGTTTCATAAGTATGAAACCTTTCAAGAATCCTGGGTGACCCCAGGGTTCTCGGAAGTTTGGATAGAGGATTAGCTAAGTACAGTAAAATATCATCTACTTACAGGGAAAATAATGTCATCCCAGTCCTTGGTCCATCTCAGTCCTTGGAGCTTGGCATCCACTCTTACACAACATGCCAATGGTTCAAAGACCAGTGTGAAGAGGAGTATGGAGAGCAGGCATTCCTGCAATGTCCCACGGCCCATATGGAATCTCTGAGGTAGTATCCCATTCATCTGTATCCTGCTTGCTGGCTCTGTATACGACAGGCTGATCCAGGACACATATGCTGTGCTGAATCCCATCTTATGCAGGCCCACCAATAAGAAATTCAATTCAACTGAGTCAAATGCCCTCCTGGCACCCAGGGATAACAGTACTGCAAGCGCCACCACCCTGTATATCAAAGCTAAACAACCAAAGAGTTGGTTCAGGTTCTGTTGGGTGGATTGGTTGGATATTTATCTGACTAATCCAGGTCTATCAGTTTGTTGATCACTCGCTTCGGCCTGTTTGTTAGTATCTTTGGTAGAGTTTTAACCTTTGAGTTAAGCAGGGTGATTGGCTGGTATGAATTGCTTTGCTCAGGGGATTTAATGTCCATGTGGATCAGGACAATGATGGAGGTTCTCAAATCTAGGGGAAATGTGCTATCTTTCCTGGCTACATCTAACATCCATCGCAGTGGTTCAGTCACACGAGCTTCAAACATCTTTAGAATTTTGGCTGGAAACCATGGGTTCTTTCCTCCTGAGTTGCTGTTGGCACCCCCCATCTCTTTTGTCTGAATACCTCTAGCTTTGTCCTCAGCGTTGGCAGGGAATAGCATTGGGATGAGGAGGTACCTCACAAAGGCCATGAGTATTGCCGTGGGGGCAGTGGAGGTCAGGCAGGTATGTTGTTACAATTCTGAAAAGGGGGTGGTGATGGACAGAGTATCTGAATTAGGCAGAACACTCCTACCCAGTCCAAAGATCAGGGCTTGATCCATCACCTTTTTTTAGCTCACTGCACCATTCCAGCTCAGAACCTGGCTACATGCAAATTAGTCTGTTCCTGGCCCAGTGCATCATGGGAACGGGGCAGACCAAACTACCAAGCCAATTCTTATACTGGGAAGGAAACAAGCTTCCGGGGACCGGTTTCTGGCATTTCAGCCGTCTTCGGCCCGGCTTGCTTGAATCCTGATGGTGCAGTGAGCAAGGGACTCATATCTGAGTATACCCTTCCAGGCTTAAGGTGGACAAAACGATTCTGAAAAAGGGGTGTTGATGGACAGAGTATCTGAATTAAGCAGAACACCCCTACCCAGTCCAAAGATCAAGGCTTGATCCATCACTGTTTTTTAGCTCACTGCACCATCCCAGCTCAGAACCTGGCTACATGCAAATTAGTCTGTCCCTGGCCCAGTGCATCATGGGAACAGGGCAGACCAAACTACCAAGCCAATTCTTATACTGGGAAGGAAACAAGCTTCGAGGGACCGGTTTCTGGCATTTCAGCCGTCTTCGGCCCGGCTTGCTTGAATCCTGATGGTGCAGTGAGCAAGGGACTCACATCTGAGTATACACTTCCACGCTTATGATGGACAAAACGATTCTGAAAAGGAGGTGGTGATGGACAGAGTATCTGAATTAAGCAGAACACTCCTACCCAGTCCAAAGATCAGGGCATGATCCATCACTGTTTTTTTAGCTCACGGCACCATCCCAGCTCAGAACCTGGCTACATGCAAATTAGTCTGTCCCTGGCCCAGTGCATCATGGGAACAGGGCAGACCAAACTACCAAGCCAATTCTTATACTGGGAAGGAAACAAGCTTCCGGGGACCGGTTTCTGGCATTTCAGCCGTCTTCGGCCCGGCTTGCTTGAATCCTGATGGTGCAGTGAGCAAGGGACTCACATCTGAGTATACCCTTCCACGCTTATGGTGAACAAAACGATACTGAAAAGGGGGTGGTGATGGACAGAGTATCTGAATTAAGCAGAACACTCCTACCCAGTCCAAAGATCAGGGCTTGATCCATCACCGTTTTTTAGCTCACTGCACCATCCCAGCTCAGAACCTGGCTACATGCAAATTAGTCTATCCCTGGCCCAGTGCATCATGGGAACAGGGCAGACCAAACTACCAAGCCAATTCTTATACTGGGAAGGAAACAAGCTTCCGGGGACCGGTTTCTGGCATTTCAGCCGTCTTCGGCCCGGCTTGCTTGAATCCTGATGGTGCAGTGAGCAAGGGACTCACATCTGAGTATACCCTTCCACGCTTATGGTGGACAAAACGATTCTGAAAAGGGGGTGGTGATGGACAGAGTATCTGAATTAAGCAGAACACTCCTACCCAGTCCAAAGATCAGGGCTTGATCCATCACCGTTTTTTAACTCACTGCACCATTCCAGCTCAGAACCTGGCTACATGCAAATTAGTCTGTCCCTGGCCCAGTGCATCATGGGAACAGGGCAGACCAAACTACCAAGCCAATTCTTATACTGGGAAGGAAACAAGCTTCCGGGGACCGGTTTCTGGCATTTCAGCGGTCTTCACCCCGGCTACCTTGAATCCTGATGGTGCAGTGAGCAAGGGACTCACATCTGAGTATACCCTTCCACGCTTATGGTGGACAAAACGATTCTGTAAAGGGGGTGGTGATGGACAGAGTATCTGAATTAAGCAGAACACTCCTACCCAGTCCAAAGATCAGGGCTTGATCCATCACCGTTTTTTAGGTCACTGCACCATCCCAGCTCAGAACCTGGCTACATGCAAATTAGTCTGTCCCTGGCCCAGTGCATCATGGGAACAGGGCAGACCAAACTACCAAGCCAATTCTTATACTGGGAAGGAAACAAGCTTCCGGGGACCGGTTTCTGGCATTTCAGCCGTCTTCGGCCCGGCTTGCTTGAATCCTGATGGTGCAGTGAGCAAGGGACTCACATCTGAGTATACCCTTCCACGCTTATGGTGAACAAAACGATTCTGAAAAGGGGGTGGTGATGGACAGAGTATCTGAATTAAGCAGAACACTCCTACCCATTCCAAAGATCAGGGCTTGATCCATCACCGTTTTTTAGCTCACTGCACCATCCCAGCTCAGAACCTGGCTATATGCAAATTAGTCAGTCCCTGGCCCAGTGCATCATGGGAACAGGGCAGACCAAACAACCAAGCCAATTCTTATACTGGGAAGGAAACAAGCTTCCGGGGACCGGTTTCTGGCATTTCAGTCGTCTTCGGCCCGGCTTGCTTGAATCCTGATGGTGCAGTGAGCAAGGGACTCACATCTGAGTATACCCTTCCAAGCTTATGGTGGACAAAACCATTCTGAAAAGGGGGTGGTGATGGATAGAGTATCTGAATTAAGCAGAACACTCCTACCCAGTCCAAAGATCAGGGCTTGATCCATCACCGTTTTTTAGCTCACTGCACCATCCCAGCTCAGAACCTAGCTACATGCAAATTAGTCTGTCCCTGGCCCAGTGCATCATGGGAACAGGGCAGACCAAACTACCAAGCCAATTCTTATACTGGGAAGGAAACAAGCTTCCGGGGACCGGTTTCTGGTATTTCAGCCGTCTTCGGCCCGGCTTGCTTGAATCCTGATGGTGCAGTGAGCAAGGGACTCACATCTTAGTATACCCTTCCACGCTTATGGTAGACAAAACGATTCTGAAAAGGGGGTGGTGATGGACAGAGTATCTGAATTAAGCAGAACACTCCTACCCAGTCCAAAGATCAGGGCTTGATCCATCACTGTTTTTTAGCTCACTGCACCATCCCAGCTCAGAACCTGGCTACATGCAAATTAGTCTGTCCCTGGCCCAGTGCATCATGGGAACAGGGCAGACCAAACTACCAAGCCAATTCTTATACTGGGAAGGAAACAAGCTTCGGGGGACCGGTTTCTGGCATTTCAGCCGTCTTCGGCCCGGCTTGCTTGAATCCTGATGGTGCAGTGAGCAAGGGACTCACATCTGAGTATACACTTCCACGCTTATGATGGACAAAACGATTCTGAAAAGGAGGTGGTGATGGACAGAGTATCTGAATTAAGCAGAACACTCCTACCCAGTCCAAAGATCAGGCATGATCCATCACTGTTTTTTTAGCTCACTGCACCATCCCAGCTCAGAACCTGGCTACATGCAAATTAGTCTGTCCCTGGCCCAGTGCATCATGGGAACAGGGCAGACCAAACTACCAAGCCAATTCTTATACTGGGAAGGAAACAAGCTTCCGGGGACCGGTTTCTGGCATTTCAGCCGTCTTCGGCCCGGCTTGCTTGAATCCTGATGGTGCAGTGAGCAAGGGACTCACATCTGAGTATACCCTTCCACGCTTATGGTGAACAAAACGATTCTGAAAAGGGGGTGGTGATGGACAGAGTATCTGAATTAAGCAGAACACTCCTACCCAGTCCAAAGATCAGGGCTTGATCCATCACCGTTTTTTAGCTCACTGCACTATCCCAGCTCAGAACCTGGCCACATGCAAATTAGTCTGTCCCTGGCCCAGTGCATCATGGGAACAGGGCAGACCAAACTACCAAGCCAATTCTTATACTGGGAAGGAAACAAGCTTCCGGGGACCGGTTTATGGCATTTCAGCCGTCTTCGGCCCGGCTTGCTTGAATCCTGATGGTGCAGTGAGCAAGGGACTCACATCTGAGTATACCCTTCCACGCCTATGGTGGACAAAACGATTCTGAAAAGGGGGTGGTGATGGACAGAGTATCTGAATTAAGCAGAACACTCCTACCCAGTCCAAAGATCAGGGCTTGATCCATCACC
The DNA here is from genome assembly GCF_964263255.1 of Lissotriton vulgaris. NCBI lineage: Eukaryota > Metazoa > Chordata > Amphibia > Caudata > Salamandridae > Lissotriton > Lissotriton vulgaris. Next base: position 1,218,446,566 of record NC_141685.1, on the reverse strand, counting down.
GTTTTTTAGCTCACTGCACCATTCCAGCTCAGAACCTGGCTACATGCAAATTAGTCTGTCCCTGGCCCAGTGCATCATGGGAACAGGGCAGACCAAACTACCAAGCCAATTCTTATACTGGGAAGGAAACAAGCTTCCGGGGACCGGTTTCTGGCATTTCAGCGGTCTTCGGCCCGGCTTGCTTGAATCCTGATGGTGCAGTGAGCAAGGGACTCACATCTGAGTATACCCTTCCACGCTTATGGTGGACAAAACGATTCTGTAAAGGGGGTGGTGATGGACAGAGTATCTGAATTAAGCAGAACACTCCTACCCAGTCCAAAGATCAGGACTTGATCCATCACCGTTTTTTAGCTCACTGCACCATCCCAGCTCAGAACCTGGCTACATGCAAATTAGTCTGTCCCTGGCCCAGTGCATCATGGGAACAGGGCAGACCAAACTACCAAGCCAATTCTTATACTGGGAAGGAAACAAGCTTCGGGGGACCGGTTTCTGGCATTTCAGCCGTCTTCGGCCCGGCTTGCTTGATTCTTGATGGTGCAGTGAGCAAGGGACTCACATCTTAGTATACCCTTCCACGCTTATGGTGGACAAAACGATTCTGAAAAGGGGGTGGTGAAGGACAGAGTATCTGAATTAAGCAGAACACTCCTACCCAGTCCAAAGATCAGGGCTTGATCCATCACCGTTTGGTGTGCCCTGTTCCCATGAGGCACGGGGTCAGACTAAATTGCATATCGCCAGGTTCTGAACTGGGGTGATGCAGTGAGCTAAATATCGGTGATGGATTAAGCCCTGATCTCTTGACTGGGTAAGAGTGGTCTGCTTAATTCAGACACTCTGTTCATCACCACCTCCTTTTCTGAATCGTTTTTGGCCACTACAGGTGTGGCAGGGTATACTCAGACATGAGTCCCTTGCTCACTGCACCACCAGGATTTAAGCAAGCCGGGCCGACGACGGCTGCAATGCCAGAAACCGGTCCCCGGAAGCTTGTCTCCCTTCCAGTGAAGAATTGGCTTGGTAGTTTGGTCTGCCCTGTTCCTATGAGGCACGGGGTCAGACTAATTTGCATATAGCCAGGTTCTGAACGGGGGTGATGCAGTGAGCTAAATAACGGTGATCGATTAAGCCCTGATCTCTTGACTGGGTAAGAGTGGTCTGCTTAATTCAGACACTCTGTTCATCACCACCCCCTTTTCTGAATCGTTTTTGGCCACTACAGGTGTGGCAGGGTATACTCAGACATGAGTCCCTTGCTCACTGCACCACCAGGATTCAAGCTAGCCGGGCCGACGACGGCTGAAATGCCAGAAACCGGTCCCCAGAATCTTGTCTCCTTTCCAGTGAAGAATTGGCTTGGTAGTTTGGTCTGCCCTGTTCCCATGAGGCACGGGGTCAGACTAATTTGCATATAGCCAGGTTCTGAACTGGGGTGATGCAGTGAGCTAAATAACGGTGATGGATTAAGCCCTGATCCCTTGACTGGGTAAGAGTGGTCTGCTTAATTCAGACACTCTGTTCATCACCGCCCCCTATTCTGAATCGTTTTTGGCCACTAAAGGTGTGGCAGGGTATACTCAGACATGAGTCCCTTGCACACTGCACCACCAGGATTCAAGCAAGCCGGGCCGACGACGGCTGAAATGCCAGAAACCGGTCCCCGGAAGCTTGTCTCCTTTCCAGTGAAGAATTGGCTTGGTAGTTTGGTCTGCCCTGCTCCCATGAGGCACGGGACAGACTAATTTGCATAAAGCCAGGTTCTGAACTGGGGTGATGCAATGAGCCAAATAACGGTGATGGATTAAGCCTTGATCTCTTGACTGGGTAAGAGTGGTCTTCTTAATTCAGACACTCTGTTCATCACCACCCCCTTTTCTGAATCGTTTTTGGCCACTACAGGTGTGGCAGGGTATACTCAGACATGAGTCCCTTGCTCACTGCACCACCAGGATTCAAGCAAGCTGGGCCGACGACGGCTGAAATGCCAGAAACCGGTCCCCGGAAGCTTGTCTCCTTTCCAGTGAAGATTTGGCTTGGTAGTTTGGTCTGCCCTGTTCCCATGAGGCACGGGGTCAGACTAATTTGCATATAGCCAGGTTCTGAACTGGGGTGATGCAGTGAGCTAAATAACGGTGATCGATTAAGCCCTGATCTCTAGACTGGGTAAGAGTGCTCTGCTTAATTCAGACACTCTGTTTATCACCACCCCCTTTTCTGAATCGTTTTTGGCCACTACAGGTGTTGCAGGGTAGACTCAGATATGAGTCCCTTGCTCACTGCACCACCAGGATTCAAGCAAGCCGGGCCGACGACAGCTGAAATGCCAGAAACCGGTCCCCGGAAGCTTGTCTCCTTTCCAGTGAAGAATTGGCTTGGTAGTTTGGTCTGCCCTGTTCCCATGAGGCACGGGGTCAGACTAATTTGCATTAGCCAGGTTCTGAACTGGGGTGATGCAGTGAGCTAAATAATGGTGATGGATTAAGCCCTGATCTCTTGACTGGGTAAGAGTGGTCTGCTTAATTCAGACACTCTGTTCATCACCACCCCCTTTTCTGAATCGTTTTTGGCCACTACAGGTGTGGCAGGGTATACTCAGACATGAGTCCCTTGCTCACTGCACCACCAGGATTCAAGCAAGCCGGGCCGACGACCGCTGAAATGCCAGAAACCGGTCCCCAGAATCTTGTCTCCTTTCCAGTGAAGAATTGGCTTGGTAGTTTGGTCTGCCCTGTTCCCATGAGGCACGGGGTTAGACTAATTTGCATATAGCCAGGTTCTGAACTGGGGTGATGCAGTGAGCTAAATAACGGTGATGGATTAAGCCCTGATCTCTTGACTGGGTAAGAGTGGTCTGCTTAATTCAGACACTCTGTTCATCACCACCCCCTATTCTGAATCGTTTTTGGCCACTAAAGGTGTGGCAGGGTATACTCAGACATGAGTCCCTTGCACACTGCACCACCAGGATTCAAGCAAGCCAGGCCGACGACGGCTGAAATGCCAGAAACCGGTCCCCGGAAGCTTGTCTCCTTTCCAGTGAAGAATTGGCTTGGTTGTTTGGTCTGCCCTGTTCCCATGAGGCACGGGGTCAGACTAATTTGCATAAAGCCAGGTTCTGAACTGGGGTGATGCAATGAGCCAAATAACGGTGATGGATTAAGCCCTGATCTCTTGACTGGGTAAGAGTGGTCTTCTTAATTCAGACACTCTGTTCATCACCACCCCCTTTTCTGAATCGTTTTTGGCCACTACAGGTGTGGCAGGGTATACTCAGACATTAGTCCCTTGCTCACTACACCACCAGGATTCAAGCAAGCCGGGCCGACGACGGCTGAAATGCCAGAAACCGGTCCCCGGAAGCTTGTCTCATTTCCAGTGAAGAATTGGCTTGGTAGTTTGGTCTGCCCTGTTCCCATGAGGCACGGGGTCAGACTAATTTGCATATAGCCAGGTTCTGAACTGGGGTGATGCAGTGAGCTAAATAACGGTGATTGATTAAGCCCTGATCTCTAGACTGGGTAAGAGTGGTCTGCTTAATTCAGACACTCTGTTCATCACCACCCCCTTTTCTGAATCGTTTTTGGCCACTACAGGTGTGGCAGGGTATACTCAGACATGAGTCCCTTGCTCACTGCACCACCAGGATTCAAGCAAGCCGGGCCGACGACGGCTGAAATGCCAGAAACCGGTCCCCGGAAGCTTGTCTCCTTTCCAGTGAAGATTTGGCTTGGTAGTTTGGTCTGCCCTGTTCCCATGAGGCACGGGGTCAGACTAATTTGCATATAGCCAGGTTCTGAACTGGGGTGATGCAGTGAGCTAAATAACGGTGATCGATTAAGCCCTGATCTCTAGACTGGGTAAGAGTGCTCTGCTTAATTCAGACACTCTGTTCATCACCACCCCCTTTTCTGAATCGTAGGTATGTTGGTACAGTCCGAACAATGTCACTTGTCTTGTGCGGCATTTCCCTGCTTTGTTACCCACTTGATGAAGTCTGTGTTGGTTGGGTCAGTATTGGGCCCTCATCTCTTATTCCACAAAGCTACAGTACTCTTCTTCACCAGGGACAGCACAGAAGGTGCCGTTGGTCAGGCATGGGAGTTCCCTCCTGAGTTGACTTATATTGTATTAATTGTGTGCCTAGCACCTTGATCTCTTTTTGTTTCTCCCTCCTCTTTCCCGTTATGTAAGCAATCAGGTCCCACTCATGACTGTTTTGTAAGCCTAACATATTGTAACATGAGAGGGGACTGAATTAGTGTTCTCTTTGAACGAAAGCTCCTTAATGGAGGTTAGAAGATTTCTCGTATGCCAGTCCCTCAACTTCCAGGGTTCTAATCTGCAGCCTGGTGTATATTGGAGAATGGTCAGTGATGCCTCTGGGCAGGCATTTATTATTGCTATATCTTCCCCCTTGGGTCAAAGGTACTATGAGGTAGTCAATTGGGGATGAGGAACCTGCCATAGTAGCAACATTCGACAGGCAGTGTTGCACTCCACAGATCTATCATTCTCATTGCCACTATAAATGTCTTCAACAATGTGTCTTTTCCTGTGGCTCTCTAGCAATGCATAATCCTATTTATTTCCATATTGAGTGGCATGCTCAGGTCTTGAACTCATATTGTGGCTGAGTGTGGAATTTGTGTCAGCCATTCCCGGGCACCCCTCAGCCTTTCTGCGTGGAGGCCCTGTAGGAAATACTGCCAGGCAATCACAATCTGTCCCCCGTTAAATTGGTTCCCTGAAGGAGAATTATGTCTGGATTTCATCTATTCAGATACCGTGTCACCAACCCCTTTTTCAGTGTACTCCCAATCCATTCACATTCCAGGAGATCAGGGTAAACCCTGTGTTACCTGCATCAGCTGCCAACATTATTTCTGATGTTTCCATTTCTGAATCTAGGACCCTGAGCACTCTCCATGTTGTCGACAGTAAGCTGTTCTGCTATTGTCAACAACCCACAACAAAAGAAACCCCACCCTATATCCCCAGGCAGCGAGTGTGGAAGCTAACCCTGGGCGTAGTTTGTGAAGTAGTGCTACGTGTAGCTACGCAAAGTGCACTTTGCACTACGTGAGCTTCGCAAACTGCGTAGTGCACTGTGCAAGATGCTGTTCGCACTGATTGCACAGTGCCGGATGCTTGTCCGCACTGTGCAATCAGTGCAAACTGCATCTTGCACAGTGCAAGCGGTCATTTTCTGCCGCTCGGGTAGATTTCTACTCGATGGGCAGCTTTCTCAACCCAGACTGGTAGTTTCTCATCGCAAGCGTTCATGAGCATACGAGACCACTCGCAATGAGAAACCTGACCTCCCCGCGTCAAGAAGCCCACCAGGAGGTTTATTTTCCAAGCTTGTGATCAGCAACTCGATTTTGCTGATCGCAAACAAGGAAAAAGTCTCGCTGGGATGATATTTCGCTTGCTCGCGGTCGCCAACTTGACGTTGAAGACCGCGAGCAAGCAATAAATGACCGCTGCACTATGCTACGCGTGTTTGCACTGTGCTACAAGCATTTCGCGTACTGTCAAATAGCGCAAACTTTGCAAACTACGTGAGCGTAGCATAGTGCTTTGCCCAGGCTTTTGTGGAACTACCCGCCCCCAATGCCTCTGGGCGTCTGTAACCCTTTCCCCTCAATAATCAAAACTTATGATAACCAAGCAATGTTCAGGAACAAAGCTCCATGTTTGGTGCTGGAGGCAGTCTCTGGTTGCCCCAGTGAACTTTAATTTGTTCATGTCCTCGTTCAGTGTCAGATGTGTCCCTCATGTGGGGGTCGGCACCTACTGCTTGGTGAGTCACCACTCGGGGTTCTCTCCATACAGGGGAACTGATAAGGGGTCACTGCCTCGGCCAAACCAGGCGCCACCTCTACCCCCAATCCCAAGCCTCTTCTGGTGTTGTGCTGAGACAAAACTTGCTGTCTTCTGAGGGGCACAGTTTTGCCAGGAATTGTATAAAGAATTGTATATTGCATTTTCTCAGTTCCAATTTAATATTGGCAAAAGATCGCCTCTTGGTCTGCATCTCTTGCATAAAGTTAGGAAATACCATGACCGTATGGGTTGCATAAAGGAGCAGGTCAAGTAGTCCGGCAGTCCTCAGCACAGCATCCCTTTCCTTAAAAGACAGGAAGCGGGCACTTATGGGCCTTGGTCTCTTGCCCTGTTTTGGTGTAGCCTTGAGTATTATGTGGGCCCATTCTACCGCGAAATGTGGCAAAAAAGTCAGTTGAAGTCAGCCTTGTGGTGAGAAACTTTCCAAGTTAGTGCCTTCTGCATTTATTGATATTACTACAAATAACATGCTATTAAGCCATGATTTGTCTTCGGCATCCTCGGCTCGTGAATAGAATAGTTTGGTGGCTTCTTGAAGATGTCAGTTTCCTTATGGGGCCCACGTTCCCTCTGGGTGTTTTCTGTCACCGTCCCCTGGTCTGCCATCTTGCATATGTTTGCTTGAATTAACATGGCATCCATCGTCACTGTTTCAATGTTTGCATCCATGGCATCCCTAGAAACTTGGATGGATTCTAAAAGTTTTTTTAAAGTGGGATCATGAGTACATCCCTGTACCCCCTAAGACTCCGTTGTACGCTCATGTTCACTATCTGTCACTGTCGTCCAGAAGGCTTATATTATACAGATGGTAGGATTGGGAACCCCATTGGCATTTATCCCTCACCATGGTGGCTGCACCCCTATATGAGTCTGTGGTAGGGTGTACCACTCCAATGGGAGCACCTGCAGTGATGTGGGTGTCTCAGGAGAAAGGCAGGGTGAATGTCTTTGCTTCTGGGCCCCCCGCAATCCCTGTGGGGCATACGGCAGAGACAAGCTCACCTGCAAGCTTCAGCAGCTGCTCTCAGGCTACAGCATACAGTGGTCCAAGGAGCACTGACTTGCTCCCCCTTTGCCAGCCCCGATGTGTCTCAGTGGTCAGGTGACTCTCCAGACAGGCTGCCGGCTCTTACATCTTGTACTTCCCCTGTCGTGTAACACAGCCCCTCAGGGAGACCTACAGTCCAAGTTCTTTTCAGTGGTGCATCCCACCGCCAAGTGGCACTGGTATGAGAGCTGGATTGGGAGCAACTCTGGGCACATTTCCTCTGCCCTGATTATTGCAGCTCTCCACTTCCGGTCACCATCTTGGCTTGGCAACTTCCAACTGGAGTAACCCTGCATGCCATAGAGTACCACCATTAAAGTTATTGTTGTTAGTGCTTTGAGACTTTAGTCTACCATAGCGAAAGTTCCCTGTGCCTGGAGGGACCGTCGTGGTGTTGATGATTGCACTAGAAGAGTTTGTCTTTAGGCCGGAAAGTCCCACGGCAACCCCATATGCCAAAAGGTGTTGCCGGTAACCAACATTGCAAGAAGTTTGGGCTGTTGCCTAGAAGGAGTTGGTGGCTGTGACCGGCAGGTCGATCCTGCATACCAAGACATGCCCCTGACTGATCTCCCTGAGGACAATGAAGGATGTTGGCGGAAGATCTCGCACCCTCGCTGGGATCCAGTTAGGAGGATCACATTACCACCCCGGTGTGAGGAAGATTCACTTGCCCAATCTTCGCAGAGTGGTAGCATCTCAGATTACTGGTAACAAACGGCCCAAGGGAGATAGCCTGCGCCTGCTGAATGCTGCCAAGTGTACCACAGCAGCCTAACATCTCCAAACAGGATAAGGACTTGTGGGCACCCATGGACAGGACACTCGCTATACAGAACACTTCCATAATGCAGTAGTAGGTAAGATTTGAACTGAGCCTGTGGGGCCCCAGCGAACTCGCAGCTGGTGGTGCTACATAATGATAGACACGTTTTACTTATTCCTAAAGAATCAAGGGGGAACTTTTTACTACAGCCTACCAGTGAGTATTCCCTTAATGTTGCCAATAGTGAATGGGAAATAACCCCACCCATATTACAAGGAGGAGGGTGGGACAGGGATATGCCTAACAAATGCTAGAGCCCGACCTCAGCGGGATTTTGTTATTGCTTAGAAATTCCGCTATTCCTGTAAATGTATAGAGTTAAAAATAAAATAATTATTTTTCTTATGAAAGCTAGTATTTGATTGGACATTGATTTATTGACAGTATTCTGTGCAGTTGTGCTCACTCACTTGTATCTACACTCCACCACCTGGAGGGAGCAGTTGACTGCTTGTTCACAGATATCAATGAGAATCAAGTACATAGGGAGTACTTATCACAGTTGCTCAGGATCCATAGTAGGTTTGGCCCAGGAAATCAGGAATAAAAGCACTCAACCACCACAGTTGGGCCCAGTAGCCCTGTGTCCCCTGTGGCTCTCTGAAAAGGGGTTCTGACTGCTCACTTGGATGTTTGTATTTAAAATTAATTGATATCAAATGATTTAACACATTTCACATATTCACTATACATATGTGCAACTATCATTTCGGGATTTTACATATCCAAAAGACTTCTTTCAATTTTGTTTTGCAAACCTTACAGTTTACAATAAGTTAAAAACACTGCACATCGTTTACAAAACATTAGCATATGTATGAACAGCTACGAAAAAGATACTGAATGGCAAAACAAGAAAAGAAAAATTGCAAAGAAAAAGAGAGACTGCACAAGTAGTTGCAAAATCTATTTTAACTGGATAAGAATTAAACATTCATCTCATTAATATCATAACTCTGAAATCAAAGCACTTCCATTAGCCACATTTACAGGCCCAACGCATACCCATAATGCAGTGAAGAACATCAGGAATCCCTTATTCAGTTTCTATGTGAAAATCATTTTGCTGTGTGCTTGGGGTTCATAGGGTGTGAAATGTTGTAGCCATAATTTTTTCACAGACAATTTCCCATTCCAGGTAAAAGAAGATATAACATTTGGATATATGTTCCCATCTGTCTCCAATATTTTTTTTAACTATATGCAGCTACAAATACTTAAAACACACAATTCGTCTTTCAAATTTCAAATTTGCATCTACAAAAACTGATGCGTCGTTAGTCATTTTATAGCAGCATATAGATGTAAAAACGGTTGTTGGTGACAGATGGAGAAATATCTCGTTAACTGGTTTCCTCAGACTGGCCAGCTTCTGCAGCTTCAAATCTCACATAATGACTGTTTTTAGTATATTGGAGAGGGAAGTGGCTATGTGCAGATTGTTCTCATGCTTACAATAACCACTTTACTTCAGTGCCCAAAGTGTTGCTCAGAGGCATGTAACTTTAGGTGTTTTTCAGCTTTATGTGCTGTATTATTATTGTTATTGCATCTGTATGTCTGGCAGAGAGGTATGTAGACTGTACCTGCGATAAGCGAGGGGAGGGCTTAAGTTGCACCGAAAGTTAGAACACTTGTCCACAGTTTTATTGCATCCAGGAGAAGACTGGTGGATACGTTTTCTCCTGCAGGGACCCGTTGCCCCTCCCCGAGGCTAGTTTCTGCATCAGTTTGACTGCTGATTGTCCGAGATAAAGAGACACTACGGAAGGACTGAAGAGTTTTCGGGACCACCTTGGCACATTCAGGGATGGTGGTCTTTAGCAAGAAGGGCCAGTTTATAGGCCTTCTTTGTTTCTGCTCGCGTCTCACATCCTCTAATTTTCTGTGATCAGCATCTAAGTTTTTTGGTCTTTTTTTGTTGTATACGCAATCGTATCTAGAATTTGTCAGCAAAGAGACATATTGTGTATTTCACTTGTACTTGGCCATTGACAGTTTTTATTCAAGACATTATTAAAAGGGTCACTCAAATCCAGATCTGAGAAGGGTACGATTTTAATCCTAACTAAAAGATTAATTGAAACTAGTTTACTGAAGTGTATTTATCAAAAGTGGTATGCTACTCGCAAATTACAAGATAATCATTGCAAAAAGCTCAGGAAATCTGGGCAATGCCTACTTGAGTCAGTAGTTACAACACAGAAATCAATCATATATTGCTTATATATAGGAGAGTCCACTAAGGTATGGCACTCCAAAAGTGAGCTATTTTGTCAACGCATGTGATGTAGCTGTAGTCATGGTCCCCAAAGAGGCAGCGTACCTTTTTCTAAAATAGGGACAACTGAGTGCTTTGGGGTTTATTTACAAGCCCCTTGCGCTGATGGTGCATTGCTTTTTTGAAGCACTGGCAGCACAGTTTTTTGCCCATATTTACAAGGCCATGCAAAGCCACCCTGTGTGACTTTTCATGTTTTTGTAAATACGACCCCTTTTCACGCATCACTTTGAGTGAAACGGGTGTGAGATTGTTGTTGGTGTGGGCATTCCCACGAAACACCCATGGATTCTGCCGCATTCTCAAATTTACAGCATTTCGTAAACCTGGAAATGCGTCAGACTCCTACGCCTAATCAAGGTAGAAGTAAAGCTGCGCAACAAGGAGAAATACTTCATTGTCCTGTTTCTATGTGTGCTGCAAACAGGAAAATATTATCAATGATTGTTTTTGTGCAAGAAGGTATCCCTTTCTTTGCAACAACAATCATCCCTGCAACTCAGGCACCCTTGCACCATGATGCAAGGGTGTGTGCATTGGTTCATGGCAGCCAATTGTGTGCCAGCTCAGGGGAAACCACAGGGATGCATTGTATTATTGTAAATACAAGGCATCCCTGTGCTTTTAAAGTGGCACAGCCGTGCAAAGCAAAATGGCTAGTGGCAAAGCGCTGCATCATTTTGTTGTAAGTGAGGCCCTAGGTTCATAAAGTCTCTTTTGACCATGTGCTCTGCAATAGTCTAAAGGGGTCACCCACATAGAATAAAGAATACTTTTTAAAACATACTATGAATCATGTCTCTTGGGAACTATAAGAAGAAATATTTGTTTTGCAGTTTGACCATAAGTTGTCTCACTACTTTTCTCACGAGTGACTAAGGTAGTCAAAGCCAAATATATATATATATTCTTACAATGCCACTGTGTATGACCATAAAATCACAGAGTAAAATACATTTTACATTATACAAGAAACACTCAAAAGAAATGAATCAACTCAAAATGAAAGATTATGAAAAAAAGTATCATAGCAATACCCATCCAAAGAACAGTTAAAGTGCATAGGCTCTTCTTCTTATATTAGCAGCAACAATCAAGCTAAGGACAGCAGTCCAGGTTTCAACAAACATCATCCAATAAACAACTGAAGAGTATATGTTCTTCTCAATGTGACAGCACCAACTGTATTGCTGAGGATAGCGGTACAAATTTCAGCAAAAGGAAGACTTTGTAGATAGATCAGCCCCTCTACATAAGATGTAACTTGCTTATTTAAAAGAAATTAGACACAGAAAGCACAGTCTAAGGGAATCATACAGAGTGCGAACAAGTATAAAGTGCAAAGTGGCTTGAGCAGTAACGGCTTCACAAGGGTAACATGGGAGAGATGTATGGCAAGTACCTCATATTGGAAAGTGTAATGATGTCACTTGTTCCCTTGCTGGAATGCCCACCTACTTTGTTATAGAAAGGCCACAAGGAAATGAGCTGTGTTCAGTCTCAGTCTAGTGAGATAGAATCTGTATTGCGGGTTAATTATCCAGATTAAATAGGGCTCAATGCTGATAGATGTAAGGATTTCCATGTACCAAATAACTGATAAAATATCCAGAGATCTCTGAAGTCTGGATTCTATGTCAGGACCGGAGGCTTCAGATTAGGCTATCTCTCTTCGCTTTTATTACAATCCAAAATCAAGCAGCCAGAAAGGTAAACAACACATTATCAAACAAACAAAAAAACTACAACTCCCTACAACCAGGGAGGAATGTAAATCCATAGTTCTTCCACCATTTCCAGTATTCACTGTACATAGTCCCATGTTTGTCTCTCCTCCTCCTCTTTCTTCTCTGCTTCGCAGCCAGCTAAGTACCCTTTCTGGCCTTTCTCTGAATTTATACCATTTGTGGTAAATTTGGTGTTAACTAGGGGTTTTCTGGCTTATGCTTGGTTTCGCTACGTATTGAGCTGTTTTTCTTGCCTTATTTTGGGATTCCCTCTCTGCCGCGGGAGCGTTTCTTTTCGCTCCTTACGCGGCTGGACCCCTGCTTGTGGGGTTCCTTTGAAGCCTGCTAGAGGCACTCAGTCCTCTCGTTGTTCTCGCAGCGCCACTCCTCACAGAGGAGTTGCACGGCGAGAGTGACGAGTTGTGAGCCTTGTCCCCACCTGCCTCACGTGACGCCTGTGTTAACAGGTAGTATTTCCCTGCATTTTCTATTATTCCTACGCCCCGGCGGGGGTCCGTATTCGTGTTTAACCGGTTTTGTTGACGTGCTCCAACGAGCGTTGTATTTGCACAGTCCCGCTTCTGTTATCAGTGCACGAACGCGCCCCTACCATTCCTCCCGCATTTTGCGTTACATGCCCAGGGAGGCAGGAGGCCCGGTCAATTTCTTGAGGGCTGTGCACGTTTGAGGATCAGTGCAGCCTCTATTGTGACCCTTGAAGATACCCAATTTTGCACATCCTTTCAGCCTGCCTTTATTTTGTTGGGGTGTTCTCCCCCACATTGAATCTCGGTGCTCAGCACCTACATCTTAGTTCCCTACATCAGGGTTTCTTATTCTGACTCCCCGCACAATCACTTGGGAGTTTAAATTGGGGATTAGCTTTCTCATTAGCTATGGAAGGTCATACAGAGTAGAGGAGGAGGAGGTGGTCCAGGGTTATCTGCCTTGGGATGATAATTTTTTTGAGGAAGTGGACACCTCAATCTACTGGGTTGTCAATGAGATGGTTGGCCCAATGGAGCAATGCCTCTCTGAGAAAATAGTTCAGGAGTGTGCAAAATTGGCAGCAGCACGTGCAAATCCCTCTGCGGATTCTAACCAGCAGCCTGGGGAGAATCCTCCACCTACTAAGAAGCACCGTCCCAAAGGGGTGGATGTGGATGCTTTCGCACGCCTTAAGTCCGATTTTGTGGCTTCAATGGTGCCTTCTGCTCCTCCACCTCCACCAGCGGATGTCCCGCAGGAACCCCTAGAGCCCGATCTCCTGCCGCAGATGATGATGACACGCACGGGGATACAGACGACGAGGCGGGGTCTTCATGGCCTTGGCTTCCGTTGGTGACCCCTTCAACCTCCACCTCTACAGTTCAGGAGGATTCCGACATGCTCAACCCCGATGAAATCATGCACCCTCATTCAGCGGCTTGGGTCCCTGGCAATAAGGTGGCCAGGTTTGTGGCTAGCAGGCTCAGGAAGCCCCTTGAAAAGGAGGCGCGATGGTGTCTTCGTGCGGAGTGGCCTAGACCCTCATTGGAGAATAAATTTGCTCTCACGCCAGAGCTGGATCCCAAGATGGCCACTTTTATGGCTAAGTACACGAAGGATCCCAGGAAGGGCATTGAAAGGTCCTGGAGATCCTGTCAAGATAGACTGCTCGAAGCCATTGGTCCCACAACTAAAATACTGGACATGGCGGAAGAGGCGAAGGTCTCGGGGTCTCCCATTTCTCCTAAAGTCCTTTCTAATTGGGCCCTTCTTGCTTTCATTTTTTGGGGCAACGCTAATTGTGCTCTGTCCACCGAGCGCCGCCGATTGCTTTTGATTAAGCTAGATCCCAAGCTAGGTGATTTGGCCTCCTCGGAGGCAGGAGCTGTGATGCAAGGGGGCCTCTTTGGCGAACCCTTTGTTAAGGAATTAGGGAAGTTTGTCGCAACTTTCACTTCGCTGGACAAGGCCCAGTCCAGTATCAAGAAGGTCTTTAATTAGTGGGTTTTCTGCGGGGCCCGCACGAGGCAGGGGCGACTCGCCCGGTCGCGGATTCCAACAAAACTCTGGGAGGGGACAAAGCTCTGGTGGCGGACAATATAACACCTCCGCAAACTATACCAACTTCTATCCGACAGGAGGACAGCGCTTCAGAGGACACAGGGGATTCAAAGCCAATTCTGATGGGAATTCCAATGGTAAGTGTGCGTCCAGCATATCAGGTTCGTATTGGGGGTCGACTAGTGGACTTTTGGGGCACTTGGGTGGGCATAACTTCAGACGCATGGGTTCTTCAGACCATTCAAGGTTTTCATATAGAATTTCATGGGAACCCACGGCAGGAGGATTCTCCTCGGCCGATTTCTTACAGTGCCCTAGATACTCAGTTGATCAATGAAGAGGTCTCCGAGCTGCTCTGCAAGGGAGCCATTTGCTGATCAACGCTACATCCCCACGGTTTCCTCAACAACAGTTTTTGGGTGGACAAGGCCGGCGGTGGCCGGCGTCCAGTTATCAACCTCAGACACTTCAACGGCTGGTTGGTTTATCGTCATTTCAACAAGGAGGGAATCCATCTGCTCAGAGACTTCCTCCTGCCGTCCGAGTGGATGGTGCGCCTGGACTTGAAGAATGCCTATCTGGTTTTTCCCATCGATTGGCCGCATATTTGGTTTCTGCAGTTCTGCTGCAAGGGCATGGTGTTCGAGTTCACCGCCCTTCCGTTTAGTCTTCTGCACCATGGTGTTTCATCAAGGTGCTCCATCCGGCGGTGGACTTCCTCCGCGCTCAGGGCATTCGCATGATTGTGTACTTGGACGATCTGCTACTCATAGCACAGTACCCTTGAATACTTGCCCCCCAGCCCCAGCAGACGGTATCTATTTTGCAGGGCTTGGGATTAGTTATTTAGGCCAGATTGGTTCTTCAACCTTCCCAAAAGGTAACCTTTCTTGGGTTCGTGATAGATTCCATTCATGCAACCCTGAGTCTCCTGTCTCAGAAAATGGCGAAGATTTGCCACGAGCTGCGCCAAACGATTTCCAAACCTCACAATTCCTTACGGCATCTAGCCCGGGTGGTGGGCTTTCTTTCCTTGTCAATTCAGGCGATCTTTCCGGGCCCCCTACACTACCGGGCGCTCCAACGCCTCAAGGCATTTCATCTGAGGAGGGGGAAATCTTATGACCATATACTTCCCCTCTCCAAGAAAGCCAGGGAAGAGATAACGTGGTGGTTGTCCCACATGGATGCCTGGAATGGGCGTGCAATTTTTGTCTCAGTTCCGGATCTTGTCACAGAGTCCAACGCCAGCAGGTTAGGCTGGGCCACGCGTTGCGGGGACTTTTCCACTGGAGGAGTTTAGTCTGTAGACTAGCAGAACCTCCACATCAATTGTCTAGAGCTTTCAGCGGGGTCCTTTGCAGTTCGATGTTGGACCAAAGACAGAGTGCAATCCTGTGTTCTTCTGAAAATGGGCAACGTCTCCGCGGTCCATTATGTCAATAAATTGGGTGGTTCCCGTTCCCCGGCATTGGCGAATGTAGCAAAAGATCATCACATTTTGGTCACAGTGGAGTATCTTCTGCCCGAACCAATTAGGTCGCGGATTGGGTCTCTCAGAATCTGTACGATTCCAGTCTCTGGAAGTTGGATCCCCAAAACTTTCAATGGGTCCAGTCTTTATCAGGCATGGGCGGATTTTGCAGATTGGCAATCCACGAATTTGCGGATTTGCGAATTTGCGGATTGCGAAAATCCGCAAAATTCGCGAATCCTCGCGGATTTTTTTTTTTGTGTTCGCACGGGTTTCTGCAAGTTCGCGAGGGTTTTGTACAATTTCGCAAATTGCAAAATTGTAAAAAATGCTTGCGAACTTGCAGAAACCCGTGCAAACACAATGTGCCTACTCATGTGTGTGCCTCTTGTGTGTATAAAAGGTCAGAGAAAGATCAGTTCAGCAGATGAAGAGAAAGAAGCTCCTGGTCACAGGAACAGCATGGGTATTGCGCTCGTGAAAGTCAAGGATGCAAAGTCTATCCAGCATCACAGCTGATTTTCCACGGTAGATTTGGGAAGAAGGCACACCTCTCCAGCCTCGACGACGCTCACAATTGTTTTTGGGCTAATGAATGAGTCACTGAATTTGAGCATCAACTATTTCGAGCGACCATGTGTGTGTTACTATGCAATCGCCCCGAAGGGCGCAGGGGTCCCTTGAGTGAGCTGTAACTATTTTACAATGGCGCCAGCAAGCTGCCAGCGCCGTTGTAAAATAGTTACAAAGTTAGCTTGCACAGAAGCACTTAGATAAAATAAAGCAGCACCTGCTTCGTTTTATCTAGTGGTTCCTGTGCAAGCTAACTTTGTAACTATTTTACAACGGCGCTGGCAGCTTGCTGGCGCCATTGTAAAATAGTTACATGAGTGGGGGTTCAACTTTTGAACCCGTTACATCCGCAGATTTTTTTTTGCGGATTTTGCGGGAAATCCGCAAAATTCGCGGATTGCGGATTTCCCAAAAATCCGCAAAATCCGCGGGCGTAACGGATTTCCCGCTCATGCCTAGTCTTTATGGGATCCATTCTTGGTGGACCTCTTTGCCTCCCATCTGGACAATCAGATTCCCCAGTTCTTCAGTGGGAGACCGGATCTGATGGCGGTGGCCACGGATGCCGTCCTTCAGGACTGGACCACAGAGAGCGGGTATACGTTTCCTCCGTTTTCAATTATAACGAGAACAGCGGACCAGATCCGCCGTCAAGGGGTGGAAGTGATCATGGTAACGCCTTGTTGGAGGTCTCAAGTAGGTTTGCGGTTCTTCTGGAACTTTCTTGGGATTTTCCAATCCTACTCCCCCTGTGTCCTCACCTGCTTCGGAATCCGGACGAGATGCTGCACCATCTAGTCACACAGGCACGGCTTCACCTCATAGTGTGGTGGCTTTCAGGCAACGTTGGTCGCTGCCTGGCCTTTTGAAGCCGGCTGCAACCCACTTGTCAAAGACTTGGGCAGATAATACGACAAAACATTATAGGTCCGCTTGGAGAAGATGGGTTTGTTGGAGTCTTCGAAGGGACTTGGATCCCATGGTCACGGATGTCGTTCATGTCATGAATTAGCAGATTTAGTGTCTGACGGGTTGGCGTATCGCTCAATAAATGCGATTCAATTGGTGATTTCTGCGGGTCATGTCCCGCTCGGTGGGAACCCAGTTGGGGAACACCATTTGTAAGCCTAGGCGTAAAATCCATTCCGCTCGCCGAATTTGCGGATTTTCGTTTGCAGAGTTATTTTCCTCGATATTTTGCGTGTGCTACGCCATTTTGGATCTTGCTGCGGGATCCCGCGGGAGTTTGGCGACCGCGATTACGTCATCGCGGCTTGCCACCTTGCACAGCGAGAGTTTGTCAACACCAGTACGCCGCGATCACGCATCGCGGGAGTTCACAATTGCGAACACGTAGATGCGGCGGGCAGCAACAATCTCGCACTCGCGAAATTGCTAAATTTGCAATTCTGCACAAGAAATCCACCAGCAAGCAGCATAAACCTTCTGAAAATGATGATTTTTATCAGAATAACTCCTCAGGTTGGCATTTGCCTGCACTGTTTTTTGCAAGGAGTCCATTTTGGGGGGGTGGGGGTGGGAGGAAGGAAGTGCCCCACAGTCTCCAACTTCCTGTTACTGTCCAGCAGGCTCCTCCCAGTGCTTTCTTCATTAGCTGGTCACTTTCATTCGGATCTTGACCTGGAAGGTTTACTTTTTGTGGATGCTGCTGGATATTTGGATTTGAGGGCGGTGATTTTTATGTGTTTTTCGACTTTTTGGGGTGTATAACTGATGTTCCTCTGTCTTCCATTGCTTTTAGGTGCACAAGAGAACCACCAGTGCCAGGAAGAAGTCCTGCAGCGGTGTGTGTGCAGCATAACGTCACGCAATGTCACGTGTAGCCACAGACAAGACAACTCTGTAACTCGTGCAACTGCGGCCTGCTGTTCTGACATCTGAAGAAGATGGCCCCAAAAAAAGTTCCCCGTAGCTCCTCTAGCAAGAAAGTTGCCAGTAAGGAGCAGAAGAAGCAAGTTACCAAGGAGACTGGTGTGCCGCCCGCCACATTTTTGGGGAATAAAAAAAAAAGTATGCCAGCAGCAGCAGCGGAATCTGCTGGGGACCAATCTGGGAGCAGCACCCCCGCTCCATTGGGCTCAGTGCCACCACCACCACGCCAACTTAAGTCCAAGCCCTTGAGTGCTGCAGAGGCGCTTAGTCTAGTTGTGCAATCACCATCGACCAGTGATGTTGGCTCATCGCAAGAAAGTAGCAGCAATGTCCCTCAATCAACACAGGTTGTTGTAACTCATCTGACGAGTGTTCAACAACCACAGCCGCAACAACAACCACATGTGCAAGTACAAGCCCAAGTACATGTGGAAGGAGAGGCAGCGCAAGGAGATGCGCAGGCAGAGGTGTATGAAGTGGCACAAGTGCCCACAATAGTTGTTCCTCCCGAAGTAGGAGCACATCAGGAAATCGACAATCAAGCTGAGCTATCATTTGAGGAAGCCACTCCTCCTGATCATTCATTGTCTTCCACATCCCTAGCAAGGAAAACATCAAGGATGGTGTCTCCATCTTCTTCAAGCCCCCTTCCTTCTGATGATATGGATCTAACTTGGGTACCACCACTGCCGTCTGAGAGTGAGGCACACCATGATCTGACAAAGGTAGCTAAGCGTAAAAGGAAGGTCCCCAAAAGACAGTTATGGGGTGTGATGATGACACTAAAGAAGTGGCTTATACTGCTCCTGCTAATGAAGACTCTCACGACGATGACACAGTCATCATACACGCCACTCCAGCCTCAGCGGGCATGCAGCAAGCAGACATTTTGACCCTAGCCCGAAAAGCTGCTGAGCGTGATGTTGTCGACGAGGAGGCAATGGGACCACCATCATTGGAGTTAACTAGTACACCACCACCTACCGCTTCCATATTTTTTTCTCACCAGAATCGACCTCCATCCACCTCGACCTCAATTAGTGGTGGTGCAAGTGCACAATGTAGTAAAGTTCAGCAACACACATCCTCCACTTCATCTGGCATTAGCAGCATGACCACTATCGCCTCCTCCGCCCCCCCCCACAGACATTAAAAGTCCGCAGTTTGGGACTTCTTTAGTTTTTGCACAACAAGGCAAAACATAGCCATTTGTAGCATTTGTAAGCTTGCAGTTAGTCGTGGTAACCTTGGTACCAACTATGGTACCGGAGGCCAGAGAGGTCATCTTGAGAGACAGCACATGCGCACCTAAAGGAGATCAAGGAAGCCCGAATTGGAAGTCAAAAAACTGTATCCGTTGATGTTTCATCTGATGATGACGTGGAGGAAGAAGCGTCAAACATTTCTTCACTTACACCCAGTACCCCTGTCAGCAGCACACCCCCTGTGAGCCACACTAAGAGTGTGGGAGAGAGTGAGACACCAATGTGAAAAAGTTCATCATCACCGAGCCTAACTGGGTCAAAGAAGTCATCATCATCAACCCGTAAAATCATGGTCCAGCCCACCATTAGAAGCATGTTGTTTTCAGAAGCGCCATTTGAACGCAACCACCCAATGACGCGTCTGTATAACACTAAGCTAGCTAAAATGCTAGCTCTGGACCTTCTCCCTTTTTCTTTTGTGGAAGGGGTTGGTTTTCTTGCATTAGTGGCAACGCTCAGCCCTAAATGGAAGGTTCCTAGCCGGTTCTATTTTGCCAGAGTTGCGGTTCCAGCACTACATGCAGATGTGCTGGAGGTGATTGGGGCAGCTTTGCAGAAGAGTGCTGTTCACACTATACATCTGACAACAAACATGTGGACCAGTGGCGCAGGCACTGATTACATGTGCATCACTGCACACTAGGTCTCTTTTTCAGGAGTTAAAGCAAAGCTAAGGGCAGGTGTTGACCCGGACAACGTTTTTAAAGCTGCTCGGAAACATGCAACACTAGCCATGTTTGGCATGGAGACAAGTCATGCAGGAGAAAACATTTTGCAGGAGTTTAACACAAAGGTCTTTCAATGGCTGTCCCCAAAAAAACGCAAGATTGGTTATGTTTCCACGGATAATGGCGCCAATGTAGTTAAGGCCATGGATATGGGTAAATATTTCAGAGTGCCTTGTTTGGCGTGCTGTATAAACCTGGATGTTAAAACATTCTTAAGCGAAGAAAGTCCAGTGTGCGAGTTACTGACCACCTGCCGAAGAATGTGCACACATTTCAGCCATTCTTTTAAGGCCTGGAAGCATCTGAGGGGCCTGCTACATGAACGTCGACTGCCAGTGAAAGCACTCATCCAGGAGGTGGCAACAGGTTGGAACTCAACCTTCTACATGCTTGAGCGTCTGTATGAGCAGTTTACGGTAGTCGATCAGTATTTCTTAACACTTGGTACAGCTATGAAGGACCTGAGGCTAGATGCGGAGCCATGGGAGCTAGTTAAAAGCCTGACAGACATGCTTCGTCCTTTTGAGGTCTTCACGCGTGCAGTCAGCAGGGAGGACTGTAATTTGTGAAAGCTATCCCTTTGTTGCGCATGCTAGAGCACCAACTGAAGGCGGTGTCTTCTATGTTTCAAAAAGATGAAGGAAAGCAAGAAGCTTTTGATTTGGCGAAGAAATTATTACAGCGCCTACTTTGCGATTATTATTATTATTATTATTATTATTATTATTATTATTATTATATTTCTTATATAGCGCCAGAATCGACCCCCGAAGGGGTATCTCCGCGCTTGCCTTGGGAACCCGTCCTGGTTTTTCCCTGTGAGATAGCCCCTACAGAGCATCCCCAAGGTGAAAGCCAGGCATCCCGCTGCAGGGGGCCGTTGTGGAGATTAAGCAAGCTTAATGCCCAGAGTTGCAGAATGTGAACCCATGATTAGGTCAGGCACCGAAGTGAGAATTATCGAGTCCGTGGACATTTGAGCTCAACACCCTGCCGCGTCGGGAATCGAACCCTGATCCCGGGTCCGACCTCTACTTCAGGGTCTGCCTGCTCTAACCAGTGAGCCACACTTCTCCACATCACATCTTCAAAAGATCCACTCAGAACAGCATTATATTTTTGCTACTATTCTGGATCCACGCTCAAAAAGGCACTAGCAGGCAGAGCATTCTTTCCTTTTGGTGACGCAGAAGTTTTAAAGTACAAACGTTGGCTAGCTGTGTCAGCCATGAGGTTTGAAAGAGAACGGCAGGAAATTGAAGGAAAAGGCAGTACATCAGAATCAGCAGGCCATCCGGAGTCAAAAGAATCCACTTCTGCACCTGTGGCTGTGGCAGAAGTGACCTCTCAGCCGTTAAAGACACCAGTAACCGGATCATCTGCTCCAGACACAACAGTAACATTGTGTGAAGAAGAGGATTGGCTAACTCAGCTTGGGTTTGCTTCTCAAAAGGTCCAAGCAAAAAGTAAGCAAAGTGGAGGAACCGTGGAGAACCTTGAGTCGATGGTGCAGGACTATCTGAATGACTCAACAGAGGTCTATGTTCATGATGACCCATTGGCGTATTGGCATGGGAAAAAAGAATTGTGGCCAGAGATCTCCAATCTGGCTATAAACTACTTGTCTTGCCCACTCCCAAGCGTGTCTTCTGAACGTGTTTTCAGTGCTGCTGGTGGCATTGTAACTTGCAAAAGGACCCGCCTCTCGCCCAAAAATGTGGAGAGGTTAACAAAGACCAAGATGAATCAGCACCTCATACCACCAGATTACAAAGTACGAGAATACACACCGGAAGAAGACGAGGAGGACACCAACTTAGATGAGGGAATTTCTTCTCTGTTAGGTGACCTACTCCCGCCTGAATTCGCAGAGTAGGAGGACGAACTCTTCTTCCCTGACACCGAGCCCTGAAAATGAGCCAATGAATCAATAACTTTCTTTTTCGTCCTTATTCACTTTTATTCCTGTGTGTATGTCTTTCTTTGTTTTGCAAAGTCAATATAAATAAAAACTTTAATCACCTAATCACAAAAACAAGCCCATCAGCAGAACTGTCTTCACTTATTTGCTTATTGATTTGAAGGTGCCGCAGTCTGCATTCCTCAGGTTCACAAGTTCACAAGAACATGCTCCTCTATCCTCCTCCTCCAGACTCCTATTTCCCTCAAAGCAGAGGGCTGGATTACGCCCAATGAAGAAAGACTCTGCCCTTGTGGGGGTGTTCTACTTCTTTGCAGGTGAGTTGACGGCTCTGGGGCCATTGCTGGGAAGGTCTAATACCGGATAAAAGTGGTTTGGCGAAAATCAGACTTGAAAAAGTTTTTGCCTTTTTGCTCACAATCATGTTTTCGGGGGCCTGTTTGGGGGGCTTCCTGGTGTTTGTGGGTGGGTTTCGGGGTCTGGGAGCACTGCTGGCACAGTCTAATGTTGATTTAATTTGTTTTCTAGGACATCCATGGTGGAAAAGTGGAGTTATGACCTAGCTGCACAGCGCGTTTGGACAGAAGGCCGAAAAATATTTTAAGTATGAGATTTTCCATTTTTGCTTTTTGCCTGTATGGGGGTGTTGTGCTTTTTTGCGCGTGGGTTGGCGGGTCTTGGGGCATGGCTGGGAAGGGCTAACACAGGATAAAAGTGGTTTTGACAAAATCCATGCTGAAAAGCCTTTTGTCATTTTTTGTAACTTAGGGTTCATTAGGGTTAGCTCTAGCAGCAGTATTCCATGTGTTTGGGGGTGTTCTAGATTTTTGCAACTGGGTTCTGGGGTCTTACAGCCCTTGTGGGAATGTGTAATCTTGGTTGCAAGTGGTTTGAAGAAAATCCATGGTGGGAAAGGGGGGATTTGGCCTAGTTAAAGAAAACATTTGCCACTATTCTTAACTTAGGGCTCGTTAGGGTTAGCACTACAGTATTGTGTTGCATGTGTTTGGGGGGTTTTTAGATTTTTATGACTGGGTGGGGTCTTGGAAAACTTGTTGTAATGTCTAATTTTGATTGCAAGTCGTTTGAACATAATCCATGGTGGGAAAGGGGGGTTTTGGGCATACTTTCTGAGTGCGTTTTGACACGATTTGAAATTAGGCCTCTGTGAGGTAGCAGCTGTATTCTGCACGTTTTTGGGAGGGTAATGTGGGGTGTTCTAGATTTTGGGGATTGTCATCTCTGAAAGTGACAGTATAATTTTTGCACTACACAGCTTGCCTTACATATTTTTTTCTCCGAGGTGTCTTTAACACTTACTGTTTTATTTTTCCATCATCAATTACAGGCAGGCTATTACCATGTGCCATCGATGTACTACTCAGGCTTACAATTAGCGATCCGCAAATCCGCATTAGGCAGGGAGTGGACAGTGTGTCTGGTCACCAAGATTGATCGACGGAGCATCCGATGGAATGAAGGAGTACCACGAATAAGAGGAGTGGCTGGATGCATCGACTTCACAAATTCAACGGGACAACTACAAAAAACAGTAACAGTATCCAAAATTCTCCTTATCTTTTAAATGATATTGTTGTGAACTTGAACTTACTTCTACGAATGTGACTCTGTGCGTTTGTTTGATCTCTGCTTCAAATTCATCCCTCCCTCCAGCAATTAGATACATCTTTGCTATGTTTAGAATCAAACAATTTTATTCAGCAGACACGTAGCAGTGAACACAGCTGGGCTGCCTACATCCACAGGCCGGCAGAGCGTAGTCAAATTGCACATAACACAGCCATAGGGTCCACAACCCGGAGGGCGACCCGGCGAAGGTGGGCTAACAGCCAGGCGGTGGAACCATGTAGGAAAGCGATGCTGCTTTTTATCAAAACTAGAAAAAGAAAACAATCCAAAAGAAACCAAGCCCTCCCGCCCCAACCAACACCCAACTAACTCTAGCCCCCCACCCTCTCCGCATCAGCATAGTTCAGTCAGCCTACAAAGTCCAAGTGTCCAGGGATCCCACAACTCTCCAAAAGCAAGCCAGGGACAATCATGCAGCAGCCCCGGGCGGTTCCAAGGGAATGAGGTGCAAAATCTGGAGGAATTTGGGGCATGTAACCTCTCGCAAGTCCCGAGACAGCAGGTGTATGAAGGGTGCCCAAAGCTTAGCATATGTGTCCCCTTTACCATCCACACACAGGGAAAGCCGCTCCATCCCCAGAAGCAACCAAAGGCGCCTAATCCAATCCCTGGGGTCAGGGGCGTCTGGCGAGCGCCACCGCGAAAGGATCACCAGGCGCGCCGCCAGAAGAGCCAGCGCAATCTGTCTACCTCGAGGGGAGCACAAGGGAAACGCCTTAGGGTGAGGCAGGCCTAGCAACACATGTTCCGGAGCCCTGGGAAAGGTGATACCAAAAGCCTTGTCTATATCATCTAAAACTTCTCGCCAGTAGTGTACTAACTTGGGACAGTGCCAGAGCAGATGGGAAAGAGTGCCTATTGCGCCGCAGCCCCTCCAGCAAAGACTCGAGCACTTGGGGTCCCACCCATG
This sequence comes from Lissotriton vulgaris, assembly GCF_964263255.1. Classification (NCBI taxonomy): domain Eukaryota; kingdom Metazoa; phylum Chordata; class Amphibia; order Caudata; family Salamandridae; genus Lissotriton; species Lissotriton vulgaris. The sequence continues at coordinate 1,218,422,365 of NC_141685.1, read as the reverse complement.
GAGCCTCGCTGGCGTGCGGTAACAGTAAGTAACAATTTTAAAGGCTGCTTCAGCTCCCGCCACATTAGCCGCAGTGTGGTGCACACAATAGAATATCTTGCCCCATTCCTTACTCGTCAGGGGGCGGCCCAACTCCGTCTCCCAACGAACTTTTGCCTTGGAGCGCTGCGGGTGGTGGCGTTTCATAATGAAGGCATAGAGCTCGGAGATAAGTTTGCGATCATCCTTCTTGAAGACTACCCAGCGCTCCAGGGGCGTCATTGGTCGGGACATGTCTGCTATATTATCAGGAAGCGTCACCCAATGTGCTACCTGCGAGTAGTGGAAGGCGTCAGCTGCGGTCAACTCAAAATACTCCCGGCGCAGAGTGGAGAACGGTATCAGCCCCTCCGGTTGGAAGAGGTGACCCACTCTCTTACAACCCAGCTCCCTCCAGCGCTGGAAAACCGGCGAGGCGCACCCGGGGGGGAAGTCCGGGTTGTCAACGATAGGCGTCAGCGGAGATGGGAAAGTGGTCCAGCCGCGTCTGTGCGCTAGACGGTCCCACACCGCAAGGGTCGGCGAGGTCACCGGGGAGGAATAAAGGCCCCAGGACCTGTGTTTACGCGGGAGCCATAGCTCGCGCCAGATGTTGCGCCCAGCCACCGTCTGGTCCATGAAGAGCCAGTGCTTGCTGGACATAGGTCTATTCCATTCCAGAATAAAACGCAGGCACGCAGCCTGGTAGTACGCCTCCACGCACGGGAAGTTAAGTCCGCCGTCATCGCGCGGCGCCATAAGGCGATCGATAGCGATACGGGGGCGCTTGTGGTTCCACAAAAACGTGGTCAGCAACCACTGGAGCTTCCGCAGGGACCCCAGGGGGGGGCGCAAAGGCAACATCTGAAACAGATAAAGGATGCGAGGGAGGATCGTCATTTTTATCGCAGCAAGGCGGCCAAACCAGGCCAGCTGCAGCCGGGACCAGTCCGAGACAGATTTAGCAGTTTGTCAAGGAGGAGCTTGTAGTTGAGAGCAACCGTTTGAGGGAGCGTGGGCGCCAGCTGTATCCCCAGGTATGGGATGGCCGTCGGGACCCATCGGAACGCGAAGTCGGCACTGAGGTCACGGACCTCCTCCTCCGGCACCGAGAGGTTCAGGATTTGGGACTTTGAGAAGTTGACCTTAAAGCTGGCCACCAAGCCGAACTCCTCCAGCTCCAGGGAGAGATGTCTCAGAGAGGAGCGTGGATGCGTGAGGGACAGAATGACATCGTCCGCGTAGAGGCTCACCTTGTGCTCCTCCGCCCCAAAGCGCACCCCCTGCACGTCTGCGTTGTCCCGGAGGCGTTGCGCGAAAGGCTCCATATAGAGCGCAAATAACAGGGGCGAGAGAGGGCATCTCTGCCTAGTCCCCCGCGTAATCGGAAAATATGCAGACCTACAACCGTTCACTCGGACAGCGGCCCGAGGGGAGGCGTAGAGGCAGCGGACCCAGCTGACAAACGGGTCCCCCAGACCGAACTTACGCAAGACCGCAAACATATACGACCAGTCGAACCGGTCGAAAGCCTTCTCGGCATCGATGGACAGAAAGCACGCTTGTGTACGCGACCGGTGAACCAAGTCCATCAGGTGCAGTAAACGCTTGGTGTTCTCGCCACCCTGGCGCGTCGGCACGAAGCCCACCTGGTCGGGTTCAATGATACCGTCCATAAACGGGCTGAGGCGGGCAGCCAGGATGCCCGAGAACAACTTCATATCAAGGTTTAGGAGTGAAATGGGGCGGTATGAGCCGCATTCCTGGGCGTCCTTGCCTGCCTTATGAATAACAGTAACCACAGCTTCGGCCATGGACGGCTTCACGTTCCCCGAATCCCGAAAAGAGTTAAAGAGACGCGTCAGGAAGGGAGCCAGGGCGGCACAGAACTTCTTGTAGAAGGCGGCTGTGAAGCCGTCAGGGCCAGGCGATTTAGCCACCTTCAGGCGCGCAATCGCCGAGATGACCTCTTCAATGCGTATCTCGGCGTCGAGAGACGCAGCCGAACTCTGGGACAGGGGAGTGATGGCACAGGACTCCAGGTACGCTTGTACCCTGACCGGCTCCGGGGGGTCAGAGGAATAGAGTGCCCGATAGAAACGCTGGAAGCTGTCCGCAATGTGCGCGTCAGCCACCTGAACCACCCCGTGTTCGTCCTTGACGGCCGAAACCATCGTCTGTTGTGTTTGGGCCCTCAGACGGTGTGCCAGCATCTTACCCCCTTTGTCGCCACTAAGATAAAATTTGTGACGCAGTCGTAAGAGCGCGTATTCGGCCCTGTCAAGGTCAAGGTGTTTCAGCATGCGCCGCTTCGTCTCCAGTTCTCTCCAGACCCTCTGTGCTCCGGTTCGTTTATGTATCACTTCCAGCCCGCGGACGTCTCGCTCGAGTTCCTCGCGTTTCTCCCTGCGCGCCTTCGCCAAAGAAGCCGAGATCGCAATGCATTCGCCCCGCACAACCAACTTAAGTGCCTCCCACACCGAGCTAAGAGACATACCGTCGGTCTCGTTGGTGTCAAAGTAGTGCTTGATCGTGTCCTGCAAACAGTCCACAACAGAGGCAGAATTAAGCAAAGAGTCGCGCAACCACCAGCCCCCGCGGGCCTGCTTTCCGGACCCCCCCGATAGCACAACCGAAATAAGCGCATGGTCAGAGAGGGAGCGCGGCGCAATCTCCGCAGAAGAAAGCTGGGGAAGCAGGGAAGTGGAAGCGAGGAAGTGATCAAGGCGCGCGTAGGACTTGTGCGCTGCAGAGTAATAGGTGAAATCGCGCTCTGCCGGGTGCAAGTGGCGCCACACATCATGGAGTCCCCCCTCCTGCAACCAAAGCAGACCCCCTTTGGAAAGAGCGCCAGACGCGTGGGAGCGCGCCTCAGACCTGTCAAGCGCCGGATCCATTACCATATTCAGATCACCTCCCACCAGGACCCAGGGATCAGGAGAGGCCAACACATCCGCAAGCGCTGAGGTCAAAAAGGGTTCTTGCTGCACATTGGGGGCATAGATGGAGCCTATCGTGAAGTGGGAGTCCCCCCATTGAATCCTAACCGCCAAGAAGCGCCCCTTTATATCAACCACCTGTGACAGTACCTTACAATGCGCCTTCGCGCTAATCAGTATCGCCACCCCCTGCCTCTTCGTGCCACAGGAGGACCATAGCTGAGTGGGGAAGCGCCTGTCCTTCATCCGCCTCGTGTCTTTGGCGAGGAGATGTGTCTCCTGCAGGAGACAGATGTCGCTCTCCGATCCCTCCAACAGGGACAGGATCGCCGCCCGCTTGACAGGGCTGTTGAGACCTCGGACATTTAAGCTAACAACCTTCAAATCCTTCCCCATCTAGAAGGCAAGATAAGGACCCCGCTAAGGGAAACCAGAGGCTGATGCGGAAACCCCCCCCCCCCTCTCCCCCAGTCCCCCAACTACCCCCAAACCCCCCCAGGCCCAACCCCCCAAAACCCACCCCCCCCAACAACAACAAAATCCCGACAAGGCCCCCCCAGGAGGGAACTACCAAGGGGGAACAAGAGTCTGTCAGTGGAGTCCCAAGGGCTGGGGGCATGGACTTACTCCCACCAGCCACCCAGATCCTAATACAGGACAATATACACGGGGAACGTGTCAGTACATTACCCATCAGCGTCCAGTGGACTGGTCCCCCCATTGCCTGCCAAAACTTGCAGAGGAAAAATGTTCGGCCATACCATTCAGGACCCTCCGGGTTTCACGGTCACCTTCGTCACTGAGGCCACCGCTGCATCTCGTTCCTGCAGGCTGACGGACAGGTCTGGGCCCGAGGGTTTAGACGGCCTGCCCACGGTGTGCCATTCCTCGGAACGGCGACGGGACCTCGAAGAGGGCGACGAGGGCTCAGCGGCAGGGTCAGCGCTCTCCATTCCCAACAGTTCACGGGCAACCTCCACTGAGCGCACCTGTATCAGCTTCCCCTTCCATCGAAAGACCAGCCAGAAGGGGTGCCCCCAAGAGTAGGGGACACCCTGCTCCTTCAGGAAAGCCGTGACTGGCCGGAAGCCCCGCCGCTTGGCCAAGGTGGTGGCTGCCAAGTCCTGGTAGAGCACAGGGCGATGTTCACCGAACAGGAGGGGGTTATGCTCACAGGCTTTCTTCAAGATCCTTTCTTTGAGCTGGAAGTTATGAACGCACACCAGGATGTCCGGGGGGGGGGGGGTGCGTTGGCTCCTCGCGGCAGGTCGACCCTGTGGACCCTGTCCAGCTGAATCTCGCCGAGCTCCTCGTCCTGTAAGATGTGGCGGAACAGGCGTCGACATACTCGCGCAGGTCTGATCCCTCACCTTTCCAAGGGACCACACGAATACGAATGTTATTACGCCTGGACCTGTTCTCTAGATCCTCTGTATGCGTCTGCAGGTCGAGGTGCTGGGTGGTAAGGCAGAGTATCTCCTGCTGGAGCCTATGGATGTCCCCCGCCGTATCCAAGTCGTGCTCCTCGAGGGTCGCCACCCTCTCCCCGATGGCATCGACGTCTCGGCGTACCTCCCGGAGGTCCGAGGCTAGCTGTGCCCGAAGTTCCTGTATGTCCTCCTTGATAGCCGCAAAAAGTTCACGCATGAAGGCTTTGGTGGCCGGCGCCTCACCCTCCTCCGGCGCCGCCGCCTTGTCAGCCACCACAGACGACCGCAGTGGAGAGCCCTTCTGCGAGGCCTCCTTCAGGGCCTTCTCCTTCTCCTTGTCCTTCTTAGTCCTGTTGGCCGTCATGGCGGCGGCAGATCCCCAGACACCAAAAGCGCACCTCTGAGCAGCCGTTGAGCAGGTCGCACGCGCCGCGAGCGTAGTGCACCCGGTGTTCTCGGCTACAGTGCAAGTGCCGGGGGCAGGGAGCGCTATCTCCGCTGTTCCAGGCAAGGGCTCACCTCCTGAAGGCTACGGTCAGGCGCACCCCGATAGTCACTCCGCAGGCTGAGGGTGAAGGGGGGAGGGAAGGTCCACCGTCCCCACACGCTGCTTTCGCGCCCCTACCACCGCCGGCCCAGGCGGGAGGGGGGAGGGGATGCAAGATGGCGCCACGCGGGCCTCTTCACACCGGCCAGGGCGCGGGCAGACAAAGGCTCCGTCAGCACTATTTCCGTCGCACCAGTTCTCAGCGTGGCGCACACCGCCAGGTGCCTCCGTCGGGGGCCGGCGGTCCTCTGCCGCAAGGCGGCACAACAGCAATGGCGTCCGGCGCGAGGTGCCGCCAGCGCAGCCCTCCGAGCCGGGACCCACAGTAGATGCTTGCCGGCGGCGCGCACCACGTCCTCCAGGCGCCGCGCCGACCCAACTGCCACGTGGCGTCGCGCCTGTCTCTCCGGGGCTGGGGTGCTAGGAACCACACCAGCGGCTGCCGGACTGTCCCCCAGACGGCCAGCGATGATTTAGGGGCGACAGCAAGGTCCTCTGCAAGGCTAAAACAACGCGGTAGAGAAGCGGCAGCGGAGGGACCAAGAAAGACGTCTTACTCCGCCGCCATCTTGGCCACGCCCCCATCTTTGATATGTTTGACACTAATTTAATGTTCCAAGTGTTTATTCTCTCTGAGGGCAGAGAGGCAAGTGAAATTGCGTAATGACTGCATCCCTGTACTGTCAACTTGTTTCTTTGTAGTTACTAGTAAGTTGCAGTAAGTAGTAGTACTACTAATTAGTAACCTAACCATCCATTTACTACTTATGGCATGCAGTAGTGCACTTCCTTTATGTCCCTTTCAAGATTTATCAATATCTTCTAATCCAAAGATTTGTTTCTCTTCATTTGTTGTTTGACTGTTCTCTCTACCAAACTTTCCCCAAAACACCCATTCCCATCCAATTTTCAAACCCTAACCCTCTTCCCCCGGGCTGTGTTGTATTTCATTGAGGTGTGACTGACAACAACAATAAATTCCACACACTTGCTGGGGAGGATAAAGTCAAAGCAACCAGAAATTCATGTGCGCCATTGTGGATTGATAAGAACATCTTCCTCCAATGAAATGATTAATGATTACCTTACATTGGCACTGCTTAGGCTAGGGCACTGTTCTGTTCTGTACTGTCTATTGTACTGATTCTAATGCTACGCTCAGGCCACTTAATGTTTAATTTCCTCTTTTTTTCATATGGTGATACATCCAGTGTGTACCACTACTGCTACCAGCACAACAATGATATTGCATCCGTCGAGGATTCAAGTCAACAACCAACCTAATTCATCAACCGTGATTCGCAAATCACAGGTAAGATAAGCATATTGGGGAGGTAGTAGAATATTGGGCTAGGACTAAGTTTGGAGGAGAGCAGAGACTAACAGTACTACTAGTAAAGTACAGTAGTAGGGCTACTGAATTGACTAACTCGGTTACTTGCATTTTGGTACATTTCAGGACAAGATGTTTCATTCATGCTGGTAAGTTTGAAAAACTAAACGTCCAGTAACCACCGCCAACCCCCACACAAAATAATATGAGCACGTATACTGTGTTTTTGAATGAAAAATATAATTATTAAGAAATATAAATTATGGATGTTGTTGTCGTCACAAAAATAGAATTACCCCAACTCACCCCCCTCCCTAACCAAACCAATGTCCAAAAATCAAAAAGTACCCTTTCCCAAAAACCCAATTCCCACCCCCCCCCCCCCAACAGTCTTTAAAAAAGGGACAAGGGACAGTCACTTCCTCCGGTGGCGTTTGGACAGCTGGTGCTGTACGTCCCGCAGCTCTTTGCGGAGGTTCCGGAGCTGGCGCTGATGTTTTTCAGCCAAACTCTCCAGGTAGTCCACTCGCTTTCGGAGGCGGCGCTGGCGTGCCATCCAGTCTCTGGGGAGGGCAGCTGTTGTTTTTGCTGCTGTGCGGCGGCGGCGGGAGGCTATTGGGCCACGGATCCGTTTGGCTGGAGGCTTGTGGCTGGTGGACCCGGGGGCAGTGGAGGAGGATATACTGGAGGTTGTTGTAGTTTCCTCCTCATGCTCCCGAGCCCACAACCGTCGATACTCGACACAAATAGCCTCCAGCTTACGGGATCTCGCCAGGACAGCCATCTCCTTACGGGTGAGCTTTTTGAGAGTAGCGTCTATGAAAAAAGAAAGAAAAATACTGTAGCCAATAGTCTTTAACATAAAGTCAAAATAATTCAACAGAAAGTTGACACTCAGTAACACCAGCATCAGTAACACCAGCAAGTAGCAAACACAGTATAACATTTTGAAGATAACGGACCAGGTTTTTTTTGATTGTCGATCCACAACTGGCGCCTCCCTTATGTGACGTTATTTATAATTTCTAACCACTATTTTGAGGGTGCCCCAGACAGGAGGAAGAGCCTAAACCTCCAATTAGGACCAAGATCCAAACATAATTGATATAGCAGGTATCTGTGCACATGTCGCCTTTTACAGAGTAAATGCTGTTGGTGATCAAACAACAGAACCAATAGACAAACAATGTGGAAGTAGTCTTGATAGAAGTTTTTCTTCAATTCAGATTTTATCTACCACGCCCAGCCAACACGTGTTTCATCAGGGCTAGTAGCCCGCGACTTCATCAGGGCTCCCACGGGCAGCGGTTCCAAAGCTATTGCCACAAAGACTAGGTGCTCTCAGCCGGTTCTAATTCCGACCCGGCTACCGGGTACTGTCGAGGTTCTCGCTGATTTGTCTCAGCCGTCCGTGTGATGGTTAATACCAAAGATGCGATACACCATAGGAGTATCCGTGTGAGCGCCAGGTTAAGCCGTACTGCTTTCCAGCGTCTCCGCGTGTAAATGTGGAAGTCATTTACAGTTTACACGCGGAGACGCTGTAAAGCTGAGACGGCTGAGACGAATCAGCGAGAACCTCCACAGTACCCGGTAGCCGGGTCGGAATTGGAAGCGGCTGAGAGCACCTAGCCATTGTGGCAATAGCTTTGGAACCGCTGCCCGCAGGAGCCCTGATGAAGTCGCGGGCTACTAGCCCTGACAAAACACGTGTTGGCTGGGCGTGGTGGATAAAATTTGAATTGATGAAAAACTTCTATCAAGACTACTTCCACATTGTTTGTCTATTGGTTGTGTTGTTTGATTACCTACAGCATTTACTCTGTAAAAGGCGACGTGTGCACAGATACCTGTTGTAACAGTATAACATTTTGGCATGTATCTTTCCGCCGTCTTTGTAAGCCTGTGACATTACTGGGAGTTTCAGGAATTCCACTAGCAGCACTATGGGTGGACTCACTACTACATACATAGTCAGAGAGTACTAAAAAAGGCCTTTTTTTACTTTTTTTCTCTTGGGTTGCAAAAGAAATCACTGGTACATGAACTTGTGCTCGCCGCCATAATGGCAGCTCACTCTGCTTTCACCCAAGAAATACAGACACAGGCCATGATGATGCAGACTCGCAGTACTTTAAGCAGTACATGCAAGTGGGGATCTGAATGTCTTACTTTTCTATAGGGGTGGCACTACCACTGGCCATACTTCTTCCACTCAGTGTCTGCTCTACTACATCATACAACTATCCTATTGACGAGGGGGATAAAGAAAATAACATCCAGGCTTCGAAAGTACGTCTATGATTCTTCTTGATGTCTCAAATGTACCAAAATTTATTTTTATCAAAAACCAACTAACACCCTTTTCATTATATTGCCAGCTGAGTTGAAGTGAATTAGAGGGGGCCATTGGTTACCAGAGAAGTACCGCAGCTAATGCAATTAAAAGTCAAGGTTGACTGTCTTCTCCGTGATAGCCCAAAAAGTAGTTCTAAATTACTAAATGTTCTTGACAGTACAGTGTACTCATACTAGTGTACTGTGTACTACTGTACAGTACATCATACACTCCTTTGCGAGGCTACTCAAAAAAATTTCAATAAGTAAGGAGTATAATAACTTACCACTGTGCGCCGCTGCTGAGTCTTCCCCCCCAGCTCCGCCTGTTGGCGCCGCCGCATCCTGAGTGGACCCCTCCGCACTGCTGGCCCCAGCACTGGTTGTCATCTGTGCCGCGTCAGATGTTACGACATCTAGGAAAAACATGTCATGTTTTCAGATGCCATACACAACCCCCTATTTTGTCTCGTAACGGAAGAAAATGTTACATAACACATTTTTTTTATTACTGGGATTGAAAAAAGTAACGGTTTTGGGTAGGGTGTTAACCTTTTATATGCTTACTAGCAGCCCGTCCCGACCTTGTCCCGGAGCAATCAGGCTTCCCTGACCCCCGCCCGCCCCGACATTGTCCAGAAGCCCGGGCCCCTGCCCGGCCCGTCCCCACCTGCCCCGACCCCCGCCTGCCCCGACATTGTCCGTGGGTCCCCTTACCTCAGCCGCCGCTCCTCCCCTGCGCTCATCAGTTTACCGGTCTGCCGCTCCTCACTCCTCACGGCCGCTGGTCACCGCTCCTTCCTCCTGTCCGCTGCTCCTCACCTCACCGCTCCTCCCGCCTGTCCGCTGCTTGTCACCTCACCGCCGCTGGTCACCGCTCCTCCGGACTGTTCACTGCTCCTCACGTTACCACTCCTCCCCCGCGCCTTTTCCGCCGCTCCTCGTCACGCTCCTGGACGCCGGTCCTCCCCACGCTCCTGACGTGAGCATGCACGTCGCGGCCGGCGCTACTTCGGAGGGACAACTTTTTTTAATGTACATTTTTTAAATAATTTTTTTTAATTTTATTTATATAGCCTATAACCATCTGCACACCCTGATGATTACAACGGTGTATCGGGTGGGTGGATTGGCGCTGTGGTTCCCGAGTTTACCCGCCTCAAAGCCTCAAAGTTCTTCCTTTATTATAGTAGTATAGATTCCATTAAATGCTACACTTGTTCTTATGACAACTGATGAATGCTTGCTTAACGGGCACCATTTTTCTCATTACAGAAAGAAGATTCCATTGCCCTTCTGCCAGACAATTCTCCAAATACTAGTAAGTCATCACCAGCAGTACTTTAAGTACTTTAAAGAAGGTGGGGGCTCCCGCACAGTTATTCTAATAATTTCATGTGTCTGTTAACTATTATTAATTTTGAGTGATACTCATTTCATTCATGGGAATGTTGTTGCAACGTTAACGTCATCTTCATCCATCAGAATACTACGCTAATAAAAATAAAGAAATAGTGTTTTCATTTCGTAATTGAAAATAAAACTTTAAAACTAACAAACACTGTGTGGTTTTCTTTTACGAGTGAGTGAGCGGAAAGGTTTGAACTACTGCACTTGGCAGTCATGTTTCAGTGACTCAGATAGGCCGGGACTTGGAGGTAGTCTTCTTCTGTTCTTCTGGGTCGTAAAAATCATTGGTCAGACATTCTAGATAGTCGGTCAGGGGATTGGGGGTTCAACTTCTGTTCGGACTGAGGTATGTCGAAAGACGAACTGCACCTATCATCTTGTCCATACTTCTTTGTGTGCAGAATAGTCCCTAAAACACTAGCGGTATGGGATGTGCTCCTCTCAAATCAAAAAGGACACTGCTACCTTTTACTTGGTGTAAACAATTACATTTTGTTGTTGCAAATTGTCAAAGCACTTACATTAAGAAGACTGGAATAGACAGCAAGGGCAACCCAGAGGACTACACTCAGTGCCTAGAGCTATTGCTGTATCAGAGTTTTGTTTCACACCGTTTGCCGAATGGGCAAGCTTAGCTACCTACACAGACCGACTCATAATTGTAAATAGTAGTAGCACAGAGAGTGATGGTAGAGGCAGGATAAGAATGTAGAAAGTAGTCTACATTAGAAGAAGATCCAAGACTATTTTGTAAAACATAGAAATATTAGGAACCAGTTTATAATAAATAGGAGCTGTAAAAGTTAGGGAAGTATAAGTATTAAGATAACAATAAGACAACTTACTGGGGCCAGCAGAAGAGTCTGGAAGGGACTGCTCCTCTCCAACTTCTGCCACCGGAGTCTCTGTCGCCGCCGTCGCCTTGCCCCTGGGAGTTGCTGGTGATCATGACATAACGAAACACAACATGGATGATTGTTTTTTGGGAAATATTTGATTTCTTTTTACTCAATCTAAAATTATGTCGGGGAAACAAATTAACCTCAATTGCATCTGATCTGGTCAACTAAGAGGATAGTAGTACAGTATTGCAGGATTCGCAGACCGTCTAATAGGAAAGTTATGTAATTCACTAACTACATCAACAACAAAAAGGTTCTACTACGACTGCCATCACTCAGCAGCACGAGACGTCGCATGACAGACACAGTCGGACATCATGATTGCAGACCACTAACAAATGTCCTAGAACAAGTAATAAATAGTACACTCAACGTATCAATCCACCACTATCTCTTCAAAGTGGCAGCAGCAGGAGAACAAAGAAGGTATAGACTTGAGTCTACTGTCTCTAGCATTACGTAGTAATGCTCTCAAATGACTAAAAAGTTGCAAACAAGTAAGCATAGTAGCAACGCCAATAACCAGGCAAGCACCTGCAATGACAGAAGCTATTTAAACATTAATTTACCTGCAACGTAATCTAATCAGCAGCATTCGTACTCTTTAGGAAAAAAATAGATTAGCAATATAACAGAGCAGAAGGAAAAAAAGTAGTTATTAAATAGCTACTTACCAAGCCCAGGTATCTCCATACCAAGCAGGTCCAGCATGTCATGCTCCCGGTCTAAGATGTCAGTACACCGGTGCGTCACTTGGTGGTAGGTGCGCCGGACCCCAGACTCCTTATACATGCGCCGGCACACCTTCTCCCACAGCTGGCGACGCTCCCGGTGGCCGTATCCGGAAGCCATCTGCCCACCTGCTGCCACGGTCTTAGGGAGGTGGACCTGGTCAAAAACCAGCAAGGCGGCCACCTCCACCGCAGAAAAGATCTCCCTGGGCTGCACTTCTTCCCCCCTCCAACGCCCGCAAGGGAGCCGGGTACGTGGGGCTGGGCCCTTCCCCTTGCCCTTGTTGCCTCCCTTAGCCATGGTCCTGGGCACAAGAAGAAGGAAAGAAGAATAGGTGTGAAGAAAAATAAGAGAGAGAGCAAAAGAAATAAAGTAGGTAATAAAGTAACAAAAAGTTTAAAAAAACACAAAATATAGATAGGAAATTGAAGAGAGAGATAATAAGCAAAAAAAAAAAAGTTCTGAAAAACATAGGATTGCAAAGATGTAAGGTGGATAGAAAGGTAGCATGCCCAAAACCATAGCAGTGAATGAAAAACAAGATGGCCGCGCCCATAGAGGACCGCGTGGGTAAGTTCGCATGATATTTCCCCCCGCGAGCACGCAAAAACGTCCACGAATACGTAATCGCACGCCGCATACGACGCAAACTTGCAACGAGTGCCCAGAAACAAAAACACGTCACGCAAACAAGATGGCCGCTCCCGTACATGACCTCATGGGCAACCTCTGGGTTGGTGCGCTGCAAGCGGCCCGCAAATAAGCAAAAAAACGCCCAAACACGCAAAAAAAGAAATACCGCCCGAACATGCAAAAAAATGAGAAATCAGCAAATTCGCACGAATTTGCAGATTGCAAGTTCGATTTCGCGTCCCGCAAATCTCGCAAAATGGAAGAAAAACACATTTTGGAAAACTGAAAGCACTTAGCAGGTGCAAAAGTTCAAACTAATTTGTAACCACTCCCTGTAGTGCTTCCTGACGGGCCCCTCCAGAGTTCAGTTGCCTACTTTCAACTATTCTCTGACCCTCAAAGCAAGAAAATAACTGAAACAGGAAGGTCTTACAGCTAAGGAAGCAGGTGCCAGACTTGAAGCACAAATTCAGTGACACATTACCCAGCCCCAAATTAATTCATCTAAGTTGAGGCTGGAAAGGTGTGCTTTGCTTTCCCCCCATAATCAACAGTGGTGAACAAGAGGGTGGTAGTGGTGAACCAGAGGGTGCTGTGATAAACCAGAGGGGGACAGTGAGGATCCAGAGGGTGGCAGTGGCAAACCAGAGGGTAGCAGTGATGAACCAGAGGGTGGCAGCCTTGAACCAGAGGGTGGCAGGGATGAACCAGAGGATAGCCGTGGCAAACCAGAGGGTGGCATTGATGAACCAGAGGGTGGCAGGGATGAACCAGAGGATGGCAGTGATGAACCAGAGGGTGGCAGCCTTGAACCAGAGGGGGACAGTGATGATCCAGAGGGTGGCAGTGGCAAACCAGAGGGTGGCAGTGATGAACCAATGGGTGGCAGGGAGGAACCAGAGGATGGCAGCGAACAACCAGAGGTTGGCATTGATGAACCAGAGGGTGGCAGTGATCAACCAGAGGGAAGGCAGTGATCAACCAGAGGGTGGCAGTGATGAACCAGAGGGTGCTGTGATAAACCAGAGGGGGACAGTGATGATCCAGAGGGTGGCAGTGGCAAACCAGAGGGTGGCAGTGATGAACCAGAGGGTGGCAGTGATGAACCAGAGGATGGCAGTGATCAACCAGAGGGTGGCAGTGATGAACCGGAGGGTGCTGTGATAAACCAGAGGGGGACAGTGATGATCCAGAGGGTGGCAGTGGCAAACCAGAGGGTGGCAGTGATGAACCAGAGGGTGGCAGGGATGAACCAGAGGATGGCAGTGATCAACCAGAGGGTGGCAGTGATGAACCAGAGGGTGCTGTGATAAACCAGAGGGGGACAGTGATGGTCCAGAGGGTGGCAGAGGCAAACAAGAGGGTGACAATGATGAACCAGAGGGTGGCAGTGATGAACCTGAGGGTGCTGTGATAAGCCAGAGGGGGACAGTGATGATCCAGAGGGTGGCATTGGAGAACCAGAGGGTGACAGTGATGAACCGGAGGGTGGCCGCGATGAACCACAGGGTCGCTAACAGGCTGGACACGTAGAAACAACATGGTCGCGACCGTTGCGACCACACAAGTAAGTTTGCGTTCCCGAACTTGTACAAAAGCCTCGCGAACTGGCAAAAACAGCAAATTTGCAAATTCGCACGAATTCGCGAATTTTGCGAATTGCGAGTTCGCAAATACGCAAATCCGCAAACCGCGAATTCGCAAAATTTGCCCATGCTTAATTGCTTTTGTCACGCTTTTTTCTCTCCACTACCGCATTTCCCTCTGGATATAATACTGCAATGCAATGCCCATGCTGGCCATGGCCTCCTTGTAAGCCCGAGAGCTAAACGCAGGACCCTGGTCAGAATGTAGCACGCCGATTGCGTATGTGCCGATAAAGACTCGCAAATCTTTTATAACAGTTCTGGCAACAGCCGAGCTCTGGGGCCACATCCAAATGAATCTCCAGTTCACAACTGCGATCTCTGTTGCAGTCCTGACAATTGATTGCAAAGTTATAAATTTGCACGCTCATCCCCGGCCACCAGTATTGTGATTGTAATTCTATTAGAGATTTCAGGATCTCTTGGTGCTTCAGACCCAATCCCATGTGTGCTTCTTGTATCAAGAAGACTCTCCGGTTCGTGTTTGGAATTACTCTATCCCCCACTCCAGGGATTTGAGCAAACGGAACGGAGTTCGCATCAATTATGTATGTATTGCCGAGTGGATAGTTTGGAGGTAACGCCGCATAATTGCCTTCCATTGAGGCTTTTACTGCAAGCAGCGTTTCACCATCTATTTGTTTTTTCGTACGCTTTTTTGTAGTTACAGAAGCCGAGTGATCAGCTGCCGCTGTGGCTCTGTCAGCCAATGAATTCCCTGCAACGTGAACGCCATCACGTTGAAGGCTCTGCGTATGTATCCCATGAGTCTTTTGTAGTTCTTTCTGCAAAAGAACTACTTGGTCCCATAATCTCATATGCTTTCTTGAGGCACCTGTGTCATCTTTGTAACTTTTTTTTATCCAGGTCTGCATGGAATTATTGTAAGACCGGACGCAGTAATGCGAATTGCACACTATTAGTGTCCGGAATTCGCGATCGGCATTTTCAAGCGCCATCTTTAGAGATCTTATTTCAGCTCGCTGAGCTGTACAGTTTCCGAGTGATTGAGTTTTAGTGACCAAAGGTTTAAATTTCCCTTCATGCCTACGACCTTTAACAATCGCTCACGCAGCACTATAGGCTTGTTAACCCCCAACTGCGGGTTGAGCTGAGCCGTCTGTATATATTATACAGCCTTAATGTTCCAGAGGCAGAATCTCGGTCGGTAGTGGACATTCATATTCATATTGTAGAAATTCTTGTGTTTTTAAGTTAGGATCAAATTCGTATACTACGTCAGGTGCAGCAAGAGAATTAACCCATTGTATCCATCTCGGATGTAAAGCTTTAGCATTGGGGATGCTTGCTCTTGTTACTGCTTCTAGGGCAGGTATCGGTGTAACGATTATTATTCGTTTACCTTGTGCGAGGGTTCTTTCCTTTGCTACAGCAGTTTGAACCGCAGTTAGAATTTTTTCAGTATAACTGATTTTATTTCAGCTTGCGTGAACAAGTGTGATTTGTAAGCTATTGGTACAGTTTCTCCCTCATTAGAGGTCAGGTATGTGAATCCGCATCTTCCTGGGATCACTCGGATTACAAGGTTGCGTTCGTTTACACATGTTTGCACTTTTGTTTTAGTTAACATGTCTGTCTGTAATGATCTTAAAAATTCTGTGTGTTTTTGAGTCCAATTAATTGGTTTAAAATCAGGTTTTATTAGTTCGTAGAGCGGTTTAACCCTCTTTGCATAATTCAGAATTGATGTACTTCCGAAATTCAGGAAACCAGGAATAGATTGTAAGTTTTTCAGCGTTTTTTGAGCTTGGAGTACAGCACACTTCTCTAAGTAGTTGTCTGCTAGGCTTTTGCCTTCACTTGATAATTCTTATCCTAAAAATAGGACAGTTAGATGGTCAATTCGTGATTTTTTAAAGTTAAATTTGTACCCTTCAGATGCGAACCCAAGTATTATGGTGTTCACTCTTTTCAAGTGAGTCTCCTGGTCATAGTCTGTAAGATAGATGTCATGGACATAGGAAAATGCCTCATCATCATAAATTTGTAGTAACTCTGTTACCCTGGCTGAAAAGAATCCTGGGCTATTCTTGAATCCCTGTGGGAGACGACAAAATTGTTTTTGGGTCCCCATGCTGGAGAAAGCGGTCAAATATCTGCTTTCAGGTGCTATGTTTTATTTGAAATATCTAATGTTGTTTTATATTTCTTGCTCAAAATGTTATTCATTAGTGCTGCACTGTGTGAGTTTTGTACTGCAAAGGTTTTACAGCAAGAGTTTAAGTGTATGAAGTCCAAAACTAGACAATATGAATACTCTGGCTTGGAGACAGGAAACAAAGGATTGTTCATTTGTGAGGGCATGTTTCAATCACCCCCTGATATTCAAGTTGATCTAAAATTTCTCTTACTTGTTTTTTAGCTTCTTGCTTAACAGGATACTGCCTCTGTGCAGTAGGCTGATTTTTTAACTGGATTTTATGGTGAGGAGAATCCTCATCCCACCCTACATGATTTTTATATATTGCAGGGGCCTGGGCCACTGCCCATTTTCTAGCAAATGTGTATTTTTTATGAATTGGAATGTGATTTGAGAAGGCAGGCATAATCGTTTCTTCGCCATGTGGGCACTCCCTGACAAACTCTGGTGGCCAGTCTCTTTCTGCTAGAAGGATTACATAGGCTTTAGATAGATTCTCCCAAAAGAGACCTCTTATTTTCCTAGTTTTATCTCCCTCTATACGTAATGTTATTTCGTATAGTTTATGGGGCACGCTCACTTGGGTGTCTGCAGTTTCCACTTGAATGCATTCATTCGTGTCCACTGTCTCCAGAAGATTCCTCTGGATCTTGTGAGCTATGGTCACTTCCGCTGCGCTGTCTAGCATTGTCTGGGCCCACTCTCAGTTTTTCAGTTGTGTCCTAATGGATTCTCTGCATGTTTTATTTTATTACTGGCTACCTTCTTTCAGGGAAATTGTTTTTTTTACTTTGATGAGCAGGTTCCTTGTCTTTGGACTTGATGTGCTCTTCTTTATGTTCTGGCCGTCCTCTTCTTTCCGATTTCTTTAAGGAAGTCTGAAAAGATCGAGAGGGACATGTATCAATATCTTGATATCTGTCAGTTTTTTTCAAATTGTCCCTTTTTGTAAGGTTGTATCTTTTTTCAGAGGGCTTCCGTTGTGGAGACTTGCCCCCCCCCCCCCCCCCCCCCCCGGAGATCTATTTCTTCGTTGGCGAGACCTTCCTCTGGACTGAAACTGTTTTTCTCTGGGAGAGGTTTGTTTATTACCCTCCCACTTCTTCTTTTGAGAATTGAGATTATTTTTTATGAAAGTCTTTTCAGGATTTTCAATTAGCGTATTTAGTCGGTATGTTGTACCGTCAATTGTTAATTGAACTAAATCTCTATATGATTTTGTTAATTCTTTTATTTTAACTAAGAGTTCTTCGCTTGATATTTTTTCAATGTCGGGATGTGGTGTGTAGCTGGCTACAACCGGCAATGTGGCTCCTGGTCTACCTAGTGGACCGAGCCGGGTAATGTGATTTTGATGTTTTAGGGTGCCATTAAACCAGAGCAGGTGCTCTTGGTATGTTAGTGGAATTTCAACTTCCTCGAAAGGAGAGTACTCCTCTGGAGCTTCCGCTATTTTGTAGTAGTGGAACTCATGTGTTACAGCATGTGCTGCTGGAAAATTTATCCAGGAATAGAATACTTCTGTCTGCCGAAATTCATGTGCCTCTACCACAAATACGACTGTACCACCTCTTGATGTTACTCCATTTTCTATAAGTTTTATAGTTATGGTTTTTCTTATATTGACCAGGATGATTATTGCATCCAGGTCGTTATTTTGGACAAGTGTGTCGTCCGCTACGAGATGAGCTGCTAGTGTAGCTCTCTACCTTTCGTCCTCCATGTCTGACATTTTTATTGACAGAAAGTTTGCAGAGCAAGTTTTGAGGAAACAAAGATTAGGTGCACAATATTTTGGAACACTGTATCCTTCAACGCTGACTAAACCAAAAACTAATGCATAGGAATCTCTTCCTACTAAGTTTCGGCGGATATTAACCTTTCACCCACTCCAGACGTCTATTGAAGTTTTTACCGGAAAAGGGGTCTGTGTGAAAAAGCACGACTGAGTTACTCTAGTATCTTGCGTTAGATTATCGCCTTACCAAACGTTGGGCGCCATGTAGTGCAGTTCCTATATTCCCAATAGGATCTGCCCATTGAAATAACAGAAACGTCAGTTTAGACGTAGGACTAAGGTCGACTAGGTCTCTACTGAATATGTTAGACTTAATTAGGTATGCCAGCTAGCTCAGAGGTCACTGGAAACTTTCTCGAATGAACAGGGAGGAGTTAACTTCCCTGATTAGACAAGAAGGGATTAGCTTCTGACAACCGCATAAACATGACAAATTTGCTCCCTCCAGAATAAGGAGTATATCTCCAGAGTAGTGTGAAAAAAATAGATACCTATTTCACTCAGTCAATCGTGCTTACTTAGTTTCACCAGAGGGCAGAGAAATAGAGAGACGGGCGTTTTCAATAAAAGGTGTTATTTATTGAGCAGTCTTCTTTTTCATGCAAGAGAAGTGAATTGCCACAATTGCAATACTTGTCATAAAGTAAAGTGCGTACAGTAAAAGGAGTATTATGAAATAATACTGTAAAAGCATTGATATGGTTTCTGAGCCATATGATACTTAAAATGGATAAAATATATACAATTACATACAATGATAAAAGTTGACTAAACGTACTCAACTGGTGCTTCTAAGATACGCCTACCCCAGTGTACCTAACCTAAGCCTAGTACGTGGGAAGGAGTAAGGGAGTTGCAGTTTAAGTTAAGTTAGTTTTGCCAAGAATCTGAATCAATAATTCTCTAAGGGTCTAATCAGCTCCGTACCTTGGTTTTAGAATGAAGGAGGTCTTGTATCTCGTTCTCAAGACTCGATCTCCCAGTAACCCGCAAGGGTGACTGGAAACACTGGAGCTGGATTTTCTCGGCAGGAGAAAAGATAGCGTCTTTCTCAGTGCGTCAAATGGGAGGGACGGCTTCCTTCGGCATCCACATCAGCTGGGCTTCGGGTAAGTAGATAGCCGCTCTGCTCCAAACCACTGTGTGTTGCTTAAGGCAAATGCTGGTATATTTATACTTGGAAGGTGCCGTGTTTGACGTAAGGTTGGACATAAGACATCAATAAGAACCGTCACTAGGAACTGGCAGTTCTTTCAGGACTCGCAGGAGTTCTAGGACAAATCAAAACAAAAGTATGGGGAATTCCCAGGTTGCTAGAGGTTTGGTTTGTTTAAAGAACTCGTTGTACTTTCTAGGAGTCTAAGGAAGTAGCCTTGCCGTATTTGGACTGCATTGGCTATTACTAAATATGGATATAATTCTTATGCCTTTATAAGGATATGATTTGTTATAACCACATAAGGGCATAAATCGGGGATTTTTAATTAGGGTCCTAGATACGTTTACAACAATATCAGATTCTTCATATGCGCCTTGGGTGGTATAGAGTTGAGAAAAGGGTTTAGTTCTGCCTATTAGGCATTTTAGAGTTGAGATAGAAGGTAATTGTCCTGTTGCATGTTCAGGAACACAAGTTAGTACATTTTTTATATTTGGGTAATGGTTTGTTGTGAGCTGGTGCTTGCTTCTTTGATTTTTTCTACAGCATCTCTCACCTTTGCAAAGGGTTTTGTTTTTGGTTGTTTTCTTGTGTGTATAAGTATAGCCCAATTATCACAAAAGTATTTTTCCTTTTTTTGAGGAAATGCATTTTGCCCCTTCCGTAATTTTTTAAAAATATCCGTGAATGTAAAGCTGTGCCACGAGACGGGCTCATGGAATGCAGTGCCAAGGGACCGAAGTACTGTGTCTCTCTACCGTGGATCTTATCCTACCAAGGAAGGACAATGCGATCAATCATACAATATCAGCAGGAACTCACTGAGGGAAAATAATACGGCAATCTTGAAGGAACCACAACTCCCAGCATGCCATGTGGGGGGATTGAACTAATCAAGCCGGTTTCCTACATGGAAATAAAAGAGAGCCGCCTCCTCTCAACTGTTAGAAGCCAGCCTCTGATGAGATGCGAAGTGCATTGAAACGTGTAAGGCAGAAATAATTTCAAGATCACGGCGGGGAGCAGGAAAAGCAAACCAGATGGTGTTCCTTTGGCAGAATGGTCCCCTATATAGCTTTCGGGCAATTAGTGGACAACATAAAGAACGGCAGCCCACGTCGTGGGGGGAGCACGTCTCTTATAACCAAAGTGATCGTCAGTGTGATGGTCAACTGAGAAGCTGTGACACGAGACGGGCACTTGGAATGCAGCGCCAAAAGACCGAAGTACTGTGTCTCTCTACCGTGGATCTTATCCTACCAAGGAAGGACAATGCGATCAATCATACAATATCAGCAGGAACCCACTGAGGGAAAATAATACGGCAATCTTGAAGGAACCAAAACTCCCAGCATGCCATGCGGGGGGATTGAACTAATCAAGCCGGTTTTCTAAATCGAAATAAAAGAGAGCCTCCTCCTCTGAACTGTTAGAAGCCAGCCTCTGATGAGATGCGAAGTGCATCGAAACGCGTAAGGCATAAATAATTGCAAGATCACGGCGGGGAGCAGGAAAAGCAAACCAGATGGTGTTCCTTTGGCAGAGTGACCCCCCGAAATAGCTTTCGGGCAATTGGTGGACAACATAAAGAACGGCGGCCCACGTCGTGGGGGGAGCACCATCTCTTATAACCAAAGTGATCGTCAGTGTGATGGTCAACTGAGAAGCTGTGCCACGAGACGGGCTCATGGAATGCAGCGCCAAAGGACCAAAGTACTGTGTCTCTCTACCGTGGATCTTATCCTACCAAGGAATGACAATGCGATCAATCATACAATATCAGCAGGAACCCACTGAGGGAAAATAATACGGCAATCTTGAAGAAACCACAACTCCCAGCATGCCATGCGGGGAGATTGAACTAATCAAGCCGGTTTCCTAAATGGAAATAAAAGAGAGCCTCCTCCTCTGAATTGTTGGAAGCCAGCCTCTGATGAGATGCGAAGTGCATCGAAACGCGTAAGGCAGAAATAATTTCAAGATCACAGCGGGGAGCAGGAAAAGCAAACCAGATGGTGTCCCTTCGGCAGAGTGACCCCCCGAAATAGCGTTCAGGCAATTGGTGGACAACATAAAGAAACGCGGCCCACGTTGTGGGGGGAGCACCGTCTCTTATAACCAAAGTGATCGTCAGTGTGACGGTCAACAGAGAAGCTGTGCCACGAGACGGGCTCATAGAAAGTAGCGCCAAAGGACCGAAGTACTGTGTCTCTCTACCGTGGATCGTATTCTACCAAGGAATGACAATGCGATCAATCATACAATATCAGCAGGAACCCACTGAAGGAAAATAATACGGCAATCTTGAAGAAACCACAACTCCAGGCATGCCATGCGGGGGGATTGAACTAATCAAGCCGGTTTCCTAAATGGAAATAAAAGAGAGCCTCCTCCTCTGAATTGTTAGAAGGCAGCCTCTGATGAGATGCGAAATGCATCGAAACGCGTAAGGCAGAAATAATTTGAAGATCACGGCGGGGAGCAGGAAAAGCAAACCAGATGGTGTTCCTTTGGCAGAGTGACCCCCCAAAATAGCTTTTGGGCAATTGGTGGACAACATAAAGAACGGCGGCCCATGTCATGGGGGGAGCACCGTCTCTTATAACCAAAGTGATCGTCAGTGTGATGGTCAACTGAGAAGCTGTGCAACGAGACGGGCTCATGGAATGCAGCGCCAAAGGACCGAAGTACTGTGTCTCTCTACCGTGGATCTTATCCTACCAAGGAATGACAATGGGATCAATCATACAATACCAGCAGGAACCCACTGAAGGAAAATAATACGGCAATCTTGAAGAAACCACAACTCCCAGCATGCCATGCGGGGGGATTCAACAAATCAAGCCGGTTTCCTAAATCGAAATAAAAGAGAGCCTTCTCCTCTGAATTGTCAGAAGCCAGTCTCTGATGAGATGCGAAGTGCATTGAAACGCGTAAGGCAGAAATAATTTCAAGATCACGGCGGGGAGCAGGAAAAGCAAACCAGATGGTGTCCCTTTGGCAGAGTGACCCCCCGAAATAGCTTTCAGGCAATTTGTGGACAACATAAAGAACGGCGGCCCACGTTGTGGGGGGAGCACCGTCTCTTATAACCAAAGTGATCGTCAGTGTGATGGTCAACTGAGAAGCTGTGCCACGAGACGGGCTCATGGAAAGCAGCGCCAAAGGACCGAAGTACTGTGTCTCTCTACCGTGGATCTTATCCTACCAAGAATGACAATGTTCCCTCCTAAGTTGGTAACCTTCCGTGGGTTACCAACTTACGGGGGAACACTTCAAGTCCCAGCATACCGTTGGATTGACAGCACCGGAGCCAGCCTATTAGGAGGCAGGAGATGGCGTATTAACATCAGGTGACTTGATGCCCTCGTAAAATCTGTCAAACAATAAAGTGCCAGCCCTTGACCAAGGTGCAGGAGCACCGAAACGCGTAGGGCTTTCTTTGAGAAAATCTGAGAATGAAATGCCGGTTTTGCTCCAAATAAAGGACTCTGTTTGCCATTGAGGGGGTCCTGCTTGTTCATTTGAGTGGCGTCTCCAAAGCAAGGAACTCTTTTGTTGGACATAACTACGGCAATTCCTAGGCCGGGGAGATGCACCGCCATCTAAATGCACGATGGGCCGCTGCGAGATACTGGAATCTCTGCATAGCGGAATAACAAGTGTCAGCGTTAAATTTAACCGGAATCCTTCTCAGAAACCCACTGGAGGGAAGTAAAAGTCGCACAAAAGGATTATTGCCGGAACAAAACCCACAGAAAGTTACCAACTTACGAGGGAACACTTCATGTCCCAGCATACCGTTGGATTGACAGCACCGGAGCCAGCCTATTAGGAGTGTTTTATGTATCTTCGGCAATACATAGAAGTATGGCATTACCGGATCTTTTGCACACAGATATTGAGCCTCCTTGCCAGTGAGCCATCCCTCAGACAATGCCTCCTCTACAAGGTGTCCGATAGTAATATATAGTCTCTCAGTCGGATCAACATTCAATCTGCGATAGGATTTTACATCGTTTAATTGTCGAAGACACTCATCACAGTAGGTACTAGAGTCTAAGAGTACTACGGCACCGCCCTTATCTGCTGGTTTAATTATCAGCGATTCATTACTGAAGAGTTTGTTAAGAGCATCTTGATCTTTTTTACAAAAATTGACGTAAGGTTTATGATGTTGTTGAAAGAGTTCTCTCACATCATGGTCTACTGCTTCCTCAAAAGTAAGAACCTTAGCAGAACCTTAGCCGGAAGCCCTACAGTAGTAGGATTAAATGTAGATGGTCTCTTGACACCCATATTATGATCATTGGTCATGGTGTCTTGAACATCTCCGTTCTTTTTTCGAGAAAAGAAACTGTAATCGGATTTTTCAAAAAAAAATTCCCATCTCTATTTGCATGAGAAAGGGATCTCCAGTATTGGTGGTTACATAACCCAGTCCTTTGTTCAGAACCTGTTCTTCCATGTCGGTTAAGACATGAGAGCTCAATTTAGCTACGAGGCTGGCCCTGCTGATTTCCCTGCTTGTTCCTGGGGAATCTTCTTCCCACTCCTTAGGTCCATCGTTTGTAGAGGGAGATTCCACTGGACCTGTCCTTGTTGTTGTGTTCGCCGTCTCCCTCTCGTCCTCCCTCGGCCAAACCCTAAAAAAGGCTGCTGGTTATAGTCGGGATAAAACTGTTGAGGACCATAGGGTCCTACTTGTTGTGGATAAAGTGGAACTCCAGATGTCCATGGATGTGGCTGCCACCAAGGGGGAAAGGGGGCTTGACCATGATGGGGATTGAATCCACTCCAGTTTCTCCTATTACCTCCCCCTCTGTACTTATGTTGTATATTCTCTGAATTGGAAGAGTCAGAGTCGCTTGACCCATCTTCTGAACTGGAGGTCCCATAGGTTGACCCACCTCTCATTAAAGGGTTTTTACCCTCTTCACTATCCAATTTTAGTCACTTTTAGCACTTTTTCCACCCACTTCACAATTTTTGTGCACTGCTCTACAGTTGTCACTTTACACCCAGGTACACCACAGTTCACACTGGACCTTATTGGTCAGATAGGCTGTTTACATCTTTCTTATCCCCAGTGGGTACAAAACAACCTTTACCTTCTTGGTGTGAAGGAGCCCAGATGATGAACAGGGCGTTCTCGATCGACAACTGATGGGTATTTTTTCACACAGAAGGAGTACCCATTTGTTTTAGTGTATATATTACTTGGTCACAATATAGGTTTATCACTCATGTTTGTTGTCTAGCCTATGCTTTCAGATACTTAGTCAGTTTATGTTTTCTGTGTGACCCACTGCTACATTCTGTTGATGTAACATATCTGGATGCAATGGCAGAAGCAGCAAAATATCAGTCAGGCGGCACACTATGCTAAGTACATATTTTTAGCTTACGTGTTTTAAGCCACGCCCTTAATTAAATCGGCCGCGCCCCCACTTAATTCCCTGTCAACAACACACATTTTCTTGTGGGGCCTCACGTTGAAGTCATTATATTAAGTGTTCATTCCAGGACTCATTATCATAATTTCCCAGATGCTTAGGATCCATTACAAACTGCTACATTTTCTTTGAGGTGCGTGTATGCAAATAGCACGTCATTAATACTGCAAGATCTGGGGGAGTACGGATGGAACCATTATGCAAATGCAATCATGGCAGTTAACATAAGGCTGCAGTTAGTGAACCTAATGCAGCACGTAGCTCACATGCCTAGCCTATTTACAAACACGCATTGGTATAGGCAATGGGGAGGACATGCCCCTTACAAACAAATTGTGGTACCAGCCATGGTTATTTCTTGTTCATACATAAATATACCTGTGCTCTAGGAACCATTGGAGAGTGTAGCTGGGAAGTGGCCTTCATAGTGCTAGTAACATATTTGAAGTCACACTTCACAGGGAGCTCGGTTGGTCTAAGCTGTCTTGCACCTCTCCCAGAGGACATCCGCATGGTAAGCAGTGTCCCTGTCCCACTGGAATAATCTGCATCCTTGGTAATTAGGATAATTTGGAACTCATGCCACAACTGTGCCCCTGTCAGAATGGTATCCCTCAGGAACTCTTTAAACAAGCGATATCAGTCCGAGTGAATTTTCTTGCTGCAATGTTTAATGGCATACTAGCCCCTGGAAATATACCAAACAGTTGGAGAGGCTCATTTATTCTTCCCATTTTTATAGTAGGGATAGCTTTGGCCCCAAGCAACTATTGATTGACTTCTTTACCCTGTTGTTAAAAGACTTGTCTAACTGGGAATTAGAAACTGGTTGAAAATCCTCCTGAGCCAGACAGAGTTCACGAAGAACCAAGGGACTTTATCCAATCTGAAACCTGCAGGCCTGGTTATGAAAAGAGTGAACAACACCCGCACGCCATTGTTCATGTGCTTAGTAGATTTCGAAGCTGCGTTTGTTTGTGTGCCATGCACTTGAACTGTGGAAAAAGTTACAGTGCTGGGGAATCCCACAAAACTTACTGAGGGCAACAAGGCTATTTTACATGAAGACCTGGGTCAGGATCAAGGTTGGGGATGGGAGGCTTCTGTTCTGGGAAGTGGATACAGCAATTGGCATGAAACAGGGTGTGTGCTCACACCCATCTTGTTCAACCTGTATGCTTCAGACCTCTTGCCTGCCCTGGTGAGATGGTGTCCCATTCACCAAGCCTTGGTGGTCTGCTTTTGTCCAACATCCTCTATGCTCCTTCTAAGTAACACACAGGTAGGGATACAAAGATTGATCAACCGCCTTGTGAGATACTTCAATACAAAAACAGTTAGAAGATTGATCTCAAGAAAACAAGGGTAATCCATTTACATCAGCACATTTCTAATCAATGCAAATGGCTAATTAAATGGTTACCAATAAAAGAAACAACTTCCGATACCTATCTATGTGTTAAGCTACACTCAAGGGCCTCTTACATGTCTCAAAAGGAAGTTATTAGAGGGAAAACAGTGGCCCAAATGTTGCCTTTTCACTCCTGTCAGCAAGACTCTAGGGACTGCGATGGGAAAAATGCAGTACTGGTTTTATTAGACCTGTCAGCTGCATTCAATACCATCTCCCATGGGATCTGGCTACATCACCTCAATGCTTGTGACATTTTCCATCTGGATCTGGCTTGGCTCATATCATTTCTGACAAGCCGTCAGCAAGTAATCACGCTCCGGCCCTACCAGTCAGCCATGAAGCCTCTGAATACAGGTGTCCAGCAGGCATCTATATTGTGTCCAGTACTGTTTAACATCTATATGGCCCCACTTATAGACTGATATCATCATTCAACATCGATACTACATCTTATACAGACGACACTCAACTGATTCTAACCTTAGATAAACAATGTGTCAATGCAGTAATAAGCTTCCACCATTGTCTCACAGAGGTCTTTCATTGGATGAAGCAGAATCACTTGAAGTGCAACTCGGAGAAGACTGAAATCATGATCCTAGGCAAAGCCAATACTTTTACCCTCAGTTGCTAGTGGCCACTAAATACCCCTCCTAATACGGTGGAGGTAGTAAACAATCTTGAGGTAAAATTTGATTCTACCCAATCCTTCCATCCGCAAGTACTATCAGTGGCAGGAAAATGTTTTCAACTGATTAAATCCCGGAAAAAATGTTTTGCCCATCTCCCAGCCACCACAAGAAAAACAGTTACAGCAGCCCTAATAACTTCTAGGCTTGAGTACTGCACAAGGCTCTAAGCAGGTACCAACAAAACTATCCTAATAAAACTTCAGACCGTTCAACACTCAGCAGCCCGCCTGGAAGTCGAGCTGCCATGTCACTCCTCAGCCTCCACAGCTTTAAAAGTGTTGCATTGTTTACCTATACACAAAAGATGGCTTTTTAAGATACTCGTCATCACCTTTAGAGCTTTCAGGGCCACTGGACTAGTGTATATAAGATCTAGATTCTCGCCCTATATCACCACACGTACCCTTAGATCAACCTCAGCTAATCTTTTAATACCTGCCTGTTTCAAACTTAAACTAGAGGAGGGAGATCAGTAACTGTCCTAGGGGCAAAAGCATGAAATTCACTCCTTAGCCAGTTTTGTTTAAAGAAATCCATAAAAACTTGGATTTTCAGAGCCCCTGACTCTCTATTCTTCTCTCTCATTTAACACTTTCAGTCTCACCAAGGCAACTTGGACCACCCTGTACCTTTTCCATCTCATTCTGCACAGTGCCAAGATATTCCTTTTGGACTGATAGTCGCGCTTTAACAATTCCAGTTACGGTACAATACATAAACTGAAGCCCCTAGTTACAGTGATTAAGTCAATACTTCATCATATGGAGGTGAGACAATGCTTGGTCCTGATGCAAACCTCTTGGATTACCTCATAACAAGTGAATCTTTCAGCTGCCGAGGTCGGCTTTACCTGCACAAGTCAGACTTGAATTCTCCCTGGTAAAACAATCTTTAGCAAGGCCCCAAGGATTTACTGGCACATTATGGGGCCGATTATGATTGCGGAATTTCCGCATCCTCTCGGCCGGTGGAAGCCACCGCTGGCCCAGAGGATGCGGAAAAACCGCAGCGGACCCACCAAAGACCCACCGCCACATTAGGATGGCTGGTGGGTCCTGGTTTCCGTCCGCAGCTTTTCCGCCGCGGTTGGCTTACAACCGCGGCGGAAAAGCTCTAATATGGTGGCGGTGTCTCTCAGACACCGTCCACCATATTAGGATGGGCTTCCAAAGATGCTTTTCCGCGGCGGGTTTTCCGCCGAGGAAAAGCATGTGTATCTTCACTGCGGGGGCCCGTTGCGGGCCCCCTAGGTGAAGGGGGGGTGGGGGGTGCACATGGGGGGGTACCTATGGTACCCCCCTGCATTTGTATACAGAAATCGGCAGGCTCCGCACGGTGCCTGCCGCTTTCTGCATGCAAATGCATTGTATGCATTTTTAACATTGCGGCGGGTGAAGCTTTAAGCTGCACCCGCCGCAATGTTAAAGATATAGGATGTGACCGCCACCCTGGGGGTCACATCCTAATCAGCACAGAGGGAACACCGCTGCCCATGCGGACGTTCCCTCATACTCTGGGGTCGCGGACGGACTCAAGTCCGTCCACGATCCTAATGACCCCCTATGTATGGTTTGAAATCAACTCAGAAAGAGGGAAAGGATGCTTTAAAAAATATTTACAGGGTAGGATCAAGACCCTCAGCTTCAGCCAACTTCAACAACCGGATACAACTGAGCACGTTTTTAAGAAAGTCGTGAATAAATGCATCAGGCTGAAAAGTCAGTAGGAGGAAAAAATTACACTAGCCAAGTGAGCACGTGGGTGGCTGGTGTTAAGTTTTTATGATGTCCAACTGGTGCAGTTTCTTGTCATTTTTAAAACCATGATTAAGGCCAAATATTCCACCAAGTAGGACTCTAGATTCTCTGCATCAGGATGTGCCAATGGTGATCAGGATATAGAGTATTTGAGAATACCAAGAGTGAAGATCCAAATTTAGAAATTAATCTACAGCATTCAAATTTGGAGTTAATTAGAGGAGTGAGAAGTTAAATACTCTAAAAGAACAACTCCTAAGAAAACAACGGTGGAGCCTCCGCCTCCTGAAGGTAGGTGGGACGGGAGCTACAAGCTTTCCTTTACAGAAAGTGCCTAGCAGAGGTTATATATATGAATCTTGGAGTACGAATGCTCTTACACAATTTACAAATAAATCCCGTAAATTAAGAGAGAAGTCTGTGGAGTGATACAAACAAGTTGAGCGGTTTGTGTACATTTCAAAGGGTTTGTGGACTGATCTGAATATTTTGTTTGACACTGTGATCCCAAGTGATTTGTGGATGGCGTGTAAAATAGTCAGAGAGTAGCCTGAAAGAGAACAAACAAGAAACCCTGTGACTAATGGTCCTTCAGCTATAGTGATGAGGAAGTATGATCAAGATATTGACTGGGTCAAGATGAATCGAATGACTCAAGAACTACATATGAAGATTCATGGATACTATGAGAGATTGTAACAGCTTTTTAAACTTTATAGTGGAATTGAGACATGGGAGCCTAAAGGTATGAGACATTTTCTGTGTAGGTTTCTAACAAGATTGAGGCCTGAGATTAGTATGATGATACAACAGCATCTGATTTGTTGGCAGAGTAAGTTGACTAATGAGATTTTGAGATATGCCAAATACTGCAATAATGAGATTGAAATGAGGCAGAAAAAGTTAAAGGATATGTTAATGTTGGTACAAATGAAGGCTGCTCAGTGAGGAATTCAAAATCCACTGTTTGTAGGAAATTTCACTTCAATGCATGCAGTGTATCGACAGGGAGGGCAGGCTGTGTAGGGTAGAGGTGGAGTTCAGTCACAAGGTAGAGGTCGGATGTGGCAACATTGACCAAGTGTAATCCATGCCACTAATGCAATAGGGTGGGGCATTGGAAGTGAGAATGTTGTTATAATCCCCCAAATAAAGGTCAAAATCCAGGGTTTGACCCATCTCAGAACAGTAATTCTATGCAGCCACAAAATGTACCCATACCTAGATCTCAGAATTTGAATGTGCAACAATCCCCAGAGATGCATGTTACTTAACCTCCGATGCCACATCAAGCTGCAAATGTATTCAGATTTTCTTCAAATCAGGTCCTGAATTTGAATCAGAATGCTTTCCAGAATAATAAACCTTACCAACAGTTTCCTATGTTTGAAACAAGTGAGAATCTTGGCATCTATCATTCCTCCTGGAGGTGCCTGAGTCCATTCCGCAGAATCATGGTGCTACTATCATGCTGAAATATGCAAGAGAGCAACTCCAAGATTGGTTAGGTTCGTAGGATCTAAGGTTCTTTCTCTCTTCGCTGATGTCACCTCCCTCCATGGTGGGAACTCAAAAAGGTTGCTTGCTTGCATCCGGTCCATGTTCATGGAACTCATACAATGCCATGTCTCAAAGATCGACGAGTCTGGACAAGGGGCCAAGCCACAAGCTCGCAAGCTCCGGAGACAGGTGTGGACTGGAAAGCACCGATCAGGGACAGTGGCCAATTGTGGCCGTGTTTTGAATATTTGGCGGTCTCTCATGGCCACAATGATGTCTCTCATGGCCTCAATGATTGGATCAGCGGGGTTACCTGGGCGAGCATCCTGGACAGCAGCGCAAGTTAAATAATTGGCAAAGCAATATGATTGCCCTTTCTCTGTTAGCTGCCCTTGACAACCACTGATGCATCCCCTACCCTTTCGACACAGTAGCTCCTGCGGCAGTGGAGACATTGGGAAACCTTTTGACTTTTAGACTTTGAGGTACGCTGGTCGCTTGTGTCTGGGATCTTGTCCAGGGCCAGCTGATGCAGAGGAGAGGCAGACAGGTCCAGGGGGTAAACACTTGAATCATTAGTGTTGCCTACAGGAGAGAACTCTGCATGTGGGGGTGGCTGCTTCCTCGGAGGCAGCCAGCGAGGAGCTTTTATTGTTAGTTCGGTATTATGTTCATTCTTCATTCCTCGGGTTACAATTCTCACTTTATGGGCAATTGTTTCACAAGGACAGCAGGTGGGGCTAAGGTGTACCTAATCAAAACTGCCCAACACCTGTCTGCAGGGCTAGCAAGCGTGTGCCTTGACCTCTAGTCCAGTGCAAAAACAACAGCTGATGGACAGAATGCAGACCAATGTAATACATCCACCTCAGTACAGAGATCTGGGACTAAATGCATCGATTTTTTTGCTTACCACACCACCCCAACTCAGACATGGCCATGTGCAAATCAGCCTTGACCCTGTGCCTCATGGGAACAGTCCTGCCCGAACTGCCAAGCCATGTCCAGCCCGAACTGCCAAGCCGTGTCTTCCCTGGATCGGAATCAAGCATCCTAAGACTCGTTTCTGGCTATAAGCTGTCTTCAGCCAGAATAGCTTGACTCCAGGGCCATGGAGAGCACAGGACTCACGTCTGAGCATACCCGTCCCACTCGGGATGACAAATGCAAAAACATCAGTTGATGGACAGAATGCATAACAATGTAATACAGTCCCCCCAGTACACAGATCTGGGCCTAAATCCATCATTTTTTTGCTCACCACACCACCCCAGTTCAGATATGGCCATATGCAAATCAGCCTTGAAACAGTGCTTCATGGGAACAGTCCTGCTCGTACTGCCAAGCCATGTCTTCCCTTGAATGGAGTCAAGCCTCCTAGGGCCGGTTTCTGGCTATCAGCCGTCTTCAGCCAGGATAGCTTGACTCCAGTGGTGTGGCGAGTACGGGACTCTCATCTGAGCATACCCATCCCACTCGGTGACAAATACAAAAACAACAGATCTTCGACAGAATACATAACAATGTAATACATTCACCCCAGTACAGAGATCTGGGCCTAAATCCATCGCTTTTTTGCTGGCCACACCACCCCAGTTCAGACATGGCCATGTGCAAATCAGCCTTGACCATGTGCCGCATGGGAACAGTCCAGCCCGAACTGCCAAGCCATGTCTTGCTTGGACCGGAATCAAGCATCCTAGGACCGGTTTCTGGCTATCAGCTGTCTTCAGTCAGAATAGCTTGACTCCAGTGGCATGGAGAGCATGGGACTCACGTCTGAGCATACCCGTCCCATTCGGGGTGACAAATGCAAAAACAACAGTTGATGGACAGAATGCAGAACAATGCAATACATCCACCCCAGTACAGAGATCTGGGCCTAAATCCATTGTGTTTTTACTCACCACACCACCCTAGTTCAGACATGGCCATATGCAAATCAGCCTTAACCCTGTGCCTCATGCGAACAGTCCAGCACGAACTGCCAAGCCATGTCTTCCTTGGACTGTAATCAAGCATCCTAGGACCAGTTTCTGGCTATCTGCCATCTTCAAGCAGGATTTATTTATTTATTTATTGTTATGTGGTGAGGAGTAATATTCATATTTGGCCTTACATCAACTCAATGAAGGAGGGGGTACGTTTTCAAAGCTAGGTAGATGACGTACAAGTGGTCGTCCTGCTGACCTCTGAACCCAGTGTTGTCTCGCAAAAATAGCAGAGGTATGTAACGAGAATTTGGGAATGAACAGAGGGAGAATCGACATAGCCTGAGTCCATCCAAAGCTGAGTTCCTTTTCATGGCAATGGGTCAAAATCTCTGATATGATTTTGCCTTCTTATGGACAGTAAGTCACTCTGTGCATTTAGTACTCTAACTCTGACCTCAACCCCTTAAGGAAGATTGACATTCACTAAAGTTAGATAATCAAATAATTGATGTCTGGGCTGTTATATGTGCTAGAATGGATCTGCAATGCCCGTTGGTGTGGACCTCAATAAGGAACATCAGCAGGCTTCAAATGCTGCAGAATTCTGCAGCAAAAACACTCTTGCCAAAAGCTCTTCACATTCCCACAGCTCAAGGAAGCTTGCACTTGGCTTGTGGTAGCAACCCGAATTCTTTTAATTGTAATAATGCTGAGATCCAACACATTTTGCAGCACTATTTTTGCACTACCCAATTCACGCCCTTATGCCATACTGCCCTCAAAGGAATGAGTAAGATGTTTTTCTGTGGTGGCCAGCTAATTGTGGACCTCCATAACTGATGTTCTTGGGATTATCCAACGGGTGATGATTGTTTAAAACATTAA
The DNA here is from genome assembly GCF_964263255.1 of Lissotriton vulgaris. NCBI lineage: Eukaryota > Metazoa > Chordata > Amphibia > Caudata > Salamandridae > Lissotriton > Lissotriton vulgaris. Next base: position 1,218,389,682 of record NC_141685.1, on the reverse strand, counting down.
AAATCCATTTATTTGTGTTACACTCATTGGCTGTGGTTGGGCTGGCGGATAGTCACTCTGGTATGGACCATACAGCTCTCTGTAATAATGGACTAGTATGCATAATAAACATATATATGGTATAACAAGCACTCTTAAAAGAAAGGTATTAATAATGGCAGGTTGCATCAGAGTTCAGTTCCATTGGGGCACATCAGAGCCCATGCTTAACTTGCTGCCTACAGGTAATTCTTATAAGTGCCACTTCTAGAAATGTGTCTGACCTCGCCTTTCTGAGGCCAGGTCTCTCATGAACACAGATTACAGCAGTTTTTAACCTGGGGTCTATGGAACTCTGTGGGAGAAGAGGGAGTGCATCAAAAGGAATCTAGGATGAATGGTGGATGCCCCACATGTCCGCAATGCACAGAATACTGCAGATACATCCCCAGGTGGCATTCTTTCCTTATTAGTTAACACCACAAGCATGCTACTCACCAAATAACAATGCAACCTCCTGTAGTATGAGACAGCGACATCCCACATGGGCAGTAAAAAGGATCAGAAGGTGGTAACTAGAGGCATGAAGTGGCTCCACATGGGTCTTAACATTAAGTGGATATAACAGATGCACATTGGTAATGACATGTATTCTATCTCCTATCCGTTTTTCCATTAGGTCACGGTGCATTTTTTTATGTGGCCTGCAAAGTCAACTTGCCCAGAACCAGCATAGTAGACACGCAAAAAAAGTAAGTCTTCTGTTCCACTGGGCAGCAAGAGGCAGTCGCTGTTGGGTGATCTATTCTAGTCATCAAGGAAGTTGCAGGAAAATGGCTATAGCCGCCTGTAGTCATCATCCAGCATAATGGTGGCAGCGACTGGCAATGTTGAAAAGAGAATCTTATTTGAGAAATTTATGAGGGAAATGTGATTGGCTAAAATAGGTCTGGGATTGGCCATTGTGGGTTCTCATGTCATCCTGGGGGATTGTCTGGAGGCTGGACTGGTCTTTTAAGAGTCAGGATGAATTGGTTCCCGTGTTGGGAACTCAAATAGATTGCTTGCTTGCATTCCGTGCAGTCTTGAGCTAGGAGTCTCCAAGATAATTGCAGGTACAGTACCCCAGCTTAGTCCGTCTACACGAATAATGCATTTGTCTCGTGCATTATCCTTTAAATAAATAGGAAATAAGTTAACTAAGAAAGTAGAATCGCCTAGATTCCTATTTCATGTTCATACAAAAGAAATGGAATTGTCTTTTTGATAAAGTCGGTAAACCTGCGCCTGCCATCATGACTACATAGGGGCAGATTTACAAGCCCCTTGCGCCTCATTTACGCAGCTGTTGTGTCACTTTTGTGACGCAGCAGCGGCGCAAATCCTGCACCATGGTGCGGGGTACTTACAACGTGACGCATCTGGGAGATGCGTCACGTTGTAAAGCCCTGCACCACATGTAGGCGTTCCTGCGCAGATACCCCTCCTAGAAGTGGCTGAGGGAAATCTACAAGATGTGACTCAGTCACATTTAAGGCCAGTCGCTCCTCGTCCTGACCAGACGTTGCTGGGGGTAGGTTTGACGGCGAGGACCGCACGCCGCTTGGGTACCTTACTCATTGTTGCAGGTCCCACGGGAGCAGACTGCGGGGCACCCTAGGGAACTGCTTAGGGTCGCATTGCATAAGCAGGACCAATTGGCCTGCCTACTTATTGACTGCAAGGAATAAGGTTGTAATTTACATTCATTTACTTTTTTCACTGTGTAGTACTGAGCACTTAGGTCCTGAAGAATTGCCTTGATGGCAAGAAACATGTTGACCTGACCTGAGGGTGTAAGATATTTTGTTGTGAATCTGTCTCAGCATATATATCTCCTCCCACCCCTTTTTAATCAAGGGAGTTAGCCACGCCAATAAAGTTCTCTGTGGACTGACCCACCTTTTTTATTCACCACCACTTCACGACTACACTTTCACTTGCCCTCTCACACGCATGCACCATATGGCTAGTACAAAAGATCTCCGATAAAGAGCCCCTTCGCGGGTGCCCGTCAGACATTGCAGCGCCAGTCTGACGAGGAGCAGAACCCATATGATGAAGCATGATACCTAGCTTGCTGGGTGTGTGAGGGTTTTAGTTCCAAAAAGGGAATTCCCCCTCCCTTTTTACCACCATCTACGCTACTCACGCATTTACACTCACTTGTATTTCACACTCTCATCGGGGAACTTTGTACCCTTCTTGTGTTACCATGCTGCGTCAAAACCCTGCACCTGCTTGAAGCAGGCGTAAGGATTGACGCAGCATTAACTAGATAGGGCCCCCAGAGCATTGCTGGAGCTCCGTCGTACTTGCAACGCAACTGCAGCAATGCGCCACTTATGCGTCACGCTTCTGTGCCATTTTTGCCCCATTATAAATGCGACGCATCCATGATGGCGGAGCTGTGGCACACAATAACTGGCGCATCCCTGCTGATATGCAGGGATGCGCCAGTTATTGTAAATATGCCCCATATTTTCTTTGCTCCTCTCATGCCCCTAACCCATTAGGAAGTGTGGCACCGCTCGAGCAATACATTTGAAGTTTCCCTGTCATGCCATGTGTGGGATATGACAGTGTTAAGTTCTATTTCTCAACAATATGATTCAGACCCTCATTTGGAAGTTCAGCCTTTTGTGCTAATACTTTTTTCTTCATGTGTCAATATCACTTTCTTTCAATACAAAATATAATGTTAAGCCATTTTCCGCATAAATAGTGCACTTTTCTCACCTTCCTGGTAATTGAATGTCACCTCTTCCATATGGCTTGGTCCAAACTGGGGTGGTTTGTTAGCCAAAAAAACAATGGATAAACCTAGATCTGGTGACTGGGGATGAATGTTTGCATTGTTCAGCATTCTGTCCATCATATTTTCTTTTGCTTTTGTCACCCTAAGTGAGAAGGGAATGTCCAGACGTGGGTTCCGTGCTCACTGCACCACTGGAGCCAAAGTAGCCTGGCTGATGTTTTGTGAAACCCAGAAACCAGTCCCAGGATGCTTGTTTCTGGTCCAGGGAGGACCTGTCTTAGCAGTTCAGGCTGGACTGTTTCCATGAGGAGCAGGGTCAAGACTGGTTTACATATGGCTGGGTTCATACTGTGGAGGGCAAAAAACAATGAATTAAACTCAGATCAATTGACTGGGGGGAATGTCGGTATTGTCCAGCACTGCGACCATAATCTTTCCTTTTTGCTTTTGTCATCCTAAGTGGAAGGATATGCCCAGTTGTGGGTCCTATGCTCACTGCCCCACTGGATTCCAGCTAACCTGGCTGATGAGGGGAGATACCCAGAACACTGGAGCCTGACAAATGCTTGGGGGGCATTCGTCATACCTGCAGGACTACTCGCACCATCGCCTCTCACTTTGCTCTCCCCCGCCGCCGCCTCTGCCACCGCGGCCGCCGAGTGGGGGGAGCATCCAGAGAAGCCTGCCACCTACATCCCCTAGGGTCCTTTGCGGCGACACGGGGACGCCGCTGCAGTGTCACTCAACAGCGTCCGGAGGAGCATAAAGACAACACGCTTCTCCAGTGTCGCGGGACGTGCGCGGGCGACGCCGGGCAGAGGGCGGGCCATCTGTGGCCGTCCGGGCCAGGAAGAGGCAGGGCAGGGCCACCCCGCTAACACCTACAACAACAAATGGGTAAGAGAAAGAAATATCCGACTATGGAGGAGGGCGCTAAACACGCTAAAGTACCAAGACACTCCAACTCTATCATGACATACCTTTCCTCTGCTGTGGGGGCCCTAACCAAGGAGATTGCCAATGCAGAGCACGAACTGGGCATCGCTCCTACCTCCCCGCCTAATATAGTACCATCTCAACTTTTGGAGGTCGATGTGCCAGGCCCTACTAATACACCCACACTTCCACTGGAACCAGTTGTCACAATAGTAAATCCCCCCCTGGGTCAAACAAGCAAAGATACCGTCCCCGCCTCACCTACAAACCCTCATAGACTGATCCCCCAGACGGGTCCTCAACTAGCCAAGCGGAAAAAAGGGGAAAACGTCGGTACGACGATCACCACCAGGGAAAAAACGGACAATCTAGGAGACAATCCTGAGGAACTCTTTGTGGCCAGGATTGAACCCCTTTTGGTGGGAATTGCCAAAGACATTGTAGACACTCTAAACACTTGCCTGGAAAGTCTTTAAAAGAAATGCTCCCTCATAGACAGACTCGTAAACTCTCTACCTCCAAACATCACTTTATCAAGTAAGAGTTTGCTTGAGGAAGCGGCAGGGGGCTTGATATCAGCAGGCAACACGATAACTACACTTCACCCTAGTAGTGCTATGAACAAGGATGTCAGGCCCCAGGTTCCCAAAGCGGTTCCCCCTCGACAGATGGCTGGTGCTTCCACCCTGGGGGTCCAGTCAACTGCCTTACCTCAGAAGAGCCTACCCCCCCCAAATGAAGGTCACCCCAAGCACATATAAACTCAACCTTCCCCCAGAGGCGTATCCTCTGGTAGCAGTGTTTATTGGGGTTGAACCACTTATGGAAGGGGAGAGAGAATCAACCCGGGATCTTATGGCTAAAGTAAAAATGTGGTGCTCTGAGAAATGTTGTGGGGAGAATATTGCAGATATGATCATCCATGCAAGGAGGGTGGGTTGGATTTGTAAACAACCGAAAACCACACATGGGGATTGTGTGGTAATTAACTTTTGTAGGGCCGACCTAGCTGATAGGCTGTCTTGGGACGGTTCGGCGATCTCTATTAGGGACCAGCTGAGACCAGTTCCTTTAGGGTTTTTCTATCAAACCCTGCCCACACTAAACTCACAATTAACTACCAAGCAAGATGGCAGGGTCTGAGGGCAGTAGCAGGGCGTAGAAATATCCATGACAGCTCAAAGACACAATTTGTTATGGTCCCCAGTGCTCCACTGATAACACGCCCCCAGGCAGCACAGGATTTAGTAGAGGATGGCGGGCTGAGTTTGAGTAACCATTATGCCCCCCTGTCGGGCATGGACGATACAGATTGACTGCCAAACGTAGAAATAACACTGATTGAGGGGGGAAGCAATTCTAATGGAGCTGCGGCATGCAAAATCCTCAGTTGGAATGTCAGAATGTCGCAGGAATTAGATCCAAAACCGGCGACACTGATTGGGTTAGATTTATCTCAGAACACAAAGTCATCGCCCTACAGGAAACCTGGGACACCTTATCCTGCTTTTGGCTGGACGGGTTCGTAGGCTTCGCTGTAGCTGCAACCCCAAGTAATGCAGGTAGAGCCAGGGGAGGCCTTCTGACCCGTTTTTCACTTGATCTTAAAGGGCCTTTAAGACAGATCAAATATGATTCCCCGGATTTTCTGATTGTTGAATGGGAAATTAGTCCCTCTAAGAGTACCCTGTTTATACATTTTTATAATTCAGGTAATAAGGATGGGGGTGGTGATAACATTGCGGCCCTCGATTCCTTTTTAAATTTAGTCAGTCATAATACCCACACAAATTATGAATATGTGTTCATGGGCGATTTTATTATTCATCCCTGTGATTATGGGTGCGGTTCAATCGATCCCATGGTGACCTCGGGACAGGAGGGGCCCCACTTTGAGCACACTAAACCAGGCGAGGAACTGGAAGAACTTTTGGCCAACTTTAACTTTTTCGAACCAACGAACACGGAGGGGGAGTCCAGAACACCTACCTTTAAGGGGTCAGTTCCTGGCACAATAATTGATTACATATTTGTGACCCCAGCCATCCTTAACCGTGCTGTTTCTTATTGCACAGTCCTTTCTCCCCTTAGTGACCACAATCCCGTCCTCCTGGAGATGGCGTGGGGGGATTATATGGGATCTATGCCGAGGCAGGCCGTTATAGGACCTGCCCTACGCACAATAGATCAGGGAAGAAGGCTTAAGTGGGCAAACGTGGTCCCTAGCAATTTTTATGCTGACATTTGCGCGCAAATTGAGGATCAGGTCACGATTTGTCAGAACCCAGCCTAGCAAGGCCATGAGATAATGGAAGCATTCCAAACAATCTGTAGTAAAATTTCTTCTAACCTCACGGTTAAACTGAGGCGGGGAGAAAATAAACACTGCCGATGGTTTGATGCTCCTTGCTCAAAAGCCCACAAATCCCTAAAATTGGCACTTAAAGCCAACCCTAGGGACAGGTCAGCCATCGCAACCTTAAGAAAAGACTATAAACGAGCCATTAATATCAGACAGGATAACATCAAACATGATGCTTGGGAGAACCTACTCTCTATTGACATCTTGCGGGACAGTAGGCAATTCTGGACCGTAATTAATCAGCCCTACTTCTCCGATTCGCCCAACCTAGACACGGACTGCGTCATCCCAGATGACAAGTGGTTGGCACATTTTAGTTCCGTCTATAGAGACAATGGTACGATCACCGAGCCACTCAACATGATTGTCCCTGAGGCTATCCCCATGCACTTTAACAGGGTCGAGGTAGAGAAAGCGATCCGTGCCACTACTAGGAGTAAAGCCCCTGGCCCAGATGGGGTGCCGGATGATTTTTATATACAGTCTCCAGACCTATGGGCCGGCATCCTAGCTAAAGTATTTACAGCTGCAAACAGTAACCCCCCCCCCCCAACTACATGGGCAGCTTCCACAATAGTTCCCATATTTAAGAAGGGGCAAAGGGATGACCCAGGGTGCTATCGGCCTATATCCCTTTTGGACTCTGCAATTAAGATCCTTGGCAGAGTCCTCTTGGCTAGGTTAAGGGTTAGCCTGGATAGTTGTGGTGGTATGGCCGACATTCAATACAGTTTTAGAGAGAAAAGAGGCACGATAGAGCAGTGCTCTAACCTACACCTGCTGATCTCAAAGTACACGGTGGCCAAGGAGCGGTCACTGTACCTAGCGTTCATGGACCTCTCCTCGGCCTTCGACCTGGTCAATAGGTCCAAGTTATGAGATATCCTTTTGAAGATTGGGATTGATGAGGCCCTGGTTAGGTTCATGGCCCCACTTCACCAAGAGCTTTTTGCAGTAGCGCTGGTCACAAAAGAAGGTAGATGTACGTCCCGTTTTAACTCGAAGCAAGGGGTCAGGCAGGGTTGCATACTTGCTCCTCTGCTATTTACAATCTACATTAACGGCCTAGGTACCCATCTAGAGGGTGCTGCGAGAGACGTTCCGCGTGTAAGAGAAGTTAAGATCCCTGCTCTCCTATACGCGGGCGACGCAGTGCTGATAGCTCGCACCGGCGTCTGTCTCCAGCAGCTTTTGGACGCATTTGGTACCTTTATGGACCAATTAGACTTGAAGGTCAACTCAAACAAGTCACACACTATGGTTGTTGGTCCTCAGAAAAAAAGAGCCCTGGTAAAAACATTTAGATGCAAGGGAAAAGGTGTGTCTAGAGTACCCGTGTTTCCCTACCTTGGTGTGCTTTTTGATAACAAGGGTACCTGGGGCCCCCAGGTAAGGGCCAAAAGCCTGGCGGTGACCAGGACATCAACGGCCCTTTTGGGTTTTGCCAAAAGGTTTGGCTACAGACCAATGGAGGCTCTCCTAAAGGTTTATAATAGCAAATGCTTCTCTGTGGCACTGTATAGCGCGCCTTTATGGGGTTGTGCATGTTTGGAAAATATTCAAAAGGCGGAAAATAGATTCTTACGCTCTCTTTTGTGCCTTCCCCAATCGACACCAACCTTTTCCATACACGCTGAGGTGGGCATGGACTATGTTCATGATAGATTAAAACTGGCGCCCCTAACATACTGGCTTAAGACATGGCTAAACACAGAATTAACCCTTAACCATTTGATAATGAAGGAAGTCATGTCTTTGGACCATAGCAGTAGAATTCCATGGTTTGCCTATTTGAAAAAGTCCTTTACGGATCTGGGCCGGCCGACCCCTCTGGCATAACAAATCAAGATGTTGTCATCATTAAAAAACAATTTATGCTAAGGGCAAGAATGAGTCGAGAAGAAAGGGAACTGCTAAAGCCCACAGTCAGACGCCACTATTTGTTAGTTAACTCAATTGCAGTAGAACCCTATTTATGTTTTGTCACCAATCCATTTCACAGGTTCCTTTTAACAAAATTTAGATTTAACCTTATTCATTTTTATTTGAGAAGCTTCAACACTTGGGTGAAACCAGAGTCAGCACTGCCCTGTACTTGTGATAATTTTTCTGTACAAGACACCATGCACTTTATTATGTTTTGCGATTTCTTTTCTGATTAGAGGAAAAAACATTTGTTACCGGTTTTAACGGAAACTGGTTTCTCCCAGGTGGGACCAGCCATGTTTTACCTCCAATCACTGAGTAATATCCGCATCACATTTTGCATGGCAAATTTTTTAGTTGCGGCGGCTAGATCAAGATCACGCAAGAAACCATTAAACTTCCCTGTATGAATTGTTTTTATACTTCTTTTTAATCTTGTTTTAACTGTAATACCTTGTCACATGTATTCGATTGAAATGAAATTGTTTAATTGTATTTTACTTGTACATAAATGCTTTTTATGCTCTTTGCATGATTTTTAACTAAATTGAATAAAGATAATTTGACTGACTGGCATTGGCTGGGTCCAAACTTGGGTGGCGTGGTGGCAAAACACTGATGGATTAAACCCAGATCTGTTGACTGGGGGTAAATGTTTGCATCATTCAGCATTGTGAATTGATACTTGTATAGCGCATTACTCACCCGCAAGGGTCTCAAGGCGCTTGTACGAATACCGCTGTGAAACCCATCCTGGCTTTCCCTGTGAGGCGTCCACTCCCGGGCACCCCCAAGGTGGAGGTTAAGCAAGCTATTACCCAGAGCTGCAGAGTGAGACTCCATGATTGGAATAGGCACCGAGGCGAGAATTATCAGGTCAGTGGAATTTTGAGCCCAAGAGCCGCCGAGGCGGGGAATTGAACCCTGGTCCCGGGCTAGACCTCTGCATCAGGGTCTGCTGCTCTAACCATTGAGCCTCACTTCTCCACAGCATTCTGTCCATCATCTGTTTTTTTTTGCATTTATCACCCTAAGTGGGAAGGGAATGCCCAGCTGTGGGTCCTATGCTCACTGCCCCGCTGGATTCTAGCTAAACTGGCTGGTGAGGGGAAATTGCCCACAAATTAGGATGGCCCAAACAAGCAGATGCACCGTAGCGGAGACACCGCATAACCAGACCCGGTGGAAAGACGATAGCGGAGCACTATAGCCGAGACCCGGCCATGAACGCCATGGACCAAGCCCTCCACATGCATCCGGTCATGTACCTGCTACTGCACTACCATCAACAGGGCTGCTGCGGACGCTGCCGCAGGTACGCAAATACACCAATACAACACACAATACACAGCGCGACACAGGGTCCAACTCCACCATAGACACCCTGCTGGGGGTCTCAACACATCCACAAGGGCACCCCTATATTACCCATCTGTCAACAAGTCACCCCTCTGCATCCGGGAAACACATCGACCGCGAACTAGCAGCAACCTCCCGCTCCTGGTCACGTCACCTCAGTGGTCAAAACATGCACACAATGCAGAAGGCAGGGCCACTACAAGGCATGGGCAGGGCACTGACACCACAGTGACACACCACCGCTAACTACACATCAACATACACCATCAAGTCACATGCCATGTGCCCATCCTGTACATCCCCATGTACATCAACAAGCACAGGTACAAGCAAGCACAATACGCACCATGCACCACACAACAGACAACCAGGGAGTCAGCCACTGCAGGAGTAGCTGACAAGGAACACACTACACCAGTGCCACACACACTCAAGGCTGACATTACTTCCCAGCACATACACACAACCTTGGTACAACCACAAACAGAACACACACACAGGGTAGCATTGAACAGATGCCTTCACAAAACTATACACAACACCACAGGACATCAGGGGATGCACATCAGGGAATACCAAGCACACAGACACACAACACTGTATTCACACCAGGCAGTGTGTGCACAACAAGCACAACAGATACACAAAGACATAACTGGCACAACCACAACACACACCACAAAGAAGTACAGCCCAAAAACAACAGCACACCCATGAAGTGAAGCTACACCACAGCCAACACACGGACACCCAACACAACAACAACAGGATGCATCACTCTGGGATACAACAGCACACCCAGCAATACCAGAGCACTGGGCAGCACACACAGCTCGAGTGCACAAGGGCAAGCAAAACTGATGAATACCACAAAACATCACACAGAAAACAATGTAGCCATGTCCACACTGGAACAGCACATTTGGCCCAAAACCTTTACCAAAAGGCACATATTCACAAATGAAGAGATAGGGAGGCACATACACATGGAAACAAAGGGGACAGCTGACATCAAAATCAACTATTTTACATGTCAGTATCAGACATGTGAGGTGTGTCCAACACACAAATAGAGTGAATGCAGACCCACAATGTCTACGCACAAGTGCCACACATAGGGAATGGCATCACACCACACACCATGCCTCACAGGAAGAGAAACGGCACCATGTGCCGGCAGTGCTAAAGAAAGTCACACACAATGCCAGTGATGACCAGCAGGGTCACACAGTCCACACAAACACAACACACATTGATAATCAAACAAACACAACACTGATGTGCAAGTCACACACTCTGTACACACATAAGTGACAAATACCACAAGGAGGAGTCACACAGAACTGCATGGACACACCAACACACTGCACAGTGCACAACAGACAAGTCACACAAAAGCATCACATCATTCACACAGGGCAGGACAATCAAACCCCCAGGCACACAACTCCTGGCTGACACATGTGTGTCTATCCCAATCCAGGGGCACACACACATACACAACAACTACAAAATCACACCCCTCACACTGCACACCTCCTCACCATCCAAGAGCACACATCACATGTATGCCAGGGGACCAGGACTACGGGCCAACACAGGATGTCCATACACATACACAGCTGGGCATATATACAGGAATAACACATACACATCATGACAGTGCACTGCCAGCATGCTAACCTGTGCACTGCTTCACACCCTGTGCTGGCAGTCTACCCCAAACTGACATGGCAACCACGTAGCCAACAACAGAAAAACACTCAAAACATAACCGCATGACAGCTAAAAGAGCCAACACGGGTAACATAAGTATCAGTGTCAGAATGGACTGAAGCCACTGTCACCCCTGTCCATAAATGTGATGCGGACAAAGAGCCTTGCAATGTCGAATTGATACATAGAGCATGGGGCCCAATCAACTAAATGCACACACAAAAAGAACTTTAATCAGCAAGGACACCGACAAAAGACACAACAGGAGTAACTGTATTTATTCACATATTGCACATATGTCAAAGTATAACAACTGTACACAACATCATGGTACAAAAAGCAGATCAAAAGCAAGATATCCTTCACAGGCTAAGTACAAACAGGAAGGCCAGTGTCCATGGCACAGGGGAGACTCCAACACAGCAGAGCAACAGGGTCAGCGTCCATGGCACAGGTGAGAGTACAACACAGCAGATCAACAGGGTCGGTGTCCATGGCAGGTGGGCCAGCAAGTACATGAGAGGCTGCACAAAGGAGACTCCAACACAGCAGAGCAACAGGGTCAGTGTCCATGGCAGAGGTGAGACTCCAATGAAGCAGAAATATCTTACACAGTGTAAGATAGCAATATCGAAACCTCCAGACGCGTGGATACGCGTTGAAATAGTAAAGTTCGAAATCAATAGTCACGTTGTATTCCTCTTTAAAAGGGGTTTATTTTGAACCAATTTTCAGAATATTACTCCATATGCTGAATGGTTTGCAAATATATATATATATTTCAAAAGAATCGCAACATTGGTAAACTTCCAACGAGGTAAATTTGTACACATCAGTCATAAATGCATCCCTTATGCATTTCGAGTGGTGCTCTTCGTCAGGGGAAATGTCAAAGAAGAAATAAAAAATAACAGAAGATATAACGGGAGATGGAAGCAAAAAAATGTAAAAATGCACTTCCAGAATGGTACCAAAGTGTACACGATATAGACCAGGTCGTCAGCCAGTGCGAAATAAGATAAAACGTGCTAATATGAGTGACAATGTGAAGGTAGCGTGAATTCAATTGTAGACAAAGGAACCTGTGGAAGTGAAAAAGAATGAAAAAAGGAACCCATGTGGAACAAACACGTGGATCTATGACAAAATATTGATTACAAAAATATCTACCTACAAAAATATCGCAACAAAAATATCGATTACAAAAATATCGACATTCTATCTCTAACAAGGTAAGTACAAAAATATTGATGTCCAAAATATCGTTTCAAAAAAAATATTGTTTGTTTTTATAAAAAAAAATGTAATATAAACAAAATAATACTTATAAATGTAATAAACCTAGTTACAAATATGTTATAATGTTATATTTAAAATTAATAAATAATTTAATAAAAACGAATAATAATATAGATATAATACAGAGAATATACTTTATTATTAATAACTCTAAACATTTTTTTAACTCCTTGGATGCTGATGACGGAACCGCTCCGTCATCAGCTGCGGGTGCGCTGTGCTGTTGACGGAGCAGTTCCGTCATGGCCCGCTCAGAACGCCTGCGCGGCGCGAATTCCGCGCCTGCGCTGGACGTTCAATTGAGCGGGGCGGGCCATGACGGAACCGCTCCGTCATGAGCACAGCTCAGCCGAGGCTGGTGATGGAGCTGTTCCGTCACCAGCATGCGGCCGCCACGCGGCCGCCCTTCCCCCTTAGCACTGCGGCGGAATAGCCGCCGCAGTGAAGGGGTTAATAACTTATAAATAAATGAAAATATAATAAATTACAAATAAATGTATACACATAAAATAATAATTTTTAAATAACAATTAATAAAAATGTAAAACAAATTAAAAAAAGTAAGTAAATGTTGGATAGTGTAGGGTGAAAATTACTATTTCCCCTCCAGAGATTGCAACAGTAGGGAAAGTGTTGGATAGCATAGGGGTAAAAATTACTATTCCCACTCCAGAGAGTGCAACAGTAGGGAAAGTGTTGGATAGCGTAGGGGTAACAATTACTATTCCAACTCTAGAGAGTGCAACAGTAGGGAAAGTGTTGGATAGAGTAGAGTTAAAATTACTATTCCCACTCCAGAGAGTGCAACAGTAGGGAAAGTGTTGGATAGGGTACGGGTAAAATTACTATTCCAACTCCAGAGAGTGCAACAGTAGGGAAAGTGTTGGATATCGTTGGGGTAAAAATAACATACATATAAATAAATTAATATTTTAAAATAATAAAAAACTTAACTATTTAATAAATATAAACCATTTACAAATAAAAATACATAATTATTAAAAACATGATTAGCAATAAATAATTAACTAAAAAATTAATAATAAATACCAATTATTAATAACGAATTACCAATTAATAATTAACTTAACAATAATATAATTAACAAAAAAATTCATTAAAAACATTATTACTTAATTACATTTAAATTACTTCCCACCCTATTCTCCTATAAACCCACAACCCGCTACAGAACATAATTATCATTTAATCAATTAATTAAAATTAATTACTGATTAATAAAAATTAATTACCAATGAATTAAAATTAATTTATCATTCCTAATAATTAATAATTAATTTATAATAAATAATTACTTCCCACAGTATTCCCCTATAAACCCACAACCTGCTACAGAACATAATTATGAATTAATCAATTAATAAAAATTAATTACTAATTAATTAAAATGAATTACCAATTAATTAAAATTAATTTATAAATCCTAATAATTAATAATTAATTTAGTATAATTAAATTACTTCCCACCCTATTCCCATATAAACCCTCAACCCTCTACAGAACTAAAATACAAAATTAATTAAATTACATAAATATAAATTAAAAAGATAATAAACACATAATAATATACATAAAAATAGTATCAAGCAGGGTTCCGCCCCTGCCACTCCACCGAGGCGGTCATCCTCTCGGTGTTAAACACTCTGAGGCGGAATGCAGATGCAGGAATCCATCAGGCGCTTGTGCTACTGGACCTCTCTGCTGCGTTCGACACGGTCGACCACACCATCTTGGTCGATCGTGTCGAGCAGGCAGGTCTCAGGGGCCCCGCATTGAGCTGGATCCGCTCTTTCATTTCGAACCGCACACAATCGGTCAGACTCGGCTCCTTCTCCGCTCCCATTATACCTACCACCTGCGGGGTACCACAAGGTTCCTCGTTATCTCCCCTTCTTTTTAATGTTTACTTACGCCCTCTTTTGCACTCCTTGCGTCATGCTAATGTAACCATCTTCAATTATGCGGATGATTTGCAGCTCATCTTCCCTCTCAACAACACTGACTCAGTGGACGTATTCCAAAGAACTATGTCCCACATATTGAGTTGGATGAGCTGCAATCATCTGAAGCTCAACCCGGGCATGACCGAGCTGGTCCTGCCCGGACAGAGCCTTCTAAGCTGGAACCCTAACTTCTGGCCCACTAACATGGGAGCCCCCCCCACTAAATCTTCCGTGGTCAAAAGCCTAGGCATTTTTATCAGCGAGGACCTCTCGCTAAAAAGACAGGTTGGAGCGGTGGTATCTTCCAGCATTTTTCAACTGAAGAAAATAAGAAAAATTGCTCGCTTTTTCTCTTCAGCAGCCCTTACACAGATTGTCCTCTCCTTGGCTCTGTCAAGGCTGGATTTCTCTAACAGTCTTTACCTCGGCCTCCAAATTGGTGAGCTTAAACGCCTCCAGCTTGTTCAGAACCAAGCTGCCAGGCTACTGCTGAACATATCCAGGAGGCAATCCATCAGACCTGGCCTTAAGCAACTACACTGGTTGCCAGTTGAGCAACGTGTGGCCTTTAAGGCTGGGTGTATTCTGTTCCGCTCTCTGAACGACTCTGGCCCTTCTTTTATCAGAGATCTTTTCAAAAAATATTGCCCCTCCCGTCACCTTCGATCCACCTACAAATCACTTTTGATTGTTCCTCCATTCAAAAGGAAACGCCTCGGAGGCAGCTGCTTCGACCATCAAGCTGCTGTACTCTGGAATTCTCTTCCTCTCCATATAAAGCAGAATGATAACATCCTCAGCTTTAGGCAATCTCTGAAGACCTGGTTGTTTTCTCAAGCTTACTATTGATAGCACTGCTTATCCTTTGACTGTCTTGTTTGGCTCCTTCTACAGCGCCATGAAGCCTCCGGGCGTACGAGCGCTTAACAAATCCCAACTAACATTAACATTAACATTAAAAATCGATATTAGTAACATCGAAATTGTTAACATCGATATTACTAACATCGATATTTAAAACATCGATATTACTACTATCGATATCAAATCTATCGATATAACTTACCTTCTATATTATGTCCCTTCGATATTTAAACATCGACATTAATATTGTATGTTGATATTTAAAAATCATTATTTTGTCTGCATACCGTAGTACATAGCGTCCACAAGTTAAAGTGCCCCCAGAAGTTAAAAAGTGTACCATGATAGCAGAATGAAGCGGATCGTGTGCATAGCGGAAAAAGCGAATTGAAGAAACATGCTGGTGAGCTGCTTGCTCAATAAATTACAGCGGCGAAGTGCAGCGGATGAATATATTCTTACCGCATCTAATGACAGAAGCGTGCACCTCATTGAAGGCGCGAAACACGGGTGTGTCCTACGCTGATGACCCCGGAAACCGATGCGGCATTATCAGCGTACGAGAGTCAAACAAAGAAAGAGGACTATAGGTAAAGTAGACTATAGTAAAGGTCAGGAATTGTGTCTCCAGAGAAACCCCGAGGTAATAAAGTTGTGTCAAAAGGATAAAAAGTAATGAGAGTAAAGAAAGGAAAACTGGTAAAAAATCTAGCAACTGAGTGCGAAAAATGTTAGAACAGAGCAACGAAGAACATACATGTCAAAAAATCATGAAAAACAGTCTGAAATAAAAATGTGAAGCTTTGAACGAAAAGCCCAGGAGAGATGGGCACAGAATAATAGTGATAAATGGACGGGCAACTAGTGGAAAAAGTTTAAAAAGTAGGAGGAGGTTATGAAAGGCATGATGGAACAAATGAAGTAAATGAAAAGTCTGGGAAACCGAAAAATGAAAGGGTAGAACGAAGTCAGAAGGATAGTTGCAAAGTAAGGCTGAAGCATTACAGCAAAGGTACACTGTGACTGAGGTACATCAAAACAGGTGAGGATAGATAGGGATCGGGACTTCAGATGGTTGGAAGCAAGGGGAAAGAAGGAGTGTAATAAACAATGAAAAAAGTGAGCTGTGAAGTATTAAAGAAAAAGGGTGCAGAAAAGTACTGAAAAGGTCGTAGCAGAAGTGGAAAAACTGACAGAATCTGAGGAATGTGAAGAATGAGATAAGGTCGAAGGGGAGTGCAGGTGATAAGACGGTAGGACGACAGGTCAAGAAAAAATTTAGAGGTAAGTGAAAGAGAGTTAAGAGGTCAGGAAAAAAGGTAACAGAGGGGTCAAAACTCAGGTGCAGTAGCATCAGCAAGCACAAGAGTCCTTCATAAATAGCAGCTGTATTTGAGTCTCTAACTGAGGCCCTTCAGGTGTATGGAATTCAGTTTGTGCTTCCAATAAAGTTCCCTTTGTAAAAGAAACTTCTGTTTTTCTCTTCCTGCAACTTTATTCACGACTTCCGAGATCAGGAAACGTAACTGGCTGACATTGTGAGATGGATTGGTGAAATGTACCGCTACATAAAATTTTACGTTTTTAGTCTGAATGCTACTGTGGCGTTCCGTCAGTCTCGTCTTAATTTTTCTCTCAGTCTTGCCCATGTGGGGGAAACCGCATGGGCATTTCTGAAGATAAACCACATTGGTGGTATCACATGTGGCATTCACTTTAAGGTGGATGGGAGTGCCTTGTGTAGGGTGTTGGATGACAGTACCTTTGATAACACTGTTACAATTGCTACAGTTGTGGCAGGGTATAGTTCCATTGTAGATGACGTCTGTTGAAGCTTTTTGGATTTTAACAACTGTTGGATATTCTTGGTGCGTTGGTAAGCAAAGAAGGGTTGCATTTGAAAGATATTGTTAAAATCTGGTTCCAATTGGCGCAATTGCCAATGTTTTTTAATGGAGGCTTTGATTTGAGTGCTGGTAGTCGAAAACTTGGAAACAAAACAAGGACGGCTATCAGTATTTTGTGTGGACTTTTTTGTAGTCAGTAGTTCTGCTATTACTTTCTTCGCTACTCGATGTTCTGCTAGTTCGATGATGTTCTTGGGATAGCCTCTTTGATGACATTTTTGCTCGATGATCGAGCTGTCAGCTTTGAAAAGATCTGTGGTGATTTAGCCATTCTTGGTTAGATGTAACTTGTTCAGATTCAAATTGGTGCATGAAAAGATTCGCATATGACAGCGCCGCACATTTTCCCATTGCCACGCCACATAGCTGGATGTAAAATTTGTCAAAACAGGTGAAATAAATGTGGTGCAGAATAAACTGCATCAGTTCCATAAGGAAAACTTGCAAGTCCAAAGGTTTGTCTGTGGCGAGTAATGCTGCTTCCATGGCTTGTAATCCTAAATTGTGTGGAATGGAGGTATATAACAAACTAACATTGATAGGGCATAGATGAATGGGTTTGTTAGGGTCTATGATGATGTTGAGTTTGGTCAAGAAATCAGTTGTATCCTGTGTGTAATTTGGCATGTTTCTGACACTCGGTTGAAGGTGTCTGTCAATGTATATACCAATGGGTTAGTGGATGGAGTTACGTGTGCTGATTATGGGCCGGAAAGGTGGTCTGGTGGCATGTTTATGAATCTTTGGAACCATATACAGATATGGCACTTGAGGATGATCCTTCATAAGGAAATGTTTATCTCTTTCAGTGATGGTCCCAGCTGTAACTGCTTTGTCGATGATAATTCGTAAGACTTGGGTGAAGTCTGAGGTGGGATCAGAGCAGAGCAACATGGTCAGTGTTCATGGCACAGGTGAGACTCCAGCTCAGCAGAGCAACAGGGCCAGTGTCCATGGCAGGTGGGCCAGCAAGTACATGAGAGGCAGCACAGGCAAGGCCAGAACAGCAGTGAACGACAAGGCGAGTGGACAGGGACAAGTGCAGAGTCAGGGCATGAGAGGCTGCACAGTAGGTGTGTATGACTGCACCCTTTCATGGCCAGCAACACAACCAGGTGGCAAACGATGGTCAGGACTAGCACACCTCTATGAGAGACAGGTGTATGAGGGGGACTAACACTCACATCTGGCTGTCAGGCTTACTTGGAGCTGGCTGTGTTTTGGGCTCTGCAGGAACACCTGACTGGGGAGACAGGGAAACAGGTGATGTAGGGCAATCAGTCGTCTGGCAAGCTGGAGGGCTGTTTGGACCAGGTGGTATTGTGGCACGTGGAGGTGGAGTCATGCAGACCTGGGACACAGTGTGGGTGGGAGAGGTTGGAGGGGTTCCCTTCTACTTTTTGGGATTACGAAATGGCTTCCCTGTCTTGGGGTTAATGGGAACAGGTGATGACACAACAGGTACAAACACCGAATGGCCTGCATCTGGTTCTGACAATGGCACTCCCTCTGGTGATGTGCTGGATCCTGCAGGATGCTTTGCCTCTGGACCACCTTACCCTGCTTGCCAGGTGTTCCACTTACAGTGTTCTCCTTTGCTTGTCTGCTAGGTGTCCCACTTACAGTACACCCCTTTGCTTGTCTGCTAGGTGTTCCACTTACAGTGCCCTCCTTTGCCTCATTGCCTGGGGTGGCACCTACAGTGCCCTCCTCATCCTGCTTCACTTGGCTTGGAATTGGAGTTGATGTTCTGGGGTAAGTGGGCCTGTGCCCTTCATAGATGTACCCTTGCTATGCAACACCTCCTCAGTGGACACAGACAGTGCATGCATATCTCTACGTGAAGTTTTAGGGACCGGAGAGTCCTTTACTGGAGATGCTTCAGAGGTTTGTGAGGCTGATGTCTGCCTCTTTGCTTTTTCAGCCTTGTTCTTCCCTGAGGGGCTCTTGTCTATGCATTCTGGGCTGGCTCTGCTCTTCTGGGGGGGATGGTGTCTGTGGGTGGGACCGCTTGGCTTGCGTCTGCTTTGTGTCCTTGTGCTGTATCGGCTCTGTGATGCATGTGAACCGTGGTCATTGTCCTCTGATGTGGCCACTGACTGGGGGGTGGACAAAGGCACCTGAACAGGAATGTGAGGATGTGCCTGTTTAAGGGCAGACATTACTGCGGATGACAAACCCTGGACTGTACGGTGGAGCCCACCCACTTCAGAGTAAATGCCTTCCATGTAGGCAACCACCTGCCCCAATTTTTTATCATGGTCGCTGAAGGCATTGAGCAGGGTGGTCTGGCCCTCAGCATTGATGGCAGCAGGGGGGACAGATGCAGGCTCAGTGGTGCCAGGTGTGAATGTAACACGTCCCCTCTTACGGACAAGGGCAGCACCAGAGGAAGTGGATGGGAGGCTGGGCACTGGCCGTTGAGTGGCAGAATATGTAGCAGAATCACCATCCCCTGTGCCCGACAACAAGGATGCATCCCCACTTGCATCAGATGATGAAGTACTCTGTGTCTCTGCCACAGATTCCTCCTGCATACTCTTGTCCCCTTCAGATGCGCTGGTGAGCTCGGTGTCACTGGCCTCCGGTGCAGCTGTAGTACTACTCTCCCCTCCACTAGTTTCCGGTTCCAGTTCCTCCGTGCACACTGGCGAATCTGCATGTGAGATAGATGCAGGGTTACATTAGCATTACATCATCATGTCCAAGCTAAATAAAGTATGCATACAGGGGATGCACAAATCAGCATGCTGACCACCACACCCTGCATAAACATTACAGCAACACACTACATTCACTACAACAGTGCCTGCAACACTGACTACCTGCCATGACTGTGCCATTTTGAGGCCACACAGCACAACACCTTGCTGGTGAATGAAGTGTACCACACACAACTTCACATTCCCACAACTATCATGCACCAAAAGTCAGTGACATTGACATGCCCCAGGGAACCGGATGGGAGAACACACAAACCTATTAGGACATGACAGTCCACAATGCCAAGTAGGCCATACTAAGCAACATGTGCCACTCAGGGGCACCTTGCAGTCAGACGTGTGAGCCTCAACACTAATGGTGCATGAAAGGTAGGAATACATGAACTCACACTCAGATAGTGGACTCTTCTGTCCACCCCCTAATACATTACCCTCACCATCACAATGCAGAATGACCATGTGTATCCCAACACACCTGGCTATGATAGAGCACAGCATGGATGATCAACCTTTGCACGAGCTGTTAGGCACAATGCCTGACACTAGCACACATCCCTGCAGCCACTCAAATGACACATTACTGCACCACTATAATTAACAATCAGAGGGGGGAGAGAGAGAAATCAGAATGGATTCATTCTCCCTGGGCATATTTAAATAAACAGTTAGAATCCACTCCTTGAGATTAAGGGTGTCTCCTCCACAGTGGGGATTACCTTTATGTTTTTAGGTCCCCTCACACACCAACAGGCCCCTTGGTGTCATGCTTCATCATCGGGGTCATCGTGCCCCTTTACGGGGTACGGCGTGCTGCGACCTACGGAGACGTGGGAGCACTTGTTAGACTATGTGTGGTGTTGGTGAGGGGGTATTTTGAATAAATGTGAGTGTATTGTGGGGTTTGGGAAAAAGTGATAGTTAAAAAGAACCTGGCTCGTGGGGTGACTAAAAATTATTTAATAAGCTCCCGGGCTGGTGCTGTTAAAAACGAGGGTGGGAGGTCACTACGCTGACAATGTGCGTTACCTCCTTTTTGTGTGCGTCGACATGTTTCGGTGCCAGAAGCACCTTCTTCAGGACGGGGTGCACAAATCCCCACCTTACTCACGTTTCCCTAACTAATACCAGAATTTTCTAATAAAAGTGAGGAAAAATTACAGTGCAGGTAAAAGTAATGTACCTAGCAAAAAAAGACGTTGTCTATTGATCAACTGTTTTGGAGTTGTAGATAAACCTCATGAGCCAAAATGTCAGGATCTGGTGTGCTAACTAGCACGATTTCTACAAGGAAATACCTCCCGATCGATCCCTACGTGGCTCCGGTGATTTTTATACATCACTGCACCACACCGCAAACATTCAATGGCACACCGCTGCAATTGGCTCTGTACACATGCATTGGCTCACAGGCAAAGTCACCCTCACCAAATACTCACCCCTGCCTTGCTGCCTATGCTCCTTCAGACGTGCATCCAACTCTGGATTAGTCACTGCCAGTATGAGGTACATCAGTGGAGTTAAGTTTCGCCGTGCCAGATGTCCAGTGCGTGGTAGCAGCCCCAAGGTCATCTCGGCCACGTTTTTTGCCAGCCGGCTGATGTCCACCTTTTGTGGCAGTGTGTGCGTCGTCTGTTGGATACCCCCAGGCCCCCTACCTTGGCAGCAATGGCCCTCTACACAGCCTTACGCTGGTGTACCTTGAGCTGCAGGTATGGGAGAAAAGTAGGGTAAGTTACCAGTTGCACAGTGTCATGTTCCCACATCTATTACTACTGTAGCATCAGGCAGAGTCTCGACCAATTGGAATCCCACAAATATCCAAATTGGGGAACACCGCAAAAGGGCACTCTGCATGGGCCAAATAGCCATCATAGCATACAAACATGACGGCATACAAGCTACATGATAAACACACACACATGCAGGATGAGTGCAATTAAAGCCTTCTGTGTGTCGCACACATCACCAGTTCCATGCATGTATGACCCCCCTCCTGCCCAATAGCACACTCAATGATAACTTACTACTACATTGGGGCCACCATACAGCCTCGGGTACTGTACCGGCACCTCGTCCACTAGCACCTCCAGCTCCTCGCTTGTGAATGGGCTAGCACGGATCTTCTCTGTTCTTGCCATCCCTGTGGACATGTTACACCTGTGGTTGAAGTGAGTGTTGATGAGTCCCAGGCGGCAGGCACTTCAGGCAGCAGCAGGAGAGAGTCCCAGACAGCAGGCACTTCAGGCAGCAGCAGGAGAGAGTCCCAGGCAGCAGGCACTTCAGGCAGCAGCAGGAGAGGGTCCCAGGTAGCAGCAGGAGAGGGTGCAAGGCAGCAGCAGGAGAACGTCCCAGGCAGCAGGCACTTCAGGCAGCAGCAAGATAGAGTCCCAGGCAGCAGGCACTTCAGGCAGCAGCAGGAAAGGGTCCCAGGCAGCAGGCTCTGTGAACAGTGGAAATGTTAGGCTGACTCCCACAGATTTATAGCCCAATGGCCTCCTTTGTAAGGTGCAAAGCTGCAATTATTGGTTGTCCCATCCAATTACTGGCTCCACGCGATTTCCAAACCTGCATCATGCCACCGCAATCATCGCTCCCATTGGCTGTAGGCAATGCCACATGGCAGTGATGCACCGCAGAGGCCCGGGGTGCGCTACCATGATGGTGCATCTTTCAAACCCATCCAATGACCGGCTCCGCCACACCCTTCGTGATTTTCAAACCTTCATCATGCCACCGCAATCGTCACTCCTATTGGCTGTAGGCAATACCCCATGGCGGTGATGCACAGCCGTGGACAGGCGGTATGAACCGCCTTATGTGTGGAGCTGTATGCCCACCGCCAGCAACCCATGCCAAAAGCTACCGCACTTGTGGACGGGGGTGGTGCTGGCGTCACCCGCGTGGAAGGCGGAATGTACCGCCATATGTGTGGTGCAGCATGCCCACCAGCAGCAACCCATGCCAATAGCCACCACACTTGTGGACAGGGTGGTGCTGGTGTCCAGCTACCACCTGTCCACGGCGGTGTGACGCCAGCACCACCCCGACCACAAGTGCGATGGCTTTTGGCATGGGTTGCTCGCAGTGGGCATGCTGCGCCACACATATGGTGGTACATACGGCCTGTCCACGGCGGTGTGACACCAGCACCACCCCTGTCCAGAAGTGCGGTAGCTTTTGGCATGGGTTGCTGGCAGTGGGCATGCTGCGCCCCATGCCACAGGACACCGCACTTGTGGACGGGGTGGTACTGGTGTCCAGCTACCGCCGGTCCACGGCGGTGTGATGCCAGCATGACCACTGTCCACAAGTGCAGTGGCTATTGAAATGAAATGAATGAAATAAAATGAAATGAAAAAAGATTTATAAAGCGCATGGCTGCCCGGGAGCGTCCCAGCGCTGGGGTGCAGTGGAGATCTGAGGGAAACTCGGGGGGTTGACAGGTGACATTATGGATCTTGTGGGAACAGGTGTGTCTTCAGGAGTTTACGAGTTTACGAAACTTCATGTAGGTCGGTTCGGATCGAAGACTAGTCGGCAAGGAGTTCCACAAGGTTGCTGCAGTGACCAAAAAACGTCGCCCTCCAGTTCGGGCCTTCCTAACTCTGTGAACAGTGGCCAGGTTACCCTGGGAGGAGCGCAGGGTCCTGGTGGTTTTGTAGGGACAGAGCATTTTCCCAAGGATAGGGGGCCCTTTGCCCTGAGGGGATCTGTGGGTGATACACAGAGCCTTAAATTTGATCCTTTTTCCGGATAGGCAACCAATGAAGAACTTTGAGTACTGGTTTAGCCGATGTTCTCCAGGAGGTGCCTGTCAGCAGCCTAGCCACTGAGTTTTGGATGCGCTGAAGGCTATTGATGGTGGATTTTGGAGCGGCCGTAAAGAGGGCCTTACTGTAATCTAATCTAGATAGGATAAGACCCTGAATGAGCAACTTTCTGGATTGTGTCGGAAGTAGGGGGAGAATCTTACGGGCTAAGCGGAGTAGGCCCACACAGGTGCCAGCAGTCTTTTTGGGCTGTGATTAAGGGAGAGGTCTTGCTCCAGCCATACCCCTAGGCTTTTGAGTTCTTTCTTTGGTGGAGGGAGATCCCCTAGGCACATGGGCCAGATGGAGGTGGGAAGGGATGTCATTCGCTGGCCCAGAAGCATGAGTTCTGTTTTTGTGCCATTTAATGTAAGTCGAGAGTCGCACATCCATGTGTAGATTTCTGAGAGGCAGTTATGCAGGTTTTTGGAATTGTCCTTTTCCAGGGAGAGTGAGACGACCAATTGGGTGTCGTCAGCGTATGTAACAACCTTAATCCCAAAGGGAGTGACAACATCCTCCAGGGGGGCCATATAAATGTTAAATAAAGTAGGGCTCAATGAAGAGCCCTGCGGCACCCCACACTGGAGGGGGAAAGGCTTGGAGCGCACGTTCCCTTCCCAAACCTGGAAGGTTCTGTTCTTCAAAAAGGATGTAAGCCATCGCAGTGCGGTGCCTCTTACCCCTAAGTTGAAAAGGCGCTGGACATACAGCCTTATTCATCATTGGGAAGTTTTGCGAGCCTGAAATAGCGATTCATAAGGAATCGCTATTCCAGACTCGCAAAACGGGATTCCTGTAGGAATAGCAATATTTTTTCGATTCCTACAGATTCCTTATTTGCGATTAGCAAATTGCTAATCGCAAATAAGGAATAACTCCCCATTCAATCCTATGGGCCAAAAGGCCCATAGGAATGAATAGGGAGTATTCCTTATTTGCGATTAGCAATTAGCTAATCGCAAATAAGATAGCGATTTAAAGGGTGCCAGGGGTGTCCAGAGGACACCCTGTAGCACCCCTTAAATGCTAATTTAAACAGGTGTTGCGCACACAAATGTCCAAATGACATGTGTGTGTGCAACATGCACCTTAGAAAAATGCTTTTAAAAGCAATTTTCTGAGTTTTCGCTATTTTCCACTCTTCATGGCGCACAGAGCAGTTTGAAAGCCTTCTTTGGATATCTGGGTAAAGGAATCCAGAGTGGGGTCTGTGTTTGCGGCAGTAAGATCCGCAGAGGCAGAGATATGTGACTCTAGCGGTAGGGATTGTAGGATTTTTTATTTTGCTCTCAAAGAAGGCCGCTAATTGGTTGCATCTGGTGTCCGACGCGTCCTGCATCAGCGGGGGGTTCGGTATTTTGAGCAGATCTTTTACTATTTTGTATGTCTCTCAAGACGAGTTGGAGGACGTTCTAGTTTTCTCTTCGAAGAAGGAAGCTTGGGCTGTTTCCCGAGCTGATTTATAAATCCTCATGGATGCTTTATATTTCTCCTTATTGAGGGGGGCCCAGTCTTTTCTCCATCTACATTCCAGGTTCTTGCAGATTTTTCTTAAGTCTCTAAGCTCTTGAGAGTACCCTGGTGATTTAAAAACTTTGCACTTCTTCTTCATTTTTTTCTTGGGTGCTACCGAGTCAAGGGTATTAGTCAGCCAATTGGTGAAATCCGTGTCAGCTTTCAGTGGATCGGGGTCAGTGGGAGGGGCAGTGTGTTCTAGTTCAAGGGTCCAGCTCTCAAAAGAGAGTTTGGACCATGCTCTCTCCAGGGTGCGAGGCACCTTAGCCTGTGGGCAGTCCGTGTTGGTTTGCCATGCGAACGGGATAAAGAAGTGGTCCGACCAAGGTAAGGGGAGAGAGGGCGATATTTCTAGCTGGGGGATGTTTGAGAAAATTGGGTCGAGATGATGTCCCTTTGTGTGTGTAGCCTCAGAGTTTTTTAGGTGGAGGTTGAACGCATTAAGCTCTGATTTAAGATCGCCTGCTATTTTATCGGAGAAGTCATCAAAATGAAGGTTCAAGTCCCCTAGTAGAATAAAACTAGGTGTCACGGCACAGGAGGTGATTGTGGTTTCTAGCAGTGAGCCTACGAATTGTCTTAGGCTTCCGGGGGGGGGGGGGGGTATATAAGAATACCGGATAAGGATTTGTAGGTTAAAATAAACACTTTCACAGTCTGAGATTCCTCCCTCTTGTATCCTGCAGGTGAACTTGTCCCTGTAAACTATGGCGAGCCCACCTCCCTTTCCCTGGGTTCTGTTATGAAACTGTATCAGGAATCCCTGGGGTAACATACTGACAATATCTGCCTCAGAGTTGGAGGTCAGCCATGTTTCCGTGAGGAATAATATGTCCACGTTAGTATCTTGAATTAGCAGATTGATTTCTATGCAGTGTTTGGGTATAGATATGCAATTAAGCAGGGCCAGGCTTACATACTTCGGCATCTGGCGGTTGTCTTTCAAAGGTGGGTCACCCTGGTGATATGGAGGGGGTGGTTTTAGTTCTTAGATGCAGGAGTTCATCTCGCGAATATTTAATACGATGGTCAGAAGGAATCGGCATAGTGTCTTGCCCTGTGCCCTGTGCCCTGCCTGGCCCGGACGAGCCCAGACAGGCTTGCCTCTGGCGCGCCCGCTGCGCCCGCCCGCTGCGCATTCGGGAAGGGGCGTTCATTTTATAGTGACAGGGCCCAAATCGCCCAGCCACTAGAGCGCTGTCCTTCACCTGATCCAAGATGGCGCCCGAAGTCTGCGCCTCGAGGGGGGTGGATGCGAGTTCACCGGGAGCCCGAAAATCGGCTTCCAATGATGGAGGGTATTCCGCAGGTAAGATGCGGTGCAATGCGGCAGTAAGGGGTGATTTTTTAAAATAAAACACAAGTATTTCTATTTGGAGGATAGAAAGTAGCGTAAATTAGATAGTCTACCAAATGATATATATATTTTTTTAAAAGCTCTATACTCCCGGCTTCCGCCTCAGGAGTCCATGCACACAATGCTTAGGGAGGTTAACGCTGGCTCTTTTATAGTGATAGGGCCCAAATCGCCCAGCCACTAGAGCGCTGTCCTTCACCTGATCCAAGATGGCGCCCGAAGTCTGCACCTCGAGGGGGGTGGATGCGAGTTCACCGGGAGCCCGAAATTGGCATGGGTTGCTGGCGGTGGGCATGCTGCGCCACACATATGGCGGTACGTATGGCCTGTCCACAGCGGTGTGACGCCAGCACCACCCCCGTCCATACGTTCGGTGGCTATTGGCATGGGTTGCTGGCGGTGGGCATGCTGTGCCCCATGCCAATAGCCGCTGCACTTGTGGTCAGGGGTGGTGCTGGCGTCACACCGCCATGGACAGGCGGTAGTTTCCGCAAATTCAGTCACATGCAATTGGAACTTGAACCGTGAACTCTGCATCAGTACACAGCAGCAACAGGTTTCGTGGCACATAATTGTACACACAATTGCATCTCATGGTATCAGGCACATGTGGTTGCATGCTTGTGTGACACACATTGCTTTGTGTGCCTGCATTGTCACTGATGCATTTGATGGTTGATGATGGCTGACAGTGTTAAGCAGGTCTTAAATATGTGTAACCAAGCACTGTGCTGTGCTGACCTTGGCAAGGCTTGTCTCAATGTATGGTGTTGTTCCATACTTGTGCTACCATATCAGCCCATGCACACAAGTTTGACATCTACTGTGATCATTGTGCTCTTGATGTGCGCCAGCTTTACATGATTCATTGAGGTGTGACAGGTAAAGCAGATGTGTGTGAGGCATTCATGGTCATCTCACACACTTTTGTGGATGTTACTGGATGAGTCGTGCACATGTGGAATATCCAGTTCAGGAACTGTGCTTTTAACATTGATTTTCTGTTATGTCTGTGGGACATGTTTCAGGTAAATGGATTGGTGTGTCCCCAATTTCAAATATGTAACCTTGTGTGTCACGCATTTCACATGGAATTTATAATGTATTGCGAACATGATCCACGGTACGTGCTGGGTCAACTCATTGATGGTTGTCATTGGCATGTGTCCATGTACATCACACCTAGGAGGAGGCCAAATCTCATACGCCACCTGACAGTGCTGGGGGACATGGAGAATGTTGTGATAATACATAAGTTCCGCCTCGACAGGGCGAGCCTCAAGATCCTTTGTGACCAGTTGGAGCCCCACCTGCAGCCGCGTCGCCACTAACCAACTGCCTTCACACCCACATACAAGGTGATGGCAGCCCTCCACTTTTTTGCTACTGGTTCCTTCCAGGAGACTGTGGCTGCCGCTACAGGGATGTCACAGCCCATGTTCAGCATGGTGCTGCGGGATGTTCTTGCAGCCATGATGTTATTTAAAAATCAATACATACATTTCCCCAGGGGAGCTGAATTGCAAGGAGTGAAGGGTGACTTCTATGCCCTTGGGCACATACCACATGTAGTAGGTGCCATTAATTGCACCAATGTAGGTCTGGTGGTACCACAGGCCACTGAGCATATTTTTAGGAATCGGAAACATTATCATTCTATAAATGTGCAGGTGGTGTGCCTTATGGACATGACGATTTCGCAGGTGTGTGCAAAATTCCCCGGCTCTACCCATGATTCCTACGTCATGAGGAACAGCATGGTGCCCCGTATGATGGCTAACCTGTATCCGGATCGTGCTTGCATTGTGAGTAAGTATGACCTGTGATATGGCGTGAGGTGTGTTTGTGACATGATGCACACCACCTGTGCGACATTGCTATGTGTATTTTTATTTCCTAGGTGACTCAGCATATCCCAGTCGACCATGGCTGCTCAGTCCAGTGCGAAATCCCAGGACCCCGGCTGACGTCAGGTACAATGAGGCACATGGCAAGACCCGACGTGTCATTGAGCGGACTGGAGGAGCACTGGCATACTCGCCTGGGAAGGTCTGCAAGATCGCTGTGGCATGCTGTATGCTGTACAATTTGGCCATTCACAAGAGGACTCCCCTGCTCCTGGATGATGGAGAGGAACCAAGGCCCGCACCTTCCCAAGGACCTGAGTCCAGTGACGAGGACAGTGGAGAGGAGGAAGGAGTTGACCTTCGTCAACAGCTCATCAACCGCTACTTCACTCGAAGGTGTGTACAGATGTTGAACTTGTACATTATCTGTTGTCGTGCTTGTTGTTGTGCAGGGTTATCTGCGGATGGTAGACACAGGCACACGTTCAGTCACCTGTGTGTGGTAAATGTGCCGTTGACGTTCCATATGGGGACATATGCTTGACTCTATTTGTACACACCTGCAGCCCATTGTCTTGTATGCCAGTAGTCTCTTGTTTATGTTTTGTGTAGTGTTCTGTCTGTGATGCCACAATGACACCAGTGACTGTTGTTCTGTTGTGTCTCCCTAGGTGCTTCAGAATGATCCTGTTCTACATACTATACATCTTTTGGACACATCATGGACATTGTCAACACTGTAAACATTGCACTAAAAATGATACAGCACAAGATCTGGTGCGTTAGGTTTATTATTTGCAAAGTGGACATGTGAGGGGTGCGGGAACATTTACAGGAAGGTGGTGAATAGGCAGTGATTTGACAGTGTTGCTCCAGGGTGGGGGAGGCCTCCATGCTGCTGGGGTGTGGGACAGGGGGCGTGCTGGGAGTAGTGTTACAGGCCTCCCACACCCACACAGTCCTCCAATACAAGATGGCTACCTACCTCTGAGTCTGTTTGATGAACAGTGAAATGGCTAACACATGCTCCAGGGTGGGGGAGGCCTCCATGCTGCTGGGGTGTGGGACAGGGGACATGTTAGGAGTAGTGTTACAGGCCTCCCACCCCCACACAGTCCTCCAATACAAGATGGCTACCTACCTGTGAGTCTGTTTGATGAACAGTGCAATGGCTGACACATGCTCCACGGTGGGGGAGGCCTCCATGCTGCTGGGGTGTGGGACAGGGGGCATGCAGGGAAAAGTGATACAGGCCTCCCACCCCCACACAGTCCTCCAATACAAGATGGCTAGCTACCTGTCAGGTGAGGGTGGACAGTGCAATAGCTGACACATGCTCCTGGGTGGGGGAGGCCTCCATGCTGCTGGGGTGTGGGACAGGGGGCATGTTGAGAGTAGTGTTACAGGCCTCCCACCCCCACACAGTCCTCCAATACAAGATGGCTACCTACCTGTGAGTCTGTTTGATGAACAGTGCAATGGCTGACCCATGCTCCAGGGTGGATGAGGCCTTCATGCTGCTGGAGTGTAAATAAGGGGCATGCTGGGAGTGGTAGTGCAGACCTCCCTCCCCCAAACAGGCCTCACTGTGAAGATGGGTGGCTACCTGTTAGGTGAGGGTGAACAATGCAATGGTGTTTGGGTTGTTGAAGGTCGCATTTATCAGTGTGTTGTTTGGCATTTGTTTGTACATACCAGCCTCAGTTCCCCCGGATAATCCTGTGAGACTCTCAGGATGCAGTAAGGCAAGCACCTTTTCCACCCATGGTGTGAATGAATGATTTGACAGCCATTGTAGATGAGATGCAAGAGTAGACAACACAGGGATGTGGTAACCCAGTCCAACAGACAAGTGCCATTGCCAAGGAAATGTGGGGAAGGACAGTCCAAACAGTCAATGCAGTGGGGAAGAGGGTTGCCATCAGGGCTTGCTCTGTGACTGGCGTGTGGCAGGTGCTTTGCCTCCGGAGACTCCCAGGCTCTTCTTTGGATGCCCCCTGGATCTTTTTAGCGGTGGGGGGCCTGCTGAATGGCCAGCGGCATCAGAGAACTCCCCCCTCTCTGTTGGCGCAGGCCACTTTGTCCCTGGACCTGTTCATATGCACCGATGACTCTGGTGAAGTGGTCCAGGGATGGTGTGCCAACCTCCTGATGTCTGGGGGGACCCTGGCCCTCCCATCTGCCCTGCTGCCATGGACCTGTTGCCTCACCACAGTGTCTCCTTGCACACTCTCCCTGCCCTCCACAGTTGGGGGTGTGTCCTAGTCATCCCCTTGGACAGGGAGGGTCTGGTGGTAGTGGTGCTGGTGGTATCCGAGGTGGCAGCTGTGGAGGCACAGGCCGTGACTGCAGAGGTCTGTTGTGCAGGTGTTGGTGTAGCAGACCTGGTGGTGGGGAGGATGGAATCCTGTGCCCGGTTGGGCCTTGGCACACCTGATGGGCCGGCCTTGAGCTCATCATCCAAACTGTCCTGGGAGTCTACATCCGAGAGTCCATGTACCGGGGGTGGAGACTGGCTCTGCTGGTTGAGGTTGTCCGCAGCAGCAAAATCGTCATCACCTGTGGATTAGATGGAAAATGGTCAGTGTTGGTCGATGTGCAGGGATTGTGTTAGCTGCATGTCATCTGCTGTCTGTACGCTACACAATTGACACAACTTTTGTATTCTTGTTACAGGCAATACTGGCTGTTATTACATGGTGCATGCCAACATCATGAACTCATACATGTCCTGTGTCAATGCATTGCATACAATTGGTGCCCTGTTTAGTGTTGCAGGTCTCCAAGACAGAAACAGCTAGAGCTGTGAGGATGGCTAGCTAAGTGTTAGGTGAGGGTGGACGGTGCAATGGCTGACACATGCTCCAGGGTGGGGGAGGCCTCCATGCTGCTGGGGTGTGGGACAGGGGGCATGCTGGGAGTAGTGTTACAGGCCTCCCACACCCACACAGTCCTCCAATACAAGATGGCTACCTACCTGTGAGTCTGTTTGATGAACAGTGAAATGGCTAACACATGCTCCAGGGTGGGGGAGGCCTCCATGCTGCTGGGGTGTGGGACAGGGGACATGTTAGGAGTAGTGTTACAGGCCTCCCACCCCCACACAGTCCTCCAATACAAGATGGCTACCTACCTGTGAGTCTGTTTGATGAACAGTGCAATGGCTGACACATGCTCCACGGTGGGGGAGGCCTCCATGCTGCTGGGGTGTGGGACAGGGGGCATGCAGGGAAAAGTGATACAGGCCTCCCACCCCCACACAGTCCTCCAATACAAGATGGCTAGCTACCTGTCAGGTGAGGGTGGACAGTGCAATAGCTGACACATGCTCCTGGGTGGGGGAGGCCTCCATGCTGCTGGGGTGTGGGACAGGGGGCATGTTGAGAGTAGTGTTACAGGCCTCCCACCCCCACACAGTCCTCCAATACAAGATGGCTACCTACCTGTGAGTCTGTTTGATGAACAGTGCAATGGCTGACCCATGCTCCACGGTGGGGGAGGCCTCCATGCTGCTGGGGTGTGGGACAGGGGGCATGCAGGGAAAAGTGATACAGGCCTCCCACCCCCACACAGTCCTCCAATACAAGATGGCTAGCTACCTGTCAGGTGAGGGTGGACCTCCCTCCCCCAAACAGGCCTCACTGTGAAGATGGGTGGCTACCTGTTAGGTGAGGGTGAACAATGCAATGGTGTTTGGGTTGTTGAAGGTCGCATTTATCAGTGTGTTGTTTGGCATTTGTTTGTACATACCAGCCTCAGTTCCCCCGGATAATCCTGTGAGACTCTCAGGATGCAGTAAGGCAAGCACCTTTTCCACCCATGGTGTGAATGTTTTCTGTGGAATGGGAGGGCCACTTCCAGTCACGTCCGCCAGCTCCCAGTTCTTGCTCCTCTTCTCTTTGACAACCCTCTTGAGATCATGCCACCGCTTCATGATCTCCTTCTTGGATCTTGGGGTGGTCCCTACTGCATTGACCTTTTGTACTATCCCTTCCCAGATTTGTGTCCTTGTGGCTAATGGTGTCTGTTGGACCAGACTACCAAACAGTTGTGGTTCCACTCTCACTATCTCATTGACCTTGACTGTCAATTCACCCTCTGTGAATTTTGGCATTTTCTGTGCTGCCATGGTGGTTGGTGTTTGCAGTGTTTGTGGGTGCGGGGGTGGGTGTGGTGGGTGTGGTGTTGAGGTAGGAGATGTGTTGTGTGCTGGGGAGTTTTTGGTCCTGGTGTGGTGGTGGTGGTGGTGATGTGTGTGTTGTGTGATTTTGCCTTTCCTATCAGATCTGGTGTATGCCCTTCTTTTCTGGAGTGTTGCAAAGAATTGTGGTCAGTGAAGGACCTGTATTTATACTCAGCTGTGTGGGTGTGTCCAATTGTGCCTTTGCTGTGAGGTGTATTGTGGGTGCTGCCCTGGGTGTATTTTTTTAAATATTTTTTTTTACAATGGTATGTGTTTTGTGTATTTGCGGGGCATTGGGACTTTGATTTGTGCTCAGTTAGGCATCGTTGCAGTGTTTTTTTCTTTGCCGTCATGTTTTTTATGTACCGTCCGCGGCGGTAGCTATACTGCAGCTCTTCCGCTGTCTCTCCCATTCACTGCAGTGTGTGACCGTGGCGGTCGGAAACAGCGGTTTGTACCGCGGGACCATCAGGGAAATCACAATTTCCCGTGCATTGTCTCCGCTATGCTTGCAGCAGGGTGTCGCTTTTCCGCTGCTTTTCCGACCGCAGCGGTCGGCTTTTAGACGTGACCGCACGCGTTGGACGGTTTTTGTTAGCCTGCTACCGCCGCGGTCAGTCTTTTTTGGCGGTTGATCATAATTTGACCGTCGGGTTATCCGCGGTCCCGGTGGGTGGTTGTTTTCCGCCTCCATGGCGGTCGGGGTGATTTTCCGCACGACATCCTAATGACCCCCATTGTGTGGTGTTGCTGTGGGTAAGATGGTCTTACCCACAGCGTTCATCAACCAAACGTTTGCACCACATACCACTGTTAGCTGTCTTTCCTCTACCAGCCTGTGATAGGTACAGGCAGTCTCCCTGTGCCACCGAAGATGTGCAGCCTCGCTCTCCTCCCTTCTCTGAAAGGCCTGAAAAGAGTCTCCTACTGGGGAACTGCTATCACAGTATAGAAATTGAATGTTTGTCTAGCTCCAGGCGGCTTCTGTATTCAGCAGATGCCAGGGAGTCCCACATGCAATGAACTGCTGTGTGCATCTAAGCGGTGATGTGATGGGGGAGCAGAGACGCCGTCCCCATGCTGCCCTTTAATGGCAGTGCCACTTCAAAGGCCTGGCATCTCTATAGGGGCCAGTGTGAAATACACAGGAGCAGACTTCTACTGTGCCTTCTACAAAGAAACTAGCAGGAAGGTGCTCCCAGAAATCAACGTTAGTAAGTACTCTTTTTGTTATCTCCATTGCATGTAGGCTTTATACATGAGCCCCAAGACCTGCTGCTGATTCACCCACCACTTTTAGATGTCACCAACCTCCACTGGGAGGAGCCTCAGCTGGATGTGGTGTGTGAAAACCTCAACCTGGTAACCCGTCTGCCGCAGTGCCCTCATGTCAGGCTAGGCCTTGCTAGATCTTCATTTGTGCCACAAAGTTTCTAATACATTCTGCCCTTTTGCATTATACTTGTTACATGAAATGCCTGAGGTTATATTACACCACATTGTGTACTTCAGACTTCATTCGGGTAAAAATTCTATAGCTTTAGCATTGGAAGAACTTAAACAAATCAAACCTGAATGGTTGTTGTTCGTATCATGCACAGTTCTTTGCTATTTCTTCACTGTAAATGCACACATTTTATTAAGACCTTGCGAAGTGACAAGTCAGGGTTGACTTCTTTTGTTTTCCCTACTCAGGACTGACATATGAAACATGGGTGTGCAGGGAGGGAACATCCACAATGACTCCACTCAAAGGGAGAGATATCCTTGAATGATGGCCCTTTGTGTATTGTTATTTTGTTCTGCAAAAACAAGTTCACATTTTAGCAGTTTGTTGCAGAGCAAAATACTTTGCCAGGTGGGTACATCAAAGATGATGCTTGCTCTGCAAAGGATTGGTGCCTTTGATAGAGCCACAATAGTGACAGTTTCACAAAAGGCCCAAAGAGGCATTTTTACAAGGAGCTATCACCACCAGAATGTAAAACTGAGGCAGCGCCAAAAACGAATGCCATGCAAGATCAGGCGTAAGAATGGCGAAACGAGGAGAAATACTTTTTTTCTCCTTGTTTTTGCTTTTTCTTCAGCACACATAGAAAGAGCAAAATGCCATTAGTGATTGTTTATGTGCATGAGGGTGTCCCTTCCTGCACATAAACAATAATTAAATAATGATGAGTTGCTATTTCTATGTGGGCTGCAGAATGCAGCACACATAGAAATAACAAATCGCCATTACTTATTGTTTATGTGCAGAAAGGTACACCTTCTTACACATGAATAATCATTCCCTGCAACGCAGGCACCCTTGCACTATGGTGCAAGGGTGCCCGTGTTGGCACTAGGCAGCTAAAAGGTGCACACATTCTTGTGAATACCGCGCATCCCTGCATTTTAAAAAATGTCTAAGCGCAACGCTGCTTAATTTGGCGCAGTTCTGCGCTCTGACATTTTCTCGTAAATATGCCCTAGAGATCCCTATCAGGCAGTCAGGGATCTCTGAATTTGGCAATTGGCCCTCTGCTGGGAGAGCAGAGGCCATGGATCCACTGACATAGCAAACCAGCAAACTGAATACCAGACTCTAAATGTGGTTACTAATAGAAAATGTATGTTTTATAATTGTGTTTCCATAAACTCGATTCTTACCCACTTTAGTGTAAAGACATTGAGAAAAGCTGTTTGGTCTGTGAATGCAGAGTAGCATACTGGTACTGCTCCATACAATAGCACATTCTATGTAGAGCCTGGAAACATTGATCTATCCTGAAACACATGCCAGGTCACACGTTTTCATAGACTGCACATAAATATCAGGTGCCGACATATACTTCCAGAATGTATACCCAAACTCCAAATCAGACACCAGCCATGGAAAAACCTAATGTAAGTGCAGAGTACAAGGTTTTGACTAATGTAGATGTAGGCATCACAGACGTATATGTAGGCAGGGTAGATAGACTTCGCTGTACTTCCAGTATCTGTGTCCGGCTACCAACTTGATAGTAGAGTAGCATAATTTGGGCTGCATCCTTTAACACTTGGCTAGGACACAAATATATATATTTACACTTTGCCTTATGTACTCGTGTAACACTAAAATACTAGAGATATGGTGCACTGAAGGTATACAAGTTCATCTATTGTGTGGTTTGACAAAAATGAGTGTGCATATTAACATTTTCCTTTTCAGAAACATCTGGTTTGCGTATATTAATTTTCTATAGGTTTAGATTGTAAGGTGGTGCACTACAAGGTGTTTAATGCAGGGCATTTGCCAGGGATTATTGAGAATGAATTATATATGTGTTGTGTTAATGCTTTCATTATAAGCTGTGACCAGTTCTCATTTTTGCTCAATAAAATGTATTAGTTATTGTGCTACATATAAGAGCACTGCATGATATTGCTTGATTCATTATCAAACATTTCATTTATTGGATTATATGTAGGTTGTAGAACTAATATGTTTTAAAGAGAAATGTTAAATTAGCGTGATTTTGGGCTTCAAGCTTACAGTTCTGATAGTTGTTTTTCTGCATGTTTTTCTCTTTTGCAGGCACAGAAGAAAACCGTTCTTTATATAATAAAAGGCACATTGTATTTCAGAGAAGTGAGGAAGAACTGACAAGGTCAAATGGTTTTATTGAAGAACAAAGGGAGGGTTATCAGTTGGTACTATCAGATGAAGGGAGGAACTAAGGGTGCTTTAAAAGGAGAGACTGATATATAGGAGTAATGGTGAAGGTGGTGAGTAGTGGTGAAGGTGGCAAGTTCTTTTCTGGGTATTGGAAAATATATTATTATGTGTATGAGATCATGTTTTCTCGAATGCTCTTTGTGCATTTAATTAGTGAACCCACATTGGGTTTATTCAGATTCCCTTGACACTTGCAGAGGTACCTCACTTGACATTTCTGATTGTGTGGCTTTATGCTATACATGATATTTTGCTTATAGAACTTCTACAGAAGTTCTGATGCTGGCCCCTATTTTGCTATCTTGCTTCAATAGGATTTTGAGTATCCTTAGATTAGTGTAGGGTTTAATAGATGCTGCAAACTTTTCCATGTATCGGGAAAAGGATTGAAATAATTCGACAAGTCACCATATTCTTTTTCTTGTTTTCTGCTTCACGGCTAATAAGATACCTATATGTTCTTTACTGTTGAGTGCAGGAAGCTGGCTCTGTAAATACTACACCACAATGAGGTATAGTGTGCACAGAGTCCAGTGGAACCCCAAAGGTAGTGCTGGCGAGCAGTAAGGCTTTATCAGAGGGTAGTGTTAGTAATTTGTTGTAAACACTCAGCCAAGAAATGTTGTCATACCCTCAAAGATTGAACTCAGACCAATTTGTTTGTATGAAAAATATTATTTAGTCATTTTATTTCTAAACCCAAGCTGACTTGGTACAGGTAAGTGAAATAGTACTTTGCAATACTTATACAATTAAATAAAGTTGAATGCAGGTCCAACATCCAGTTAGTTGATTTACAGGTAAGTCAATCAGAATTACTTTTCAGTTACTTTGCAAATTACAATACTCTTTGCTTCTTGGATTACTTTTGCTAGTCAATGTGATATGCCTCGTTATCACAGTGAGACATTTCCTAGACAAAAGGTAAGTAATTCACTTTTGGTACATTTACAGTTTTTCAATTTTTTATACAAACCAACTCCACACTTAGAAGAATTTTCAAAGACAAGGTAAGTACTTGTTTGTGGGAGTTGGTATTTGGAGGTTAGACCCAGGGTTCCCCCAGGGTCAAGGATGCACTCTCAGATCATCCTCAGCAGCACTAGGGCGGGCGAGTGCAGAGTGCTGAGGCCCAATGTTATCCAATGGAGGATAGGGGGCCTCTGGTTGGTGTATGCTCATGAGCAGGCCACAAATTTATGGGAGCAAAGCTCCTGGACTTACCTCATGGCAAAGGGGGATCCAATTTAACACACAAGGTGCACCCACAGTGGCACTGGAGCGGCCGGGAGCAGGATGCTGTTTTGGCGTTGGGTGCCCCCTTGTTTTCAATGGGAGTTGCCGGTGTTGGATTTTGGCTGCATGATCAGTCCAGGAAAACTTTCAGTAGGAACCAACAGCTGGGCAGGTAAGTTGGAGTGCTCAGGATGTAGGTGCACCTCGGATTCTCTTCTCAATAGTGCAGGGCGGCCTGATGCAGGGTTTGACTTTTGAGGTCTGATTTCGACTTACTAGGCCACTCACGGTTGGGGGAGTCTCCGCGCAGAGACTGCAGGCAACATGGGGGGAGTCCTAGAGGAGGCAACCCTCGGTACACTCAGATTCTGGAGTTCTGGAGGACCTCCCTGGGACCGGTGGGCCACCTGGATTTGGGTCATGGGCATTGGGTGCAGTGATGGTTCCAGGCATCAGTTGTCTTTGTCTTCAGCAGGCTCAGGGTCTGTCTTGGGAGTTTCTTTTGAACAGAGCTTTTGTTCACAGGAGATCCAGTCTTTGTTGAAGGCTGTCAGTCTTCCCAGGGCTTCTGGAGGTTGCTGGCTGCAGAAACAAGGGGACTTTTGGGGCAGAATCTCTGTAAACTGTAGATGGGTCCGTAGGGCAGGGGCAGAGTCTGTTCTTCTCCGCAGTCTCCTCTGCTGGGCGTCATCTTTCGTCCTTCTTCTTCATAGGTTGCGGGAACTGACTTCTTGGTTCAGGGCTGCCCCCTAAATATTGTATGTAGGGGGCATTTCACTGGTCTCGAGGTCAGTAGCCAATGGGTTTGACCTTACAGTGACTACACCCTTTCTGTGCTCACCCCACGTGAGGGAGTGGGCATACTCCCTAATACTGATTGGAGAGTGTCTGCCATCTGCAAGATGGCGGGCACTGAAGAGTGGCTTCACCTTGCCTCCCCCACCTGTGGGGTGGGGTTGGCAGAGGTGGGCACACCTTCTGGTTGCTCTAATTTTTCCCGCTTGTCTTTCCACCGAAAAGGGGGTGAGACAGGAAGGAGGGTGTGCTCTTGACAGCAGGAGAGGCCAGGGGTCACATTAAAAAATCGACAAGGCCTTTGAAGCTCCCATGCCTCAGATGGATTTTGCTGACGGTGGAGAGGTGTGACCATCTCAACCCAGCAAAGGCTTTGTTTCTGGACTCAGGGAGCGAAGGCTTCCACCCCAGAGGTCCACAAACATGTCTTGTGGTGGCAGGCTGATGTGTACCAGTCAGGGAACCCACCAGTCGTTTTTCAGGGGACATCTCTAAGATGTCCTCTGAGTGCATTTTACATTAAATCCCACACAGGCATCAGTATTGGTTTAATGTGCTGAGAAGTTTGATACCAAACTTCCCAGTTTTTAGTAAAGCCATTATGGTGCTGTGGAGTTTGTAATGACAAACTCCCAGCACCATATACTCTTACTGGCATTAATACATTTACAATGTCTAACATTTGGTCTAGACACTATAGAGATACAGGGCCCATGTGCTTGTATAATGCACCCAGCTAGAGGGGTGGATGACCGATGCCAATCGGGTTGTAGGCATGGCATACAGGGATGGGTGCCATGTCAACTCTTCACTTTGCTCTGCACCAAAAAAAAGCAGCCTGCAACTTCAGTGTGTGTGTGTGTAAAGGTACAGAGCCTCTAAGGGTGGCAAAAAAAGGGCTGCAACCCTAAGAGGCCTATCCTGGCCAAGTGCCCTTGGTACCCATGGTACCTTTTACAAGGAACTGACATGTGGTCAGAGAGGTGCCAATTGGAGGTACAAGGTACAGTTTTGGGGGAAAAACAGGCCCTGTGAACCTGATTGGCAGGGACTCATGGCAGATCAAGTCAAAGTACATCAGAATTCTGGAAAAAAGGTTTCATTTGA
This sequence comes from Lissotriton vulgaris, assembly GCF_964263255.1. NCBI lineage: Eukaryota > Metazoa > Chordata > Amphibia > Caudata > Salamandridae > Lissotriton > Lissotriton vulgaris. Next base: position 1,218,350,298 of record NC_141685.1, on the reverse strand, counting down.
ATGTGTATTTGTATTACTTTGTATGATTGATTTCTGTTAATCCTTTAGTAAGGCAGAACATTGTTATTTGTTGTTATTGCATTGTTTTTAGTTCCGAGCATGTTGCTGAAAGATTGAATATGTGAAAATTGTAAAAGATTATGAGCTTCTGCGAGGAATGAGATTGTCATTACATTGTGTCACACTGGGATAGGTTGGCTGGTGTGAATCCACGCTGTTATTGACTGTCTGAGTTATAAGGTCCTGCTCTGGTATTGGTTGATGATTTGGAACAACATTTTAAGCAAACTATTGTTTTTCTTGTCAAAACGAACACATTTTTATTGAAAATGAAATGTTTTAAAGTTGTACCGATGTTTAGAAACCTATTGCATGTGGAGAAGCCTCATCTAAAGACACCACAGGTCATTATGTCACAATAAATGTAGGGTCACACACATGTATGTGGCTAGAACAATGACACATGTTCAGTGAGAAAGAAGGTGCACTGGAGTGTCCACATTATGGTACATTTAATTTGAGAATAATTTTAAATTTGAGGAGATTTTTATATTTGATGGAACCACAACATAGCCAAACAATTTCCAAGCACTTAATGCTTCGGTACGTGCTGCTCATGCAAGAGAAAAAGAGAAAAATCAGGGACAAGCGAAAGAGGTAGGTTGTCCTTATGCAGATGTGAGGTGGAATACAGAGCAGAAAAGGTGGAGAACTGACATGTTAGAGGGAACAACATTTTACCCATTATTGAAACTGGAAAAGTAGAAAAAGGGAACAAAAAAGGAAGAAGGATAAAACAAGAGAAAATGGAGAGAAAGCTGAAAACAATGATAGGGATACGGGTGATAGTATTTTAGATGTGTTAATGTCAGAACACCCACCTCTGTATAATGAGGTTTGAATGGAGGGAGTTCAGAGTTCGGCTGCAGGTGGGAATACTAGATTGTCTACTACACCAGTCAGTACAAGTCCTGGCATGATAGGGATTTCTCATATGCAGAAGAACCAGAGCATGATGGGGACTATTACAGTGAATAAAAACATAATAGGAGAAAATTCAGGTATTTGCTTTCCTGGGACCTCCACTGGTTGTACAATCCCAGATGCACTTTCAGTTCATGTTACCTTTGAACAAGTGGCTTATATATATGAATTTGGTTTCAGGGTGTGAGAATCTGGCCTGGTATATGATGTCCACTAATGTACATGGACACATTACACGAGTCCAGACCACCCTTGTGGTGATTTAAGAGGTCTTAGACAACCTTAGAAAGCTCTCTAAGTGGTAGCTGTGGAGAGCAGTCTTCAGGTTTAGTCCAGAGAGAGTGTAAAGCAGGATGTTTTTACCAGAATGCAATCTTTTGGTATAGATTAAGTGAAAAAGAACCACACCAAGTATTTATAAAAATATCTATTTATCATATATTACTCTACAGTACGTTCCAATATCTCAAACATGGAGATAAACACAAAGCACTCAATACTTAAGCAAAGAAACACAGTAAATAGCACAAAATACACTGTGGCCTAAGGGGGGATCAAACCATATAATTAGAAAGTGGAATAAGAACCACCACTCGAGTCTAGAGAATGTCAAGAGGACGTAGAAGTGCTGGGACCCCAAGGAATCATCCAAGGTGAGTAGATAGATAGGGACCCCACTGAGAGCATGTGTAGTGTGGAAACATGACCACGTGCTCAGTACAACTTACGTGCAAGTCGTGGTTGGATTTCTAAAGATTAAGGACCCTTCCCAGTGGACCCTGAAGAAACCCTGTGGAAAACAGAAGGTTTGAGAGCCACCCCATCCATGGATGCCCTAGTACCCAGTTTACATACACCAGGGAAGCTGGGTGCATATGTGCGAAGTGGTGTCAGAAACCACAGTCAAACCAAATGGTGGACCTCAGGAAAGTGCCGCTGGTGAAGAAGGAGAAAGTGTACAGTGGAATCCAAGCATGGATTCTTATTGTGAGGTACCTGTAAGCAGAAGGGACAGAGTCTATGTCACTCAGAGGTGACCAGGAGACTTGGAAGACGAATGTCATCCGATGTCGGGTATTGCAGGATGGGTGACGTGACCTTGACTCTGAAGCTGTGAGGACCAGGTGAGTCTGAGGAGGAACAACAGGCATGCTCAGGGTGTCCCATGAAGGAAGTTGAGTTCTGAGATGTCAGTGTTGGGCTGGAGCGCCACCAAGCCATGGCAAAGGCAAGTCACACAGTAATCAAAGAAGGAGCAACGTCGGGACCAGCAAGGGCCAGGGGACTCACCAAAGGTAGGGGAGCAAGGGCAGGCCCAGAGAAATCAGGGGAGACCGAAAGAAACAAGTGTGGCCCTCAAGTGGACCCACAGGCTGGAAGCACTGGAGTCACGAGTGGACCTCAAGCAGCTCAGAAAAAGAAACAGTGTGGCTGAAGATTCTGGTCACTGGAGGTGCTCGAGGTTGGGGCTACTTGGCGCCTGAAGATCTTCTTGCAAAAAAGCCAACAAGCCTTTGCAACTACAAGTTGGACACAGTGCACAGGGGTTCAGTTATTGCAACCCCCACCGGGGATACTGCCTCAAACCTGGTGAGAGGGCAGAGCAGACCTTGGGATCTCTGGAAAACCACCACCAGTGGTGCAAAGCCCACGGAGTTCGGAGGAGCTCAGAAGCTGCAGATTGTGGTGTGGTACCTGCAAATGCAGGGGAGATACTCTTTCACTCCAAGGGAGATTACTTCAGGTGTCCTTGATGCTTCACAAGCCTTGGAAGGTTCCTGTATGATGCACAGGCACAGACGATGCAGCAGACTGGAAGGGAGACAAAGTCAGAACCAAAGGAAGTCCAACAAAGTCTAGAGTGCCCAGATGGTAGGAGTACAGGGGTGTCTGATCTGAATCTTATCCCTTGATGAATCTAGGGACCGACACCCAGGTAAGCCCTTAAGTACCCTAGGGAAGAGGAGGTGAAGATTCAGGGGCTCCCATAGAAGGGGCCTGACAGGGGGCAGGTTACTCCCATGTCCTTTGTTCAGTTTCACGCCAGAGTGGGAGCCAATGGCTTCCAGAACTGGTTTGAACTGGACTATGCTCGGGGATACTAAGTGTGACCCTCATGCAGACTTTCTGGCGCTGGTAAGCGCACCCACCCGGTCCCAACAAACTAAGAACCACATGCATCAATGTTTTTTCTGGTCACAAATGGGCCGATCCGCAGAATCGGCCCACTTGCGAATGGAAAAGGGCCTTTTCTGACGCATCAAAGGCTTTGAATTCGCAAGTTGGGTAATCGCAATTTGTTGCAATGACCTAAATAGGAAATGCATTTAGGGAATAGCAATTCGTGATTCCCTAATTGCGATGCATCAAGCCTTTCCTAAATGCAAATTGTGCATTTAGGAAACGCTAATTACATCAAATTGAAGTTGATGGTAATTTGTGCATGCTTTGAAAAATGCACAAAAGTGCATTTTTTAAAGTGGTGTGCAGCGGTGTGCTGCACATGTTCATACTTACCTTTTTAGGAGGGTGTATCATGGGGGCTTTAGGCCTCCTGGCACCCTTGTAATTGCATTCTCAATTTGCAATTACCAATTTGGTAATCGCAATTTGCGAATGAATTCCAATTCACTCCAATGGGACTATGGGCCTTCATGCCCATAGGAATGAATGGAGGGACATTACCTAATATTGATTCGCAATTTCCGAATCGCAATTAACTAATGTTTGGGAATCACAATTTATTTTGCAATTCCTACATGCATAAAGAAGTGCGATTCCTAAATAGCGATTCCTTTAAAATAGCTATTTAGGAATCGCGCTTCCTTCTGTTGATGCATGTGGCAGTAAATCCTATCTGGGAGATGGTCACACCTCCCTGTGACAGGATTCTTATTGTTCCACCTACCTCTGCTCCAGCTTGGCTCAGCAGCAGGAGGACAGAAATGGTTCCCTGGTCGGCAGCAACCATTTTGTGCTGTCCGGGTCTAGAAGACTGAAATCGGGAACACTAAGAGCCCAACAGAGGGCTCTTCCAGTGTTTGGAATCATATTACATCTCTGAACTTAATCTTGTATTATTCAGTAATCCACACCCATCAATGAGAGTACTTTTCAAAACTGAGCAATTATAAGCATCCTCTTCTCTAATAGTGAGGAGATTATCTCTACCATTGTTAGCAAAAGAGAGCCACAAGATAGCCGCCCACTGCTCTTGTGGGACCCTCTGAACTTGACAGGCCCTCTCCAAAGCAGCTATCCATTTGTGGATGTCATCCCCAACATGATAGAGAGGGACAATCTTGTTCAGGTTCCTATGTTATCTCTAGGGACACTGTTTCTGCCACCATGGGACTCTAGACCCAACTTTTCCTTGCTCTCTGGATTTCTAGGGGCTCCCTGTCAAGGGCCAACTGCACTTGCCTAAGCCTTGCTTTCTTAAGCTCAAGGAGTTGATACTCCCTATCTAAATAGTTCCCCCTTCTCTGAGAAATGGAGGTCCCTACTTACTGTCTTGAACCATTAGCTACTGCAGAGGAGGATCTAGAACTCCCTGGTCTACTCTGCACCTTCCCAGAAGGATCAAAGGGGGCATCCTCTAAGCCCTTTGTGTTCTCCTCTGGGAGGTCTGAATTGTCCAGGTGGGAGTCATTGGGATCCAGCTGATCAGGGTTAGATTCTAGGTCTAAGTGTGGTTCTACCTTCTGGGCTATCTTCTGTCCCCGCCCTTCCCACTCGCTCCTGTTCATCTGACCCTGAGGTTTTCCTTAAGTCATCTAACAGTTACAACTCTAAGAGGCGTTGAGTAGTGGTTCCTTTCCCTGTCTTTAACTTTCTAGAGGCACACAGTGGTTTCAGTTCTTAGAATGAATTACTAAGTGTGGTGTGGTGTTGCACCTACCTAACCTAGTGGGAACTAAACTTTCTTAGGTTGGAGAAAGAATGTTTTTGACCCTTGACTTACCCAACCCTTGGTTCAGTAGAACTTACTTATTCTGAACTTATATTATATGTGCCAGGCAGTAGTGATGGCTTTTCAATTAATCAATACAAAGATGTATCTGGTAAAACGATGCAAGCTTGAATCCCAACCAGTGCACACCAATGTGAGAAGCTGGCCTGGTATATGATGTCCACTAATGTAAGTGGGCACCTTGCACCAGCCCAGACAATGCTAATTGTGGTTTAAGAGGTCTTAGACCACCTTAGAAAGCTCTCTAAGTGATAGCTGTTCAGAGCAGCCTTCAGGCTTAGTCCAGAAGGGAGTAAAGTAGTTTGTTTTAACAGAATGCAATCTTATATTATAGATCAGGTGAAAAAGAACCACACCTAGGGGCCAATTAGGATGGCGGGCAGACTTTGTCTGCCAGCCACCCCGACGTAAATTGAGACAGCGGTCCTGTGGGAGCCATTAGGATGCGCCCGCCACACTGACGGGCGCTCCCGCATTTTTATCGTTGCGGAGTGTGCGCCCTCCACAATGCTAAAAATGCACATTGTGCACTTCAATGCACAACGTGACAGGCACTGTGCGGTGCCTGCCACGTTGTACAGTGAAGAGCAGGGGGGTACCAAAGGTACCCCACGTGCACCCCCCACCCCCCGGAGTCCCTGAGGGCCCGCAAGGGGCCCCCACAAGACATTCCCTCATGCCTTTCCGTGAAAAGCATGTACCCGCCTTCACCCTAATATGGATGGCGGTGTCTAACAGACACAGCCACCATCTGAAACACTTTTCCGCCCAGTTAACTCCTTGACCGGGTGGAAAAGTGGCGGACGGTCTTTCCATCTGTAATCCATAGTAATATGGTGGGGGGAAATGGGTGGCGGGCAGGGAAGGATGTCGGGTGGATCGCCACCGCCCGCATGGTGGTGGCAATCCGCCCGACATCCTAATGGGGCCCCAAGTATTTTAAAAATATGTATTTATTATATAACATGATATAGTATATTTCAATATCTTCAATATGGAGATAAACACAATGCACACAATACTTTAGCAAAGAAACCCAGTAAATAGCACAGAAAACACTGTGGACCCAGGGGGGGACCAAACCGTATACTAAGAAAGTACTATAAGAATCAAGACTTGAGTAAAAACAGTGTCAAGAGGACGCAGAATGCTGGGATCCAAAGGAACCACCCAAGTTGAATAGATATGGACCTCACGGAGAGCATGTGCAGTGTGTAAAAACAACTGTGTGCTCTGCACAACTCTATGTGCCAGCCACAGTTGGATTTTTAAAGATTAAGGTCCCTTCCCAGTGGACCCTGAAGAAAACTCTGTGTAAAACAGAAAGCTGGAGAGCCACCACACCTGTGAATGCCCTAGTGCCCACGTTACTTACACCAGGGAAGCCGGGTGCTTACATGTGATGTGGTGTCAAAAACCGCAGTCAAACCCAAAAGAAACAAATGTGATCCTCAAGTGGACCAATAGGCCAGAGGCACTGGAGTCGCGAGAGGACCTCAAGCAGTTCACCAAAAGATGCAGGACACGATTAGGGATGGTAGGAATTTGCGTAGTCGCGCTACGCAAAGCTCTACAAAACAGTAAAAAATCTCTGCGAGCACGCAAAAGTTCATCAAACACGCAGAATTGCTTGTTCCGCGCATTCGCGATGCTTTTTTTCTGGTTGCGAATGATGTTTGCATGGTCGGGGAAAAATATTTCGCGAACACGCATTTTGAAAGCGCGAACAAGCAAATAATTTGGTGAAGCCACAGATCGCCAAATTTTTGGCACTTCCACGCAAAATTAGCCAAATTCCATAAATTCCGCAAGCGGAACAGAATTTACTGGGCAGGCCTAGACACAATGCACATGATGCGGTTTGGCTGAAGATTCTAGTCACTGGAGGTGCTCGAGGTTAGGGCTACTTGGAGCCAGAAGATCTTCTTGCAAAGAAGCCAACAAACCTTTGTAACTGTAAATTGAATGCTGTCCACAGGGGTTGAGGTATTGCAACCCCATGAGGGATAATGTCCTCACACTTGGTGAGAGGGCAGGGCAGGCCTCAGGAGCAGTGAAAACCCATCCCATGTGTTGCAGAGGCCACAGAGTCTGGAGGAGCTTGGGATCTGCAGACTGGTCGACTTAGTTGTGGGGCCTGCAAATGCAGGGGAGTGACTCCTTTACTCCAAGGGAGATTACCTCAAGTATCTTTATTGCTTCACAGGCCTTGGAAGGTTCCTGTATGACTTACAGGCACAGACAATGCAGCAGACGGGAATGGAGAGGAAGTCAGGCCCAAACGATATCCAGCCAGCTCCAGAGTGCCCAGACGGTAGAACTGCAGTGGTGTCTGATCTGAATCTTATCCCACGATAGATCCAGGGACCTACACCCAGGTAATCCTTTAAGTAGCATTGGGAAAGAGTTTGGAAGATTCAGGGGACCCTCCCAGGGGAGGGTCTGGACAGGGGAAAAGTTGCTCCATGTCCTTTGTCGAGTTTCATGCAAGAGCGGGAGCCAACAGCTCCCAGAACTGCTTTGAAGTAGACTATGCACGGGGACACCAAGTGTGCCCCACATGCAGACTTTCTGGTGCTGGCAAGCACACCAACCTGATCCGAGTACACTAAATCCTGTCTGGAAAGTGGTCACACCTCCCTGTGACAGGATGACTTTTGTTCATCCTTACTCTGCACGAGCTTGGCTCAGCAGCAGGAGGGCGGAAATGTGTCTCTGTTTCACTGACAACCCGGGAGAATGGACTCCGTAGGCTGCAGGGGTGTCTTGCTCATGCAGGGGCACCCTCTCGCTTAAAGCCAATCACCCTGCCTTCAGGATTGCAAAGGCCTGCCATAGGGGTTTCTCTAAGGTTTTAGGTGCAGTGACCCCCTTAGATACAGTAAACATATATCTTCAGTAAGTGTTGCATGCCCCAATTTACACAGGTTGCAATGGCAGGCCTGTAATTCCATTTTGCATGGTCTCCCATTGGTGGCAATATGCATGCTTTAGCCCATGGAAGACCCCTTTGGTACCTATGCCCTGGGAAGCTTAGCACCAAATTCTAGGGACTGAGTAGGGTACCACAGTATCCAATCTGGAGAGTACCTAAGTACTCAACACAACAAATTAGGGAGAAAGGAGATAGACTGGGGTCCTAATTAGCAGGATCCCAGTCAGACTAGCCAAAATACATCTTAGCACCAGGCAAAAAGTGGGGGTAACCATAGAAGTAGATCACACTTTCCTACATGGGGAAATGGGATTCAAACTCAGCTAATCCTGCTCAACAACAAGCATCAGAAATTACACCCATTAGTCAGAGAGTGGGGGAATTTGTTCCCTTGAGTCTGATTGATGCAAACCCATCTTTGCGGCAAGCTGGATTTGGACCTTTAAGGGAATTCCTGGGGCAACCAGATCTGGGTTCACTTACCTGGGTACCACCTTTAAATATGCATTGCAGCACACCTGAAGTAAAAGCAGTATTTACATTCTGGTCTAAATTTCAAGGAATTGAAAGACTTTTTGAAAGCTCCTAATGCTACATTGACTGATAGTGGCAGCGTGAATGGGAGTCAGAGAACTACTTTGAAGGTAAACTTGGTGAATGAGGACAAATTTAAGTTGGAGTTGGATGAGATGATAATTGGTTGTCTTGTATTGTATTAAATAAACTTATCAGCAGAGTGATCTTTTGTTCATGAGTTAAGATGTTACTAGGAGAGCAAGACAAGCACATGGCAAATTATCTGAATTGGCTCAGAAATATGAGATAGATTTAGAGTGTGCAACGGCTTCACATAAGAGCCACCAACTCACTTTTAGTGATCAGGACATAACGAATATGAAAATACCAGGAATGAGGATCTCCATTTGGGAATTAATCCACAGCATCCAAATTTGGAGTGAATAAGAGAAGTGGGAAGTTAAGTGTTCAAAAAGAACGACTCCCAAGAAAACAACTGTAGAGCTGCCTCCTCCTAGAGGTGGAGGGACAGGAGCTACAAGCTTTCCTTTACGGGAAGTACCCAGCGGAGGTTATATATATATGTCCCTTCGAGAGTGAGTGATCTTGCGTCATTTACAAATGAAATCTCTAAATTAAAAAAGAAGCCTGTGGAGTTTTACAAATAAATTGAGTGGTTTGTGAACATTTTGTAGGTTTTGTCAATTCAACTGAATATCTTGTTTGACACTGTGATGCCAAGTGATTTGTGGATGCCATGTAAAATAGCCATATAGTTGGCTGTGAGAGAGCTGACAGGAGACCATGTGACTATTGCTCCTTTAGCTATAGTGATGAAGAAGTATCATAAGGTGATGATGTGATTGAAGTCACCCCAAGATACTGACTGGGTCAAGATTGATCAGATGACCCAAGAACCTAATGAGACAATTCATGCATAGTATGAGAGATTGTTACAGGCATTTAAAGAGTATAGTGGAATAAAGACATAGGAGCGTAAAGATATGGGACATTTTGTGTCCAGGTTTGTGACAGTATTGAGGCTTGAGATTATTATGATGATTTAACCGCATCTGATTTGTTGACAGCTGATGAGTTGTTGAGATATGCCAAATACTACAATGATGAGACTGAAATGAGGCAGAAAAAGTTAAATAAAAACGTTAATGGCGGTACAAATGAAGGACTCTCAGAGAAGAATTCAAAATCCACCTTTTGTAAGGAGAGCCCCGCCAATGCAGGCAGGGTATCAACAGGGAGCTCAGGCAATGCAGTGAAGAGGTTGAGGTAGATTTCAGTCAAAAGGTAGAGGTCAGGGTGTCCCAATTGATCTGAGTATTAGAATTGATGTGGCAACATTGAAGACGTCTCATCCTTGCCACTATTGCGAGAATGTCATCTTATTCCTGCAAATCAGGGTAAAAATTCAGGGTTTATACTACCTCAGTACAGTAATTCCATGCAGCCACAAAATATCCCCTCACTTAGATTCCAAAATTTCAAAATGCCATAAGCCCCATTCATGCAGGTTCCTTACCCTCCAATGTCACAGAAAGCTGCAAATGTATCCAGATTTTCTTCAAACCAGGTCCTGAATTTGAACCAGAATGCTTTCCATATTAATAAACCTTACCAACAACATATTTGGTGCAAGTAAGTAAGTAAGTAAGTAATGTTTTTATTTGTACATGATTAATTAAAATCTTTACAAAATTGTAAACCTCCGATAAAATCATTGTTAAAAGAAGCCATTTGTACTTGAACTTGACATATTGGGATACATAAAATTACAGGTCTGTTGGAAACAGTTCATGATTATCCTCAAGGGATTTAAAAGTTCATCCTGCGTTATTGAGTCTCTTTCTTGTTAAGTTGAAGAACTTCACGACTTGGCAGTTCAATTTGGTGTCGCTGGTGGAAAAGCACAGTTTGACTGCCTGCCTACAAGTCCGAACGGCATGTAGAATGAAAAATGGACGTAGGAGTTTGTACCTCAAGTCCTTTAGGCTACGACAATGTCCTCCTTGCCAGTTTTGCACATGCGACACTGTTGTGAAGGGTTGTTTCTCTTCCAAGGGGGAAGGTGTGGGAGTATGGGAATGACACCGAGGCGTAGTGCCAGTGGGAATCTTGACAGTGCCTGAAGATAGAGGAAGATTGCATGCTTGGTGCAGTCTTGGAGGTAGACCAGAGTTGCCCATTTATCAATTTTGAGGTTATTGGCTATGATGTATATTTCATTGGTAATACTGGTGCTACCTGTTCCACTGTGAGATCAGTGGAAGTCCCAACCCTACCCTTTCGGGTAAAGCTACTCAAGTTAGGGAGTTGCTAATCAACAAATTCAAGAATCCCATTACTGAGGATGTCTCTGTAAAGGTAGTAAGTTTTGAGGATAAACTACAATTTGTGGTTTGTGATTTAGGTCCTGTAATTTGTTGTGCAAACTGAATTGCACCATATATTGTACCCCGAAAGGAATATAGCTACAAACTCATGATGAGGACATTTTCTTTAAATGGGCAAATCAGAATTCGAATATTGGAATGTATCCGATGAGAACACAAGTTTAGGATTTTTCAGGAAAAGGCATTGGATTCATTAAAGGAGTTGAGCCTGTCCGCATATAAATAAAGCTGAAATTGGAATATCCCAGAGCACCCCAGTATAATTTGACCCCAGAAATGACTGCTAGAAATACTGAGGTGATTGAGAGGATGATTCAACAAGGTATACTGAAAGAAATCATGTGAAGTTAATTTACCTCACCCATTATGGGTCTGCAGAAGCCTAGAGGAAAGTACCTCATAGTGCAGGGCCTTCTCAAGATCAATAATATAGTGATTCTTTGTTATCCCATGGTACCAAATCCTGCTGTAATATTGTTCCAAATTCCATGTGAGGAATTATTTTCCATCCATTTGAATGACAACTGTCAGTTCCTCTTTGCATTTAGGCTCAGGAACAACAAGGGTGTATGGAGAGCCCTTCAATTCTCAACCAGATCCTTAAGAAGAACTTGGAGTCATTGGTTCTGCCCAGTAACTCTGTCCTTGTCCAGTATATTGACACCCTGTTAGTTGAGTCAAAAACACAGGAAGCATGAATACATTACACTGTGTAATTTCATAACTACTTGACTGAGAATGGACATAAGGTATTTCCTAATCCATTGCAGTACTGTTTGAGAGAAATCATATACCTTGTTTAGCTTTTTGAGAAAACTATGAGAAGGGTGTCACAAGAGAGAATCTTGGTGATCATGCAAATGAATCCACCAACAGCACAGAAAAAAAGTCAGGATGTCTCTGGGAATGGTGGGCTACTGTTGCCAGTGGATACCCAACTTTTCCCTTGTGGTCAGGCCTTTACAAAGGCTGCCACACAAGGATGTGTCAGATCCTGTGCCTTGGGACACTGATTGTTTGGTGGCGTTCCTAGAGTTGAGAGAAAGTCTCTACCATGCCCCGGCACTAAGAATGTCTAACTACAACAAAGCTTTTCACTTTTCTGCAGTGAAAGAGAGGGCTGAGCTCTTTCAGTGCTAAAACAAAATCAAGGAAGATCCCGAAGACCAGTTGCTTACTTCTCAGCCATGTTAGATACAGTGGCTAGCACACTCCTGGCTGTCTTAATTGGTGGCAGTGGCAGGTGTCAGCATTGAAAGGTGTGAAAGAAAGTTTCAAAACTAGAATGAGGACACAGCACCTCACAAACAGCCGCCTGACTTAGCATGAGCAAATCATACTGGCGGCCGAGAATGCATCTCTAAAGAGATTTTTAATCATGTACTTTGTTACAATGATGATGGTGAAGTGGAGCATGACTGTCTCAATGTTACTGAAATATGCACCAAACCGTGACCAGATATACAAGATGAAACACTACCTGAATCTGATTACTTACTGTTTTTGGATGGTTTGTGTTTATGAGATCACAAAGGAAATTTGAGAGCTGCATATGCACTTTGTACCATTTCAGGAATAGTGGAAGCTGCTTGGCTCCAAGAAGTAGTCTCCACACAAGTCACTGAAATGATTGATTTTACCCAAGCTTGCCACTTTTTAGATCGTATACAGGTGACAATATTTACAGTTAGACAGTACCGCTTTGGTGTGGTGCACAACTTCGGCCAGGTATGGTCCCAGGGGGAATTTATGACATCATCAGGATGCCCCAAATGGTAATGGTGAGCAGGTGAGAAAAATGTTGGCGGCATTGCAATTACCTGTGCAAATCGAAGTCATAAACTATTCTGCACATTGTAAGGGAGATGACTGCGACGGTCGGCAACAGATATGCTTATGAGGTTGCAAGGTAATGTGCTTACAATGCTTGTATATTTAATGCAGATGTAAGTGAAGGAACAGATGAGACCAATTACAACTTTTGCTCACAGCAGCTGAAACTTAGGAGTAAGTTACAAGGTTACAGGAAGATGTGTCAGAATCAGAACAGCAGAGCTAGGTAAATGCAGGTTGTGTTAAAAGAGATGAGGATGAAATATGCATTTCAGGAGATGGTAGACACGTTGACAAATAGTTTGTTGCTGCCAATGGCTTGACATTACCATGGTCCGACTCATGTTGATAGAGATGCCATGGTCAGATTGTTTCACCAAACATGGTTTAATCAAAATTTCAGGTTGATGGTAGAAGAGATATGTCACAGATGTGTTGTGTGACAGCAGAATAATTTAGGTGAATGAACTGCAGTGACATTGAGCCACACATCAGGAGGTCCTTCCAACAGGATGCAGATGGATTCCTTGATATGCCTGTGTGCAATGGCCTGAGATATGTATTGGTTGTTGTGTGAATTTTTTCACAATGGGTTGAGGCATATCCCACAAGAAGGAATGATAGCCTCACAGTAAGTAAGTAAGCAAGTAATTTTTTATTATGCATGATTAATTAAAACCTTTGCATACACGTAAAAGTACAAGATTTCTTTATCGCCAATTCATTAAATTAAACAATATTAAAAAAGTCTTAAAATACACCAGTTAACATAGTTTGTAATGTACACAATTGACCATAATGCTGTTGTTAGCTAATTGGATCTTGCTTCAAGGCATACCTGATTCAGCTACATTTTATGCCCAATGTCCACATGTGATTTGTTTTTGAGTCTCCTAGCTACCATCTCAAAAAAATGTGTGAGCCGGAAGTTTAGCTGTACCTCGGCTGGATTGAAGCACAGTTTTACTGCCTGTTTACAGGTTCGAGTGCCATGCCGCCTGAAAGATGGTTGTAAAAAGGCGATTCTTATGTCCATTAGATTAGGACAAGTGCAGATAACATGAAGGATGTCCTCCTTCCCACTTCCGCATAGGCAACATGCCCGAAGACCACCTCCCCTTTCCCATGGTGGCAAATGTGGGATGATCAAAATGCCCCTAGTCATAGCTTTAAAATCTTTTCCTTTGTACTTATTTTGACTCCTATTTTCAAATACAATTGCGATTTAAGTGCTTAGTATTCACTAAGTACTATACTGCTGCGGGCCCTTTTAGCAAGCATTTCCTTGTCTTCTAGATCTGATACCATTTGTGATGCTTTTTCACAAATCTTTCGAAAATTAAATGATCTGTCGGGGTTCCCTAAAGGTCCGACAGTCCCAGTAACTTAATGGAGTCAAACAAGTATTCCCTGGCTGGGGATTTTCCATGGCGAAGCAACTCGATCCAAAGATGGAAGTTCAGGGAGCCAGCAATGGCACTGCGGATCTTATGCCAACTTTTTATGTGTACACCCCTTCTTTCCACTGATTGGTTTTGGACCCCAAATACCAGCCATATTTGGGCCAGTGAAACATATTTTGCTAAGTGGAAAATTGCTCTGTAAGAATGAGTTATTACTGTGTCCTCCAGAGCCGCAGCATCTTTGCCTTTAAGAGATTTGCTCCCATAGGTTTGTGTTGGCTGCAACTTTGCATGCAGCACCTGCAGTAAGGGATCGAATGTTAAGTCGGGCAGCATTTTCTTCACTGGTTTCATCTCTAGGTAGGTCATAATGCCCTTTCTCCGCAGGGAATCCAGCTGGGGTACAAATTAACTTTTGTGATACAGAAGTATTACAAAACATTTTTAGCTGGGCACCTGGTCTAGACATTGCCTGCCTAAATACCAGTTGATTTATTTTCTTTTAATGGTAATTTACTGCCATAATCATTTTTTTAAAGATGTATTTGTAGGGTATTCCATTGTGAGAAGCTGTTTGTTGTATCTAAGAGATGTTGAAGACCGATGGGGGTCCGACTTATCAGCAATAAGTCGTCCGCGTATAGCAGATTCGACAAGAACATGTTTCCCCATTTTGAAGCATGTGATGCACAACTATCCAGTTCTCTTGGGAGATCCGCTAGGAACAGGTTGAAAAGCAAGGTTGCTAGGATGCACACTTGCTAGCCCTTTAGAGGTTATGATTAATTTAAAGAGGTGTGTCCCTGCCCCCAATTTAATCCTCATCCATGTGTCAATATGTAGCAGTTTGAGCTGATCGAGGAATAGTTTTGGTATCCCCCAGCTTTCCAATTTTTGCCAAAGTTTGGCGCAGTCGACATGGTCAAAGGCAGCAGTATAATCCATAAAACAGAGAAATAGCTGAGTATTAGCCTTTTTAGCTGCGTCCGTTAGCAAAGCTAATGCCATAATATTGGCTGTGGTTCCTTGACCCTGTGAGGACCCAGTTTGAGTTATAGATATAATGGAGTTTTCTGATGCCCAAGATGTTAGTTCTTCCAAGATTGTGCCGCGTAGTACTTTGCCTCTACGTCAATGATAGCGATTAGTCAATGGTTGTTTGGGACTGTCCTGCTACCCTGTTTAAAAATTGGACTGATGATTGATCCTTTCCAGGATTCCGGAATTGCAATTGCACAGTTTATATCCTTAAAAACTGGTAATAGCGCTTTGCTCCAGTACTTTGTGTCATATTTGCACGGCATTGGGAGAATGCCATTGGGGCCTGGGGAGCCCCAAGATCTACCTCTGGCTATTTGTTTCTTTACCTGAGTTGCTGATGGACCAAAGCATTCCTTTTTGACGGAGGACAGGAGGTATGTGCCTCCTGCCGGCTCTTCCCTTGGTGAATTTGTGTTTTTATATGGGAGCCGTGTTGCTCCTCGAAAATTGGGTTTTTGTGTTCTTGCTCCCCTGATAAGGTCACCTCTGTCCTTTCTCACGTTTCCCATTTCCTTGTCCACTTCTTTCTCCTTTTGCGCTTTGTTGGTAAAGTGGTTGTAGGGGTAATCTACCCTCACATTCTCTGTTACATTAGAGTTTATTCCAGGATGGTTTGGTTGCTCGATTCTATTGATTGTTTGCCAAAACTTGGTGCTGTTTTTTTGTTTAGCATCGTGAAGTAACTTTGCTCATAGTTTGTCATTCTTTAATCTTTTATTTCCAATTTCTTTATTTTTAAATAGAGCCTTCGCTTCCCAAAGGACAAACTGCAGGTCCAGGTTTTGCAGAGTTTTACGAAGCTGCTGTATTGTTTAATTTATGGTTTGTTTGAGTTTTTTTGATTCCGGGCAGGTTGTCAGCCTGGTTGAGGTGTCCAGTGAGTGTCCTGATTTTGTCCCTATCCCGGTAGCAAGTTCCCCGCCAGGGTCGTAATAAACTTTCGCATGCTTTCACTGATTCGACTGATGCATCTTTCCCATGGTCGTGTAGTATTTTAGCGGTGACTGCTATTGCTTTGATGTTATTAAAATGTCTCCCTATTTATTTGAGGTTTGAGGTTCCTTCTATATCAATGGATTTGCATGCTTCTAGTATGAGGACAGTATTTGCTTTTAACATCACTTCCTGAGGTAGATGATCACTGTGTTGGTTGTCGCCTATTCTGAAAGTGGCGATTTTACTGAACATGGTTCGGGTTGTGAATGTAAAATCTAGATGAGTAGAGGTTTTTGATGAATGAAATGTGGCGGACGGTGGATTTCCCCCTGGAGGCGGCCGTTCAGAGCTCTTAAGTATAGGTGTTCTAGCTCCTAGAGCAGGTGTTTTGAGCATCTCTTTGGTTTATCAATTTTAGCCAGGCCGTGATTCGGAATTTCCCATGCAGCAGTAAGGTCTTGGCAAGGTCGGTATCTGGTCTGGACCCTAAAAGGTGTAGGTTAAAACCACTCGCCAGGATGAGGTGATCTGTGTCTTGCTCATCCATGACCCTTTTATTTCTTGGATTAGTTCTTTGCCTGCTTTTAGTTTTTGTTTGGGGTGCGCATAGATGTTAATTATTAGAACTTCTTGGCATTCCTTGTTAAACGTCAGCATTATCATCACAGCTTGGACGCGCTTGGAGCTGTAATTTTGACCTCTATGGGTAGGATTTCTTCTATTGTGGTTAATGAGGCTACTATCATTAGACCCCCCGAGCGGTGCCCAAACTCAGATCCCTTTATAGCTTGAACTAAGTGGAAGGTGTACCCCTGAAGCTCAAAGGCTTTGTCTTTCCAGGTTTCCTGGAGCAGTAACATTTTGAATGTTTTCAGGTAGTTTACAACGTCTAAATCCTCAGTTTCGCTTCCTAGGCCATTGATGTTCCAAATGCACACATGCTGGTTTTACCTTGCTCTACTGGGGCTGTCAGTGAGCTGCACATCCCTAGTCAATTGTGTTGCTCTGTTGTTATTGTTTGCTTTATTTGTGTCCAGTTCTGTGTTGTAGATGTTGAAGCAGTGTTTGTTTGCCCAAGTACTGTGTTGAAGTTAAATGCCTTTGAGGGAGTATTGTTTGCGCCTGGGCTGCTGCCCCTTGCTCCTTTTAATACTGAGGTGGTGGTTTTGGGTGGTCTGTTGGTGAAAAAATTTAGAAAGGGGGCCGGATATGGTGGTTTGGAATTGGCATTTACCTTTATTTCCCAAAGTTTGAACTTGTTTTCTTCTTTCATGATTTTGTCGGCTATCTCACAAGAGTTCCATCTTGTTTTGGTTGCCTCTGGGCATAGCAGATTATTAGTTTGTTGAAATTCTATGGATAGCAGATCTGCGGTGCTTATGTTTTCTAGGCTCATGATGGACTGCAAGAGTTACAGTATGTTCCCTCTATTTAGTATATCTGCTCTTCCCCGGGATTCGTACTCAGGGGTGAATATGATGGTGGCTATTGCTTCTACGTTTCGAGCCTCCATTACCTGGTTGGGGATTTCTTTGTGCAGCAAAGACCTAATTGAGCAAAATTGCTCATGCTGACTCCATGGTTAAAGGTAGTGCAGGAGAATAGCAGAGGATCGCTTAGTGACCTAGTTATTTCTAGCCCAGAGGATATGTTCTCGCTACCTCTTGTTGGGTGTTGAGATGACTCCCAGTAATCAATCTGTGATGGGTCATCTTGCAGATGCAGCCTTGGATTTTGTTCCGCTTTAGATATCTCCCTAGGTTTTTGCTTCGGCGTGGCTAGCTCCTTTCCTATTTGATTTTAACGCATGCTTGATGTCTTCGGGTAGAGTGTTTTGTGTTGATAATATTGTGGATGGCCCTGCAGTCAATACCAGGGTATTATTGGATCTTGCTGTAGGGTATTCTGTTCTGTCAACCAGAATGGAGGTAGGGACTTGCCTTGTATCCTTAATTTCGGATGCAGATGCTAATGGAGTTGACTGAGGTTGATTCTTGGCGCAAAGACCCAGGGCTACTACCTTCCTGTATCTTCCCTTCCTTTTTTTGTTTGCAGTGTGCTTTTGGAGGTAAGTGTTTTTTTATGTTAGCATTCATTTATTTTATTTATTTAAGAAGCTTTATATAGCGCAAACAATATCCCGAAGGATATCAGAACGCTTTACAAAGGATGGAAGGCAGGACATAAATCCAATATCGACATCAAGTAAGAATACACCACAAGAATAATAGCATCATTCCCAGACAGATAAATCAAGGAGAGTAGTACAATAAACAGGTATAATGCAGGCTACGAAGGGGGGCACATAATGAGGAAAAGAAGAGCATAGATCCAATATCAACATCAAGTAGAAGTACACAACAGGAATATTTGCATGATTCCCAGACAAATGAATCCAAGAGAGTAATACAATAAGCATGAAGATAGCAGGCTACGAAGGGGGGCACATAATAGGGTACAGAGTAGAAACATCTCATGATGGTATCTGAAGGTACCATGGTTGTAGGATCAATGATTTCAAACATATGATCCCAACCCAGTTTTGTTGTTACTATGGCTTCGCTGCCGTCTGGAGAGTGGTATACATTAGTTAGTATCAGCCCCATTTCTTGATGCTCAGGTGCTGTTGTTTCTGTCTTAAGTTGTCCGTCACTAGAATAGGTGTGTAGTGGAGCGTTAGTTTTTAAATCATGTAGTAGGTCTCCTAACATTGATGGTAATATTAGTAATTTATCAATTACTGGGGCACAGGTGCATTATGATTGTGAGGTTTGACTTTTGTGGACCGCTACTTGACCCGCTTTATTAGACCATTGGGTTCTGATAGCTTTCTATTGATCCCTGAGGTGAAATCAGCCATTGTTTGAAGGACCATAAGCTATAGGTCCAGTTTGTGCGATTAGTATTATAGAGCTGTTGTTGAGTGTTGCATTGTGCTTAATACCCAAGTGAATTCTGTATGTGAGGGACTGGTGGAGTTGCTTCTCTCTACCCACAGCGCGTTTGACTGCTGCAGGGGAGTGATTTGGATGGGTTTTAAATTATATGAGGCAACAAGTTCCACCCATTCCTGTGAGGCAAGGAAGGTCATGTCTGCGTTTATCGAGTGGGAATCTTCAAAAGGAAGCAGCATCCGGCGCACTGGGGGCGTGTTGACCATCGGATCGTTATGAGCTGCCAGGGCGTCAGCTTGTGTGATTTGTGTATGGAAAGGGGAGCTGTTATTCGGCTGCAATGAGGTGGCCCATGCCCTTTGTTTGGCCCACTGACTTATATCCGGGGAGAGAGCTTGGGAGTTCTTCAAGTCTGTCAATGGTTTCTGCTTGCTCCAAATTTTTTTACAATGTCTGTGTTTTGTTGACTCCTGGCCTCTAATTTAGGGAATTTTTCAAGCTTTAGGGGTTTTGTTGGACTGCCTTGAGCATTGATGGGTATCACCCTCACTGGATCGCTGCTGTCATTGCCGACTCTGACCTCTAGCGAATTATTAGCCTCACTGTTTATCCAGGTTTCTGTGCCTTATTTGGCAGTTTCCAGGTCTCCTTCTGAAGCTATCGTTTTTTCATAACTTTTGTCCTTTGTTTGTGGTGGTGAATCAGCTGCGTTATTGAAAATCTGTGGAGTTTGTTCAAGTTTCCCTGGTTGCAGGGCGGTTTGCAGCCCTAATATGTTCTCACTCTTAGAGTAAATTGCTGTCCCTGGGTTTTTCAGAAAAGAGAATTTTGTATACATTTTTGGTTGATACGTACATAACCTTTCCGTTCTTGGGCTCTCGGTGGTAGTTTCAGGTTGGCTGTAATTTGCTGATTTGTTATTGTGGGGCTGGGGGTTTTGCTGACATTTGCACCATTTGAGGTAGAGCTTGTGAGGGCGCAGCTGTTGGCCTTAGCTGTGTCACTTTTTTTGCTTATATTATCACTGGCTGGTCCTAAATAAAGGGTGCCCGTGCCCTCACACTTGGCTTTCCTTTTTGTAGGATTGGGTTTTTAACTTGTGGCAGACCTCTTTACTCTGCCTGACCTCATGTCCTCTCTATTGACCTCCTTGTGGCCTTGTTCACACAACACTTTGTGTTTGATGCTGGATGCTTGTTGCTTGGTGCTTAATACTCGCTCCCTCTTGGGGGTGTTCATTTTTGCCTTTTTCCTTTTGGCCCCCTAAGCCTGCTTTGCACTATCGAGCTCCCTTTTTTTCCCAATGCTCTCTGAGGTCTTCTGCTCTTATCTTTTGCTAGGGGTTGTTAGGATGTTGATTAGAGGCTGTTTAGAGGTTGATTAGAGGTTTGTATGCTGTGTTTGTGGCTATCAAGCAGTGGTGTACTGGCGACAGTTGACCAAATGAGGTGCTCAAATAGAGTCAAGTGGGCCAAAGGCCATGACCCGCGTCTGCACCCGGCTCCTGTTTATGCTGTTATCTGCTGCTTCTAGTTCTGGTTCTGCCGCTGAGAGG